>NC_068373.1:5463404-6099654 GCF_023724105.1 Carassius gibelio | reverse complement strand
AAATTCTGACAATGGACTTATTTTCATATTTGTGCCCATATTTCTTTTTCCTTTTCTATATCACAATGGCATTGTAAAGTTTTTTTTAATTATTTTTTTATTCCTTGGGTCAGACCACTAGTAAAAGTGTAACTGTGAATTCTATCCAGTCTCTTTCAATCAATATCCCACATACAGTAATGTGTAAATGTGTACGTTTGAAATGGATATATGGCACACATAAGCATATGGCATACTGTTCAATACAGAGGTTTACATCAGAACATCCCTCCAGAGTACACTGTTATATTGACAACATGACAAGTGATTTGACTGTCTTATCCGTAAACTATGACACAAGGACTTGTCATTCTGATGTCACTGATATGTTCATTGACACAGATATTTATTTTTGAGAGATGAACTAAGGATTTTGAGTAAGAGACTGGCTTTTGCAGGTTATCCATGGTGTTTTGCTATTTGTACAAATTGTTTTGAGAAAGGCACTTACTGTTTTGCAAATTGTGAGTTTGATTCGAGAAATGTACCAAAGCGACTGAGAAAAACTGTAAGTATCGTAAATCTACGTATTGTTTGGTGGTTGTTAGGTGATTGGTAGATGGGAAAAGGGTCATCCTTTTTAAATCACTTAAGTAAATGTAAGTAAATACCAACTATAAGGTGAATAATGTTAAGTTGTGGGTAAATCGCTTTGGTGCATTTCTCAAATCAGATGTGAAATTCTCAAAACTGCTTGTACAACCTCCACATCATCTAGTCATTTATACACATCACAAAACCAGATTATCATTCTTTTGACAAGTTATGATTGCTTTTGTACATTCATGCAATTGATTATGCACATTTATCTGCGGTTTCCTACATTATCAGTTGCTAATGTCATGTCACTCAAAATGTATTATATAGATTTCTGTGCAATAGTCTTACCCCTCAAAACATAGTCTTTAGTTCATCGTATAAGTCATTAAATGCAAAATTATTCATCTAGTTGCATGTCATAAACTGTCAAGCAATTATTTATTTTTTTTTGCACATTAATGATTAGACTTTTTGTAAATTTGGCATGAATTGTGCAAGTGAACCTTGACTAATGAAAAGAATGTAGATCAACCAATGATAAACCAGTTCTCTGAAATAGCTCAAGGTATAAATCTCATGAATCTTCAGTTGGAAAGCATATACTGTATAGACAGAGGACATTGTGCCCATATGTCTTTTTCCTTTTCTATATCAGAATGACATTGTAAAGGTTTATTTATTTATTGTTTTATTTTTATTTTTTGGCCAGACCACTAGTAAAAGTGTAACTGGGAATTCTATCCAGCCCGTCATTGGACAAGACGCTGCCAAAGCCCCGCCCCCGCCCTCCAATTGGTCAACGCAAAGCTCCGTTCTTGTTGTTATCCAGTCTACGCTCCATCGCTGAGTCTGAGTGCCACGTTGCCGTAAACACCGGTTACACCGCTAGGATTGAAGCGTTGAGAACCGGGCTGACGCTCAGCTGCGTTTATCCATCAGATGTCTCAAAATAAACGCGAAGAGTATCTAAACGGGCGATTCCTGTCGGCTTAAAGCTCTCCCTGGAGCCGAGATGCTGACGGACGTGACAGTAGAAGAAGAATTTGATGGCAATGAAGAGGAGGTGTGGTACAGCAGGAAGGATCTGGAGCACGGTGAGACTAGATATCATCATAGGACTATATACTGTGAGGAAGTGTGTTGTTGATCTGTGTTTGGGCGTCTGGTTCTGCTCTTCAGCATTCCTGCCTCTGGGTTTGGCAGGATAACGCCCACTGAGTACACTGAGTGTTTACTGTTCTGTCTCCTGTGTGTGTGTGTGTGTGTGTGTGTGTGTGTGTGTGTGTGTGTGTGTGGGGACAGATCTCCACTTGGCCGCTGAGCTGGGAAAGACTCTGTTGGACAGGAACCATGAGCTGGAGCAGGGTCTCCAGCAGATGTACTCCACCAATCACGAGCAGCTGCAGGAGATCGAGGTGACACGTCTCCCACAATCCACCACATCTGGTTTGGTTTACTCTTCCCCCATGGCACAGATCTTATGCTGTATGGATTTAAAATGTCCTGTTCCAGGTCTTAGTATTTAATGAGAAGTTGGCGTGGTTTACGTTTGTCATGGAGAAACTAAAGCTGGTGAAAAAGTTACATTACAAAATCAGACTTACAAATGTGACCTTCGTTTTGATTATTTGATCGCTCTACCAAATTATTTCAACATTGCATTCATTTCCAGCATTCAACCTGGATGCCACATTCACATGCATGTGATGAATTCATCTGATAACAGTGCATGGTGTTCTTGATTTAAAGGTCAAAAGATGCATGACACAGTGCATTCTTCAGCTGGTATAACCGGTTTGAATGTTGTAGGTGAAAATAAATGGTTTTAAAAAAACTTGAGAATATAATTTTCCCTAGTTTAGATTGAATATATAATGGATATTTAAATACCCCCCAGCTCTAGGGAGGAAAATCTGATGGTCAGATATGTGAAGGCTTGCACCTGTTGTGTCTCTGGCAGTACCTGAGCAAGCAGGTGGATCTCCTGAGGCAGATGAACGAGCAGCAAGCCGGACTTTACGAACAGCTGGACCTATCAGCACGAGACCTGGAGAAAAGCAACCAAAGTCTGGTGCTGGAGAACCGCACGGCCCAGCAGCGGATACAGAGGTGAGGACACGTCCAGCTCCCTCTGAGACAGCGCTGAACACGCATCGACTCATTGTTGTTTATCTGCAGTCTGAGCGAGACCATAGACGGCCTGCAGACTCACATGGAGCGTCTCCAGAAGCAGGTGGACGAGCTGAAGGCGTCTCAGTCCAAGAGAGATCTGGCAGCTGCACGCCGCAGCCTCGCTGCACAAAGCATGTCCTGTCTGAAAGAAATCTATGATCTGCAACGAGACAAGTGAGCCTCATGACGCCAACACATGCCTATCTTTCCCATCAGCAGCACACGAACACCCACGCACTCATGTCTCAGCTCGTCACTGGACTAAAGGTTAACTAAAGGTTATTCATAATCGCATAACATCCATCCAACAACATCTGTTATTAGCCCAAATTTATTTTACAGTATTGACCAATATTGGATACTTATATATGTCGTTTATATAAGTTAGATTCAAAGTTAGTACATTCAAAGTTAGTTTTTTAAAACACCCATCATTTTATAACTCACTTTCTCAAAATAAATATCCTTTTTACATAATAAACATTCATTTTGTGTTTCCTAAATTCACTTTAAAATTATTAAATGACTACATTGTGTGGAATCTACTGTATTTACTGTATTTTTAATAATAAAATAATTTAATTATAAAACAATATTCACTTATACATAATATACATTAATATTGTGTTGCCATTAGAAACATTTAAAATGATTAACTACATAATACAGAATATATTAAAATGATAAAATAATTTACAAAGTAATAAATATATTTATTTCAGAATTTTATTTTTAAATAATATATTATTATTTTTCATAAAGGTCTATTTTATAATTTTTTTTTAATTTTATATTTTGGGGATATCCCTTAAAATCTGCCCTAAATTGTTCTGCTCAAACATAAACTTCAGACACTCATTACATATTATGTGCAAACCGCATAACTTAAAATTATTGATTATTAATTTTAAAATGTAATTAATATTACATCATTAAAATAGTATTAAGAACCACTGTGTTAGCATTTATACTCCTCTATACTACTTCCCTCTTATTATGAATGTATTGATCACATGTTTTTACAAACAGAGTATCGTAATTTTGCACATTCTTCTGGGTGGCAATATTTTTTTACGAGGATTATGGAACCGTTCAGCAGCAGTTTGTTCTCTATATGCTCTGTCATAATAAACAACTCCTGAAGAATGGTTGAGCGGACTCATGATGCACTCATCTTGCAGGTACTGGAGCTCAGAGGGTCTGCAGGAGGAGAAGTCCACCCTCCATGACCTCAAGGAGCAGCTGGCGGCCGAGAGAGTCCGACGGGTGGAGGCTGAGCGCGAGACAGAGCTGACGGTGCAAGAAAACATGGCTCTGGAGGAGCGTCTGAGTCTGCTGGAGGGAGCGCGCCGTCGACAGGCCGAGCTGGAGGCCGAGGTGGAGGAGCTCCAGCAGCTGTGGCGCTCTGAGTCGTCCGGCACGAGACTGACAGACGTGCTGCTGCCCGACAGTGTATTCTTCAGTGTGGGGGCGGGGCCTGAGGAGGAGGTGGGGTTTGGGGCGGAGCTTCCTCAGAGGAGGCGGCGCTGCAGCAGCGAGAGCTACGCCCGCGGGACTCGAGCTGAAGATATCCAGCGTGGACACGAGCACACGTGCATCCGCCGAGCTCAGGCGGTGAAGCAGCGCGGGATCTCGCTTCTCAACGAGGTGGACGCGCAGTACAGCGCACTACAGGTGAAATACGAAGAGCTGCTCCGCCGCTGCCAGCAGGGGGCAGACCGCCTCAGCCACAAAGCCGTCCAGACGCCCACCGCCCCTGCACAGAGGAACCAGGGAACCACAATCTGCCTCGCACACGAGCTCCATCAGCCAGAATACAAGGCCCTGTTTAAAGAAATCTTCACCTGCATTCAGAAAACCAAAGAGGACCTGAGTGAGAACAGGGCTGGGCAGAGTCAGTGAGATGGCAGTATGAATGAATTTGATGGACGTGTTGAGAGTTTAAATAGCGCTGTGGTCTTTGTGTGAACGTGTCAGTTGCTATAAAACCTGTGCCTTTACACGATATACAACACCAAAACCTGCTAATGCAGTAGCCCTAAACAGGGTTTTTCTTCTTTTCTGTGTCTTACTCCAGTGATTGAGGCACATGAGATGTGTGGACCGCTGTGATACAGCCATATGAGACACCTGAGTGCATCTGTGCTTCGGGTTTGAGAACAGAACCACATCTGTGTAGAAGACCAATACTTAAACATGCAAAAATATTAAAAATAATAATAATAAAAAGATCAAATTAGATTTTTTTTAGCTAGTTTCAGCTAAATTTGGTCCAAAGAAAAGAATTGCAGTAAGTACAGACTTTCTTTCTCAGAGATGTTTTTGTGAGATTCTTCTGATACACATTTAAAAACATAGATTTATGGCTGTGCAATTAATCGCATGAGATTGTTACATGCATCTTGTGGTTAAAGCCGGTCCCGTGATTAGCAGTAAATCAACCTGCTTTCAGACGGACCGGCGTTTACTACACAGAGCCGTAGTGACAAGATGCGCATGACAATCACATGTGATTAATTGCATTCAAAGAATTCAGTAGGACAATGTGTAGCCATACATTTAAAGTGTCTAGAAATGTCACAAGCAACATTAAAGTTCTTTCTTTATTATTATTTAGACAAAAATCCAGCATGTGAATTCAGTGATTTCTTGTATTTGAGGTAATACCGTTTGCCTCTTTTTATAAACTGATCGGTTACCTCAATGCTTTGTTGTGTTAGCAATTAGCTTGTGTAAATATGCTTGAAATTCTCTTGCGTCTCAGTGTGAATAGTTTGTGTAGAGCAAACAGTAGATAAATGTTTGACAGACACACCGCTCAAGTTCCCAGCACTTTGTTCTGACGTTCATTAAACACCACTGTGAAACTGTGCACTTTAGATCACAAACCTATGGTCAGTTCTGTTTTTACTTTGTTCTGTTATTTATTTAATTGTTGTTTTTTTCTTTTATTGTTGTGGTCCAGAGGTTTTATAAATGTTCTTGTTTGATATTCATTCACTGTTTTCTATGGAAGCACGTTTCTGACACTGAATAAAAAATATATAACACTGTAATTGTAACATTGAGTTTATATCTCACAATTCTGGCTTTATATCTTGCAATGGAGAGTTTTTTTTATTGCACAATTTTGACTTTATATATCGCAATTTTGGCTTTGAATCTCACAATTAAGTTTATTTCGCATTTTAATTTATATCTCACAATTTTGTCTTTATAACTCAATTATGACTTTACACCTCCTTATTGCATATTATAGAAATGCAATATACAAACTCTGTTCTAAGGGGAAAAAAGTCAGAATTGTGAGATAAAAAGTCACATTACCTTGGTTTGTTTTTGTGGAGGACACGGCTTCCATAGTTTTCAGATTATGTTTTTCAATGTATTTCTCGCCTCAGTCTAACAATATCAATCAGTCTAACAAAAGTCGGCTTATGTCTTTGATAACTTGTATTTCATAACGCAAACCATGTGCTACTTAATCAGGATCAACAATGTTCAGGTTTGATTTGCAACATCTTGAAATGCCTTGAGTTGGAGATAAAGTATAAGCAGGCTTTGACTTTTTAGCTCAAAATATTGCGTAGATGACTAAGAAAGTGCCATGTAGAGAGAAAAAGAAAGAGAGAAAGAAAGAACGTTTTTTTTTTATATGACTAATGCCTTAAAAGCAGGAAGAGATAGCAAGGAAATGTTTATAGACAAAGAAAAATATTTAAATATTGTCTTGAGGAAGCAGAATATACTGTGGTGTTTTGCATTACTGATCTCATTGCTTTATTTCGGTGTTTATGAAACAGTTGCTCAGATCCCTGAGCTACACAAGTTTGCTTGTGTTTTAAAAGGCCATCCAAACCTTTACTAAATGATATGCTTCTTGGTCAGCGTTGTGTTGAAAGGGGTACAGTGTGCATGATCAGATGTTAATGTGCAGCAGGAATATGATATTGTGCTCAAAAGAAAGAAAAAGGAAAAAAAGTTTTAAACTTCAGCAGTGTCCTTGAAATGTACAAAGAGGTAAATTAACCAAATCTTTCATGTAAGACCAACTATGTTCTCTGAATAGAATTGTCTTAACAATCAGAGTTATGCCGGTCAAACGAGCAATAACACAGACACATTGTGTTTATATGTGTTGAGAATCTGTTCCCTCTTTCGTCTGGAGTTGATGGTTGTTTCACGCTGGAATCAGTGGAGCTCAGTGCTTTCAGTAAAAGACTTTAAAAAGCTTTCTTCATTACTGTTATCAGCTGCAGATTGTAAAATGCAATGTGCTTCGTGAAATAATTACTGGTTATTATTATTACCATTTATTCTCAGAAATACTGTAGATGCCTTTCTGTGTGTAAACGCCATGAATAATATCTTACTTGGGTTATCCAGTAAATAAAACTGTATGAATGAACCAATTACACTTGTTCTGGTTTCATTTAATAATGACACATCCAACATAATAACAGCTACATTTTATGTCTTTTTTTGTAGAAATGTATTTATTTCACAGCAGGTCCAGGCCGGAGTTGCACACATGGACAAAGCCGTTAGCTTTACTGCAAACAAATCTGTTCTAGCGTGTAGCCTACATGCTTTAAATAAGATCAAGTCACCCTGAGGTTGTGTGTTTTCAGCTTTTTCTATTAGTTTAACTATAGGACTCATGAAACTGTTCACGTATAGCATCGCTATGAACTTTTATCACACACATCTGAGAAAAAAAGTCTGAATTGTGGGATACAAAATGGCAGATCCTTGTTTTATTTTTTATTCAGTGGCGGAAAAAGGCTTCCATACAGAAGAGGGATTATTGCATTGTGTAAGTGATTTGTGGAGCCGTCTTATGGTATATTTGGGAACGTCGATGAGGTAAACCTATAAAAAAATCCAATGCTTTAATAACAAGAGGATTCACAGCACATTTTTATTCATCTTCTTAATTTATAAGTGCAGAACAATATTCTGATGTCACAGTTGTAGCTTACATCACAAACCTAACAGAAACAATTTATAGAAAAACAATAATCAAATAAAGTATAAAGCAAAATCAAAGATTATATCTGTACACACTTGCCTTTAGTACAGCTTCAGAATATAAAACGTTTCATTGGCATTTATGAATACCATGCATGGCATTAATGCTTCAAACGTGTAAATGCTGTTAAATATGATTGCTACACACCTTTATAGACACCAGGGCAAATCAAAAAGAAATAATATAATATATAAATTTTGAAAAAAAAAAACAGAAGAATAAGAATGAAAAACAGTGTGTGCTGAAATGAACAAGTGTTTCTTTTGCAGTGAGCACATTTAGGAAGTGCACCTATAAATACATTTTGTGGAAGACCATAGGCAAATAATCTTATCACTTAGGAGTCAAATAAACTAGACAACTGCAGAATTCACCAGCGCTAACTTTTCCAGCATCACAAACAACATGTTTGATGTACATGACATTTGCTGGCTGGCAAGATCACTGCTGGTTTATTAGATTTACTTGCCTCCAAATATACAGAGTACATGGACTGCAGACTTAATAATACATTCATGCTGGTCTAAGTACTAACAAACATCATTTTCAAACATATCTACTAGCAGTGTGTTTGTCAGTCACAGTCAAAGAGTGAGACACTTGTCCCCATGCAGGTTATATTTATCTTGTACAATGATCAAGTGATTTTTTGTTTCTGAGGTGGTGTGCTTGTGGTTTGGTTAGTAAAACACTGTAGGATCAAAATAGGGGAGAGTGAAATAGCTTCAAAATAAATAAATAAATAAATAAAAATATATATTTCTGCCTTTTAACAAATCTCAATATAATAATCTGAATTTAACAGCCATTGTAGCTTATTACAGTAGTGTCAAAATGTTGAACACATAAAATATAGTTTTATCATTTAAAATAATAATTGCATGACATTTACTTGCACCAATAGAGCAATAAACAGCAATAATCATGCATGATTTTTTTTTCCATGAACATTTTTGATAGATGGTGCAAAATCATTTTTGAATTGGATTACTGAAGTTTGAAAAATACTTAAAAACATCATTGTTAAAGGAACAGTTCACCCCAAAAATGAAAAATATGTCAATATTTACTCATCATCATGCTATGTCAATCCCATAAGACCCATAACACACACACACGCACACACACACATCTGAGCCTCTGTGTTTACTGGATGTTAATATGCAAATAAAAGCCAAAAGAAAATCTGATAAAAATAAAAAGATTATATCTCTTAATAATACTTGGATAAAACAGCTCAATTCATTTGAATTTGTTTCACGGTCCCTTAATGACTTTTTTGGATCTTCTACATTTTGTTTACCTGGACTTTCAGATGGAGGGACAGAAAATGTTCAGCATTCATTTAAAATATCATAATGTGTGTTTGGAAGATGAACCAAAGATTTCAGGGTTTGAAATAACATAAGAGAGTAATTAATTGGGTGAACAAACCCTTTCAATGCTCTTAGGCACAGACAAAAGAAGCATTCAAATTAGTTTAAGCATTAAAATGGGTTTATGACCTGTCCTGATCATTTTGAGTTCACTATATCGACCAGACCTAGTTCAAACCCTACAGGGCTCCAGACTGAAACAGTGAGGTGTGTTACCCCCCTCCAGCAGAGCGGGTCAGGAGGAGGGCGCTGAACCCCATCAGGAGCAGCAGGAGCAGCAGGACGTGATGCTGTGTGTTCATCAGTGAAGCTGACACTCGGCTCCGCAGGTACTGATCCACCGAGTCCGTCAGGCTGAACCTCTGAGGACTGAAGCCCAGCTCTCGCTGTGCCTTCTCGATTTTAAAGGTGTGACTGACAGCAATGTTCCTCACCTGAGAGAGATGCAGAGGTGAGACGGCGGTGTCAGATCTCACATCAGACACACAGTGCAGTCACACGCGTTCACAAACAGCTGAGGGGCTTCCTCTCGTGGAGAAGAAGTGTGCTGAATGTGACCTTGTACGGTACGCCAAATCTTACAAGTTCATTTATAAAAACTTAATTAAAAGGTTGCTTTAAGTGTATTTGTAAGCGTTTAACACAATTATAAAAAGTGCACTTTGTTATAATTTCAAAATAAAAGTTCTAACTTAGAAGTGCATTTCATATAATTTTTATAATCTTTTGTGAAATATACTTAAAGCACACATGAAGCACTTTATAATAATTTAACCGTGGTGTTTTGTTAGATGTTACATTTAAAGTTAATATATTTTACATGTACTAAACTGTTTATTTTTTATCACTTAACTGATGTAATTACAAATATATTGAATACATGAAAAGAGATTAAATAATATTTTTGTTAACCTCAGAAGCTTATGAAATATGTTTTAGTTGACCATATAATTATAAAATATAAAGATGTACTTAAGCACATATAAAGATGTACTAAATAAGTCCCTAATAATTAGGCAAAAAAACATAATAATAATAATAATCACTCTTAAGCTGAAGTTGCATTTAATATAAATTTAAACTATAATAGATTTTAATTTAATTCATTAAATTCAGTTTGTACTTTCTTTTCAAGTCTATTATATCCGTAATAAGAACTCGTTTTAAAAATATGCTTGTTCTTCACAGGGGTCTGTTTTAATGGTTCAAATCCTCCAGAGGAAACAATGAGAGCATTAAGGTGTTTGGGGTAACTGCTGTCACTGTCAGGATGTCTTGAAGCTGGACACGACGCTGAGAGATGGACTCTGGGTTCAACTTCACAGATCAGATTCTGAGGGCTACACATTTACTAATGGCTTTGATGACCTTCTTTTACCCGGCATTACTTTTACATAGAGCCGCTCTGTAACAAGGTGAAATGCCCCCACAGTCTCTCTCCCCTTACCAGTCTACAGATTGGGTATCTACATGGAAAGTGTCCACTGGGCCAGATGTCCCTGACCCGACAGCACACTGGTGTCTAGACCAGGGCCATAGGAGCAGTCTGAAAACTGTGTGGGGGGCAAGGGGGTACAATATTAACCTCAGCAGCTTAGCTTCTGAATAATAGATAGCTGATGTCATTTTTGCCCAGCAGTCCCAGTGGATTTTCCAAGAGGTATGTAAGTGGTCATTCATGGGAAGCTCATAATAAAACATGTATAAACAGGCTTATAAACAGTTTTTCTTAAAGTGCCTCTATTATGCGTTTTTGAAAATGAATGTGTAACACAGCTCTAAGTGAATGAAAACATCCTGAAAAGTGCACCATATATAAACTTATTGTCTCTCAAAAGAAAGTCATTTTTCAAATGAATCCCAAGCCCTTCGATGTTGACGTCAACATGAAACATTAGCATATTGCCCGCTCACTTGTTGCTCTTTTCGGTTTGTCTGAATTCATTTTCTGCCACTAGGTGTTGCTTTGAAGCAGTAAAAATAGCGGTTTCACAGTAACTCTGTACACAAAGCAGCACTGCGCTCACAAACACTGCTTTATCAGACTTCACAGGCTCACGATGAAATTAAAATGAGACCAGTTGGCCCAATCACTGCATATTAACACACGCAAAGGAAGGGTTTGGAAAAATGAATCATTGAGCAAATCGTTTTGGAGACATTGAACAAGTAAGGTAAAAAAAAAAAAATGCATATTATAAGACAATGAATGTGTTGCATACATGTCAACTTGTTGTTGGGGACTCCCAAAACCAAAATATGAACCTTTCATTACCCATAACAGGGGCACTTTAAACTCCTCCATAGTCCTGCCCTAAAAAAGGACATATATTTCAGTGACATACATCACGTTCTCTTTAACTGGAGAGGATTGCCCATTGCTGTTGGACTAAATATCAGCACTCCTAGTGCTCAACCAAACACAAATAGGTTTCATTCTTACTATTTGATGCATTCCATTAACCTGCTTCACAACTGTCCAAACAAATAAGTTTAAAGGATAGCTTGGCATAAACTTGGGATCCATCCATCTATTCTCCAAACAGTTTTTCCCTTTGGAGTTGACCTGCAAATAATCATGATAGTGCCATCTAGTGGACTGAACACCACAAAGCACAATGCAAACTCCTAACACTCTCAAAACATAATACATGACACAGTGAATAATATTATAAATCACATATTATAAATAGGCCAAGTATTTGGAGAAAATGTATGCATGTCATTCCATGAATAATAAAATGCAACGTTTGTTTGGTTTCAAAATGATATACTGTATATTGTTCAAAATGAAAGTAGAAATAAATGTAATTATGAAATATCATGTTCATAAGAGATGGGTACAATTATCTCTGATATAAGTGTGACAGATATACTCATTTTCTGGTTTCATGTTCTTGTGTGTGTGTTTCTTTCCCCAATGGCACTTTACTTGTCCTTCTCAAACTCAAAAATCCAGCAAGGAGCTTGTGTCCCATGTTTTATTCACAAAGCAATCATCAAACCTGCCGCCCTCTGACCAGAATCACCCCTTCGGCTCATGGCTTCTGTTTCTAATGACTAATGCATGACACAATGCCAGTCCACACCCAGATCTAACGCAACTCTTCCTTGCTCAGCCTTTATACCAGCTCGGGTGTCACCCTTTACTACCATCCCAGAAACAGCTGGAGGACACAAGGGCAGTCCGTTGTGTCCCGCAGATACAGATGCTTGATCATATGATTTATCAGAGCAGATAAATGATGAGTGCAGGAGTACTAGAGCCACTGAGTATGTTAAGGAGAGCTAAAGGAAGGACCTATGGTAATGGTAATCCAAAATGCCATACTCAGGCTATAGCTGTTGCCTTGTGGCAGCAGTAATGCTATTGCTTAAATGACAAAATTCTTAAAATTATATCTTGATATAATTTCGTCAATATACAATATAGATCTTAATATTTTGCATTACTTTTTGCAAGGCCTCTTTACATGCACCTGCCTGTTTTAGGTGTGCTTGAATAAGTTTAAAGCTTAACTTAACTATATATATATATATATATATATATATATATATATATATATATATATATATATATATATATGAGACAAGACATAATGTAATAAAGGCTGGAGGGAGCACATTTACCTCGTTTCTTGTCAGAAGTAATGGAATTTCCATTATAGGACTCAGAGCCACATG
Source organism: Carassius gibelio (assembly GCF_023724105.1). Taxonomy (NCBI): domain Eukaryota; kingdom Metazoa; phylum Chordata; class Actinopteri; order Cypriniformes; family Cyprinidae; genus Carassius; species Carassius gibelio. Next base: position 6,086,811 of record NC_068373.1, on the reverse strand, counting down.
CAGCCGCTCCATCAAAATTGCTGGAGAAGACAAGAATGCTTGATACAGTTGTATTAGCAATGCAAACAAACAAAATCTTTTTTTATTATTATTTAACATTAGTCCCACCTGCTGAGTAGACCAGAGACACAGGTAGGTGAATCAATGGCCGACCATAACCCAGTCTTTCAAACTGGTGATAGATAAAGGTACAGTACCTTAATGTAGCAAATAATTGTAATACACATGCATTAATTAAAGATAATTGGTTTGATTGCTACTCACCAGAGGTGTCAACCATTCAAAGACATTGACAGACTCTCCATCATTGATAAAGTAGACCTGTCCACTCTGAAAAGCACAAATAAGCCATGAATACACTATAAATATCTGTAATAAATAAATAACTATCATGCCACACATACCGCCACAAAGGCTTTGTCTGCAGTCAGTGCATCTGCTGCTAAAACATGGGCCATCACCAAATTATCCACATGTACCCAGTTCATCTTGGCATTAGGGTCCCCAAAACAAAAGCTGAACAACCTCCTCTCCACATTCACCTGAGAAGAGAAGAGAATCATGAAACTTTGCCTCTGCCTTCTGCAGTCTGCCTTCACAGAGATAACAACACTCACTAACTGAGAGACTATAGTTTAGGGACAATTTACTTATCATAATGTATGTATTTTATATTCAGTAATACACTGCATAACATTAAGATGTAAATGTGGTAAGAGATGGTCTTGTGTGTATATAAATATAATGAATATACATTTACTCATGCAGTATACATGTATACCTATATATACATGTACTGCATGTATTGAGGTAAAGTACATGCAAAAGTAACCTAGTTTTAATGTTGTTTAGCCCTTCGTCAACCTAACCACATGCTCTACTTCTCAAATGTAACCCCAAAAAATCAGATATACCAGAAACCCAAAATAAAAGAACGTTAATCATTAACAGATCTCCTCATTAATATTTATAAAAAAAAAATAAAAAAAAAACTTGAAACACATGAAATGACATTTACTCTCGTCAGAAGCAAAGCATGCTGGAAACTCGAAATCTGCTGTAATCCAGTCTGTGAATGTGTGTGTGTACATACATTCACATGTAAATGGGAATATCTATGTACAATATATGTACACAATATAGGATACAGACAGTGATGTGTCTGTATGTAGAGGTACAGCAGAAGCACAGACAGTCATGTGTCTGTATGTAAAGTGACAAAAGAGGCACAGACAGTCATGTGTCTGTATGTAGAGTGATATCAGAGGCACAGACAGTCATGTGTCTGTATGTAGTCATAGCAGAAGCACAGACAGTCATCTGTATGTCTGTAGAGTGACAGTAGAAGCAAAGACAGTCATGTGTCTGTATGTAGAATCACAGCAGAAGCGCAGACAGTCATCTGTATGTCTGTAAAGTGACAGCAGAAGCACAGACAGTCATGAGTCTGTATGTAGAATCACAGCAGAAGCACAGACAGTCATGAATCTGTATGTAGAGTGACAACAGAAGCACAGACAGTCATGTGTCTGTATGTAGAATCACAGCAGAAGCAAAGACAGTCATGTGTCTGTATGTAAAGTGACAACAGAAGCACAGACAGTCATGTGTCTGTATGTAGGGGCACAGCAGAAGCACAGACAGTCATGTGTCTGTATGTAGAGTCACAGCAGAAGCACAGACAGTCATGTGTCTGTATGTAGAGTGACAACAGAAGCACAGACAGTCATGTGTCTGTATGTAGAGTGACAACAGAAGCACAGACAGTCATGTGTCTGTATGTAGAATCACAGCAGAAGCACAGACAGTCATGAGTCTGTATGTAGAGTGATATCAGAGGCACAGACAGTCATGTGTCTGTATGAAGTCATAGCAGAAGCACAGACAGTCATCTCTATGTCTGTAGAGTGACAGTAGAAGCAAAGACAGTCATGTGTCTGTATGTAGAATCACAGCAGAAGCGCAGACAGTCATCTGTATGTCTGTAAAGTGACAGCAGAAGCACAGACAGTCATGTGTCGGTATGTAGAGGTACAGCAGAAGCACAGACAGTCATGAGTCTGTATGTAGAATCACAGCAGAAGCAAAGACAGTCATGTGTCTGTATGTAGAGTGACAACAGAAGCACAGACAGTCATGTGTCTGTATGTAGAGTGACAACAGAAGCACAGACAGTCATGTGTCTGTATGTAGAGTGACAACAGAAGCACAGACAGTCATGTGTTTGTATGTAGAGGCACAGCAGAAGCACAGACAGTCATGTGTCTGTATGTAGAATCACAGCAGAAGCACAGACAGTCATGTGTCTGTATGTAGAGTCACAGCAGAAGCACAGACAGTCATGTGTCTGTATGTAAAGTGACAACAGAAGCACAGACAGTCATGTGTCTGTATGTAGAGGCACAGCAGAAGCACAGACAGTCATGTGTCTGTATGTAGAGTGACAACAGAAGCACAGACAGTCATGTGTTTGTATGTAGAGTGACAACAGAAGCACAGACAGTCATGAGTCTGTATGTAGAGGCAGAGCAGAAGCACATATAGTCATGTGTCTTTATGTAGAGTGACAACAGAAGCACAGACAGTAATGTGTTTGCATGTAGAGGTACAGCAGAAGCACAGACAGTCATGAGTCTGTATGTAGAATCACAGCAGAAGCACAGACAGTCATATGTATGCATGTAGAGGTACAGCAGAAGCACAGACAGTCATGTGTCTGTATGTAGAGGTACAGCAGAAGCACAGACAGTCATGTGTCTGTATGTAGAGTGACAACAGAAGCACAGACAGTCATGTGTCTGTATGTAGAGGTACAGCAGAAGCACAGACAGTCATGTGTCTGTATGTAGAGGTACAGCAGAAGCACAGACAGTCATGTGTCTGTATGTAGAGGTACAGCAGAAGCACAGACAGTCATGTGTCTGTATGTAGAGTGACAACAGAAGCACAGACAGTCATGTGTCTGTATGTAGAGGTACAGCAGAAGCACAGACAGTCATGTGTCTGTATGTAGAGGTACAGCAGAAGCACAGACAGTCATGTGTCTGTATGTAGAGGTACAGCAGAAGCACAGACAGTCATATGTCTGTATGTAGAGTCACAGCAGAAGCACAGACAGTCATGTGTCTGTATGTAGAGGTACAGCAGAAGCACAGACAGTCATGTGTCTGTATGTAGAGGTACAGCAGAAGCACAGACAGTCATGTGTCTGTATGTAGAGTGACAACAGAAGCACAGACAGTCATGTGTCTGTATGTAGAGGTACAGCAGAAGCACAGACAGTCATGTGTCTGTATGTAGAGTGACAACAGAAGCACAGACAGTCATGTGTCTGTATGTAGAGGTACAGCAGAAGCACAGACAGTCATGTGTCTGTATGTAGAGGTACAGCAGAAGCACAGACAGTCATTTGTCTGTATGTAGAGGTACAGCAGAAGCACAGACAGTCATGTGTCTGTATGTAGAGTCACAGAAGAAGCACAGACAGTCATGTGTCTGTATGTAGAGGTACAGCAGAAGCACAGACAGTCATGTGTCTGTATGTAGAGTGACAACAGAAGCACAGACAGTCATGTGTCTGTATGTAGAGTCACAGCAGAAGCACAGACAGTCATGTGTCTGTATGTAGAGGTACAGCAGAAGCACAGACAGTCATGTGTCTGTATGTAGAGGTACAGCAGAAGCACAGACAGTCATGTGTCTGTATGTAGAGTCACAGCAGAAGCACAGACAGTCATGTGTCTGTATGTAGAGGTACAGCAGAAGCACAGACAGTCATGTGTTGGTATGTAGAGGTACAGCAGAAGCACAGACAGTCATGAGTCTGTATGTAGAATCACAGCAGAAGCAAAGACAGTCATGTGTCTGTATGTAGAGTGACAACAGAAGCACAGACAGTCATGTGTCTGTATGTAGAGTGACAACAGAAGCACAGACAGTCATGTGTCTGTATGTAGAGTGACAACAGAAGCACAGACAGTCATGTGTTTGTATGTAGAGGCACAGCAGAAGCACAGACAGTCATGTGTCTGTATGTAGAATCACAGCAGAAGCACAGACAGTCATGTGTCTGTATGTAGAGTCACAGCAGAAGCACAGACAGTCATGTGTCTGTATGTAAAGTGACAACAGAAGCACAGACAGTCATGTGTCTGTATGTAGAGGCACAGCAGAAGCACAGACAGTCATGTGTCTGTATGTAGAGTGACAACAGAAGCACAGACAGTCATGAGTCTGTATGTAGAGGCAGAGCAGAAGCACATATAGTCATGTGTCTTTATGTAGAGTGACAACAGAAGCACAGACAGTCATGTGTTTGCATGTAGAGGTACAGCAGAAGCACAGACAGTCATGAGTCTGTATGTAGAATCACAGCAGAAGCACAGACAGTCATATGTATGCATGTAGAGGTACAGCAGAAGCACAGACAGTCATGTGTCTGTATGTAGAGGTACAGCAGAAGCACAGACAGTCATGTGTCTGTATGTAGAGGTACAGCAGAAGCACAGACAGTCATGTGCAGTCATGTGTCTGTATGTAGAGTCACAGCAGAAGCACAGACAGTCATGTGTCTGTATGTAGAGGTACAGCAGAAGCACAGACAGTCATGTTTCTGTATGTAGAGGTACAGCAGAAGCACAGACAGTCATGTGTCTGTATGTAGAGGTACAGCAGAAGCACAGACAGTCATGTGCAGTCATGTGTCTGTATGTAGAGTCACAGCAGAAGCACAGACAGTCATGTGTCTGTATGTAGAGGTACAGCAGAAGCACAGACAGTCATGTGTCTGTATGTAGAGGTACAGCAGAAGCACAGACAGTCATGTGTCTGTATGTAGAGTGACAACAGAAGCACAGACAGTCATATGTCTGTATGTAGAGTCACAGCAGAAGCACAGACAGTCATGTGTCTGTATGTAGAGGTACAGCAGAAGCACAGACAGTCATGTGTCTGTATGTAGAGGTACAGCAGAAGCACAGACAGTCATGTGTCTGTATGTAGAGTCACAGCAGAAGCACAGACAGTCATGTGTCTGTATGTAGAGGTACAGCAGAAGCACAGACAGTCATGTGTCTGTATGTAGAGTGACAACAGAAGCACAGACAGTCATGTGTCTGTATGTAGAGGTACAGCAGAAGCACAGACAGTCATGTGTCTGTATGTAGAGGTACAGCAGAAGCACAGACAGTCATGTGTCTGTATGTAGAGGTACAGCAGAAGCACAGACAGTCATGTGTCTGTATGTAGAGTCACAGCAGAAGCACAGACAGTCATGTGTCTGTATGTAGAGGTACAGCAGAAGCACAGACAGTCATGTGTCTGTATGTAGAGTGACAACAGAAGCACAGACAGTCATGTGTCTGTATGTAGAGTCACAGCAGATGCACAGACAGTCATGTGTCTGTATGTAGAGGTACAGCAGAAGCACAGACAGTCATGTGTCTGTATGTAGAGGTACAGCAGAAGCACAGACAGTCATGTGTCTGTATGTAGAGTCAAAGCAGAAGCACAGACAGTCATGTGTCTGTATGTAGAGGTACAGCAGAAGCACAGACAGTCATGTGTCTGTATGTAGAGGTACAGCAGAAGCACAGACAGTCATATGTCTGTATGTTGAATCACAGCAGAAGCACAGACAGTCATGTGTCTGTATGTAGAGGTACAGCAGAAGCACAGACAGTCATGTGTCTGTATGTAGAATCACAGCAGACGCACAGACAGTCATGTGTCTGTATGTAGAATCACAGCAGACGCACAGACAGTCATATGTCTGTATGTAGAATCACAGCAGACGCACAGACAGTCATGTGTCTGTATGTAGAATTACAGCAGACGCACACACAGTCATGTGTCTGTATGTAGAATCACAGCAGATGCACAGACAGTCATATGTCTGTATGTTGAATCACAGCAGAAGCACAGACAGTCATGTGTCTGTATGTAGAGGTACAGCAGAAGCACAGACAGTCATGTGTCTGTATGTTGAATCACAGCAGAAGCACAGACAGTCATGTGTCTGTATGTAGAGTGACAACAGAAGCACAGACAGTCATGTGTCTGTATGTAGAGTCACAGCAGAAGCACAGACAGTCATGTGTCTGTATGTAGAGTGACAACAGAAGCACAGACAGTCATGTGTCTGTATGTAGAATCACAGCAGAAGCACAGACAGTCATGTGTCTGTATGTAGAGGTACAGCAGAAGCACAGAAAGTCATGTGTCTGTATGTTGAATCACAGCAGAAGCACAGACAGTCATGTGTCTGTATGTAGAGGTACAGCAGAAGCACAGACAGTCATATGTCTGTATGTAGAATCACAGCAGACGCACAGACAGTCATGTGTCTGTATGTAGAATCACAGCAGACGCACAGACAGTCATGTGTCTGTATGTAGAGTCACAGCAGAAGCACAGACAGTCATGTGTCTGTATGTAGAGTCACAGCAGAAGCACAGACAGTCATGTGTCTGTATGTAGAGTGACAACAGAAGCACAGACAGTCATGTGTCTGTATGTAGAATCACAGCAGAAACACAGACAGTCATGTGTCTTTAGGTAGAGGCACAGCAGAAGCACAGACAGTCATGTGTCTGTATGTAGAGGTACAGCTGAAGCAGTCTTTGACAGGAGCCTCTCACAGACTCCATTAATATTGTACAGCTCTAAGCACATTGGCAAGGCTGAGACTGCAGAGTACAACTGTCTGGGACCTGTGTGCATGCATGTGTGTGTGTGTGTGTGTGTGTGTGTGTTTGAGAGAGAGATTAAAGGAGGTAAAGGGTAAAGACGGAGAGAGAATTAGAGAATAAGTGGACTCACCATCACCCTGTGTAAATGTCTTCTCTCTCCAGGACCGTAAATACCAGAAGGTCGCAGGACACATGTGTGTAGAAGACCACCACCTACAACAACAACACCTCAATATTACATTAGCAATTTAAGATTTTATTTTTCATATTCATAAATAAATAAATAGATGGATAAATATAAGCAAGATTTTTATCATTTGAATCAACTCAAATAAGCATACTTAATTGTTTTAAATGTGCACTTGTAGTTTACTTCAGATCTTAAACATTTATTTAAAAAAATAATCCATCAAAATATTCCAATCTGAAAATTAATTCTAAATTAATTCTCCAACTAATTCTTCAAAATGCAAAATAAAAGTTGCAGATGATAGCCTCATTGGTAAATAGTCTCTTTACCACTTTTCTTCCTGTTCTCTCTCTAGCTGCACTCTCTGAATGAAGACAAAAATATATGTTGTCCTCTAGTATTCTCTGCTACAGTATTCACATGAAACTCCAAGGTACTTGGGAAAACCATAGCATAGGCGGGGATATCACACAGGCCGAAATAGGTTTTATATCTTTGGTTTAACATGATATCATGATATCAAATAACTCTAACAGTGATCTTGACAAGTAAACCAGAAAAAAATGGATTTCATACTGCTTAAATAAGCAATGTTCCTGATTTCTATATAAAAAAAGTTTTGTCTCCTGCAAGGAGCTAAAAATAAACCCAGTCCTTGGCTTTATTATGAAGCCTAGGTCTAAATGTAAAACATTGTCAGCAGGTCTGGTTGACAGGTTGTGGCTGTGGTCATAACCATAGCAGCTGTTACCTCACTACCTCATCAGCAGTGGACACACACACACACACGAGCAGGGTACATGATACTTGTGCTTATTGCTATCGTGCGCAATAACGGGATCAACCTCAGAGACCAACAAGTTTCCATTTCCGTACCTTTTGTTGATCTCCCATCTGCAGCGACCACCATGCGTTCAGCGATCGCTTTAGTTCTGGAGTAATGGTCTATGTGCTTGAAGAGAGAAGAAAACAAAAACATTTAAACAAATGACAAGACCTGATAACCATATACAGTACAATTACTTAGTTATGGGATATCAGTTCTCAAATTAAGCATAGGGTATCAATTCAAATAAATAAAATTTCTCCAACTATGAACTGTGCACTGTCTTCTGACCAATTAATTTGATAAATGTATTTTCTGACTGATGAATAAATACATAAATAAATACATACATACATAAATGCATATATAAATATTAAACCCTTTTTCCATCACACGTCAGTCAACCTCGGTCAGACATGAGCAGCAGTGAAATCTGAGTGTGTAAGCTGTACTGTTGTATGATTGATCAGATGGTATGTATTCATGTATGAAGGTTGGACAGACAAAAGCAGGAGACTTGTGTAGCGCTCTGGGCGTCATTGCTCGAGTGAAGTGTCAGGTGGACTAATTCTGTTCCATTAACCTTCCTTAACTTCAGGCTGTTCTTCAGCACAGCTTGAGTTCACGCCACACACTTATCCCAGGTGAAAGTCAACCACATCTGATGCCTCACTACTGTAACAGATCCGTTTGAGGTGATTAAATATTGGGTGTGTGTAAAGGAATATTAGATTTTCACATCTTCTTAAGGTGCTTGTCCATTTAACACTAGATAAGTCTTGGGTCAGATGCAACTGGGATTTTTGGTTTCACTTTGTTTAGACACTCTACTAACTGCGAGTAACTTCTCCATCTCACCATGTCCAGCGGCACGCAGGGAACCGAGTCTTCATCTCCATCCTCGATGGGCCGGCCAGCGAACGCCACATTGACTGTGCTGGTGTAGATGAGTTTAGAGATGCCTCGCTCCGTACAGACTACAACACACCAACCAAAGACTCAGACACACTGATACATATTTCAAATGACATGAAACTTCTTACGTTTAACATTTTCTTTGCTGTCCCCTTTCTTAAGTATTGCACTGATATTGTTGCAATGGATTCTAAGATTTTGTCCTCTTTGGAAAAGATACACATGATGTCACCACTACATTTATATAATATAATAATATAATAAAAATCATAAGACACTAAACTGGTTATTTTAATAGTTGCAGAATCAGTGAATCTTATGGTGAAAGCTCACCGTTTATGACATTATTGGTGCCGCCAACATTGACTGATTCAATCTGCTTTCTCCTCAGCTGCAGAACAAGAAACACTATGACCAGAATACTTCACTTCAGTAGGATTCATAATGACAGGAGTACAAACCTTCACACTCAGAATCATTACAATATGAAATTAATGTTCACATTATCTTAAAAAATCTACATCTATCACGTCATGGAATGAATATCTGATTATGGTTCATTGTGTGAATATAAACATGCCAGTGATCATAACACAACATGTTAACATCTTAAAATCAAAAGAAAGAAGTAAAAAAAAATAGCAGTTCTAACACAAATATATAAAAACATGATTTTTTATAAAGTACTTGTTCTACCTATTTTGACAGTATTTCTAAATGTATTATATTGAGTTAGTTCAAATATTAGTAGGAGACAAGTCCTAAATTAAGGATATTATTTAACACATAAGTACACTTAACTTTGAAGCTAGTATGATCCATCCTGTACAAGAAATAATCAAATAAAAAGCTAATTTAACTTAAAGTTTCACCCATAAGACAATATGAGTGAACATAAATCATTTAGCAAGCAATTTAATGATGTGACATATGGCCTGTTTTATGCACACTAAAATGTTCTACATGTATATACTAATATACTGTGATTCAATGCACAATAATATATACTAATATACTGAGCCTCAAGTAATGTTGCATGACATATATTTGAATATATGTGTGTTTCTGTCTGAACTCTCACGTCACATTCACTGACCTGTTCAGGTCCGGACATCCCATAAGAAGCAGTGTGATAAATAACATCCACTCCTGCACAGATCTTATACAGGGCATCATAATCCCGGATATCAATCTTGAAGCAAAACACACACAAATGTACTGATTCAGGACAATGCTCATTCAAACTGCCATGTAAAAAAAAAAAAATATATATATATATATATATATATGGAATTAATCAGTATGATATATATTTCTTCCCATTATCTTCTTCTGAATTTTTATCAAACTTATTAGTGAATCAAACTGGGAATGAATATTCAGATTATACTTGATTGGGGTTCATTAATTAATTATTGATTAAAGCTTTATTAATTAGTTTACATTTTATAGAACCGCAACAATCATTACTTTTTGACAATGTTTCCAGATTGACGGAGACATGTCAGTTTTCATTTTATATATATCAGCTAACTCTTTTCATTAATCCACTGGTTTTGCTTCAGGACACAGAAAAAATTTCCATCGAATGCAACATGGAAGTTATTCATATTACTATGATCCAAAAAATTCTGGAAAATGATTCATGGGACATGAACATGTGGATACATGTGGATGAACAATTTTAGTTTCTAAATGTAATCAAATGTAATTAATTCAAACTATTCCAGTATTCAAAGTTTCAATGGTTGGTAGAGTACTTTTTGCATACGCACAATCAGGTTTTCCCCTTTGTTTATTTTGCAAAAATCACAGACAAAATGATCTAAAACCATGAACAATGATATTATTAGTTGCATTGAGCATTGTTTCCCCCGCTGTAAGAACAGACGTGCACAACCACTGATCCAACCATGTGAGCATCATCATACACCAAAAAAACAAAAGAAGTTGAGCTCAACCTTCAGAAACCTGATTTAAAACCATTAAAAGTTGTAAGACTTGGTTTTGTGGAGTTCAGCTTGACATGGCCGGTTCAGATCTCCAGCGGTTTGACGTCAGCGAGGAGTCATGAAAGATTGTGCTGAAACTCAAGGCCTGCCTCACCTTGTGTACTCTGCACCTGGCACCCATCTGCTTCTGTTACAGTCCGCTGCCCCTCAACCCTATATCACCAATGCTGTCCTCTCCGGTGTCACTTTACCTGCTGGAAGACGGCTCCATCAGGGATATCCCAAGACGGCTTGTGGAGGTCCAGCAGAAAGACTGTGGCCCCTTGTCCTGCCAGAGCGCGGCCCAGTCTGAATCCGAAGTATCCTGCCCCTCCGGTGACCAGCACCCTGCCGGCCCCATGCCGTCCCTGCTCCAGCCCGGCGGTCACCACACACTCGGGACTGTTGCACACGGCCCCCACGGCCCCGCTGGCTCTGTGTCGGACCGGGGTCCCTGCGGCCCTGTGGGTGGGGGTCTGTCGATGGCAGTCCAGCAGACACACACAGGACAGCTGCTCCACCTGACACGAGGACCTGTTCTCCTTCATGACCCTCCGCCGCGTCCAGTCTGGGGACGACCAGAGACACTGAGAGTCTGATGAAGGAGCGCCGCTGTGAAACAGATCTGTCTATGAGCGAGGGAACGGATGCATAATTCACCTCTCCATGTAAAGAGGCTGATCATCAACTTTTCCTAACACACTGAGCATTAACCCTTACCAAACACTGCTCGTTGGGACAACACGTGTCCCCAAAATTATTGGGTTTGACTATGGCAACATGTCCAATTCCACAGAGATGATCACTAGGATGATTTGACAACCCTAAAATTGCATAAAACCACCTATCCTCAGAATATAACTCATTCTTATAAATACATTATATATATATATATATAATACTTTTATAATTTACTCAAGCCAGTGGAGCCCAAAGCAACACTGGATACCTTGAGCTTTCTTTACATGGCCAAATAAACAAATAGGTTTCTTAGAAATATCTACTTTTGTGTCCCCAGAAGAAAGTCATACATATGAGAGATTATAATTATTAAAAAACATGTTTCAAATAAACTATTTACCTCTTTCAGAAGGTTTCACATCTGCTCAAAAAACCAACAACAACAGCTTAATAAATAATAATAATACAACTTTTAGAACCTTTTTTATGATGAATAAAAGAACAAATCGAATAGAACTCCAAGTTAACCTTGATATGATCTTTAAAGTTAGATTGCAAATTATGATTTAACATAATGTGAAACTTTTATGAATATTGTGCCATAAAGGGTCTTAGTTCCTTCATGGTTTAAAAAAAACCCTATAAATGTATGTATGAAAAAAAACATTGCAAATACAAAGAAATTACAGAACAAAATAAATAAATAAATAAAGACATTTTTGTGTCAGTATACTATAGACCACACACACCAAAATATTTTCATTTCTATAGTTACAGTTACATACAATTCAGATTTTTATGTTTATTTTACAGCATTATAGGTTACTATTCATTACTTATTGATAACAAGAATGAGTATTACAAGCAGATACAAGGACATAATTACACACCAAATGCATTCAGTTAATTAAAATTACTCTGTAATTAGTAATTACGTGGAAACATGAACTCTGCTAAATAAAGTGTGACCCAGAATGGAAATTATAGCCTACAAAGTTCTCAAATACTGATATACCAACAATAAAATAATACATTTATGTACACCTTTCATTATATGTAACTATCGAAGAAGAAGAAAGAAAAAACAAGAAATACAAATAAATGCGAACTGTAACTGATACTATTCAAACGTCATTAAATGTGCATGTCCCAGCTTTCTCTGCACCTGCACACTTTATTTACTTCATAATTGCTCAAGTTTAAAACAAAAGCGAACGGGTTTGTTTTTACCTGTCAGTCAGTGCTCATATGTGTGCAGCGCGTGCTTCCTTCCCCGCGAGTGTCTCTGATGATGTGCTGCATCTGTCAATCACCTGCGCCTCACCTGAGCGCGCGAGACCCGCGCAGCAGCCAATCAGCAAACTAGAACCCTGGCGCTGGCCAATCAGGTGAGCAGCTCTTCGTTTCAACGATTCAGTCATTCAATTGAAATCTCACAATATTAAATAAAAATAAAAACAAGAAGTAAAAAATAAAGAATAATACCTTAACCAAATGCACAAAATGTCTTATTTGAACTTGTTGAACTTCGCAATCGTTTCTTGCGCAAATAACACGATATAGCGAATAACAATAAACATACATTTTTGCAATGTAACACACTTTTTTATTGTAAATGATTGCATGAACAACAATAACTAAAAAAGATCCTAATAAGTGCATACACACACGAGCAAATACATAAAAATAAATAAACAAAAAAGCTTATTTTTATACATAATTTGGTTAACAATTGTCACTGCAATAACAAGAATTTGGTATTAATTTTATTTAGTTGTTTTAAGGTTAAGCTTATGTTATGAATTGAATATATTTTATGCCTTTTTTTTAAAGACAGGCTGTATAGGCCTACATATAATAATTGCCATTTAGCTTGAATAACATGAGTTTGCACGTTATATTAATGCTTCTGAGGACACATCCTCCTGGTTAACCTGTGCTACACCCCCTGACCAGCACAGGTGTACAAGCTCACAGACTCACCAAATTACACGCTGAGAGGGGATTTTGTCCAAGTGTATTTTATTGTAATTTCGACCATACACAATCGTTTCGGTGCACTATTAAACAAAGATAATAATTGACATGAAAGGACTACACAAAGCACACGTTTAATGCACAAACAAAACATTACACGACGTAAAGTTTATGCAGCAGTTTATACACTTCAAGGTCAAATGTAGCCTACAGTTCACTGCAGTAGCATGATGCAGTTAGTACCATTAGGTGCAGGTGCATATCCATCCCTTCACCTAAAAAATAAATATTAAATAGGTATTTTTCATTATTTTGAGTTTAGAAGTGGATTTGATGCATGTTATTGGAGCTATCTGTATAAAATGGAGGGATGTGATAAAATAAATTTGGTGAGTCTGTGAGCTTGGACACCTGTGCTGGTCAGGGGGTGTATAGCACAGGTTAACAAGAGGATGTGTCCTCAGAAGCATTAATATAACGTGCAAACCCTTGTTATTGAAACTACATTGCAATTATTATATGTACACAACCTATAGTCTATTCATAACACAAGCTTGATTCAATGAATGAATGAATGAATGAATGATGAATGCATTATTATCAATTGTCACTGCTATAACAAGAATTTGGTTAATCATTTTATTTTATTACTTTGATGTAATGACACATGCCCCTTTTGCCCTCTTTCTAACTTCACGAGATGCCATGGGTGTCTCTGACGATTAACCCCTCCATTCCACCCGAGTCTGATCTAAACTGAAGCATTCATTCATATAAACCCAGGGTGTGCACATGTACCAGAGCTACTCTCATGATGAAGAAATGCCAGGATTTATAGCCAGACTCTGATAGCGTCTGTTGGAGGTGCCCGAAATATCTGTGACATCATAGAAGCGGTGGAATTTTCAAACTCAAATTTAAACAGCTTTATTGTTTATCCAAGGACAGAAAATAGTCTTTTAACAAATGTTCACAGAAAAGACAATATAGTATGTCAGTAAAATATATTGATAATATATATTCAAAATGCACTCCGTTAAATATATTTTGCATATATTTTGGTGTATTCATTTTTACATAATACATTTTTCCTCATAGATTTTTCAATAATACAAATAAGTTGCTTTTCCTTCCACTGTTTTGATGCTACATTGTACACACATTGGCAATACATTTGTTTTTACACTTTCTTTTTGTTGCTGCTCATGAAGTACAATTAGAAAAAAAAAAAATTTAATGCTACACATAAAACGTTTTCTTTTTCTTTTAACCATGATTTTTATATCTATTTCAAAAATATTATGAAGCCATATTTAATTCTTAACACATTATTTTCCATTAGACCTTATGTAGGCCTTCGCCAGAGTTATTCTTGAATAAACAAAGCTTTTGATCAAGCGTGGAGATCAACTTTTATGTTCCCTTCTGGCTCCTCGACTCCAAAATAGTTTCCCTACGAAAAAAACCCAAATCACCATCTTAATGAGTCTATAATAACAGCAGTCCTTACACAGCAACACCAGGCCTGAGAATCACAGCATGAGCACTGAGTCAACACAAACCTGAAAGCTTTAGCTTGCTTCTGGAACAATCTCAGCTTCTCAATCTCTTCAGATAGTCTCCTAACATCATCCCCCTCACATTTAGGAAGCACTGGGTCCTTTGATTCAGGACATACAAGAATCAGCACATCATTTTATAACAATGAACAATGAAAACTACAAACCAATTCATAATGATCCTCATGCACTAGAATATGTCAGATATTTAAGAAACGATGAGCACTTGTCTTTATAATCAACACACCGCACTGCACGGATCTGACAGGAGTTTTCTGATAAGAGCAGGATCGGTGTTTTCAGGAACCTGATGAAATCGTCCTCCTGTTTTATGGGCCAGACTCTTCAGAAACTCACTGCATGCTCTGTTTAAAATGATTGAAATGATAAACAGATTTTAAAATCACTCTATTGCACAAACTGTAACACATACTTTTACTGCACCACTGCTGAAACTTCAGTAAAGGGTTTTCTGATATAAGACAACTGTGTAAAATTAGTTTTTTGATATGCAGTCTGAATAGCCGATAATAAATATGAAATCTTCTTGACGAAGGATTGATACAACTGGCCACGTTCACATCCAAAGCAGACTCTGAGTTCACCTGTCATGGCAGCTGACTGCGATGGTGTGGACTTTAAAGTCCTTCTCCTGTCTCCGAGTCTCAATCTCTGTCAGTATGCGACCGTGGCTGGAGTCACATCTCCCATCAGTGATCAGATACAGACCCACAGCATCTGCGAAGCCACAGGCCGTCTGGAGCAAAGACACTCCACACAGTCACACTTACAAACACAAGAAGAGCTGAGTGCAGAGCAGAGGGCTACACACGTTTATTCATGGAGCCGTGTAATAACGGTTTATACAAACGTAGTTATTGTGAGTATTGTTGAGAGTACCTGCAGAGCCTGTAGTGTGGAGGACGCTCCGTGTGTGCTGAGCTGATTCAACCACTGCACGGCCTCCACACACAGCTCCTCTGTGGACTGAACCAACACCGGCTGCCACATCCGCACCTCGCCGGAGAAAGCCAGCATGTTAAACCTGACGCACACACACACACACACACACAGATCAGTCACGGAGACAGCTGTCAACACAGATATGTGAGAATGTAAAAGGTTTGTATACCTCCCTCTAGAGTCTAGAGCAAAACAGAGTTTACCTCACGCTGTTGGCACGCAGCTGATCCCAGATCAGTAAAGTCAGCTCCTTCTGGAGCTCAGGGAGGCAGGGAGCCATAGATCCAGACACATCCAGCAGAACACAGACCGTCTTCTCCAGCACCGATCCAAACACACGCCTGCTGCCTGCTCACACACATAAAGATTCACATGGCAGGAAAACCAGACGAAACGGGATCTGTCCCAAAACCTGGTGAGCGTCCATGCAGTCTTTGTACTTTTTACACTGCCTTCATGCTGCAAGGATCCTATCAACACGCTTTTCATCCAAAATATCTTAAATTGTGTTCTGAAGACGAACAAAGCTTTTACTGGTTTGGAACGACATGGGAGTAAGTGATTAATTTTGTGGTGTAGTATCCCTTTAAATGATGCCTGGGCGTATGTTTTGGAACAGAGTCGTACACTTTAACCGTTGTTTTGATGGACACATGTATTGTACCTGTCAGTAACCACTCCAGTCTTTGGCCGTATCGCTGCATGAGTTTCTCAGTCTGACTGAGGTACTGCTTTAACTCTCCAGGAGTCAGGTGCAAGTGTTTCACAGCGCCCTGGGATCAATATTAAGAGATATGGCAGCACGGTAAAAACATATGTTCAGAATGATGTCAGACGGCACTGTGCTTACATTGATTTGGACTCTAGGGAATACGTCACAGTATTTGGCAGACACTCTCTTCTGGACGGACGGCACCAGTTTGTTGTGATGGCAGCATTCAGGTCCAGAAATCAGTTTGTGAAGGTCCAACTTCAGAGTCTTGACGCCAAACCTTTTCAGCCACTTAAAGGAAACAATCACAGAAACATTGAATCTTTGCTCCACTGTTGACTCGTGTGTGTAATTCTGGATGGGCACCTGTTTAGTTGAACAGATGTCTTCATGTTTTGGTAGTTTAACAGTGGTGATAGTCTTGCGCACACTCTTTGGTTTTGGATATTTCTTGAAGACAACACCTAGATAGGACAATCATGACTGTATGACTCAATATGAGCCAGTAATGCATACGTGTGGATCTCATGTGTGTATGTTTCTGGCTATGGCATGTCCACTAACCCAAGCTGCCGTCCTCCATGAAGAAGACAGACTGAGACACGCTGGTTTTCCTCTGGTCCGCAGACCTCGGTGGCCTTGCTGGTGTGCGGATATCAGCTGAGGGTCAGATAAATAGTCCAGCATTTAGTCTGAGAGGCATCAGAGGATGTTTTAGACTGAGTCAAGACTATAGCTGGGTTTCCATCAGCCTGTGTTTATGCACTTTTTGAAGTCACACATCAGAATCGAGTGATGGAAACGCTGAATTTCAAATAAAAATGCCTTAATTCACAACAAGGTTTTAAGCTCGTTTGAGGTGGGGTTTTGACTTGTGCGAAAAAGAGTTAATGTGAATAATGCTGGATGGAAATGTATTTTGCCAATAAATTCCTCCATGTGCATCCATGTGCATTTTTGCGCTATAGGATGGTAAATTCAGACTAACCAGCAGTCATTTGGAAATGCCTGAGCAAAGTCTGTGATCAAAGTATTTCTGTATAATTTCCTCTCAGCACTGTAAAACACTGCGTTCCCAAACAGCAGCATCCACCTCCCAAATCAATAAGTACATTCATTGTGTTTCATCTGCTCATTCTGAGGTGCAAGTCATTCATTATATATGAAAGTTTTGTTCTTCTGTAGCTTCTCCTACTTTGTTAAAGGTCCCGTTCTTCGTGATCCCATGTTTTAAACTTTAGTTAGTGTGTAATGTTGTTGTTAGAGTATAAATAATATCTGTAAAATGCTAAAGCTCAAAGTTCAATGCCAAGCGAGATATTTGATTTAACAGAATTTGCCTACAACGAACGCCCCTTTTGGACTACATCCCTCAGTTCCTGCAGTAATGACGTCACTAAAACAGTTTTTCGACTAACCTCCGCCCACATGAATTCACAAACAGGGGACGTGGCCTTGTTGCGCTCCGACGGAGAAGAAGGAAGAGTTGTTTGTTTTTGTCGCCATGTCGTTGAAACGCTGTTATTTTCATCTCAGAGAACAATCACCTTTGTTTGGGCTTCCCAGGAACGCTGTACTTGGAGATTAATGGTTACAATTTATGTTTAACTCGGTTCCCGAAAATTATAATCCACATGTAAAACTATGTGCAGCACATTTAGCTGAGGACAGGTTGCTGAGGACAACTTTCTCAATCAGTTTAATGCCGGATTTCCACAAAGATTACTCTCTTTGTCTGGAGAAGGCGCTGTTTATGGTAAGTGTATTTTATTATTTAAGTTGGTGCATTTAACAGTTTCTGTAACTTACTACACAAAGAGCAACGCTGTTTAGCTTTGTTAACTAGATGTTAGGGCTGTGCAAAAAAACAAATGAGATTTTCATGCGCATCTCGTCAGTAAAAACGCTCCTGTGACTATAAGTACATCTCCAACACGTGCGTTCTAGCCCAATCACGTTAGCAGGAGGGCTGCGTGTGCTCAGCTGCTGTCGAATCACAACACAGGAACCCCTGGCCCAATCAGAACTCGTCACGTATTTCTGAAGGAGAGGCTTCATAGAACAAGGAAGTCATCAGCCCGTTTTTGTGACAGTGAAAACAGCGGTATACAGTTTGGTGAATTGTGTGAAAAATACTTTTTTTACACGCGAAACATGAACACGTTATATTGTACATTGTAAACACAATCAAAGCTTCAAAAAAGCGCGTAAAACGGGACCTTTAAGTGATGTATAGTGGCAATTTATCAGGAAGTGACCATTTTGTTCTCTTTGACTCGCTGGATGGAAACGGTGATTGTTCGCTAATGTTTTGTGCCTTATTCCAATTTTGCGCATAAGTGAAATTTGCAACTTTGGATGGAAACCCAGCTAGTGACGTGCTTTTAGAATCTGACGTGGACAGAATAAGTTACGTTATCTTTAGCAATATAAAGCAAATGTAAATCTATTTATAATGCATTTAGAATCAGTTAGCATGGCAAAGAGAGAGCATTTGGTATTTGATCTCTAATAACTAGAGTCCTCACACCTGCTGGGATAACTGCTTTAGAGCTGTTCGGCCTCCAAGTCAAGCTGTTCTGTGCCAGTCTGCTCTTCTGCCTGCTTTCCTGCTCACGGCATACAGCATGATGAACACATCCTATTAACAACTCTGTAAAGGCATAATTCTCAACAAAATGAAAATTCTGTCATCATTTATTCCCTCCTGTTATCAGTTATCCCTCAACAGTTATCCCTCAGTTATCAACAGTTATCCCTCCTGTTGTTCCAGACAGTATGTTTCACTCATACAGTGGAAGTTTGCTTATCAACACTCCTCAGAATATCTTCTTTTGTGTTCAGCAGAAGAAATAACTACAGGTTTGGAGTGACATGGGGCTGAATGAACATGGACAGATTTAAAAGAGCAGTTTAGAGGGTTATAAGATGTCTGATGTTGAGATGAAGAGAGTGATCTGACCAGTCTAGCCAGGCTGAGTGATGTGGGTCGAGGAGATGGCAGTTGTGCTGTGTGTGTCCAGGCCCAGGGTTTGATGGGTGGGCTACTTGTTTCTCCTGAACCCCTGTCAGAGCCCTTCTGGATCAGAGAGTCCACTAATTCAGAGCACTGCAGAAAGAAACAATGAATGAAAAAAAGTCCAGTGTATGAAGCAGTACAGTTATGCAGGTAATATAAAGTCAACATGAAACAGTGTTAGAAATCCATTTGAACAATATGATTTCACTGAGACTTCAACAGTAACTGGACTTGACTGAAGAGATGAAACATGTTCAGAACACAAAGACCTGGATCAATCTTTCTTAACATCAACAATGATCATTTCTTGCAGGCGTTTCAAACTTTTCTTCTGGTTCCCATGAATTATTTAGACACCGTGGACACAGGTCACATAAAGGTCATGTGAGAAAAGCACCCAGAATGCACTGCTCTGAACTCACCTTCTGATAATAATTAACGGCCGTCTCCATTTCTCCAATCAGGGCACTGATGTCATCACTCTCCACGATGCCTGCAGGGAAAGACCAGGCAGAGGCTCATATTTTCCACTGCACACACACACACACACACTTCCTGTTGTAAGTTTAGTGGGTTCAGGCACCATGTGTTGTACACATGACAGACAAAAGCAGCACAACATCCAGAGCTCAAGAAAACAGCAGCTCTAGGGACTCTGTCTCGAAAGCTGAACAACGATATAAAACTGAAAGATGAACTGTCAGTCCATCCTAATCTAAACTAAAACCTAATCTAAATTCTTCTCCTCCCATCTTCCCTGTCACCCATCATTCATTCATTCAGTCTCCTCTCACCAGTCTCAGTCATCCAAAGGAAGCGTCCGTTGCCCGCGTGTGCCAGGCCGCTCAGAGCCCGGGCGGTTTCGGTCCGGGTGGTGTAACGGGGCGGAGGGCAGCGGGCGGTGTCCTCCTCTCCGGTGAACAGGCACACGTGGAGATTCAGGTTTGTTGTGCTGCAGCGCTCGGACACATAAGCAGTGACAGAAACCTGAGGATGAGAGGATGAAAAACACTGAGACTGCTTTCTGATATTAGCTTGCAGAAGAAAAATGTGATGATTACGTCAAAAAACAGAAACTGCACCTTGTATTTCTGAACAGCAGAGGGCAGCAGCGGCTTGCACGGTCATTATATAAGAGTTCAACATGCCAGAACACTAAAAATAAAACCTTGTCTCAAAGGTCTTCAGAATCCTCCATGTGACAATGACACAAAGAAAGATACTTTATATAATAAAGTTAATTGTGTGCTATGAGAAAAAAAAAAAGGTCTCAAGTGGGCTCCAAACAAAAACACCAAAAAAACAAGAAACATCCATCGTTAAAGAGCCAGTAAGATGAAAATTCTAAGCTTCCCATCACTGTTTATAAGTCCTGTACATTAGGTTTAAATCCATCCAAGGTTAACAAACCTTGTCATTTTGTCAAAATATCATTTTAAAATTACCTCAATTCTCAGAGATCCCCAAACGGTTCGCGCGAAGCTGTTCAAAAGATTCAGTTTCCTTAAACCCCACCTTTCGGTAGCATACTGTGTTCTGATTGGTCAACTGACATAGTCAGTTTGGATTGGTTGTTCCGCACACACCTCCACGGTAAACTATGCGTTAGCATCTGTTTGGGGTGAATTATGTCTTATTCCTCTCACCGCGAAGCAAACAGTAAAATAAAAAACTTGAACAGTCTCGCTGCTTTTTCTTCTGTGTGAGTGTATTCAAGATGTGCACTTCAGTTTGAATCTGAATAGAGCGTTCAGCGCGGGGGCGTGGTCACATTAGATATAATGAAGGGAGACATGAAAAACAGACATCGCGTTGTTATCATATGGATTACTTTATAACAGAATATTTTTGGCAGCACTTGTTTTGTTTTAAAGTAGACATGTCAAGCGTTCTATAGATATCTCTCTCATGTCTCTTCGTTGAGTATTCACGGAGTTACACTTCATTTTAATGACGTGTTTGTACATGACGATCAGCGCACAGGCGAAAACAGACACATAGCTTCATAATCATACTTCGTGTTGTGATTCGGAGATGCTTGTTGGTCTAAATAAAATTGGTAATGAACCATCTTTTATGGCCAAACGCTTTGAAAATCCCACTGTACTCACCGAGATTAGAAAAGCAGTCATCAGTGAAATGTTGTGAACACAACAAAAGGGATTTGTTGTACTGCTCTGGTATTGTGGTGAAAATAAATTTTAGCCATTGGTTCTTCTGATCTTCATTCTTTGGCAGTGAAAATAAAACGAACTTGCCTTTACAATTAAAAACACACTGTCTCCTCGACATGATGCTCTCACACCAACCAGAGCGTCTGTGTGTGTGTGTGGGAGGGGGGGGGGGGGGTGCAGGTCAGAGTTCCATTTCTCTCAACACGGTAGGCGGAGATTATTATGCAAAGTGTTCCTAGTGACGTACATAGAGATGGGCAAAAGATTTGAAATCTATAACGACTCGTTTCAGCGATTCAGAGTCGACTCCTTACTTTAGAAGCCAATAACTTTATAAATCGTGTACTTTTTGGTTTAATTACTTTGCACATTGTTTACACTGATGGACAGCTACATCATACACTGTAATACAGGTAATTTTGGATTTCCCATCTGTGTGGCTCTTTAAGGCATTTTAACTTTAAACCATCGCTTTTGGCTAAAATATGTTGTCTTCCCACATCTGACATATTTGTTTAGAGATGTATTTGACTGTGCATATTACTCTCCTGATTCAGAAAGGATGACTTTTTATTGGAGAAAGCAATATTACTGAAGACTAATCTTTTGTTCGGAAGAAACAGTTCGAAGATTAGAATTATCTTAGTAATGGATTTGTTCATCACAAACACACAGCACAAGACATTCATTGATGGACTGAAGTGGATTGCTGTGATGTTTTTATCAGCTGTTTTGACTCTCATTCTGACGGCACCCATTCACTGCAGAGTATCCACTGATGAACAAGTGATTTCTCCAAAACTATTCCAATGAAAGAGCAAACTCATTTACATCTTCATCATGGATGGCCTGATGGTGAGTGCATTTTAAGCAAATTTTTATTTGGATTAAAAAATCTTCCATTGGGCTGCATTGAATAGTTTTTTATTTAAATCTTCTAACTCCAAAGAATGCAACCCAATTAACTTATTAAAAAGTGCTCTTGTAAACTCGACAAAATAAGTGAAGGCCACAAGAAACGTGACAGCTACTAGACTACAGATCCACATCCTGAGCACCACATGTGACAGGACCTTGGCTTGCTAATGATTCACATGAACAGCTCACCATGTGTTGATCTGGCACGCCGGTGGTGAGGAGGTACAGGCCTCGAGTTAGGGATGAGTCGTCCCGCTCGTCCTCCTCTAGAGCGCACCGTAGAGCAGCCAGAGTATTACGACCCCCGACACACTCCAGTGCCTGAATCCACCTGAACACACACACACACACACACACACACGCACACACACACACACACACACACACACACACACACACACTCAGAAAGTTACAAGACTATTTCTCTGAGGCTTCAATTAAACTCTAGACCCTGAAAAGCAGAACAGGCTTTATTAGGAGATGCACCCAGGCTGCACAGATTTACTGTTTGGGAATGAACTTAAACTGAACTTGAGAGCAAAAACAATCTCTAAAATGAAATACACAACTAAACTGGAGTAAGACTAAGTGAACACAGAGTGAACCGCGTAAAACGGATGGAGTACTTTAAGGCTTTTTCTTCTGGAGATACATTTTGATACATGTTATTTCAGTCATTTTACTCAGTTTAGATCAGAATCTGATCTGGTAGTGCAGCATGAGCGATAGCAGTAGGGATGCCTTAGCAAACACCACTAACAAAGGACTTTACGAACAGAAGATGAGCGAGAGAACAACAGACTGTGAGGTCAAAAGCACATCCTGGTCTCTCTTACAGCCACGCAGCTTGAAGGTTTTCATGGGTGGAGGGCACCATCTTCTCCTGCCACGACTTGACATCTGATCCAAAACTGTGATGGACAAGATCACACAGAGCAAACAGGAAATGAACTCCACAGATGACATGTTACTCATAATATGTTATAATATATAGAATCAAATATTATCAATTTTAAAGAATGGTTAAAATAAACATTAAAATTAACCTTATGTCAGGGTCCTCATATAAGCTCACAGTCAGTGGCTGTTCATTTCAATCCTGCACATTTACTTTCCATACATAAACCATCAAGTGATGGAAATACATCTTTACATTAATCTTAAGAACATTAATGACACTTTTAATAATTGACAATCTGTGTATGTTAATGTGGCTCCACTATACAAACTGAGAGGACTTTAATAACAGGTAACGTCTGATGAAGCGCTCTGGAGAGGAGCCGTGCAGCTGCTCTGAAGTATTAAGAGCAGGTATGTGCGCTGCGCTCCCGGGCAAATCTATCAAGACTTCTATTTCTGCCAGACTAAAGTAGATCAGATCGCTCATGATGACTGTGCTAAAACAGGAGCAGACAACTGCTGAAGACTGACGATAAATGGCTCAGAGGCTTTATACTGGCCCATCACTGCCTTCATTTCCTCTGTGTGATGATGCAAATATGATTCAGCTATTAATAAAGAACACCAGCACTGATTTCTGAAAAGCTCTTTATGAACATGATGTGTTTGTACAGGCATTGTGTTGGAAGGCCATCTGTAGGGACCCATTTAATGTACCCTTTTTAAAAATAAAAGGGGGTTTTTCACAGTGGTGCTATAGAAGAATCATTTTCGGTACCCAAAGAACCTTTCAGGGTTTTAAAATAACCAGTTTTTCTAAAGAATCTGAAGAACGTTTCAACTCTGTTGTGAAAAGGAAAGGTTCTATATTTGTTAAAGGTTCCTTCACAGATGCCAATGAAGAGCTTGTACTATTACGAGAGCGTGCTAGTCATCAGGTGCTAATACCACAGTACTCTGATATATATCAGGAGCAAATGGACACAGCCTGACACTTGTACCAAAGGAATTAAAATATATAAAAACTACTGCCTGCTGTATTATCTAATTCATATATATGTAGATCTATTAATGTTTCCAAACTATTGACTCTGTTGCCAGGATCCACCGCCGCAGCTTAAACAGGCAGGTCAGATGATGTCACAATTGTTTCTTCTATTAAAATCTTAGTTTATTTACTTGGTCTCTAAATGTGGGATTGACAGCTGGACCACAAGTCGACCGGTGTATCGAGATAAGTCTCAGTACTCCCTATAACCGCTCCATTCCTGCTTGTACCTGAACTCTGCTGCTCTGGTGCAAGTGCCACACAGATAAAGTTCATCATTTGCATTTATGTGAGCGTTTTTGCGCAGGCTTCAAATAATATTAATGTATTAAGACATCCATTTAATGTACAGATGCAAATGCTAGTTTAATAGTGTTCCTTTTTCTGCAGACCAGACTGGACTCTCTGGTATCCTGATGGAAATCACATACATACCCTACCATTCAAATGTTGGAAACATCTACTTATTCTTTAGTTTTGCTATTGTTCACATTTTAGGATTAACATCACCAAACTATCAAAACTATCACCATCAAAACTATATGAAAAAACAAATGGATGTACGGGAATTAAATGTTAAATCAAAGCCATCTTTCCTCATTGTAGTAATTCTGTAAAGCAACTCCATTCGGTGCATCCTGTATTGAACTGTAGGTTCACATCTGAACGGTAATCTGAATCTTAAATCCAAGCCTTTGGATTTAAATTGGGCTTTAATTCACACTTAAGCACTTGATCAATGCATATCAGATGTGGTTAATAGCAACTCAACTGTATGTGCTTGAAAGCAAGAACAAACCTCTTTGGTTTTCATTTCAACTGCTTGGTAAATATGGATTGCATTTTGTGATGTCTGTATGAACTTTTTAATGTGGTAAAGTGGTAATGTGATGCGATTCCAAGTTTTCCTTTCTCTTTGGAGTGCTACAAGCTGTTCGTGAATAGATAATATCCCAGTTGCAAAGACTAAACTCTTAAACCCAAAGAGAATTTCTGTTTAAAAGTTAAGATTCGTCCACGCCCTCCTAAAACACCTCGTTTAAATACGCCCCCACGTCTACGTCACTGTGTGGGAAGATTTGCATAACGCCGCCCAAATGTTCACACAAAGAAAGAAGGCTGCTGCTGTCATGTCGTGGAGACGCTGTGTGTTTCGTTGTGAAAGTGAAGCTACTTTGTTTGTTCTTCCAGAAGAGGACACGACTAGAAATCAGTGGTTGAGTTGTATTTTTGTATCCATTCCAGAACAGCTCAACACGAATATTCAGATGTGTGCAGCACATTATATGGAGGACTGTAAAAAAACAGTAGAAGTCATTATAATCAGTAATTATATCTCCACTGGATGCTACAAATGCCTCATTTGTAATGCTTGAGGTATTCGGCCAATCACATCGCACTGGATAGCTGGCCAATCAGAGCACACCTCGCTTTTCAGACCGATGAGCTTTGTAAAAAATCTATGCGTTTCAGAAAGGCGGGTCATAGAGGAGCAACAATAATGTACACTATGTGGAAAATTTATATGTTTTTTTAACTTTAAATCGCATAAACACATTGCATTACACCAAAAACACAAAGATTTTTTAAGCCACGTCAGATGACCCCTTTAAAGCTTAAATGTTTTGGTGGAATCACTGTGTTCAAATATTTGACTGGTATATAAAAGTAAGAAGTTTTACAATGCCTTCCAGAGAGAAAGGCACAGGAGACTTTGGGACTAAATGACAAAGGGACTCATAACCTGTCACACTACAGATGAGTGTGTTTGACTTACACGATGACATTGAAGCTGTGTTTATCAGCCAGCTGCTCCTGCAGTAGTGTCCGGATGGCATGCTGGAGATGGAGCTGGTAGTGGACGTTCATCCCAGACATGTCCAGAAGAACCTGCACCCTGCATGGAGAAAGACAGAGAAGAAGTACAAGTACTGTCGAAATGATAGAAACATATCTATACTATCTAAAGGCTCTCACCTCTGTTCACACACGGTTCCCCATATCTGCTGGCTGCCCGTCCGGTTCAGCCACTCAACTCTCCTTTCAAACAGATGCACAGCACCCACGAGTCGCTTCTGCATGACAAAACAAAGAGAAGACTACAGAATGACACAGATTCTTAACAGATGGTGAAAACAAACATGCAAAATCCATTTAATTAGGTTTTAGTCATTTTAGTTCAATTGTAGCCAGGTTAGCAAAATGGCTAACATTACTTACAATGCTTGAAGGACTGCAGCTGGTTTGATATGATTTCTAGGTGGTCTACGTATGGCATATGGAGTTTTTGGTTTAAAACGTACCTGGTACTTTTGCAGTGATGGTAGATGGACATGCAAATTCTTCAGTGTCCCATCATGCCACTCAAACTGCACCATGACCCGCTGCAGACAAGCACACCGAGTTAGTTCAGTAAGTCTGCTGTACAGTTGAACAGATGGGAATCATGCTGGACGTGTTCCTCACCTCGTGAACTGTAGAGGAAACATTCTTTCCCAGGACTGGTACAAACGTCTCTTGTGGAGAGTAGGCATTAGGAGCCAGCAGCTGATACAGATCCAGCTTCTGAGCTGCATGAACACCACTGTTAGCCAGGACTAACCACTCTGATCAGAGACTTACTCAGGATATACACTGACACATGCAAATATGTGTGTAGGATTCTCAGACTGTGCTCTCTTAATAATGTCACATACGTCAGTATTGTTAACATTACAGAAGTGAATTGGGGTGTAAATACTGTTGTACTGTATGTTATGTAATATACTGTAATGTTGATATTCTCTTATCAGACATTGAAAAGGCATGGTCTGTCAGATACCCTTCAGGCCGTGGCTCTTCAGCCATTGACTGGAGCTGGTGGGCGCTGGGCCTGTGGTTTGGACACACAGTGGAGCACTGAGAGCAGGACGTACAGGACTGAAGTCAGAAAGAGTCAGACTGTCCAGACCTGAGCAGACCTGTGAAGACTCAAGTGACAACTGAAAGAAGACAAGTCAGAGTTTACAGCTCTCATAACATTATAGGATGTATCACAGGACTAAACTGGTAGAAAACTCACTTTCACCAAACCAAAAGTGCCATGGTACTGCTATATTCTTTAGACATGTACCATAGCAATACCATGTTTTACTGGACATACACTATGTTAGTATTTCTAAGGGTACATGAATGCAGCATTAACATTCACTCTTGTGAAAAAGAAGTACATTTAGCATACTATTAAAAAGAGTGCTTATTACAGAAATAACGTGCTTTAAAACTTTAAAAGAGTATACTTAAGTGTGAACTTAATGTAATATCTTCAGACACTTAACTGTATATTAATGTAACATTTACGTTATGGGTAAACACACTTACACTCATTTCTTGTAAAACTTGTATGACATGTTTTTAAACCATTTTTGTAAAAACACATGTAACAATGAAGTTCCAAATCAGAACATTTAAAATATATTAACTTTAAATGTAATATCAAGTAATTAATCTAAGATTAATACAAAGTGCACTTGCAAAAGAGTCACATGAGTACTCTCTATGTACACTTTCATTGATATTACTTACAAGTACAGTTTATTCTAAATAGACTTTATGATTTGAAGCACACTACAAGTCAAGTGCACATTCAGTAGAATTAAGGGCACTTCTTTTTCTCACAAGGGTCCATCATCAGGAGCTGTTGCAGTAAAATATGATCCCTCTGCTAACACAGTAATAGTGTACAGAAGGATTTGAGTGTAAATGTTGCAGGATCACCTCTGCATCAACAGTGACAGCTGCGTCTCCCAGTCGACCCTGACGCATGCTCTGGATCTGGGTAAGAACACTGCGCGCTGCTTTAATCTCCGCCCACAGCAGATCGACGTCTGTACTGCTGTCCACTACACCCTATCACACAAACACACAGATCTTCCTACAGTCTTGATGAGGTAAAGTGGTCCCAAGAAGTAGTTGAACACTGACAGCACACAAAAATGTCTGAAGGTCATTAGAACAACATTTCCAAGCGGTTATAATCTGCAGTCAACAACTGTAGGAGGTTTTCTCTTCAGCTAACTACACTTGTCTTCAAAAAAAAAAAAAAGAATAAACCTCACTGGTTTTCCCACTTCAGTCATGCTGATTGTGTCTCTTCAAAGACTTAATTCATATGGACTTTTAAGACAATTTTACAAACTTTCTGAAGCCTTAACATTTTGGTTGAATGGACTTTTAAAGGGAGGGATATCTTCACTTGTGTTTGGAAGATGAATTTTCATTGATTTTCATTCTCTAGGAATCAACATGATCCTCTTAGGCAATAAGTATCCAAATGATTTTTGTCTTTTTTGAACATTATGTCTACTAGAATCTCTTTTTTGTAAATAATTCTTTGCTTGAAATGTGTGGTTGACAAAATAAATGTCACTTTAATTGTATTTTGTTCTCTAATAGAATAAAAGTCTCATGATTTAAGTGGTTTCAGAGTCCGAATACTATATGTCACCACTAATTAATTTCAATTTGTTTTCAGTTTAAGAGATTATATATATATATATAGGTATTTTTCCAGATTACCAGTGCAGCAGAAAACAGGTGATATCTCCCCCCAGAAACTTCTGCCATCTTCTTCACAGTCTCCTATGACAGGACACATCAGTCAGTCACAGTAATGAGCAAGGTCCTCTAAAGAGCGTCTGTGGTGATACTCACAATGGCTGCTGGACTGCTGCAGCTGTAGGCGACCGCATGAACACAAGGCACTCGGGTTTGAGTTAAACAATCACAGATAACATCTACGGTCTGATCAGGGCTGGAAGAGATCATCATTATAAAGTTCCTGAACTTCGCTTCAGTCATTTAAACTGCAAACGGTGACCACACATTCTCAGCTGCCTTGTTTCCAAAGTATTCTTTCGATTTATTTGATACAGAGTAATGAGTCAAGAACAAAATTAAGATTTAGATTACGTGATTTGCAATGCTTCACAGGAGAGGCCTGTTGAGATATCTATATTTCCAAATTGCTAATTTCCACCAATAAAAAATAAATAAAACAATTCTGACTTGAATTGAGAGTTCATATCTCGCAATTCTGACATTATAACATGCAACTGCGAGTTATAAAGACAAAATTGTGGGTTATAAAGTCAGAGTATTGCAAAATATGATCACAATTCTAAGAAAAAAAGTCTGAATTGTGAGATATAAAGTCACAATTATCTTGTTTTATTTTTTATTCAGTGGTGGAAACAGACATCCATACTTTTGTCTTTACAGACGAATATAGCAACCATTTAATAACCTCACAATTCATGGTGGATCTGTCTTGAAAACTTTATATGTTATCACTTAAAGTCAGTTTCTCCATGGAGAAAATGAGAAGGATTATTACTTCTGTAACCCCTCTGTTGTGCTCTGTTATGCTGGGAGAGGAAATAGACCTCATCTCCTCAGACATTACCAATTATAACACAAACTATTTGAGGAGGAAAATGGACTGTGAATATGTCTAAAGGCGGCTGTGAACGTAAAGGAAATGACAAGGCTGCTGGCTCAGTTTAAGTCAAGAAACAGTGATTGATCTCTCACCGAGAGCCCAGGATGATGAGCAGTGTGTCCAGCTCTGAGCGGGTCAGTGTCCTCTGAAGCGCCTGCAGGAGATCACAGCCTCCCCCTGCCCGCAGCTGCATGACCCACGCACAGCCCTGTCTGAGCCTGAGACAGCATGTGTTCACTCAGAGAGAGCCTCGCACTTCAGACTCAGTCAGGGTTCTTTACATGTAGCATAACTAAAGACACTGGAGCTGTATTATAAAACCTAGTGAGCTGCCTCCGTGGGCATCAAGCTCTCAGCGTGAAGACTGGGTATCGTACTGTGCTGCTGTCCAAGAGTCTTTGTTTTAAACATAGTCTAAAGAAGCATTGCCGAACAGGAACACAGGTCTCACTGCATCCACTTCTTGGAAACATCGCTAACAGCAGAATGAACTGAGAACTGTAACTGATACTGCAAAAACACTCTGTATTTAACGAAAGCACGTGAAAAAGACCTGAACCTGAAGTGATGCATCCTGTTTACTAATATGCAAGTTCATTGCGCATAACTGCTATTTTAATGGTCAAAGTCAGTCCACGAACACGTGAGAGCGAGTTAACATTGTGTCAGCAAGCACAGTTAAACACATGTTGCCCAACACTCATCAGGCCACACAATATTGCTCTGTTAGTGTGGGAGATCAGCAGATTCTTAAAGGTTGATTGTTTCAAGAAGGTGAACACATTGACGTGTCTGGAGCAGATAAATGAGGTATCTACAGATACTCCTGCACTATTATCTTCACAATAAGCTAATGTCAGCTCTGTTGAAATCAGTTCATGTGAGCTGCTGGCCATCCACAGTCACTTGTGATGTTATAAGGACAGCAGTCGTTTCATCACCATGTTTCAAACACAAATGTCTTCATGAATAATTCATTGTGAATGATGGGAGGCTGAAACATTGTTTTAAGTGTGTGTTAGAAGCACGGCCTCCTCTCATTAGCTCATCTCCCCGTGCCCCTTCATCCTCTCCTCGGCTCTTCTTGGCATCTGTTACAAGTACAAACTGTTCTCACATGTGCCCACTCATCCCTCATGACAAACCCAAAATAAAACAAGCAGTCTCTCTAAACACACATCCTAATGAGAATAACGGCTGATGGCAGGGCTTACATGATCACTGTCCGTATTCGGAGAATAACACTGCATATCATCAATCAGCCATCTATAAGAGATAAAACTTTGGAAAATCAAATGAGTTGTGTGTGATCTGTGTGTGGAGACAGTGTCACTCACCTCAGTGGACAGGTGTCTTGTGGTTCGTCCCAAAGGCTGCTGACTTCTGAGCCGTAGGACAGCAGATGCAGCTGTTTTTTGAAGCGCAGTTGCTCGTCAATGAGAGTCTTTGACGGTGCAAGTAAAAAGAAACCACAAATGCAATTGATTAAATGAATAAATAAATCATGCAGCTAAAGCAATGACTCATTTGGGATCCTACTAGAAGCTCTCGCTGTAGATCAGCTCGTCTCTCTGTAGAGCAGTTCAGATCAGACGTGTCGATGAGCACCCCGACGCGGGACCCGTTCACCAGCCCAAACACCTGACAGATCAGAGCAAACCAGCACAGGAGTCAGGACACCAACGCTCTGTGAAGATCTCACAGATTCATCACAGGTTCATCACCTTCCTGCTTCCCTGACTGAGCCACTTGATGTGATCGTGGTACATCTCAATGGCCCTACAAAAAAACACCTCAATTAGAAATGCAATTTGGGGTTTTATATTAAAAAAACAGTGTTATAAGATTACCACATTAAATCTGAACCCATGATCTGTCAGTGGTTTAATAAAACTAACTTCTAAAGCCACCTGTGTCTTTTCAGTAATTTACTGCACACATGATTGTGCTTCATTTCATCAGTCGTGTATTTTGTCATATGATGTAATTAATTCAATGTTTTTGGACAGGCTTGTGACATCTACAGTAGTGTGTTCAGCAGCACAGAGATGGTGACTGTGCAGTGGAGGAGGTGATGCTCACATGTAAAGCTGCTCTTCAAAGTCTGCCAGAGACTCACTGCTGATCTGCATCTGTTTGCTCCCCCCGTCTCCTCTCTCAGAGCTGACACACACACACAGACACACACACACACACACACACAGAGAGCGAGAGAGAGAACACAATTTACAGTCTGGTACTGGTTGGAAAACATCACTAAGAATTTATATTTCACCAAATGCAAACGAAAAAGGCAATGTTTTGCATAAAGAAAGGCCTTAATAAGACATTTTTATATCATTAAAATATTTATGACAATTAAACACATTTCTCGTTTCACATTGATTGTATTATACAATTATCTGGACCCAACAATTGCACATGAAAACACGAGAGTGTTAAAAGCATTGATGCACTGCACTGAAAGCATTACTCATTGAGTGCAGCACTTTTTATTAATCGTGACTAAACTAACTGACAGGTTACAGTCATAACACACAACAACACGATCATCTAAAAACAGGCTTTATTTTCTTTATGCAAAACATAGTTTCAAATGTTTATGCCTTGGCACATGCTTTTAAAAACAGTACTTATTATGGAAATAATATACTACGTAAAGAATATACTTAGTGTCATTGATATATGGTTAAAGAAAGTGTACTGCCAAATGCATAAGAATTAATTTAAAAAATATACTTTATTGTCATTTCCATTGAGTTTGAATGTCATGTTTTTCATTATATTTGTAGTTACACATTTGTAATGATAATTTAAAACATTTATAGTAAAATTTAATATAATATCAAATAACACACTACGGTTACAATTATAATCAAGTACAAGTGCTTTAATTAGTCTTAGTTAACATTAAAATAAGTGTATTTTTTAAAGCATGATGAGAAACAATGTTTTAAAATGTTCTTTTTAAATAAAACGTTTAAGAAATTAAGAAATGTAAGAAACAGTCATGAAAGTGTGATCTTTCTAAGTAAAATTAATTTGATTAATATTATATTACGTCCAAGGACAGATCTTGAGCAATATCCTGTAATTTTAAGTACAAGTGCACATTCAACACTGTTAAGCACATTTATTTTGCATAAGGTTGTGCTTTTCTTACTGTAAAAGAAGCCCCACAACACTACCTTAAATGTAGCTTTCTGTCAAATAGTGGCGTGTATCAAATCTAAAAGCATGGTTTATAATTTCATAAAGCTAAAGTATTGAGCTTGCATTCTGGTTTCCTGGGTTTTTTTTTTGAGAACAGCAGGTAATTATAATTCTACACCTGGTTTCTAAGAACCAAACTAATTGACGTGAATCATTCTGAAGAGATATCGTGAGAGGAGTTTGTTGTTGACGACACAAACCTGTGCCAGACAAATCTGCAATACACTTTTTGACAGCTTTGTTAGTTGTAACGGGATCATCCTAGACTCTGTGCAGACGGGTGCAGTGAGTGTGTAGCTGTGTGAACGTACACAGGATCAGTGCTGCAGAGTGACAGGAGGTGAGAGAGAGACAGTCCACATCTCTCCAGACCGCTCGACTCCAGCCAGTGCTCTGAGCTCTCACACACTCCAGCCTGATCCATCCGCTTCTGCAGGATTCACAGCAGCGGTCACAACCAAACCAGCTCCATGATATCATACAGCAGTGCAGCTGAAAGACCAGGCAATGTGTGTAGATAGTACGTTTATTTCTGCAGCAGAACAGACTTGGAGAAATGTAGCATTTTCGACTGTTTCCACAGTGCTTGATCTGTGCATATTTCACTCCTGATTCAGACCAGCTGACCTTTTTTATTGGACAAAGCAAAAATATATATATTTTTTAACCGGAAGCAATAGAGGTTAAAATGTCCAAATGATTAATTTGTTTCCGACAAACACTTTTCACTTGATAGTTGTGGTTTTTATCAGCTCTTTGGACTCTCATTCTGACGGCACCCATTCACTGCAGAGGATCCACTGGTGAGGAAGTGATGCAATGCTACATTTCTCCAAATCTCACAAACAAACAAATGTGAACTCAGACTGGGCAATGACAATAAAGACATTTGTAATGTTACTAAAGAGTTCAACATCAATTAAGCGCTGTTTATTCATCAAAGAAGCCCGGTTTCCACAAAAATATATCAGTTTTCAACATTATTATAATTATAAGAAATATTTCTAGAGCAGCAAATCGACACATTAGAATGATTTGTGAAGGATCATGCTGAACACGTTAATTAAGCACCGTGATCCATTACATTTTAAAACATAGCCCACTCAGAAAACACTTATGTTTATTTTGTAGTAATATTTCAAAATATTACTGTTCTCGCTGTAACAAATACACGCAGCCTTGGTGAACATAAGAGACTTGCTTCAAGAACACCAAATCTTACCTTTACGCTGTTTGCTGAAGCGCTTTACTAGTGCTATTGTTATTATATTGTGTTATTATTATTAGTAAATGATGATGTAGTGTCCTGCTCGTGTATTTTAACGATGTTTTAATTTAACGACAGAAAGAAAAAGAAGCGGTTCTGAATGGAGACTGTATATGGTTACTGTAGAAACGAGCAGTAAACAGAGCGGTTGCCATGGTGAGGCGTCGCAGGGTTGTGAATGTTTACCTGACTCGAGCGGTCCTTGTGCTGCTCAAACACTGATATATGAAGAGTTCAGATGCAAAAACCTCTAAATGCCATCTGAAATTTTCATCTAAAATTAGGATTTTTATCAAGGTCCTATGCTTAGGTTGAGTCATTTTACTTTAATTGTGATGTGCAGGTCCTTTTCCAGGCTATTAAAGTGAAATAACTGAATATAAATATATGAGCCCGATAAAAATCCTAATTTTAGATGAAAATTTCAGATGGCATTTAGAGGTTTTTGCATCTGAACTCTTCATATATATACATATATAAACTCATATATTATGTCATATAATGGTTGACCCTCAGCAGTACGGACAGCTGCGCCTCCAGCGCACGCACGCGCGCGCTCGTGAACACGTCTTCGTGATCGCGTGAGTATCAGTGCAGTTATCGATCAGACTGAAGGTCATCAATAAACACTGAGCGAACAGGTGTGCTGCACCTCTGAGGAAAACCTTTAATATCTGTTGCAAGGGAGAAAATATAAACACTTTTTATAAACAATTGTACATATAAACATTTTTTTATATTATTATTATATTTTTTTGTTAAAACAATTTTATTATCTAACTATACTCAGTATTGCTTACTGTTAAACAAGGCTGTGAATAAAATAAAAGTATCATGCATTATGCAGTGTTATGGGTATCACTGATAATACCGTTATAGTTTTTATTAACAGTTCATTTACAGTTAACATATTAATTTCAATGACATCCATCCATCAGAAATGCAGCATTGGTAAACATCATTAAGAGACCTCGTGCAAGATTTTTTATTTTTTATTATTATTCAACAATTTTAGTGCTTGTATGAGGGATGCTCCACATTTGAAGGTACTGTAGATGATCTGAGGTACTTCTGCTGGAGTTAAATCAGATCACTAAGCCAACGCAAGGAGAGGAAACGAGAACGAGAACATGCCAGAGCTGAAGAACCTTTAACGTTACATTCCACTGAATTACATCGACAGTCTCACACTTTCATTTAACAAATCCATTTTACGTAAAAGTACACTTCCAAAAACGACACCAGCAATCTCTGGATTTTTTGTTTTACTTCAATATCAAATACTGACAAAAAGGGCCGTTCTCTAGCTCAAACCGGGCGATGTTTTGAACAATGCAAGTTTAACTAGTAGTTGCTAGGCAACCGTTCCAAAAATTACACAAAATGCAATTAGCCCCCGAGTCTCCATGCATGCAAAGTTTGGTGAATTTTCACCATCGGGATGGAAAGTAGAGCAGCTGGATTCCTAATGAAGTAGAGCGGAGTTGAACTGAAGCAGGTGGCCTTCTTTAATGCCTTTATTGTATACAGTGAGATACTGAAA
Source organism: Carassius gibelio (assembly GCF_023724105.1). Lineage (NCBI taxonomy): Eukaryota > Metazoa > Chordata > Actinopteri > Cypriniformes > Cyprinidae > Carassius > Carassius gibelio. The sequence goes on along the minus strand of NC_068373.1, from coordinate 6,050,747 downwards.
CAGAGAGAAGCAGAGAAAACAGCTGTCTGTCAGTAATACAGATCTGTTAACAGTAACGGTGCACAACGACTGCTAACATCCTTTGATAGATAATACATTGTTTCCTTCCCTTTTAAATAACAGCTTTTTATTCCCCTATATGTACTTTTTTTCCATTTTATGATGGGTTTCCAAAAATATCCGAAGCAGAAGCAGTCTTTAGCACACAAGCCGTCCACCGTCGCTCTCACAGTTCACATTCATTTAGGTCCCAGTGCGATGCCGAGTCACATCTCTTGCCAAAAGCAATCGTACACATCTCGCCTGAATGCAGCTTTTTTTTTTTTTTATCAATTCTTCCAACAAAGGGTGCATGTTTTTACCCCATACATTTACGGGAATCATCTCAAATCTGAATAAATATACTTTACCTGTCTGCCATCCGTATAATGAAAATGAACGTTTCCCAGGAAAATGCAGTCTTTCAAAGCATTAATGAAATTGATTTAGGAAAGAATGTAAAGGCGACTGTGAGCATGACCTTTCTTAAGTGGATTCAACAAAACAAGCACATTCAAATAAAACAGCACGCACTTTGAAAACAACAGCATGTGGGCAAAATGTAGCCTTCATATATCACACATCCATCATAAACAAACACTTCTGGCTTTGTTCCACTGTAGAGGCATTACATAATGGGGAACGGATTAAAAACAGAGCATTCTTGAGCTCCTTTTTATTCAGTGTCAGATAAATAATTTGCCAAGATCGCAGCATTTGAACAAAACGTCCATGACCAAGGCTGAACATAACTTAAATGGCACATATTTTGTCATGGTGGGGGGAAAATCATTCTGAATTTGCAAAATAATGAGGTAAGGAGTTCATTTTTGTACATCTGTAGTGCTTCACCTACTGAAATGGCATATACTGCTCCCTAAAGCCAAACTCATGCCCTTAGCATCCATACATCAAAACAGGTTTATGGCACATTAGCAAATCAAAGCAAACGAATAAGGGCTCTGTAAACCCCGAGATCAAAACAGGAAGAGATGAGCAGGTGTAGAGTCAAAGTACTAATACATCCGCCTGTGACTGAGCCAAACTCACGTGAGCTCAGGCGGGAGTTTATTTTGGCATGAGGTCAGATTCAGAGACGCGTCCATCAATATCAGAGCGTGTAACAGCGAGGCACAGCCTTGCAGGGTCCTGACCGGCAGTCCTGGAGCGTTCGCCTCATGTAGCTCGCGAGCAAAATTGTTCTTAATACTGTTCCCTTTTTATTTTCCCTCTTTTGTAAACGTGCAGTGTCCAGGCCAGCTGTTGTAGCCCCTCTAGATGGACTGAGCGCCCGGTCCATTCTCCACCATTTCTTGTCTGTCCTCTCCACACAGGCAGGGGGCGCAATTGTTTGAAACTCTGCAAACATAAATGCACTATATTCCAAAGTAAAGTAGTACTGGAAGCAGGCGCTGTGGATGCGCTCAGTCCTTTCCGGAAGAGGCTGTGTGTACTCCAACGCCCCGATCCTTGGGGTTGAAACTCAAATGTGCAACATAAAGACAGCACGGGATTAACGAAGCTCAGGTTGGGCGGAGGCACTCGTACGTAGTGTGTGCAGTAATCGTCTGTTTAGTTTCGCAGTTTCATGAGTTATTACCATAAACCACCACCACCCCGTCATTGGCCCTTCTCAAGGAGTACCGCTTCTCTCGGTCTCAACTTTGAACACCGCAGCTGTGACTCCTGGGAACGTCCCCTCAGCCAGGAAGACAGACTTTCCCCGCAAACAGGAGCCCCACTATTGTGAAGAAGATGGAGAGCACGAACAGTACATAAGAGGAGCCCACCACTGTGTTGTTGGGTAATTTGTACGGTTGTCCCCCTACTTCATTGATGTAGAATCCTATTGGGAAGATGAGGGCGGCCATACAAAACAAGATCACTGTAAGAGAGAAAAGAAAGAAAGAAAGCGTTGCTAAATAAGTGATACAGGAATTTACACACATACAATAATGAGGAGGGAAAACAAGGACAGAATCACTCATTTAAGCAGGTCCACAGAATAAATTATATAAGATACAGTTAGCTCTGACCAACATATGGATTATTCATCATGATTTTAGTGCCAGTATTAAATAAGAGGACATGGGAAGTGAATATGAATGGTTTTAACATATTTTGTATTAAAGGTGTTGTATGCAGGTTTTTGACTCTACTAAAGCATAAAAATACCATAATATGTTTGCAGATATTTATGAAACATACTAAAGTTAACATACTTGTTTATCTAAAACACGAATCGAAAAAACAATGCTACAGTCAGTTATGCTCCTTTGAAAATGTGCGTTCCAGGCCAGAATGTTGGAAACCCGCCCACTGCAAGCTTACTCAGTTGTTTCTTGTCATCCTGGGTTACCAGTTGGTGGAAAACAGTGTCTTTAATTTCATTCATTGTCAAGAGCGCTTGTTGCTGTTAGTGTCGTCAATCTGGCAACATGTGTGTGTCAAGTCTGAGAAGGAGGGGTCGGGTGTAAAAACCCTCTCCAATATTTAGATTTTGGACTGCAATACCTAGTTCAACCACTCGGTGTCAATCCTACTTTAGCTTGGCTCACCCTACAGGACTGTTTTTGGCCCAATTTAGCCCCTCCAGAGAATCAGAGCAAACATCTTGTCTTGCACCTCGATCTTTCCCGATGTTCGGATTATTTGGTAATGTGAGGCATTCGCCAATTAAATCTCGCACAAATCGGGGCATCCCCGATTATTATCAAACATGCTTGATATTAAGGATTTAAACCGGGATGATGATGGCTATGTGATCACGTCAGTACTTTCACAGCCAATGCGCAAAACCGCAAAACAGCTGATGTATGGCTTCATCGGATAGTGGAGATGGAGGAAACGGTTTCTTGACATTTTGTAGTAACACGAAACGCATCACAACTATAAGCAGAAAGAGAAGTGCTGGAGTGAAATCAACTCACTCCAATTCACTTAAGTATAAGAACATGATGATGAATGTTATTACAAATACACTGAAATCCCCCAGTCCAAGATATAGTGAACACAAACACACATTATTTGATGAGGCCCCGGGGATCAGTTGGGGGTTCAGTGTCTTCTCAGGAGCACCTCAGTCGTGGTATTGAAGGTGGAAGGGAACGCTGTACATTCACTCCCCCACCTACAATCCCTGCTGGTACGAGACTCGAAACCCGAACCTTTGGGTTACGAGTCCAACTCTCTAACCATTAGGCCACAACCCACGGTGTGATACTATTGGGTAAACTCACAGTGGGCGGAATCACTGTTTTTCTAAGAAACAAGTTTGTGAATTAGGGCTCGAGGAAGCATATGGTAAAAGTTTGGCTGGGGTGTATCATTCATGGTGACACTTTTGAAGGTTCAGTTCAGATCTCACAATATAACATCAGTTTTACGTTCAGTGTGGAGAGACAAACTGCTTGCTGCCCGAGGCTTTTTGTCCCTGTGGATCTTGTCGAAAATATAACCTACATATTTTGGCTTAAAATTGGGATTTGACAATCTTCATATTGAACCTCTATGATCTTCTTGAACAGCTATGTCTGGAGTTATTTAAGAAACTGCTAAGTTGTGTTTCTATCCCTTAGGAATCATTGATGTCTGTGAGTTCATCATATACTAGACAGTATACAGCATAGCTGTGAGGAGTCATTAAACAGAGAGCCACATTGTAGGGTTTCAAATGCATTTGTGTACCCATCAATCCAGAAATAGGTCTGTTAGCAACATAATTGGTGTCAGGGCCAAAGCCCGTTTCTATTTCCTCTATCCATTCAATTATTTTTGTTTTTGTGCTCAAAAAAGCACCCCCTTTTTTATGGATCATATTCTTCTTTTTTATCCCCATGACCAGAGCGGCACACTGGCATTTACCACAGCAGGAAGTGGCTTTTTTATACTGCGCCGAGGGCATGACCTTTCGTCCAGCAGCCTAGTCCCCATTCATCTCCTTAACTCTCTCCTTAGTGTGTCTAAGAGCAGAGACAGATGAAAATAGTTTATGCAATAAATGTGCAAAGCCAGAAGCTTATTGCAGACATACAGAGCCTCAGCCAGATCAGTGCACTTCTCTCGAGCAGAGTCGTGTTTAATTGCAGAGCTGCATTCTGCTGAAAGATGCCATTATCTTGCTAATGGACACCAAGATTGAGCCCAGACTGCACTCAGGCATCTATTAGCAGGGTCTGTTTTCTGCCAGGCTAACATGCACCCGTTCTGAGTGTTATCACTCCGGTCGAGTGGAGGTCTGTTTCACACCAAACAGACTTGATTCAGAATAGATGTTCCCGGGGTTTGCGGTTGTCAACACGGTCATTTGGTCTGCAATTATAAATAGCTCAATTTTACCCACCACCGATAACGGATTAATTTATTACACTATCATATATAACTTTGCCTGTTTGTTTAATAATAATACATTTAAACAAATTATAGATTTATACAACAATAATATTAATTGTGCATTTAAATAGTTAAATGTATAACTAAATTCTATATAATACATGAATACAAACATGCATATCAGGTTGATGTGACATGACTTATATATATATATATATATATACAGTACAGACCAAAAGTTTGGAGACACCTTCTCATTCAAAGAGTTTTCTTTATTTTCATGACTATGAAGATTGTAGAGTCACACTGAAGGCATCAAGGGCTATTTGAGCAAGAAGGAGAGTGATGGGGTGCTGCTCCAGATGACCTGTCCTCCACAGTCACCGGACCTGAACCCAATCCAGATGGTTTAGGGGTGAGCTGGACCGCAGACAGAAGGCAAAAGGGCCAACAAGTGCTAAGCATCTCTCGGGGAACTCCTTCAAGACTGTTGAAGACCATTTCAGGTGACTACCTCTTGAAGCTCATCAAGAGAATGCCAAGAGTGTGCAAAGCAGTAATCAAAACAAAAAGTGGCTACTTTGAAGAACTTGACATATATTCAGTTGTTTCACACTTTTTTGTTATGTATATAATTCCACATGTGTTAATTCATAGTTTTGATGCCTTCAGTGTGAATCTACAATTTTCATAGTCATGAAAATAAAGAAAACTCTTTGAATGAGAAGGTGTGTCCAAACTCTTGGTCTGTACTGTATATATATATATATATATAGTGTGAGAAGACAGCAGCTAATATTTGCATCTGTCCCCGCTGACGCACCATACGCTGAAGCGGACGGGAGCCAGAGGCACAGCTGTGGACAGGACAGCAGACGAGGAGCTGGGAGCGTGACCTGCTCAAGCTGGGTCTGGAGTGAGGGGACACTGGGGGCTTGTGTTACTCACACAAAGCTGCTGTTTCAGGTTCGGGAGGCTTGAGGCCAGTGACAGCTTTAGCCCAGACACCTGTGTTAACCCCACCTGGACAAAAACACTCATGCAGTGGGCTTTACGTGGATTAGAAGCAGGCCGTCCAACACTACCGGAGGAGAAGCTAGTGGAGCCGAATGTAAAAGAGATCTAGAGAAAGAAATGATGCATGGTATTATTTGATTCGATTTGTTGATATTTCTGTAATTTTATCACATTTTAAACATGTTTTCACTACATTGTTGAGAAAAATTAATCTACCCATCTGGATTTTTTATTTGTAACCATTAGCACCATTAAAACATGTTTGATTTGCAGCATTTTGTGGCTGTTTATTTGTGTTGTTGTTGGTCTTCACATGTGACCCCGGTGGTCCAGGTTGTGATCGCGGCCGGGGGCTGTTGCTCTTTTAACCGGTGTAACCACCGCCCACACGCAGCGCCAGAAAAGAGTCACGAGGTTCAGACACGGTTAGCAGAACCTGGACAACTGGGACCACTTCCTTCCTGTTACCATGGCAACCCTGCCACACGTATGCAGTGACTTCTCCATTCAGCATCTCTCTGTGTGTGTGTGTGTGTGTGTGTGTGTGTGTGTGAGAGCTGCCAATGCCACCCATTAGACAACACAATCACACTGTACCGGGCTACTGTGACACACTACAGCGCCGATTATAGATACTGAGCCTTTGAACACAAAACTGAGACGACAGCCTTATTAAAATAGCTTTTATTTGATAGACTCTACACAAAACCTCAATCCTACAGCTTGTTCAGGAGAGGAACGCTGTAACCTTTCTAACTTTGGGTCGGCTTTCTCCCACCGATGTTTCTTCTTCTTCTAGACTTTGAAGGAGCAGCCGGAGCCATATCTAAGCAACTAGACCGCTGACTACTCAACAACTATCACACAGCAATGTGCTAAAACACATATAAAGCAACACCCTGCCAGTGCCAACACCAGCCTAGTGCAACACCTCGGACACTTCAGCTGACGCTAGAGGTGACGTTACACTGAGAGGATGAATTTACTGAACACACAAAGGATGTGTAAACTAGCTCGAGGAATAGAAAAATGCACACAGATCATCCATCTCACAGACTGCTTGAGCGCAGGTCTTTACACACTCCCCACATCTAGGAACACACACCTCATTTGATGGGGTACAACCAATATTTTGTCTAGAGCATGTGCAGGTCCAGCTGAGAATCAGGTCTGTGAAATAATGTGTGTCTTCTTTTTAAGTCTAATTATCTAATGTAAAAATAAGTCTATGTATAAGAGAAAATCTCAAAGTAACTGTATTCATCTGACGCAGCCCGGTCATCTATTGCTTTAGCTATCTTTACAGACGAAATGGGAAAGTGTATTTAACGGAGTAGTGTGTAATATTGACAGTTAGCAGGTGAAATGGTAACTTCAGTCCAGATTGACAGTATTGAGCGTGGTTTCTCCAGCTCTCTCCTCCTCTAGAGTCGATGCTCACGCAGGTTGCCAGATTGATGACACACTACAGGAACAAACTCAGCTGACAATGGAAGGTGACGAGCTGCAATCTGTAAGATGCGGAGTTGAGTAATCCGTATTGTATTATGTTTATGGTCATAGAGCATTTAAGACGGATAACGAGGCGTTTTATGTTTGTATAGAGTCTATAATCTCTGGCTCACTTCCATGGCTGCTATACGCTGGGTTTTTCCCCCTCTGGCAACCCGGGGTGTGGAAACTGCTGTGTGAAGTGTGTGGAATCAGACAGATCCAAACAAAAACAGACATTCTGACACGGAACACACATTCTAAAGCACTGTTTTCAGCTCTGTTCTGAGACGTCTGTTAATTTGAATGCTTCAGTACGGTCCCCTTTAATCCTCAGTATACCTAGTACAACAGATGTAGACATATTTACAGTCAACATCCATATTTATCATCACACAGGACACATGCACAGACTTGTTTCATCATGCTCTGTGTGTAGGTTAAAAAAGGAGTGTAGGTTCTGCAGCCAGTTTGAGAACAAGTTCTCACACACTTCACATCTCTGGTGGGCGGGTCAGAAAACACAAGAGGGAAAACAAACATGAAAAGCGTCACTCACTTCCTGTGAAGGCGATCCACCTGGCGTACTTGGTGGCTTCTCGGCGCCAGTGCGAGGCCACCAGCAGGCCGCAGGTGACCGTGAGGGAGATGATGCCCATGATGATAAAGAAGAGCGTGGTGACCCACTCTGGAGGGAGTCGAGGGGGGATGCAGGTTCGATCTCGTCCGTGAATGGTCTGACACTGACGCACCAGCCCCACAGTAAGAGCTCCTGGAATCAGATACAACAACATCAGTGACGGGAGTCCCATTCAACCCACGGAAACCTGAAGGGTGCTTGGCAGGATCTGCTCTTTATCAGGAATGGAGAAAACGGACTAAACTATATCCTGGCACACAGGAGACAACACAGCCGTTGAGTATAAAGTTCAGAGCTGTCAGACACACAGTCCCTGAGGCTGTGCCGCTGTACTCATTCAGGCAAGAGAAAAGCATTTCAAGACTGACATTTACATCGATTTAAACTACATTTCACCGGCTGAACAGCTGCAATGTGCTGAATGCACACTGTTGTCTGGGACAGGTACTGATATGAACACAATAATAACATCCCTCCACCGTACCATCAGAAGATTGGGATGACACTAGTTTTAGTGCCTTACTTTACACTCAGACTATGTCTCCACAGCCAGCTGAACCCATCACACACATGGCCACCCAAACAGATTAACCAGTAAGAGACCGTACATTAACCTCCAGTTTAGACCATACACAAGGTTCATGTTAATGATTAAGTTATTTTAGTAAATGAATGCATTAACTGCATTTCCAAAATTAACTGATAAAAACAATAAGAACATGTACAAAGCTTCTTGTTACAGTGCACCAAGCAGGACTGTGTTTGGTTGCAGTGTGAGCCAGTCTTAACACGTATGGTTTATTCATGCTTTAACAGTGTAAACTCAGGCCTATATCATTTAAGTCACAGTCTATGTTTAGGGCTGCATTAGCCCAGACTTGGCAGAAGACATTCATATACGGATAATGAGCATGAGTCTACTTACTCATTTGCAGATTTAGGAACTGCATTACTTTTTGGTAACATTAATGCACTTTTTGTGGCTGGGAAATGCCAACTTCAGTGCGTTTCTGACTCCTGATGTCCATTTCACATGATGGTCTTGTGTATGCTCTCGCTTACATCCTTCTAAATACATACTACAATGAAGGAAGGACTCAAATGTAAACACATCAACAGAATTGTCTCATATTTTAAGGTCTCGCTGCATTCCAGCCTGACTGGGAGTATTGTTTATGCCCACGCGGGCAGGCATTTTGGCCTTTCGGTCTTAAAGTGCGTGGGATTCCTCTATCAAGCAGAAGAACAAGGGAGGCACTGAATCAGTTAAAGAGACTGGTCACTGGTTGAGCTTCCATCTGGCTGCAGTCTGGTTCTGCTGAGCTCTCTGGAGTGACACACAACATTTGCATGATTTTGATATCGCTCAAGCACAATGGCATCCGGAGCTCTGTGTATGAGTGCACCTGCTGGCGCTGATGCTCAGACTGGTGCCGTGCGGTCTGTCAGTTTAAGAGCAGGTCTAGAGGAGCTTCAAATGCATCACTGAACCAGGGTTCACTTAGGGGAAGAATTCACATTACGCCCTGGAAAACAGATCCAACAATCCAACAAGAAAACATCCTGGAGATGGAAGCACTGCAGAAAGTTGTTGATAGGAGAGGCAGTACTACATGCTAGCTCTATTAAACACTGCTACAGTCACATCTTATGAGTATTGAGTTGGCAGTGAAGAATCTTTGACATCAGCGGTCACATTTATCCAGATACGGTGACATTCTGTGGGCAAAATGAATCCATCTGAACAGGAATCATGTGGTTTGGAATTCCTCTGAAGACCTGTTCACACAAAGATGAATATTTGATGTGATAAATACTTATTTATTATTTTGTTTGTTTAGATTGACATTTTCTGTTTTTTTATTTTTTGTTTTATAGAAACATGTTCTGATTTCTTTCTCATGCCCAGAGCTACCATCGTTACAAAAAACTACAACTTACGAAGAGTATGCAACATTAAACAGCAGAGGAAAAATCCTTGTAATACAAATGTCTGAACAGTTGTTTGAAAACGTAGCTAAATACTGTTGTGCTTTGGAGTAAATGCTACATTTCTACTTAAAGCGCCACCTACTGACAGGGCAAGAATCTGTAGGTTTGTTAAGCATTTGGTCTAAACAGACAAACTGTACACTAAAAATCAGATTGAGTTTTTGTGCAGAACATTCATGTGTTTGTGAACAGACCTTGAGAAAAAATAAGCTTCTGCAAGAACCAAACGGTTCGCTTCTGTTTATGTTTGGTGATCAGTGTTTATATGTGAACAAAGCCCAAATTAAATCTGTTAAAGTGACCGTGCCTCTTCAGAAAACCTGGACCGAACTGCTCAATTCATGTGGATTTAATTCTCTTCACGAATGCTTTGAAGCATCAGAGTTTTGAGTAAATAGACTTTCAATCTCTCAGATTTGATTAAATATATCTGTATTTGTGTTTTGAAGATTAATTCATTTCTTATGGGTTTGGAACAACACAAGGGCAAGTAAGCCACGACAGAATTTTCGCTTTTTTTTTTTTATATATAGTTCGGAGTACACAGCATAGCACTAGGAATTCAATTAGTTCAATAACCAGATGTATTCATTTTTCTTAGGGCAAAAAAGGTTCATCTGCATTACACGCTCTAGAGGATTTTCACAATTTATAAAGCAAGAAAGTTGATTAATGCTTGGCTTTATCATCATGAGCTGTTACAAGGTTGCAAATGTAAAACAGATCTTGGAGTTTAAGCCCAAGTTAGATGATGGGAAAGAAGTATTTTGTCTTGGTGGGAAGAAAGCCTTTAAAGGGCTTGATAAAGACTAGTGTCTGCATCCGGTAAACATTTCCCTCATCACCCAGCAATCCCCCGCTGATTCACAACTTCAGCGTCTAATTCCATCATTACAACCAGCTGGCACGCTAAAGAGAAAGACAACACGGACGCAACTGCAGTTTACACTCGCAATCACAGGGCACAATCTCATCTAGAACAACACATCTGGATCAACAAACGGGGAACAAGTCAGAGCGCTTGGGGCTCATGCCAAATTCCCAAGAAGCCTTCTCTGGAAACGTGAAATACACAATTCAGCAGAATGTGTTCGTTACTTAAACTTTTGTTTGTGATTATCAAGAAACACGTGACCCGTCTATCCGTAATCAAACTCGGTAATGTGGTCATGGCTTTTTAAGTAAAGCACTTAAAATAAAGGGATTTTCAGGTTTCAATACAAGTTCCACTGCCAACCACAGAAAACCATTTGGACCTGACCCTCAGTTTATTCCTTAAAATAAATCACTTAAAACAGAAACAAACATTCAAGTCATATATATATGACCACAGCTACATGCTCTCTGTCGACTGCACAAGGGGTCAAATTTACTTTTTGGCAAAAATATGTGCATTATGGATTCTTTAAGTGAGGTCGGAAATAGTAATTATGAGTTAGCTAAGTTTCCATCCACCTATTTATATTGTGCATTGCAGGATACCGCATTAAAAAAAAAATTAAACACTGAATGGAAATGCACATAAATTCTAAAAATGCGGAATCGCTTAAACTACGAATAAAAAACATTTCCCAAATAAATTCCACGATGTGCATCAAAGAAGTCTGTGACACAATGGACTAAACAGTGGACTGATCTCATTGCACAAGATCTGAAATGTTGCTTTGTTTATTCAGAAAAATATAGTCTAAGTCTGTTGTCAAAGTTGTGTTTTCTTACGCGACTACATTCCCAAACAGCAGGCGTCCTCCTCCGAAAGCAAGATAACATGACCGTTTCATTTCGTCTGCGTGCTCTGAGGCACAAGTAACTATGTACAAAAGAAGGCCCGTGGTAGCTTTTTCTAAGTGTCAATTGTTGCCAGTATTTCGGGGAGTGACGATTTCGTTTGCTTCGTCTCGCTGGATGGAAACGGTGCTTTGTTTGCAGATGGTCCAATTTTGCACAAGTTAAATTTGCAACTCTGGATGGAAACATAGCTAGTAGCGAAGTCAAGTTGTACTTGCAAGTGGAAAAACACAAGTTTCCGTGTCGTGGCGACATAAGTAATGAGCTTCATTCATGAAACAAAAGCAGAATTATTTTTTTAGTAAATCATTCATAAAGCTGCTTGGACACCACGTTTGAATTCATGAAAACGTTTGTATTTTCACTGGTGAAGAAGCTATGAAGGATGGAGGGAGGGGTTTCTCTCACAATAAGTGGGCTCTGTTTGCATAAATCAGTAAACATGCGTAACCTTTAAAAAAAAACTCCATTTCAACAGCGGCTTGAGAGGTTTAGACACTCTGGACCACTCTCCTGTTCACAGTCTGTGTGGAGCGAATGCATGCTCTTCCTGAGCAGTGCTGTTCTCTCATCAGCTCTGGAGATCTGGAGCGCTGGATGAGTCAAACAGCCTCTGAATCCTGGTGGGTGCGCCGCTACAGGCTTCTTCTTCTTTAACGCACTGAATCCTCTCAGATGCACACACATCCTGTGCCCGCGATGAACCCTCAGCAAACACAAGGAAAATGTATTCATTGCTGGAAGCATTACAAGATTTTACCAAAACAAATGAGAAAAAAATAAAATAAGAATAATAATAGACTTAACAGTTGATGACAAACTACACACCACCCAAAAGAAAAACTCCTCCTCTAGCTACAGTGATCCGTCACGACTTACCACACAGCCAAAAATGGTATTTATTGTTTGAATTTCCAAAACAAATAAAAAGAGACTGTTTCATACCAGAAGTAACCTGCTCTGTGTTGTCTGATGTATTTTTCACTGCATGAGAACATGATTGAAAAATGTAGCGTGAGAGTGCCATGGCTTGTTGGACCTAGCAACAGTAACTAAGGGGGGTGTGTCTTTGCGAAGGATCAATTGCTACAGAGATGCATGTGGAGGGAAACTGTTCACATTGGTTTCTCTTCAATATTGTCTTCAGGGGTTTGCCTGTCGAGGGCAGATGTTGAACTTCACTTTGGTGCTAACCCTAACTCTAACCCTAACTAGGGTTGGGTACCTTTCCCTTTTTAACCGATACCTGAAATTCAGTACAACAGTAGCTTTTTGTTAATTTACTCTCCGTGTAATGACAAAAACATTTCTTCCGGTGAAAAAATAAGTCCAAATGACGTTTTCTGTGTTGTTTGGACACAGTCCTTCTTCGTGATCGATGGTCTCTATCATTCATTTTTGTTTTTTGCCCACTTTTCTTCTCCACTGATTAAGACTAGCCATTCTTTGTGAAAACAGGCATGATCATGAAACAACAAAACACATTGGCTGTTACAAATACTCCTACTAAACAGACCTCCACGATTTTCCCCTTTCTGGAAGTCGATCAAGTCACCCATTTGACACACGAGTGTTGAACAAACTAGATAATACACAGAAACAATAAGAAAATGATAATCACAGGATTAGTTTTTCCCCACTGTAGCCTGCACAGATGTTATAAATCACTTTAATAATGGGTGTTCAGATTATTCTGTAATATATCATGTATAGTGTTGTCAAAAGTACCAATACTTTGGTACCAAATGGATCCTAAAATAATAAAAATGTGACGAAACCAGATGTTCAGCATTAGCAGTAGAACTTAACGACTCTATTCAGTACTGCTGAAGCAGTGCCGTGTGTATTAGTGTTTTTTTATTTCGATTTTTACTATGGGGAGCAGCAACTGAAGGAGAACTATCCCTTCAAGAGTACAGAGGAAAGTTAGTATTGGTATTGGTCATTCTTTTTCAAGGGTAATCCAAAACTAGTGCATTCATTTTTTTTATTTTCATTTCAGAATATAGATATACATCTCAAAAGCTTTAATTCACATGTGAAATAAAACTGTATTATCACTTTATCAATAACATCAAGCACTAATTCTAAATGATAAAAGAGGAACATTAAGGAAATAAACAGGGTCAGTCTTGGAGCAGCAGGACCCCAGAACAACTCGGGGTCAGAGAGATCATGTTCTCAAGCAGCTGTGGGTCAGTGTTGTAAACCGACCGCTCTCTTCACTGTCTCTCAGTCACTTCTCGTTCAGATAAGCTTTGCTGAGAGCACGTCAGTCCTTTCATAACATCCTTTTCTAAGAGCTCCGCAGTATGTAGCTCAATGAATCACAATGAGCACAAAATAACCAGACCCACATATAACCCTGTCCCTCACGGTTGAACTGCTGATGTCACACGGACTATTATACTGATGTCCTTACTATGTTTCTGGACCTTGATCGTGCTAGCACAACTGCAGTCTATGGGAGATGCATCAAAAATATCTTAATGTGTGTTCTGAAGATGAACGAAGGTCTTACAGATGTGGAGCCACTTGAGGGTGAGTCATTAATGACAGAATTTCCCTTTTTGGGTGAACGATCCCTTTAAGAAAGCTCCAGGGGTTTCCTCACAACTGGAACGCCGGGCATTTACAAACATCTAGTAATGGTCTGCCCCTTTCACATGCCTGTTTTAGAAATATTTGCTATCATTTGATTATGTTCTCAGCGTCCAATAAAAGCAGAGCTCAGCAGTAAGAAAGTGAGAGAGGTTTGGTACTCATTTTTGTCATTCTAACGCTGCATTTATGCTGTCAATTCAGTCTCTACAGAGCGAAGAGGGAGAAAGATGAACTGACGGGAAGAGAATGGAAATGAACCAAACGTCTTGAGATGAACAGCATCGAAATATTGTGTAGAGAAAAAAAAATATATAAAAATACAAGTTTTTGTCCATATTAACACACCCTTAAAACTGCTGTTATCATCACATCCAGTGGGCAATACTGTTTCCAATGATTTTTCTTGGATAATTGGTCTCTCCTAAGTCTAATGACAGGTTTTCCACGGATTTATTGTTTTAATCATTAAATTAAGTACTTTGGTCATCCACTCAGATGTACTTTGTGTGATACCTTTGCACAAATAGCAGGAAGAACAGGTTCACGTCAGGCATTTGTGAAAAATAATGCATGTCAAGAAACCTACATGGAATTTTCAATAACAATATAACTCAAAGTGTGGCATGGTAAATCCTCAGTTTAAGAAACAACATCTGCAGATTTCCCTCTTAACATCAGCTGATCACATCCTCCAGTCATATTTAGTTGAGCGTGAGCAAGTGCTTCAGGACCAGTGGGAGGAGGTGGCATTTCTAGCTGGGCGCTTGTTTTTCTGAAACAGAAACAGGACTGTTCAACGCGTCCACACCTCTAAAACAAGCTCCTAACAATCAGCTCCCTGCCGGAGAGTGAAACTAACCACTAATCATTCCTCTCACTCCAAGGCTTTCTCTGGAAATAAAAGGCTCCGAAGGATTTTGTTGTTCATTGTGTAAATGTCACGAGCACCAGTGTCTCGTGTTTTGTCGCTGTGAGCTCTTGGGTTGATTCTGAAGGTCTCCGCTGCATAATTTCCCATCTCTATGAGTAGAAACACAAACCTGCCATCCTTACAGCCGTCTCACTGGCCCACAGATGTGAATCGGAGCAGTAAACGCCAATCACACAGATCCTGGGTTGTTCAGCTAGGGTTCGAGGGACATCATAATGAGTCTGAGATGAGAGCAATTGGGAAACGAACTGTCTTTTTTATCATGATGTGCTGAGGTTTACTTATAATGTTATCCAGATTTTTACATCAGATGTATTCATTTAAATTGTTCAATGCAGAAGTAAGCCTATGGGCAAGACGTCCGGTTCATTAGCCACTGTAGGGAAATAACGAGAACAATAACGTGCAGTAAACAGTAAACTGGTCGCACTAAAAACCAATGTGTTCATAATTAAGATCATACATCATATAGTTTACAATATCAAGCAGCAAACGAGCGGTTTTGTCCAGCTAAAAATAGCTGGAAGCAGATGAAAGCCAGACCCTCCCCCCGAAGAAACTACAAATGGCCGTGTCCACTCCAACGGGAAGAATAAGGTGGATAACTAAGAGCTATTTTCTGTCCTGTTTGACTCTCCTCATCAAAAACCACATCTCTGAATACTGATGTCTCAACTGACAGACTGTGATACACAACAAAACACACCTGAACCGTTTGCTGAAGCCAATTCTGATGATGGACAGAAAAGTGAATAAGTGGTCAGAAACAACTGTGCAAATAGAAAGCTGCAGAAATGCAGATAAACAGCAGAGCATCACTGCAGTCCAAACAAAGCAGCACTGGCTACTGCCAACAGAAGCAGAGAATCTGATGTGCGCTTTCTACATTTTTAATCAACTTTTGGACATCTAAATGACTTTACTGTTGTTTTTCCACCCTGCTGAAGTTGTAAATGTGAAATCCAGGGGAATTTAAAAGGCGAGCGTTTTCTAAGTATCTGCAGATTGACTCCAGATGCTAAAGGCTAAACATTTTACATTTTACTCTCAGGCCATCCAAAATGTAGATGAGTTTGTGTCTTCAGAGGTTTGGAGAAATTCAGCCTTCCATCACTTGCTCAGCAATGGAACCAATGCAGTGGATGGGTGCCGTCAGAATCACAGTCCAAACAGTGATCGGTTTACTCATCACATCACTTGCTTGGAAACCTCAACCAGGGTGGCAGTGTTTAAGCGAGCCGTGCCGTGGTAAAGCGTCATTAGAGTCTGGGGGTTATTTGATTCACTTACACTGATAATGAGCATAACATTAGCTAACAGAAAACACAACGTTTCTTATACTGAGAGAATGTCTCTCTGTGTACCCATCAAGACAGAGCAAACTAAACAATCAATGACAGAAAACAAAACAACAACATCCAATGCAAACGTTTAATCCAAATGTCCAAAAGTAGATCAAAGACACGATTTCTGTGAAGGAGTCTAAACAATGTCTCGTCAGCCAATTATTCTGCCTCATGCCGGTCACAGACCACATCAAAGAGAGGGCAGGGACGCCACCAACACTTTAATGATCTTCACATTCACAGGAAGGAAACTACCGGACAATGGCTCACAGAGAAGCTCATTCAACTACACACAGCCACGCACTCAACAATCAACTCTGAAGAAACAACGCACGCATCGGAGAGGGCAAGAGTTAAGTGTGTGTGTGTGTTATCAATCATCTACTTTCATAACAGTGCAAAAAAAAGGACTACAAGATGACAGTGTTATGTCATTTTTATTTTGAATCCTATAATGAGAATTACCACAGAGAACAAGAACTACCAAAAAAATAATTCATATATATATATATATATATATATATATATATATATATATATAGAGCATACTGTATTGTATATACTGCATATAAGTTATATAATATATAGTGTGTGTGTTTGTGTGTCAAAACCTTTTTATTTCCCAACAGACTTTACTGAAGAGTCTGAGAGATGTTTGTGTGTGCGATCCATCATCTGTTTTTTAATAACTTTTGAGTATAAAAAGGACTGTAAAATGCAAGAGTGTTGTGTAACTCTAAGGTTGAAATCTATACAAACAATTACCACTGAGAACTACAAAACAATGGATAATAAATAAATCCTCAAAAGTAAAACGGACACTGGACACATTAGATAAATTATCATTTGTTGTGCAATGTGCTAACATGTCATTTAAACAACATCATATAACGCAAGGGATCTTAATGTTGCTAAACTGATTAATTCACTATATGAAAAACATTTTTATTACACTTTCCAAATGATAGTCACCTCTAATAATAACTCCCCACTGGTTTCATAACCATGGAACAACAATGCCTTCTCCAGACAATAAGAAAGCCTCAGACAAGTGGGCTGAATGAATTCAATAGGAAACATGTGCTGAGTCTCTTGTGATGGACGGCTGAAAATGACACAAAGGGATCTGCACACATGACTGCTTGTTTTAGCACCTGATTCACCACCAGAGCATGTAAGACATGGAAGAAAACACCACAAGGCCAGAGACTGCTGCTGAACTGAGTGGATTGAGCTTGAACCCGTGCTGACCCACTTACCAAGCAGTCATGTGTGCTGAACAAAGAGCAGCTGTTTATCAACAGACACATGGACATCTGACACACCGTCATGGGGTTAAACCATTAATAACAGAGCAGAGCCACATAAAACTGCTAAATAACCAAAACACCTTGACATGGAGGCGCTGATGTAACTGGACTTGATGTTAGTGCTCAGATGACTGTGATGTGGTCAAACATTACCAAAGAATCAAGATGCAATTCTCAACTGCAATGCTTGATCCCTTCATAAGGATTTCTAACATGCTTTTACAGTTTTACATTTTCTATTTCAATGAGATTACAATGTTTCATATTTCATTACATAAACCAGGAGTGATCTGCAAAAAAAAGACAAATTAACTACAAAGCATTCTATATTGTAACAATACTGATTGTTTTTAGCATTAAAGGCCTGAAAATCAAACTTTAAACCCTGTAAGCGACAGTAAATATTAATTTAGTAATGATTTCCAGCTCAGGAGTTTATGTCTCTATATAATCATATTTGTATGCACAAAAATCAAGCTTCATCTACACTCACGTGAACTATTGATCTGTTCAGCATTAAATATGCGTGCTTCTTAATGACATCAATGCAAGTTATTATAAAGAGCAGCTGTACAATAAAAGTAGAAGACTCTTGTTTGTTAAAATCATGAAAATTGATGAGGAACAAGCAGGACATGAAACCAACGTCTGTTCAGTGATGCATGCAGTCCCCACACCTGAAGACATGATACTAACTCAAAGATACCTCACCTGCTGACTCGCCAGTGTTGATCCAGTCTGGGTTGGCTATGCTCGCTATGGCGAAGATATCCGCAGCCAGAAAGAGACATCCTGAAATGATGGTGAGTTTATCCATCTCCGCTGACTGTGACAGACAGACGCGAGAAGAACTGAGCTAGTGTCTCGATCAGTGAACAGTCACGGCTAGAGGTCCAGCAGCTCTGGAGAGCGACACGAGCTCATCAGAGACCAGGATCTGTGCCTGACCTTCCTCCTGGTGAGAGCTCAGGGCTGAAGCTCGCTCCTCATCATCCTCCTCACACGGTGACTGCGCTCTTCTTCTCTGTCTTGCGTTAGCTAGCAGGCTACAGATCCTCGCGGTTTGTTCGCCATCCGGAGGCCCTGTTGCCGCTCGATGTCCACAAGTCCATCTCCAAGAAGCTCTCGACTGCGGGAGTTTAACGGCTAGTGCGGTAAGACAACCAGTTAGAGAGGTTCGGGGCCGTTTTCATCGACGGTGCTACGGTCCATCCGTCTCCTCAGCTGCACGCGAGCACAACAACACCGCCGCATCATCATCCTCAGAACCCCGTCGGAATCCCGCGCTCGTGCGAGGTCGTTAAACGAGTGTATTTGGAAAGAAACGACTGTAAGACGCCGCAGAAGCGTGAGAAACAGCGGCGTAAACGCACCTCTCGCTCCGTTCCTGATGACATAAAGCGAACCCCCCCACGCAGCGACTCTCGTCAGACACAACAGGCCCGCGAGATCACGCTCAGTTGCTATCGCGAGACTTCCGGTGGTTAAAGGGGGTCTGTGATGAGTGTGGGCGTCATAAACATCCATTACCCGCTTAATGCGCACAGTCGTTTCAAAGTGCATTGGTGAACAAAATACGTGTTCTGTGATGTAGAGAAATGGATTATAACTTATTTATTTTATGAACGAGCAGTGGGAGCCAAAAACCCGAGGTCACAATAAAAAAACATTTATTTATAATACGTAGTTTTGATTTTAAATTAAATACAATATGTGCAATTACTATTTAAAAGCATAAGCATAACTATTTGAAATAATAATAAAAAAAAACGTTAATGATTCTGAACATATATATATATATATATATATATATATATATATATTTTACTATTTAAATACTAAAAAGGCATTTAATATTTTACAATAAGGTTGTATTAACTAATTTTAAAGCTATTAACATTACATTAAGAATGTATTAAGATGAATGAACAATATTTATTAATCTTTGCTGTAATGAAAATACAATCATTCATCATTAGTTCATGCTAATAAACAGTGCATTAACAAATGTTAACAAGCACAAATTTGGATTTTAATAATGCAAAAATTCTAATGAATCTATATTTTACAGACAATGGTCACATTATATAGTATATACTGTAATTTAACAAACTTATGACAACTAATATAAATTGTTTTTAGGAATAGCAAATTATTAAGGACTGATGGGACTCTGACTAGATACATTTTATAAATATATATATATATATATATATATATATATATCAAATATTTGAGACCTATTTTAGCACTATTTATGGCAAAAGTTTTAGTAAAAAAAAAAAAAATATATATATATATATATAGTAATTTTTTTTTTAACTTAATAATTCACACATACCTATTTCTTAAACATAACCACAAATTAAAAGGCGGGCTGTTTTTTGTTTTAACGTGCAGCTCATTGTCTCTCTCTGCAGGCTAATGGAAGAACTACCAAAAGCTAAGGGTCCAAATCCATGATCCCAGACTCTTCAGGGAAATTATGACACAGACAAGGAGTATTTATCACTGATAGAGTTGTTTTAATGAACGTACATCAGATATACAGTGAAATGGATCGAAACTGATGAAACCATTACTAAGGACCAGACTTCATGATGAACGGATGAAAAAACAACCGTCAGCAGCAATCAAGTTCTGAAAGTTTTCACACTCAAATGAGCAGCTGCACGATGTGTGCACTTTCTCTCACAGTTCATCAACAAATGGTGTGTTTGCCAGATGTCCACAACATGACATGGTCTTCTTGCTTTCAACAAACTTCTTTGCAGCCTATAAAAAAAAAAGACAATTCTGCTGTCATCCCATCGTTTTGAGTGTAAGTGGTGCTGCTAGCAAAACCACCAGTTAAGCTAACAGTCATTATTATTTGACACTTTGAATATTTATATCAATACATGTACTTATGTTTATTGTTAGTATGTAGGTAGTGCTCTCCTGTGTACAGCATGGCACTAGCAACACCAGGGCCATGGGTTAACCTCCCATGATTTCTATAAGAGACTTACTTTGACAACGTCACCGGAGGTCACCGACTCGATGCTCTGCGTCACAGTCTGTGGGGAGCTGTAGGTGCCACTGCTCAAAACCTGAGCTCCCAGCTCCTCCAGCAGACCCTCTGAACTCTCCAGAGACATCAGATAATCAACCATCAGCTGAGTCCTGAAACACACAATACCAACACCCTTCATCACACACTGATGACCCCTGTAAAAGCGAATGGTGTTTGATTTACTGACTGGCTGGTGTTGATGGACTCACTTGGCTCTGGTGAGGTCCTCTGCTGTAAGTCTTCCTTCAGCCACAGCGGTCACCTGTGCCACGGCTGCACTGATCACCTGCACACACACACACACACACACACACACACACACACACACACACACACTGACAGCATTAATGGAACAGTGCAACCACAAATAAACACACAGTTACTGTGTGTGCTTACTGACAGACAGGTTTACAGCAACATCAGAATGAAGGAATACTGACAGAAGTATTGTCTGTTCTCTAAACACTCACCTCGCGCGCTGAATCTGCTTGTGAGATGATATAGACGCCGAAGAGCCCGGAGTCAGAGTACGTAGCACTGAAGGCCGTGGCCTGTGAGGAGAATCAACTGAAGTGAGATCTAAACATCTGTACTTTGAGGAAAGTGATCGCAGATGTCTAGCACTCACATCAAACGGCTGAGCGGTGGCCTTGGCGATGCCCTGACTGAGTTTGCTGCTGATGTTGGATCCTCTCTTGACATGTGGTCCAACACCCAGAAGCCTCTGCAGCACACTGAAGGCGTTTGCCTCCGTAGAGCCTACCGCGGCTCCTTCACACGCCAGCAGAGCATGCACCAGACCTCCACCGCTCTGCACACGCAGCTCACCTGCACACACACACTCATTCAGTCAGACTTACTAAAGTACAGCCAGGTCAAATACACACACACACACACACACACACACACACACACACACTCATTCAGTCAGACTTACTAAAGTACAGCCAGGTCAAATACACACACAAACACACACACACACACACACACACACACACACACTCATTCAGTCAGACTTACTAAAGTACAGCCAGGTCAAATACACACACACACACACACACACACACACACACACACACACTCATTCAGTCAGACTTACTAAAGTACAGCCAGGTCAAATACACACACACACACACTCACAAAATAAATGATACAAAGAAAACAAGTTATTTTTGGATCCATTAGGATTCATATATGACTTATTAACAATCATAACCATCAACAAAATTCTCATTACTTTCAGTGCAAATAAATAAACTAATAAATACATACAATCTCATCTCCATAACGCATGCATTTTATATTATTGCTATTTTTTCCCCCAATGCGGTTTCATATTTAATTTTACATTCTAGTTACAATGAAAATACTGTTATACACGACACAGCTTTCTATTTAAATCTGTATAAATTCAAACCAGTGGAACAAATATGACCATGATTTATAAATGGTTAAAATCATTTTATTCAATTCAATACCAATAATAATCCTCACTGTGGTTATAAAAATAAATTCTTATATATATATATATATATATATATATATATATATATATATATATATATATATATATATATATATATATATATATATATATATATATATATATATTAAAATATGCATAATTTTTCAAAAATCTTATACAAAAATGTGATTTTGGGGTGAAATATAAACCAGGAATGTTTTTGACAAGTTTTGTATTATTCATAATAATAATCGTTCATTTAACATTGGTGTCTTTTCTCATACTGTTGTTTTTACATACACTACTGTGCAAAAGTCTCAGGGCATTAGTATTTTCAACATCAACAATTAAATGTCAAAAGTAATGTTTGGAAATGTAAACTGATATTTCTTATTGACGCACTACAGCAAAAGAAATAACAGACTTAAAAACTTTTATTTTTTCTGTAGAAAATACTAGAACTTTTACACTCTGGTAAACTCTGTTAATGTGGTTTTAGGTACTCTTCCTTTTGTTGTATCATCAGTTCATCTCCCTGTACAGGTCATGAAGTGAGGGTGTACTCACCGCCCCGGTAAACAGCCCCAGGTGCACCCGTCCCTGTATGGGTGCTGAAGAACTGCTCGCCCAGCTTCATCAGAGCAGCATGACTGACTCCTTCACAAACACACAGATGCAGCATGATCAAACGTCTAACAG
Source organism: Carassius gibelio (assembly GCF_023724105.1). Taxonomy (NCBI): domain Eukaryota; kingdom Metazoa; phylum Chordata; class Actinopteri; order Cypriniformes; family Cyprinidae; genus Carassius; species Carassius gibelio. The sequence goes on along the minus strand of NC_068373.1, from coordinate 6,028,038 downwards.
GGGACAGTCACATTCACTCCTCAGGGCCGATATTATCGGTATCAGTCATTTTCAAAGCCAATTTGCATTTATTAGTTTAACAGCATTTAAAGAAAGTTCTTAAAATTTGCAAACTTTCAGTTTTACGCCAGACCTATATATCGGCTCAAAATATCGGTTACTAGTCTATTTGATCTGTGATAATCGGTACTGACATCGGTCCTGAAAAACACATATCGGTTGACCCCTAAACGCAGCTACATTCAAGTGACACAATAAACTACATTAAAGGTTGTTTTATTTCAAGTAGAACAGCCAAAACACAATTTTAACCAAGTAGATTCAAGACGTATCACAAAATGCAAAACAGTGAAAATCTAGTTTAACCTGTTAAATGTCACCCCGTCCCGTATACGGGACACCTACGTTGACTGTACTATATTACAATCAAATTTAATCTAATCTTGACAAACTATATATCGTTGGAAAGGTCTAAGACTCCCAAATATATATTATACCAATATTTTTTGTAAAAAATTATGTAGGAAAAGTAATAGATCAATTTATGACAAGAGTGCACCCTCAGAAATCTACATTATAAAAGGAGCTTTGACCTTTGTTTAAAAAAAAGACTTCCTCGTTGCCTTTTTCTCTATCACATTTTAGAAATCATCAGAAGTTATATATCACTTGAAAACATAAAATCTCAAAATTCATCCTTCAAAACCCATTTTAAAATCAGACATTACATTACCATGTAAATGGCACATCAAAATCATGTTACAAAATGTTTTCAGTCATGAAATATAAAAATTTTGGTTTGTATCATGCACATTCAAGTCTATCTTCAAAAACATGAGTGACAGTTATCAGGTTAAAATAAATAACCTCTATAATGTGTTTAAAATATAATGTTGAATTGGGAACACATGCTTCTTTTACAATGTATTTGTTACATGTTAATCGAATTACGAGTCAGTATTAAAATGGTCACAAATATACCATAAATATTTTGCCCAGCCAAGCTCAACAGCATAACAGAGTACTGCAAGGAAGACTTATGTTTTTAGTCCAAAATTTGGAAACAAGTTAACATTTTAGTACTTCTGGTTTCATCATCTTGAAGTCAACAGGATTTTTTTAAACAGATTTGTTTGGTTAAATGCCAGAAATAAGGTCTGTGGTGAACAGAAAACCCAAATAGTTTCACATTTTATTCTACAACATAGCGTATAGCAGTAATACCCACTAATGATTTTTTCTTGTCCTGAAAAGGTGGTAGCTAACAAGTGTGTAACTGAGACTAGAGAGGTTGTTTGGGACAGTAAAAGTCCTCAAACTGAGCAGGACATCTCATCTACTCACTCGTCCACTTTCACAGCCTGGTTGTGTTCAACTGTGCTCTCGTCAACTATTCTAACACAAACCTTCAGGGAAACTGTTCTTGAAAGACTGAGATAGTTGTCGAAGCTTAGTGATGCTCATGTTGAAGTCATTCAACTGTGGTGTGGTTTTAATACAAGTTGTGTTCATTTGTGAAGATTAAAAACAATTATAAACATTTGTTGGTCTCAGATCTTATTTTCTAAAACCTCCTAAAAGCCAATGGAAAAATGGTATTGAGTTTTTGCTGAGGTAATGAACGAAGGTGTAGACTTCCAGTTTGGACTTCAGAAATTCATGAGAACGACTTACCCAATCCGACGAGGGCCATTCTTGCACTGGTGTAGTTATTAGCAAAGAACTGTTCCAGCTAGAATTTCAAAACAGAAAGAGAAGTGTCTGCATATTTCTCAGATTTACTAAGGTAACACTCCCAGACAGAAGCTGCTGTCAGACACTTACATGATCAACACTGATCTTCCCCAGCATGTGGTCGGGACAGTACAGAGAGTTGGATAAAGCGTTCTTATACGCAGCTTCGTGCAGCTTCTCCAGGACACCTGAGCAGGGACAGAGCGTCTCATCAGCATCAGACAGAGTCTCCTCATTCATCTCACGATGGGAGGGTCTACTGTACCTATCTGTGGGCTCTGGTCTGCAACAGCCTTGTCTATCCTGACCCTCGGCAGGAGGTCAGACAGCTCCCAGGGTCTGAAGTCTGGAGCAGTGGTCACATTGATCAGGTACTCTGTGACGCCGTCCCTGCACAGGAGACACATCCACAAGACACTCGTTCACAATGCACACAAGTCACATTCGATTTCAGATCTGAATCATTAAAACAGCGGTTTCAGTCTGAATGTGTCATCCTGTGATTCCAGCATCATTACTTCAGTCTTCAGCATCACATGATCCTTCAGAAATCATTCTGATATCTGCTGATTTTCCCAAACATTACTCATTTTGTTATTTTTTTAACTGCTTAGTATTTTTGCTGAAACCATGATACATTTTTAGCATTCTTTGATCAATTTAAAGCATCCTAGGTATGATTTGTATTAAAATAAAAATGACAGACCCCAAACTTTTTTTTTTTTTTTTTAACAGTAGTGTCTCTCATGTGCTTTGGTTCTAAGGCAACACTTCATTTTAAGAACCAATTTACACTATTTACTAGTTGCTTACCAGCATGAATATTACTAGCATATTGGTTGTTTAACATAAATTATAAGGCGCATATTAATGCTTTATTTTGCATGACCATATTTTCTTAATCCCTTAACAACTTCCATTAATAAGCAGTAATTAGGAGTTAATTGAGACAAAAATCATAGCGAGGATTGGTCCCCAAACTAAAGTGTAGAGCTGACCGATACATCGTTTTGATATACACAAATGATATTGACCGATATATCTTTTTTAAACTCCCTAATATCAGTATCGGCCCCCAAAAACCCACATCGGTCGGGCTGTACTAAAGTGTGACTGGGTCTTATGTTTAGAAGCAGAGATACTCACAAATCATCTCTTAGACAGTCCAGAGAATAGACCATGTGTTCCCTTGAGGACGTCACACTTTAAACAAAAGACAGCAACATCACGGTGAGAGAAATGACAGACGGGAAGTGTTTGGAAGCAGACAGAAGTAGATCTAGACCTCAGACTGGCGCCCACTGCCTCCAGACCGCGACAGATCCTGAACGCAGACGCACCTTTAGTGCTCTGAAACACACGGGACTAATTCAGAGCTGAGAGACCTACACAAACACCCTCTGCATCCATCATCACTTCACACTGAACTGTACCAGATTGCTTGCCAGGCGCAGGATGTGCGTGACTCCCAGGTTTTCGGCGGTCTCGTAGCGACTGCCGGCCTTCACAAACACCCCGATTTTAGAGACGGGGGAGTAGTTCTCCAGAGAGGCGACGAGAAGACCGCTGGGAAGCTTGGACACCTAACACAAGCCATATCAATGGTACTGATTAAGTAAGAGTAGCGGGTTTAAGGGGTGATTTGCATTCATCTGTTCCCATTACCTGGACGTCCTGCGGCGGGGTGGCTGGTGCTGCTGCAGGCTTTCGGGTCACAAGAGGTTCAGTCAATGCCTCTCTCCTCCGGGCGGCGACGGCGTAACATCGTCTCTGTGAAAAACACTAGATGTGAGAGTCTCTAGTAGTTAAGCTGAGCTCGTGCTATTAATTCTCCATAAGGCTTGACCATCGAGTCTGCGATCCTCAAAGAGGTGTACACTGTATTTGTCAGTGTTTGAACCTCTGAACTACTGTTAATGGCTCATGTTCGATGGTAAACTAGACCAGGAGTTTACCTGTAAACCAGGAGTTTAAATCTCTATGACACGCACAGGTTTCGATGTCATGAGACCCATCACACTGTGTCTGATCTGAAGGTCTCTGATCACACACAGTACAGTGTCTCTGTGCCATGACCTTCATCACAGACACACAGCAGCACTAGAAGAGCTGTCAGGACACGCGAGAGCAGAAGTCTCGGGGGTGTATCTGAATGACTTGGTCTGGATCTGAGGTGTTAAAGCGTCCAGAGGACCGTTCACACAGATGCTCGACAAACACCGGCTCATTCATGACACTAGCAGCATTAGCCTGCAGCACTGCGATGAGAAGCTTCTGGAGCCCTCAAAGGTTCGTGTGTATTATAAACACGACACTGAATAGAGAGGAGAAAGCCGTGCGGACTGAGAGAAAGAGGACTCACGGAGAGATGAGCGAAACCTCTGAATCCCGTCATGACTCTCTTCTCTCCTTCAGCCGCTCGGAAACACAGCTATGGCCGACCTGAAGACCTACCCACAATCCAGTGCGCCACGACGAAACACCATATATGGACACACCGGAACACCGAGCTGTTTAATATTAATATTGATCAAATATTCAAGATATATATTTTATAATATTGTATTCAAGACCATTATATATTATATATAAAATATTCAGGTACCAGGAAAGTGCGAGAAATGTCAGCGGTGACTTTTTATCCTTACAAAACAACAGAAAATTTACACTTTACATATATATATATATATATATATATATATATATATATATATATATATATATATATATATATATATATATATATATATATATATATATATATATATATATATATATATACTTATATTATATTATATTATATTATATATATATAATAGTGAAGTGACATTCAGCCAAGTATGGTGACCCATACTCAGAATTGTATGTATATATACACTTATACACATATATATATATATATATATTCAAAATCAAAAAAAAATATATATATTAAAATAATTCTACTGTGTATAGATTATTCTACTGAAATGTCCGACTTTTCATGATTTATAAAACCAAAAACAGATCTCTGTTTAAAATGTTAAATAATGTGAAGAATATTGAAGAATGTAAAAATGTATGCAATTATAAAGAAATAGTATGCTCTGTTAAAAATGGAGAACTAATATTTGCTAAATGTCTTGAGTGAATTATAGTGTATGTTTGTTAACTTTTTTTTTTTTGCAAATGGTGTGGAGTATTATAAAATCTCTCTCTCTCTCTCCCTCTCCCTCTCTCTAAAAACAATAACAATATTTTTCCAAACTCTCTCAGTGTCACTAAAGCATATCTCACACCCCACCTCATTTAAAAAAAAAAAAAGTACATTATCAGTTTGTTTCTGATATGTAATTTCAACATCAACTCTAAATTCTACCAATGATTTAAAAAGAGACAACAGCTCAACATCCTGACCAGCATTTTTACATGGATGTGTTTTCAGGATTGCTAACTTGGCCTGTCCTTTTTAAAAAATTGGCAAGTACACACAGTCCACACCACCACCAATGTTTGACTTCACACCAGTGTTTGACTTCATGAATATTCTAAAGAGGAGAAGCATGCTTTTAATTTAAATTTAATTCTAATTTTGAACAAATTTCAGTCAATAAAGGAAAGTTTGCTAAAAAAAAACCACATTTATAGTTTTGTTACATTTTTATACCCGATTGTACCCAATTCTGTAGTAGTTTTCTCTCTTGTTTCTTGTTCTTTTTCCATTTTATGCATAATTGTATATTGTTCAAAATCTGTATTTGAACTTAAATTCATATATATGTTATTATTTTAAAAACGAGTGCATGCAGTCTTCAATATTTTAATGAGAAATTAATGCAATTGTGTGTGTTTTTTCTAACATTACTCAACAGAACAGACCTTTGGATCTCACAGTCTCGTTTTGATGACGTACGACGAAGCGTCGAATTCCATGCACGTTTTTAGAACGTTCGCCGCACGACTCCCGCCAGACGACCGTTTAAATTCTGTCCTCCGTGAAGCACACGCCGAGAGGACTGCAGGCATTTATTTATTGAGTTTTTTTTTTACATTAGTCTAAACCACAGCTCGCAGAAATGGTAAGTATTTTCTATCTTATACATTTCAACTAAAGTTAGCGGTTAGACGTCAATATGGACATCCGTTTGTAGTCCTTGTCTGCGCGTTCAGCACGTGCTGCTGTTTTCCTCTGTATGCTTGACCTCACGCTGTTAGTGAAAGATTCGTGGTAGCTAAAAGTCGTGTTCTTGTTTGAAAAAGTCGCGGTGTTTTGATGTATTTCATAATGTAACGTTAGCTCAGTAAATCAACCCACGTGTGAGACATGTAACGTGGTTTACAGCAGCTTAGAACCATATTACAACTTGTAGTCAGTATTGGCTTTGTTCATGAATGCTGTTCTCTTCCAGGCTGAATCAGACGTCAATCCTAAAGCTTATCCTCTGGCCGACGCAACTCTCGCCAAAACCATCCTAGACCTGGTGCAGCAAGCGGCCAACTACAAACAACTGAGAAAAGGGGCCAACGAAGGTGTGTAGACCTACTAAAAGCTGTCACTGGGCACAGATCAGAAGTATGGCTGTACGGGACGTGACTAACGTTTGTTGTGGGTTTGTTTTCAGCCACTAAAACCCTGAACCGTGGTATTGCGGAGTTCATCGTGATGGCTGCTGATGCTGAGCCGCTGGAGATCATCCTTCATCTGCCTCTGCTGTGTGAGGACAAGAACGTCCCGTACGTGTTCGTGCGCTCCAAGCAGGCCTTGGGCCGGGCGTGCGGGGTGTCCCGGCCCGTCATCGCCACCTCCGTCACCATCAAGGAGGGCTCTCAGCTCAAGCCTCAGATTCAGTCGGTGCAGATGGCCATCGAGAGACTCCTGGTCTGAGAACTCTCTCTCCACAGTTTTCCCTCGTTTATCATTCACCATCTAAATCTGGTTTCTCAATTATTGTTTGTTTTGTGGATGTTCAGTTTTTATCGTTTATCATTCACCATCTAAATCTGGTTTCTCAATTATTGTTTGTTTTGTGGATGTTCAGTTTTTAAAGTCTTTACCTGTCATTTTTTATCACTTTGACATTGGATGAGCACATGTACATTTATATTGTGGAAAGAAAAAATAGCTGTTTTTATCTTTTTTTTTTTAATTGAGAATTCAGATTCAACATGGTAGAAAACTTAAGAGTAGTTTTGTTATGTATAGCAATTATTGTACAGACTTATAATAAAACTTCCAGAATACATAATGTCCTATACATAATCTATCTGTATAATTATACTGTACATGTGTACTTTACTGTCAAAAATTGAGGTCAGTTTTTTATATATATATATATAAAAAAGCTCATGCTCACCAAAAAGGCTGCATTTATTTGATTAAAAATACAGTAACAACTAAAAATGTAACTTTGATGGTAAAGCTGAAGTTTCAGCATCATTACTCCAGTCTTCAATGTCAAGACACCAAGTTGTAAATATTTTATAACAAAAAAAGTGTCACTTTTTAATCAATTTATTTTGCATCCTTGCTGAATAAAAGTATATAAATATTTACTGACCTTAAAAGTACTGTATGTGGAAAGAATGCATTGGTGTTGGGATATACTCTGTATCACAAATATATATTCATTTTTTATCTTAATGAGACAATCAAGCTGAACAAGTTGCATTGTGGGATACAGTACCCAGTGCAGTATACTGTTATATACTCAACATTTTGGCAAATGTAGAAGGTCATTTTGGTATACATACATACATACATACATACTGTGCACAATACGAAAACTAAGGTTTAAAGGGATAGTTCACCCTAAATGAAAATTCTTCATCTTAATAAACTCACCCTTAACTTGTTCCAAACCTGTACGACCTTTATAACCAAAGAGTGTCAGGTCCCCATATACATAAATCTTTATATTATTCAAGTCAATCGTGACCAGAAACTGGTTAGCAACATTTTGTGTTCCACAGAAGAAACACTTTTTTTGGGGTGAACTGTCCCTTTAAAGAAACTCAATTAACATCTTTCAGTGTTTCTGTGCTAATTACTCCATAAATCTCTCAGTACAACAAAAAACTTCTCATAAATACAACAAAATCACTATACAAAAGTACAAAACATCTCACTACAACACTGTTGGAAAACAAATAAGTACTTTTACAAGTCACAATCATGAGGTGCTCAGCGCATGGAAGGAACCCTGTACATCACTTGAACATCACATTGAACTGATACTGAGGAGACTCTGGGATAGCAGCTCTCACACACACACACATCATCCATCCATCCAGCCTCACGCCGTGGCAGTGGGCCGGACTGGAGAAAGCATAGCTTATGACATGAGTGTTTTCTGAAGACCCTCCAGCGTTTCTGTAATAGCCCGGGGGGGAACTGTGATGGAGCCGTGTGCTCATGGCCTTCTGTCCCGGCCGGCAGTGATACAGGAGCCCTGCTGCTTCCTCTCAGTCCACGGGGAACTCTGTCTCGGCTGCAGTGTCCGGATCGCTGGCCGTGTGAGTGTCCTTCCGGAGCTGCAGGGAGACACAGCTCAGCCAGCTCCGGCTGGAGGGCATCTCTCCCACCATCTCCCAGCGGTCCGACTCCTCACAGTACCGCTCTATAGTGTCATGATACCTGCAGGGGACGACAGAAACACTCCTCAGACAGACAGAGCTGGCAGGCATCAGACTGAGTGTAGTAGGACATGGTGACGGAGATAATGGTGCGTGAAGGATCCCTCACCTGTCCCATCCCTCCTCTCCTCCTAAAACATAAATCTTCCCATCCACCACCGCCACGCCGGGTCGATAGCGTCTCTCCTTCATGGGAGCACACATGGTCCAGCTGTTGGTCCTGGGGTCGTAGCACTCCACCTTATCTGTGTTCTCGGTGGAAGCATGCCAGCCCCCTAGAGAGGAACAACTGTGAGCCCCTGCTCTACAGGATCAGGAGTAGGAAATATCAAAGCCTCCATATTCACCTATCACGTATATTTTGCCCTTCAGGACGCAGGCAGCAGATCCCGAGCGAGCGATCTGCATGGGGGACACCTCGGTCCACACACATGTTTTAGGGTTGTACACCTGTGCCATGTTTGTGCCATCGCCATCTTCTAAAACAGCACCTCCTGTGGGTTCAGAAGGGAATATTACTCTGCCCTTGAAAAACCTATTACGCAAAAAATACTTAATATAACCTACTTTGATTATGCTCATTTAAAAAAAAATATTTATTTTTTAAAAAAATTAAAATTATAAAAAAAAAGTTAATGACAAAAATAACTTACCATTTTTAGGGATGTTAGCATGCCGGTCGAAAATTGCTTAAAATAAGTGATGATTCAAATTGTTTGAGATGCTAAACAAACAGCGATACAGTTGGTGTAGGAGTTTATATGAATGTTTCTCCGAGGGGAACTGACTGTCTTTAGAAAAGTTTACGTGGTATTTTCTTTACTTTAATATGCATCATTCAGAGATGAATCTCTGCTTTGTTTACAGCTGTAACCAAGGAAACACTGCTGTTCATAAGCGCCCCCTGCTGTCAGAGTGTGAACTGCATCTCATTCAGATCAACTGTGCTTTCGGTTTCATGCAGATCATTTTTATCTATAGTTTCACAAATCTAAAGTCAGACTATTCTGTTTTTGCTTCAAATTTTTAAATGAAAGTCTAATTTAGTTTAAAAACTACTCATGCTGCATCTTTGTTTGGATCATGATTAAAATACAGTGGTTCATTTTAAATGAAAAGAGCACAGACAAAGCTTAAACATCAGGCCACATGCCGTCCATATAGTTGGACTCAAATGTTCACTGTCTGGAGTTTAAGTTGGAGGAAGCCTGCTACCTGTCACATAGAGTAATCCATCCAGCGCCACCACAGCTGGACTAGTGACCGCCATCTTGACCGAGTCCATGAACTGCCATGTGTTTGTCTGTGGATTATAACACTCAACAGAGTCCAGGCGAGAACGGCCTTCCCAGCCTCCCACAGCAAACACATATCCATCCAACATCACCAATCCTGAGGAAACACAAACACAGCAACGCTCTCGTTCATTACAGGACAACAGGATCTGCTTTGTTTCCAAACAAGGGGAAGACATAGGACAGGGTGTGATGCTGCATTCCACCACAAGCTGGAAGAGACCATGAAAACATTCATTAGTACAAATTTGGTGGCCATTACCCAGTTCTGATCTCGCCACGTTCATGGGTGCCATCTCTGTCCAGGAGTCAAAGCACGGGTCGTAGCGCCACATCTCTCTACTGGCCGAGCCGTCTGGAAACTCACCGCCAGCCAAATACAGCATGGAGCCTGAAAACAGCAACATCATTACAAATGATGCATGAATGTACCGCCAGCCCTATCAACTAAACCTTCACTGACCGGACACCACTAAGCCGTGTTTGCTGACAGCGAAGGGCAGGCAGGCCAGACTCTTCCACTGGCTGGTGAGGGGGTCGAAACTCTCCACGCTGCGCAGCACCACCTTATCATCCTCTCCTCCTACAGTCACGATCACCTCCGCCGTGCCTGACAGACACAAACACAGCAGCCGCTGGATGACTACAGTCTTCAAGAAGACACCGTGCTTGTTCCAGATGAAACACCTCATGATGTTGGCTGAGAGAGCAATGTCCAGAGCAGATACAGCACTTCAGATTTGTTCTGACATTCATCACAGAGCAGGGTATGGAAGCCCGCTTCTGACACCGAATTAAAAATAAGATAATTGAGACTTTTTCCACACACAATTGACTTTTTTTCCCTCATAATTGCGTGATTGCATCAAAATTGTAATTGTGAGTTAAAAAGTCAGAATTGTGAGACAAAGTCACAATTCAGAGAAATAAAGTCAGAACTGTGACATAAACTTACAATTCTGACTTGTCTCATCTCTTAAAGGTGCTGTAGGGAACTTTTGTAAAAAAAAATATGTTTTACATATTTGTTAAACCTGTCATTATGTCCTGACAGTAGAATATGAGACAGATAATCTGTGAATAAATCAAGCTCCTCTGGCTCCTCCCAGTGTCCTATTGCCATTTGCAGTTACAGACCACTCCCGGTAAGAAATAACCAATCAGAGCTGCGGTCCGTAACTTTGTTTGTGTTCAAAATGTAGAAAAATTTATATAATAAGCGAGTACATCGTGAATCCATTTTCCAAACCGTGTTTTAGCTTGTCCTGAATCACTAGGGTACACCTATAATAAGTGTTTATATTCGGACTATTTTAGATTGCTTCGGGGGTACCGCGGCGGAGTAACCCAGTACCTTTGTGATTCTTCATAGACATAAACAGAGAGAAGTAGATCCGGCTACGATGTTCTTCCGCAAGACGCAAGCAGTTCTGTTTATTAACCGATAGAGTGTCAAAAGTTACCTACCGCAGCTTTAATTCTGACTATAACACAATTGTGAGATATAACCTCAAAATTGGACTTCTACTCACAATAGCGAGTTTATATCTCACAATCCTGAGAAAAAAAAAAACTCAGAATTGTGTGTTTATATCTCAATTGTGAAAAAAAATTAAATCTAATCTCCCAATTGTGACTTTATATCATGCAATTGTGACTTAATATCTCAATTATGTGAAGGGAAAAAAATCCGAATTGTGATATAAAAAGCTTTTTTAAATTTTATTTATTCATTGGCAGAAACTGGCGTCCATAGCAGGGTTATGGTGAAGTTAACAAAGTTTCTATGACTGTTATAAATGTTCAAAGTAGTAATAATGAGTAAATGCATCAAATCGTTTGACTGGCCTTTAAATGAACACATTTAATATGAATTGTTCTCATACTTATCGCTCACTTTCTCAATGGTCACAAACTGCATTCAATAACTTTAGCTCAGCTCTGTCTTACAACAATGAGAAAGACGCCCGAGTGAAGCAGGGGTTGTAGCAGGACAGGTTTGGGGTCACCTGTTGCCCGTCGAGGTCGAGCTCGGGGGCTGTACAGCTCTCCTCTGCGGTCCTGCAGCAGTAAGTAGTCCTTGGCTTCAGAGATCAGCTTCTGGCACCTGATCGACTCCTTCACAACGTCCAGGGTCTCGATGACGTCGTGAATGTAGTACGGACTGATGAGGGGCAGCCTGATGTGCTCCAGAACCTGGTGACGGGAGCAACCAGGTGAAGTGACATGAGGGTATGATAACACCATTTTCAATTCTGGGTGAACTCTCTCTTTAAACCAAATGATGAGTAATAGTGATAATGACACTTGTCTTAGCAAACTCTACGGATTGCAACTTAATATCGGTGCTGTTCATTCAGAACTGCTTTACATCCCCATGAGATCTGCAATGAGCTTTTCCTAAGAGCTGTAATTAAGGTCTAGTCTTTAAATAACTGCATAGCAACAAAGATATGTAAACAGCACAGTCTGAACTTTAAAAAAAAAGATGTGTTAAATACTTATTCTTTAAATGAGAAAAGTATTTTTTCACAAATAAATATATAATATAAAAAGGAAGTAAACACTGTAACCAACAGGGCACTAGGTATTCTGGGAAGTTCGTGTGCATTGGGAATCATATTTTTCCAAATAAAGCCGAGGTAACACTCATTTTACACAGCACAGAAAATGACATGAATATGACAGAGGGCAAATGCATAAAGCACAGCATCATTTTAATTTCACTAATTTAATGTTAAAAGCATTCAATTTGCAAGGATCGACCATCACACAGAGAACACACACTCTTTCTGGATAAAAATGCACACAAGATCTCACAACTGGATCTGACTAAAGTTTGAAAGGTTTGTGAAATTAAATGTTCATTAGTCATTCAAACTAACTGACGGCAAACAATGAAGTATCAATGTTTGCTTTTCTATCAATAATAATAATAATATAAAAGCAATCGTTATAATACTTTTTGTATACATTTGAATTCATTTGTTTACCGGTTCTATCCGATTATTAGACAAACTTACCCGTATTAGACCGAACTGTTTAAGATGACAGCGAACAAGAGGGAGAATGAATAAACTGCGCTGTCAAAATAAAAGCCCTGCCTCGAACGCATCGGCCAAACAGGAAATAGGTTGACCACTGCTAAAAATCAAAAATGCAAGCTCATTTTGAAGACGTTTCTCATTTTGGTTTGGTGAACTCTGACCTGCTAAATCGTATCATACACGAAGAGGTCTGACCAACAGAAGAGCGATACTTTACAGCGTGACATCTTAGCAGAAATAAAAGAACATAAACTATAAAGCTGCAGGAACATTTAAAATTTAGCATTGTTTGCTATGTTGAGTTTATGTTTTAGAGAAGATGAGTGTGACATTATATCATATCATATTTAAATGTCTAGTGTGACCACAGCATAAGTGAGAGAGCATTACTGGAGTCGGTCAATAGAGAAGTCGAATCAGTAGGGTGTCTCCCTGAATACATGAAGAGGTTACCTTCTCGAAGCTCTGTCTGCGTGAAGTGTTCTTCTCCAGCCAGACGACGGCCGCCTCAAACACCGTCTCCTCTTTTGGCACGTTCAGATGGTCACTGGAAATGATCTCAGTCAGTTTATCGGCACAAAGAGACAGAAACTCCTCCTGAGGAGGCGAAACAAGAGAAAGAAGGCATGAGCTCAAAGTATAATGAACTCTTAAATACCCCTTTAATGGCTGAAAGTGGGGTAAATTACATATTCTTACATTACTAAAAAATCCTTTATGACTGTATCCTCTGCTAAAGTTATTTCTGTTATCTGTGAAAGCACACAAGAGCCCTTGATTAACATTATTACTGAACTAAAACAGCGTGATTTATGGACATTTTCTCAGAAGTGTTCAGTTTTAAAAAGATGTGATGTAATTATTTTAGCCTCTTCGCTCTAAATGTTTGACTTCAGGAGGTTTCTAAGTGCCGTTGTTTAGTTTATTAATTTATAAAGCACACTTCAAAACAACAGAAGTTACAACGAGAGATATTGAAACAAAATTAACACACTGGATCAAAACCTTGGAGATAACCGTTCTTTAACCACTAGCAAGATGGTAAAAAAAACAACTATCTTTCTATGGAGTAGAAAGGCAAAATATTTTCTGAAATCTGAGCTATACATGACTACAGAAAACACCACTGTACAGTTAAATAAAGTGAAATGTGAACATGAATGTGTCGACTGTGATATTATATGCTAGAAAGATAAACTATAATTTTTGCTGCATTTTAACCATTTACACATCTATCTGCAGAGCATCTGAATGCAATGGCCAATCAGAGAAATGTAGATGTATAAATAAATGGTTCTTGGTTTGTTTTGTCCGTGCAGCCTTAAAGAACACTACTTTTCTAATGCAGTCTGTCAATTATTATGTAATAATCTTTACTATAACATCAAAGACAATAATCAACAATTATGACAGTCATAATATTGCACCTCCAGCCTATTATGAGTTCCTGATATTTTAAATGTATTTAAAACTGCATTAATCTCCTCGTGCAGCATTAAACAGTCTGTGTAAATAAAGATAAACGCCATCTCAGATGCAGCTTCTGACTTGTGTTGATGCTGATCAAGCAGGTTGATTAAATGTAGATATTGAACATTTAACACAGACACAATTAATAGTATAACTATAAAACTAAACGCATTTACAATTGTAAAACTGACCCAGGAAATGACTTCCAGGGGTCAAATATTGCCAGTTGATGGTAAAGTTGGATTCTGACCCTGCTGTGCTCACTGAGCTTCACTTTAAGAGCTCATCTGAAGTGTCACCTGTTGGCAAACGGTGCTGAAGTGCTGCTGGATGTACTCCATGCTGCGTCGCTCCAGCTCTGGGCACGAGTGCGCCTCGGCGAAGCAGTGAATGCCCACACAGTTCATCTCGTCCATCTGTCGCTCCATGAACCTGCAGCAGGCCTCCCGCACCGCCATCACGTCCAGCAGGTTAGCGGCCGCCAGGAGCGCCTGCACGTTAGCCCTGGAGATCACCACCTCCGCCGTGTAGGCGTAGCTCACCAGCATCCCGATCATCTGCGGCTCCACTCCGTTGATGGCCACACGCTCCTGACGAGACTCCATCAGGTCGGTGGAGAACATGGCCTGCGCCAACAAGACAAACACCACACGTCTGAGTTCATCATAAGGGATATAACTGGCAGTTATCTAGGTCAAGGACTATTACCTGGAAATAAGAGCTGAAGGAGGCCAGTACGATACGGTGGCAGGGAAACTCTTGTCCTCCGCAGCACAGGGTCACGTCGCAGAAGGCGTTATTGAGCCGTAAGCTGTTCAAGCCTTCCAGCACTTTGTTGGGATGCCGCGCTTCCACAAACACGTAGTCCTCGCTGTCCAGAGAAGACAGAGGGAAGGAGTCCTCCTCGCAGGGAGACGGAGGGAGCGTGGAGGTGGACGGAGACGTGGCCAGCAGATTCACAGCCATGATTTCCATCGCAACACTCAGTCAGGCTGACAGAACGAACGAGAAGAGCACACGAGAGTTCAAGCAATGCAACACCCTTTACACCATAGAAAACAGCAGCTTCTAATTCGTGTAGAATAAACATGCACAAAGGTTTTTGACCTCTTATCATTGAAAAGGCTGACTGGACTGTGTGTGTGTGATTGCAACATTAAAAATAAATCATGTTAAACAGAAAAACTCTTAGAACATATTTTTTCGGTCAATTACTCAAGGAAAATATTAATACAAAGAGCATGTTAAAAACGTGCTTATTTATTTGTCATTATAAAGTATTAAATAAAAACAAGTATAGTACTAATATACATAATTATACATATTCTACTAATAAAGTCAAATATTAAAAATACTGTTTAATCATTTATATTGAATTTATCTTAATGTAATATATATATATATATATATATTATACATTAGCATGTAATTTTATTATATAAATATAATCCACAAAAACAACAGCAAGTATTATATTAAACACAATCATGTCAGGAAATACTTAGAAGTAAAAAAGAAAAATAAATAAACAGGCAATAAACATCCTGTCAAATAAACTCAAATCAAACTTGACTTCAGTTCAGTTCAAATCATTCCTGCTGTTTATGTTTATTCTTCCAAATGTATATATTCATGTAATGATGTTGGTGTGGTGTAAATACAGAGACTATCAGATGTACAAACGTTAAACACGCTGTATAATAAAAATCAAACACGTCAGGGAAGAGTTGAGTTAAGCCCCTTTCACACTGCCATTCCGGCAAATACAGGGGTAAAGTGTTCCTGTAATTGTTCCCTGGTCGCTAGATTTGGCACTTTCACACTGCCAGTGATGACCCGGTATATGTGCGTGCTTTCACACACAACCCCTGAAGATCCCGTAACGACACGTGACATCAGCGCGTGACGTGTAATGTACGAGTCGACAACGCTTGGCACGTTATACTTTAACTGAAGCAAGCAAACGATCTCTGCGTCAGCGCGGAAAGTGAGGAACTAACTGATCTCTGCTTCATTACAGTTTGCACATATGTTTTCGTCGCGAATGTTGATCTTCCATCAAAACAGCCGGTAAAAGAGTCGCGCGATAACGCGCGTCATCACTTCGATACCGAATTAGATCTGGCTTTTGTTCACACAGCGCTCGTTCCGGATCGATTACCGCAATGTTACTATGTCCCCGACCCGGGTTCGATTCGGTAATCAATTCCGGGACGTGGTTGCTTTCACACAGAAGGCGACCAGGCAATGTTACGGGAATATTGCGGGTCCGACGTGCAGTGTGAACGGGGCTTTAGTAATGTTGTGTATTTCTCGAGTAATGAGCGAGATCAGAGCCGGAGTCACTGAAGCGGCAGCGACACACAGCCGAGAACAACAGTCATATAATAATAATAATAATATGTTGTTGTTTGATAACAACAGCAGAGAGATCTGACCAGAAAACATGTGTGAGTTGATCCCGCAGCTCTTCATTCTTCACCTGCTGCTGCACTGTCTGTTGAGAGTCGTGACGCCATGTCTTCTTCTCTACACACAGACCGAGGCGCAGAACGAGCGCGGTGCACCACCACGCCACCTGTCGGTCTGACGGCACGGCACGGATCCGCTCGCGAGCAGCCGGTTAAAATCAGGTTACCGCCGCCCCTTAAACACACAGAGAACGCAGTTTGCGTAGGGCACAAACTCCCGGGGGAAGATTATTAAAAAAAAAATAATTAAATATACAAGAAGAAGAAAAAAGATATTTGTTCTATATTAATATACACATGTAGCGCGCCATTCTGGCTCTACGCTCGCTCTCTGCTCTCTCTCCCTCTTTCACTGCCTCTCACCTCATGTTTGCGGCTGAATATGATCACCATTATTAGTGGACAATCATCCTTGTTTAATATTGACCAAGCATTAAATTCAAATATCCACTATTTGCGATAGGAATGCTAGAACGTCTTTAATGTCTTCAAAAAAAAAAAAGTGGACATCACAATCCTTACCTAAATTAACCATGGTTTTATCCCAGTACAACTGCTTTATTATTTTGTTTGATTTCTGACTATAAAATCAATCAGACAACGGTATTAATAAAATCATAGCCATAGGTTACTGTCTAGAGCTACAACTGTAATTTATAAATAATAGACTACAATTTAATTACAATGTTCTAATCTGACCCTTTATAGTAGGGTTTTTGTTGTTGTTTAAGGAGGGGGCAGCCATCTGGCCAGCAGGGGTCCTAAGTGTTAGCAAGCATATAATTCACTTCTGACGGGTTTGTGTTAAGGTTAATGCAGGGGAAGATCTTGATCAAATGAATCATGTTTCGCAAATTGAGTCGACACAAGCATAGAGGCTGGTGACTGCTGCTGGTCAACACGGTGTAAATACAACAAACACACAGCCAAACTAAACATGAAGTCTTTTACAAAACTATTGCAAATGTTTCAAGACAGTTTCATCTATCAAATGGATAGGATAAGTCTCAGGCCAAGCTGAGCTCCTCCAACACTGACCAACAGAAACACATTTTTTAAGATATATGAAAACATTTGATCATAGTTGCTACGAGCGCGCTCAGTTGATCAGCAGATTCTTACCATGCAGCCTTTCTCTCGGGTTTTATCACAGTTGTACCTTTTATGGTTAGTAGAACTTAAAACATTACAATATAAAACTGCCCTTTAAAGCACTAAAAGTTAATGGTTAAAACAACGGAATAAATAAATAAAAGAAATCATACTACATTTTAACTGATAAGAGGAACACACACTCATTTGAGAGCCAGTTTACATTGGATTTACTGTTACTGCGATGATATGAATGCACATATGTAGGGTAAAAATTCGGCATGTGTCACATGGATGCTGCTCTTTCTGCATTATGAATTTCCTAGACGACTGTCTGGTCTCAGCCAGATCAGAACAGGAACTCATCCCTCACAGTTTGCTGCTTGGGATGAAAATCTAATTAAGAACTTTCTTTCTTCCAGCCAGTGATTCTGCCCAGATGCGGGCACGGACTTCACATCCCCTCAGGGCTTTTCAGAGTATCACTCTTGTGATGTGTCCAATATTTAATATATTAATTATCATTAACACACATACCAAACATCCCATAGTTCCTATAAACTATTCAGTAGCTATTCATAATGGTGGAAGGTTATGTGAAATTATATAACATTCAGTGGAAGTAGACAAAGCAATTTATTCTCTGAACATGACCACAGCAGATTATGTTTGTGGTTAGTTTATATCCTTTATAGATAGATAGATAGATAGATAGATATAAGATAACAACTGTCATATTTGCCACAAACAGTCCGTTGCAGGGATCAGACAGTGTGAAGAACAAAAGCTCATATGAAAATACAAGCAATTCCAGTGTGAGAAGCAACTGCTGAAGTTTTCATATTAATGAATCATGACTATTATTACTACTAAAAAGGGCCAGATATACTAACAGCTTGCACAAGCCCAAACCTTCTTTTGGCATTAAAACAGGTACAAATAAAAGATGCCCACTGAAACATTAGCCATGAAAGGTAGACCGTTATTTTTGCAGCTGACCTTAATGCATATGCGTTTGTAAGAGTATGCCTTTCAGACGCAACGTTTATGAGAGGAGAGCATTTAAATAGATCATGCAAAGTGGTTCACTAAAGTTTTTGGTAGTCAGTTTAATGGTATTTGTGACATTATTTACAACTCAGAAAAGCATTTCCTTACCCATTTTGCACCTGTGTTGTTAGTAGATTACATGCGCCTGATTATCATCGGCTCTTGGGCATCACACCATACTAATACTGTGTTTGACCCCCTTTCGCCTTCAGAACTGCCTTAATTCTACATGGCATTGATTCAACAAGGTGCTGAAAGCATTCTTTAGAGATGTTGGCCCATATTGATAGAGAAAGATGCTCTATTGGGTTGAGATCTGGTGACTGTTGGGGGCATTTAAGTACAGTGAACTCATTGTCATGTTCAAGAAACCAGTCTGAAATGGATCAAGCTTTGTGACATGGTGCATTATCCTGCTGGAAGTAGCCATCAGAGGATGGGTACATGGTGGTCATAAAGGGATGGACATGGTCAGAAACAATGCTCAGGTAGGCCGTGGCATTTAAACGATGTCAATTGGCATGAAGGGGCCTAAAGTGTGGCAAGAAAACATCCCCCACACCATTACACCACCACCACAAGCCTGCACAGTGGTAACAAGGCATGATGGATCCATGTTCTCATTCTGTTTACGCCAAATTCTGACTCTACCATCTGAATATCTCAACAGAAATTGAGACTCATCAGACCAGTACAATGTACATTTTAAATGTAAGAATTAATTTTAATAAAAGGGGGGGAAGAAGGTCAACTTCAAAATTAGAAATCCAACTATAAATGCTTTAATTATTCAAGTCAGCCCTGATACACTTTGCAAAATACAGTATTTTCTGACATTGATTAATAAATCTACACAGTGTATAGTTTACAGTGTATATCAAGAGAAACTTGCTTAGAGTTGGTATAAACCAGCATAATGCTAAAGCAC
Source organism: Carassius gibelio (assembly GCF_023724105.1). Classification (NCBI taxonomy): domain Eukaryota; kingdom Metazoa; phylum Chordata; class Actinopteri; order Cypriniformes; family Cyprinidae; genus Carassius; species Carassius gibelio. The sequence goes on along the minus strand of NC_068373.1, from coordinate 6,008,339 downwards.
AATATAGAAAATGAAGAGAACACACCGTGCAGTTTAATAAAAACCCCCATTAACCAGTTTATCTGAGAACAACTGAAACATTTTTTGGGTGTTTTAGTGTCTAATCTTTAGTTCCTGGAGTGGTTTCACCCTTCGACCCGGCGTGGTGCTGATGAGGTTCAGTTCTTCTTGTGTCTGGAGGAGCTGCTGTTAAAGAGATTGAGTCCGGTCCTAACACCCACCCCTGATGCCGTCACACCCGGCTGCTGAAGAACCTTGTCCAGAGTCGTCTTCTTTATGGCAGCGGGAGAAATCTTCTCCTGATCGGCCAAGTGCTGAAGCTCCCTGTCAAAAGGAGTGAGCAAGAGTGAGCAATGTCTTTCTGGAAGACAAAACTGTTTAAAGGGCCCAGCAAACAGGAGCTTTGTGGCCATGTCTGCATGCAGGTCAGCAAAATCAACAGCAAAGGCAGCAAATCAATATAGAAATTGCTAATAAAATTAGCAGCAAATGTGTTTTACAATAAAACATGAACAGAATAAGTAGTGTAGCTGACAGCTTAACTGTTGTGATGTCAGTACACAGTAAAAACACCTTGATTGTGACTACTGGGTGAGAACTGACCTGATAAAGACACTAGCTTTACAAGAACGACACTGGAACTGAACTGAACTCAATCAGCATGAATAAATTATGAATTATGATAAAAGGCAGATGAACCCTAGCAGAAAATCACTCATCTGAAATTCCAATTTGACTTCTTTCTAGGCTAGTTTTTTGGTTTTTGTCTGCTGTACCTTGTTCTGATGCATGATGCCTCCACAGCATTGATCAGGAGGCTTCGGAAGCCGCCGCTTTCCAGGACATGCAAAGCGTGGATCGTAGCACCTCCGGGCGAAGCCACGTTGTCTTTCAACTGTCCGGGGTGCTGCTCCGACTCCAGCAGCATTTTTGCCGCCCCCTTGCAAAAAAAAAAACCCCATCACTGCACTGTAAATCTCAGACACGGAGAATCATCAGACTATCAATATCAGAAAGGTTTCTAACAAGAAGGGCCTGAGCTCCCAGTCGCACAGCTAGTCTTCTGGGGAGTCCCATCTTCACCCCTCCATCAGCGAGAGCCTCCACAGCAAGGAACGCCTAAATGATACAAACGAGAGGTGGATGTACAAAACAAGCTACGAGGAGCACAGTGGCTGTTTAAACTCCCCTAGGTCTCTTACATAGGCCGGGCCGCTGCCACTCAGGCCAGTGACGGCATCAATCAGGTCCTCCTCCACCTCTGTGCAGTAGCCCACACTGGCCATGAGCTGCTCCAGGAGCTTCCCGTCCTCCACCTGTGCATGGCTGCCCGTGGCGTACACCGTGGCCCCCTCACGCACCACCACTGGAGTATTCGTCATACAGCGCATCACTTTAGGTGCGGGACGGTACTGCAGCAGTTTCTGAAAATAGAAGAAGCTATGAATTGATATAGAATTTAATTGATGTGCTATCGCATACAGCATTTCTAAGCGGCCGTGCATTATTATTATTATTGTTTTTCCATTGTTTTCTCGTTATAAACGACTTAAATTTCTCCTGATCTCGACATAACGAGAGTTTGTGATATTGTAAGATAACAAACAAACAAACAAACAAAAAAATACAAATAGAATGCATTCCTTTTTTTTTTTTATGTCATATTCTACCAACCTCAAAGTTGTGAATAAACACATACCAAAAAAATAAAAATTACACATAAATGGATATTTCATATTTCTCACTCATTTTGCTTTTTCCTCATTTATTTATTATTTTGTTGAACCAAAGCGGCAGGATCTGTGTGTTGTTCTGACCTTCTCGATGGAGCTGATGGTCACTCCTGCAGCACAGGACACAATGAGATGACGCTCCTCGATGTCTGGCCCGATCTCATCCAGAACGAAGGGGATGATGTGTGGCTTGACCGCAAGGAACAGAACATCACTCTTGTTCACTGTCTCTTTGTTACTGGTGGTGAAGTTTGCTCCCATTTTCTGAAATACGGAGAAAGTGCCTTTTCTAAAGATGTTCGTAATTGTATGGCTGCTCATTTGCGGTCTCTTTTTAGCATGACTCAGAAGCTGGTCAAACACTCACTCTCAGCCCGATGACAGTGGGCAGATCTGTGTCTGGAGAGCTTGCTGTGATCCTGTGTGTGGCGATCACACCTGATGGCCAGGACAGAGAAGTGTATTGATTAGGGGTGTCCATGGTTAACCGGTTAACCGATTAACCGTTAAAAATTGCGTAACCGAGTGAAACATTTTGCTCGGTTAAGTGACGTCAATGGCGTGCATTGAATTTAGTTGTAATACATTTTTGCACCACTAGAGACCGCCAGAGCGCTCCCAGACATTTGTAATGTCCACAAGAAGAAGTCATTTTTCTAATATGAAGCGGGCAAAAAAAAGTACAGCGTTGGAGCACTTTAAAATTGAGAGTGACGGGGCAAAATGCAAGTATTGCAATACAGTGCTTAGATATACTTCAAGTACAACCTCGTTGTTGTAATCTCAACAGCCAACACCCGGGCATCATTAGGCCGGTCAGGAGCGAAAGCATCTCAGCTGCGTGGCGTGTCTGTTTTTAATTCGGTTCCCATGTTAACAGGTTAGAGCTTGCCGACTGCCTGCGTGAGACGCGCGGCTCAGGCGCGGCTCGACGCGTGCATGCTAGAAATAGAACTGACGCCTTGTTGGAAGCGTTTCCAGGCAAAATATAATAGGAAAATATGTTTATATGTCATTTTGTACACAAATACATATTAATTCATGACATTTTGATATTTGAAAGTCTATAGGTTGACATAAATTCAGATATAAATGTAATTTAAAAAAATAATTATCGATTTTCAAATATTGTACCTGTCAAACATGATCATAGTCATAGCCTTAGCGAGGCGGCCGCGGAGCCTGCTTGTTACCTTCGCCTAAACACGGAAAGTTACATAACCATTACTAGAGCCTGTTCCTTTATAACATAGCCAAAGGTCGGTGTATATTTGCTTTATACATTTTAGGCTTATTCTCAAATACAGATTGTGTTAGTGGGCGGGATTATTAGGTAGTTTTAATAGGACAATTTGACCGGAGAGATTAAATTTTGTCGGACATTTCTTTTTTTTCTTTTTTTTGGCCAATGTCTGGAAATTACCGGACAACGGAAACCCTGGCGCACACTATGGTTAACCGATTATTAACCGCTAAGGTCCTCGGTTAACGGTTAATGTAAAACTTGAAAACGTGCAGCCCTAGTATTGATGTGAATCAGATTATATGTTATTATAAGGGAAGCTACAAGCATATATAAAGTCTTGTTTTGTTGGGGATGATTGGGGCTGTTCGCCAGTTGTAGAGTGTGTTTCATGTGTACTCCACACAGTCAAGTCTTGTATTGTTGGGGATGGTGTGGTGTTTTGGCTGCTCTAGGGGCTGGTGTGTGTGATGTTACCTGCTGCTGTGAAGCCCTTCACCAGAGCATGAGCCAGCTGACCTGCTCCGATGAACCCAACGCTCATTTTGACCTGTTACAAGCACACCGATCAGCATTCACCAGCAGACTAACCATTAACACCAGCTAACACTCCGTCTAGACACACTTCATAGATAAGTACGGAATCTGCTCGCTGTATAACGTTACCTTATTTCCTGATTGGATTACAAAACAGTAACGCAGCAGAGACAACGAGATAGACGCAGAAAACTAAATGTTTAAAAGCTACCTAACAAACGTACCTGAAATATTGTCTTTTGAAGAGCTGGTACACTTATATTTGGGTTAAATCACGTTTTTTTATTGTGTTCATACGTTGTCTGCGAACGTTTCCTGAAGTGGAGTAAAGACGTTGACCAATCACGATCGAGCAGTGCTTGGGTCTCAGCCAATCGCTGTACGTCATGAATGCATCATGCGTCCTGATAGGCCAGCTCTGCTGTCAGTCAAACCAGTTGCGTCACTCTTCATGAGCACGTGGGCTTGTGTCAACAGAAAGAGCAAATCTGTATCCGCCTGTCTGATAAATTTACCAGATTCCTCTTATTTTATGTTTATTTATTTTTATTGATGTATATTTATTCCTCAATATTCTTTTCCTGCTCTCTATCCTACATATGTTTAACTGGTTTCCCTTATTAGAGACCATAGATCTGTTTTTTTCAGTTGAAGCTAAATATAATCTTTAATTACAGACTAACCCAAAACCTCCTCCCAACTCTCTGTATTTTTTAAATTCATTTAAACATAATGTTTGTCTATTTATAAATACAAATACAAATCCCCAAATAAGTTAGATTCAGCTAAATGTTCATAGTAGAGTATGTTATAAACACATCCACACACCCAAACAGAAAATAAATAAATATAAATGCAGTTTCTCCTATTCCAAAAATATATTTCATTGAGATTCGCCGTTTGCAACATTGCTATATGATCATTTTCATACAGAAAAGTGCCTTAACTTGTGTTCCTGGTCATTTTTGTTTGCTGTTATTTTAAAGAGGTGAGAAAGAAAGAAATAGAGACTGATCTGGGCACAACATAATGCAGTTTACTTACTAGCATTTGATTTATTTAAATATTGACAATAAGTAACAATATATTGTTACATGCTATAAAAAAAAATAAAAAATAAAAAAACACACTGAAATGTTTTTGGAGTCTGAGTACATTGACCAGATATACAGGGATTGCTATCTAAGCTGAAAGAAGATAATTATAAATTAATAATAATAATAATAATAATGGTATGGTATTTATTTAAGTGGTAGGCTATATTCTCAGATCTCACATCTTTGGATAAGCAGCTGACAATCTGACTGTGTTAGAAGTGAAAATTTCCAAATGCAGGTATTACCATATTAGTAATCAAATGATACTAATACTAATACTGTTGTGACATATAACACAACATTATATCCATATTTAAATTATGAAACATACACTTGAAGTTGTACTCATGGTAAGCTATTTAATAACTTTTCTAATACACAACAAACTTAAGTGTTGAGTATATAAAAACAACAACCATTCTTAAAGGGACAGTTCACCCAAAACATTTCTGTCATCTTTAACATACCCTCATGTCATTCTCAAACTCTGTGAGTCTTTGTAGAACTTAATATACAATTTTAGAACAACATAAAGGTGAGTAAACAATAGCAGAATTTACATTTTCGGGTGACCTTTCCCTTTAAGAGATACAGTGTCAATGAATTGCAGAGAGGTATTGCCATAGAACTCAATTTTACATTTATGAAGAGTCCAAAAGTACTTTGATTTAATTCTACAAAGCAGAATAACAACTTTATTATTAATAATAATTATATATATAATACTCAAGTCTCAACATTTTCATTATAATCAACAAAATAAAAAATAATCCTGAATATTTTAAAGTACTAAAAGCACACACACAGCTGTATTTTATTGGCATGGCTGTCTGTTACAACACTTCCAGTATTAATATACATCCACCGGACTGGAGACGAGCTGCTCTCATGCGGCCGAATGTGAGACGAATCGTATTCTTTGAGAGTACACCAGATCGGTGAAGTACAGCACCAGGTTGGCACAAGTGAACACGGCGATCACCAGCTTGCTGTCCCATGGGCACTTTTCTCTAGGACAGTTTTCTGGTCGCCCCGGGGTGCCGTACTTCTTATCAAAACTAAAAACCGGCCAGACCACAGCAGCGCTCAGATACAGCAGCACAGCCAGGAAAGTGTAGATGACCACAAAGCGGTCGAACGGGAAGCGCAGCGAAGACGTTCTCCCTGAGACCGTGAGAGCCACCACCACCACGGTTACAGCGAAGCACAGGCTGTAGACCACCACGCAGTACTGAGTAGGGATGTGGCGGTTGTATTCGCTGCCATTGGCCAGAGCGCCGAAGATGATGCAGGCTATGAAGGCTTGGACCACTTTAAGCAGGCCAGACATGGTGGCCATGTAGCCAACCACATGACCCGGCTTGGCCCGTGTGATGAACACCTCGGCTCCGTAAGCGAAGCAGCAGACGCTGGAGCAGACGGTGACGGCGATGCGATAGTTGCGCACCTCGCAGCCCTCAGACGGGCACTCGGACCTGAGGAAGTAGACCGGATACACCACTGACGCCGTGACGTACATGAGAGTGGCCAACATGGCGAAGGCCACGGTGAAGTTGTCCCAGGAGATGGGCATACACCCGTGTAGCCTCGTCACGTCCAGGGTGAAGACCACTAGTGTGACGGCGAAGCAGAAGCACCAGACGAACATGCAGTAGGTCCCGTAGGTGGCGCTGAAACCCGCACTGTGGGCCACCAGGGCCATGGTGGTGCAACCGAGAAGGAGCTGGCACATCCGGGCAGCGCCGAGTCCGGACAGCACCGCTGCCTTGTTTAGATAATGGCCTCCTTGGGGGTCCATGGGAAGCTTCGGGTGGATCTCGATGAATCAGATGAGTGTCGTTGCACCTCCACGGCCCACAATCCACAAACCTCGCCCTTTGCCTGCCTCTTTATTTAGGCAGCCTTAATGACAAATCTCCTTTCCTGCTTCCCAGCTCTGCTTTATAATTACTGCGGAGTGTGTGGGATCAGATTACAGTAAAAACTAGATGTCCTCTCTGTCTGTGAGTGAAGAGGAACTTTGCTACAAGTACTTTTAGAGTTTCAAAAGACCATCCAGCAAAAGCAAAGCAACGGGATCAGCGTAAAATAATTGTCTTTTCAATCAAAAACAATTGTTGTTATTTACCTAAAGTTCCAAACTGCAGTCAATGGCTCCCTAAAGCTTGGGTCTTTACATAGTCACCTTGTCCTCGCAGGTATTTGTCCGTTGATTGTGATCACTGATTCGAAGTCGAATGAAGATTGTCTCTTCATAACAAGATCCGGTAAATATCCCACAAGAGATGATGTCAGGTTTTTTCTTCTTTTAACGCTGATTACTTAGATCTGTTACTCTTTCTAGCACTGTTTCCACTGTCTCAAACTCACACTGGCGTGTGCTGGGCTTTGAGTTGAAGTGTACTAGGGAAAGCGGTTTTAATGAGCACGTTCTGACAAACTCAGGGCCACGGGCTCCACCAGCTCTATAAATAGAGCCCTATATTCCACTGTGGTATGGGGTGGGAATCCAAATGTCCAGGGAGTCGTGTTTCATATTGCAAACTGCAAACTGTGTGTGTATATGTTTGTGTGTGCTATTTCGGGACAGTTACAAGGTGTAGGACCTGTCTGGCTCAAAGAAAAAGTGCAAAGTAATGGCCCCAGATTAAACAGAAGGTGAAAGTTTGCTTGTCAGTTTTGCACATGCTACTCAAGACATTTTCTTAACTAATGCTAATCTGAATGTCTTCTTTTTTGAATGAAGAAGTATTTTTGTATACTAACCTAACGTTTTTAGATGCTTCTTCCACAGTCATCAAGTGTACACTCTCAGAGAGTAAAAAAAACAGTTGGCACTAGGGCTGCTGTATCCTCAAAAAATTATTAATATGTTCAGTCCAGGTAATAATACGTACCTTTAAAGAACTAATAGGTGCAGAGTTGTGTGTTTGTGTGTTGTTTTGAAACCCCTGCTCTCCAAACACTTGGCTCCAGTTGGTCTTAATTCAGTTCAGTTCAATTTCTAAAGCACGTTTTAAATTCAACCTTTGTTGGCAAAAGTGCTGTACAAAGTAAAAAATTTAATACAACAAACAAGTAAACACATACACATTATAAAGAGTTAAATGCACAAGAATCTATATATATTGAAACAATCTGTCTGTGGGTAGGAAAAGTTTGACTTTGGCTAACCAGTGAAGATGATAAAATCTGGTACTAACTATTGTATTAATTTGTTTGTCTAATTTGAGGCTATTATTAAGGTTGAAACCTAAATCTTTGACATCTGAAGTAAGATATGAAGTAAGTACATCGAGGTTGAAACGAGTTTCCACCTGAATGTGCTTTTGGCCCAAATTATGTGATTTGGGATTTATTGTTGTAAAGTAACATAAAATTATTAGTGAGTCACACTGTGATTTCTTACAAACAGGCTATGTAGGTATGTAGAGTTGTGTATCATCTGCATAGCAGTGGTACGATAACCCAAATGTACTCATAATAGATCCCCAAATGTACTCATAATAGATCCCAAATAAATAGCGAAAATAATAATGGTGCCAAAATTGATCCCTGGGGTACACCACAAGTAAGTTGAGCCATCGAGGATGAAAAGCTCATGGAAAAACTTCTGTTTGTCAGGAAGGATTGAAACCATTTCAAAACTGTGCCAGAAATGCAGATAGAAGTCGAGATAAAAGAATCCTGCGGTCCACAAAGTCAAAGTCTGAACTCAAGTCTAACAACGCTAAAGCCATAGTATCACCAGCATCCGTGGTCAATAAAACATCATTAAAAAATGTTCAAGAGCGCAGACTCTTTAAAACCAGACTGAAAAATGTCAGAGATGGAGTTGCATTGCAAATTACTTTGCAACTGAATGAAAATGGCTTTTTCAAAAATATTGAACAGGAACAGCAAATTAGAGATGGGTCTATAGTTTGCATAGTTAGCTGCGTCAAGTGAGTTTTTTTGAGAATTGGGGTCACAGTAGTGAGTTTAAAACAGGCTGGGACTGTCCCTGTTGACAGACAATTATTAATAATACATAAAATGTCTGGACCAACTGTATCGAAGATCTGTTTTAAAAAACCTGGTGGAAGGATGTTGTGAGGAGAAAAAGTGGGTTTCAATTTTAACACGATTTCTTTACATGTCTTATTAGAAATCAAGAGTAAGATCTGAAACAGGTTGTATCGAGGTAAACATTTGAGCTTGAGTAGTGTTGATTTAGTTGGGGAAGAAATTGAGAAATTTTCAACACAAGAAGAGCAAGCAAATGAAGGCTTAACAGAGGGATTAAGAACAGAGTCAAGGGTTGAGAATAACATTCTAGAACAGTGAGAGTTTTTTACAATAATATCAGATAAGAATTTATGCTCAGCAGTCCTGTGTAGGTGGTGCGTGCAACTTTTTTAGAATAGAGTGGAGCCCAGAACGTTTTGGCATAGCATGATAGAGACCAAAAAGCTGTTGGCGATCGTAAAAACAAACAAGGAACGACTGAATGGAAATAGTAGGGTCAGAAAAGAAATGCTTAACAATAGGGTGACCAAACATGCCATTTTCCCAGGACACATCCTGCCAGGATTTCTATATTGCCTAAAATATCCACGTTTGGCTTTGGATATGTTTTCATACTTAATGAAGGTAATGATCGTTTGACCAATAACATGCAGACATTGTACATTATCGACCAATCAATAATAAACAATAGTGTGTATTAGTGTTCCTGTAGCTCAATTGGTAGAGCACTGCGCAATCAAGTACATGGTTTGGGGTTCGATTCACCGGGAACACATGATAGGTAAAAATTGATAGCCTGAATGCACTGTAAGTCGCTTTGGATAAAAGTGTCTGCTAAATGCATAAATTTAATTTCAATTTAGTGACATCAAATTACAGACAGAGTGATTCAAAAGCACAAGAAGCCGTCTTTAAATTAATAAATTATGTTACTTTTTATGGAAAGTAATACCTTGTTACTTTTGAATATATTTTTTAAATCTGAGGTGGGCTTGTTTGTTTTTAATATTAAAAAGTTATATTTTTGGCAAATGTAGAAATTATTTTCACTCTAAAAGAGAAATGAATAAGGCTCAGACTGAAGAAAATGTAAATTCATTCACAAATGTTTTGTTTGTCTAAAGTGATTTTCTTGCTTAAAACAGGTTAAATTGAAGATCAGTAGCAAAGATAATTAGTTAATAACATGGGATTAAATCCATAAAGGATGTTTGTGTTATTGCATATTCCCTTCATGTTCTGAGTTTGCATGCAACTGTTTTTATTTATTTTGAGTAAAACTGAATCTGTTTTTGTGGAAGTGAGTAAACACGTTAACATTTAGTCCAGAAGTACAGTAACATCACGTTTACATACACAACGCCTCCAGATTTCTCTCAACATGGGGACAGGAGACTTGTCAGTCATGGGAAAACTGTAACTGGTGTTACTTAATTGAAAAAGCACCTCCGATATTATTTTAGAAATTAAAGAGTAATGCACTTGACAAAAAGTAATCAGACTGCATAACTCGCGTCACTTGTAATGTGTTATCCCCAACACTGATCTAAATCCACATCTCACAATCCAATCAAAAAAACAGAATAGGCCTGTTATGTTATAAATATAAAATGTTAATATATCATAGTTCCTAATTCAGTAACACTATGAGGACTGCAATGAGGCATTGGAAATTAAATGTGTTTTTAAACAAATGAAAACACAATACTGAATGTTTCTTTGAAATAACTGTAATGTGTTCTCTCATGGAAACATACATGCATTCAACACAAGAAAAGAAAAAACAGCATTATTTACAATTTACAAAGAATCACTTCTCTGTGAAAATAGCATTATAAATATGATTTACATAAAATAAATATGCAACTTAGCAATGTAGATTGAGTTTTCTGTAAAAAAAAATAATAAAAAAAAGTTACAGAACAAAATAGCAATTAGTAATACCTTCACATCTGTTTTCTTTTCTTTTGGTAGATTATTATTATATTTCATGAGAACTCTACATAAAAGTTGTATTAAAAAAGAAATTTTATATTCAATATTTTAACAGTCTAGAGTGTCTTCATTTGACAAAAGTACTCACAAAGGAGACAGCTGTTAAGTAAATGTATACATAGATAAAGAGCGCAGTACCCAATCAAGTGAGAAGTTGCATTGATAAAACTGATCAACCATCGCCTTACTGTCATGTCAGTACAATGGTGGTTTATTACATGAATCGGAATAGCACTCAAACAGTGTAACTTTGCTTATTTTACCATTAGAATACAAAGAAAAAAGACGCCCAAGAGTTTCTACACAGTGAAATGAGTGAAATCCCCATTTTAATACAAAGTGAATGAGAACTGAAAGTACACAAAAAGGCAAGAGACTGACCTGAGTAGCAGGGTCACATTCAGCATACAATGTGACTATGAAACGGAGGATCTGTTTACAGGAATTAGCTTCATCCTGGATTTGTGAACTTGTATACATTTTGTACCTTAGAAGAACGGTTCGCCTAAAATTCGGTTATCATTTACTCCCCCTCATGTAGTTGAAAATTTTTCAACAATGTCCAATCTTGTGTTTTTGTATACAAGCACAAGCTGATTTATGCTGCTTCAGAATTCTCCAAAAATAGTCCACATGATTGCTTTCCTATTTCTCATCCATGAGCTAACAAATGTCATTCGCACATGAGTCCAGGTAAAAAGGCCTAAAGTCACTGACGGTTGTTTATGTGTCCAATTGATCACAAATGAGATTGGAGAGCTATGGCAGAGGTGAGTAATTCTTAATGGATAGTATTATACTTTCATGGCGCAATTATGTCCTTTTTGGCTTTTGGCAGCATGAATGACCATGGTATCAAAACCAGAAGCTTGGGAATCCTTGAGAAGCTCTCCAGCTGTTTAATTGAAGAAATAAATAAGTCATGTTTCCACTGGCATGGGAGTTAGTAAATGGTGACAGAATTTATAATAGGGCTGACTATACCATTAAAAACTATCATTATGACATATTTACTCATAACTTGGCCATACCCCAAAAATGATGTTGGTTTAGAGCAGGTGATCCAGTGTCTGCCTGTTCCGAAATTCCTGTCTTTAAGATTCTTTATAGTCTTGAGTAGATCCATTTATTTGACATGTACTTCATAAACTCTGTAATCTGCATTAAAGATTATAAACTCTATAAATGATAATCTCTGTTCTCTTGTTCTCTGTATATGGACATATAAAACTCTAATAAACCGTGGCTATACTATATTAGTGAAAAAAATACAAAGCAAACAACAATGCTGAAGATCCGTAAAACTGGATTACATTCGTGATACTTTTATACCCAAAAGATAAATTAAGAGCAGAGATGCAGGTGTACCTTGTCCTGGTTACATGGTTCTTCAGTACTTTCACTGGTACTGTGTTGTGTTACAGTCAGCAGCCCAATGGTTTATCTGAGGTGGATCTGACAAAGGCTCTGGTCCAAATCTCTGTGTTGGGCGTCTCTTCCATCTCCAAGCTGCTCAGTGATAATAGTGTAGACTGGAGCAAACTGGAAACCAACTGATCATTAATGAGGAGATCTGGAGACGGAAGCCCGTAGAGAGTTGACACAGAGCCCAGACTAAAGGCAGCGCTCAGCCTGAGGTCAAAGCTGAGGCGGGTGAAGGGGGTGAGGGGTTGGAGGTATCAAACGGACTGATAAGAAACGGTCCCTTCCACGGTATTTAGCTGCCACTGCTGAGCATGCCCAGGAGCTTACTTGGGTCCATGCCCTGCTGATGGGCCATCTTCTGTACGTCAAAGCCCATGTGCATGAGGAACTGGATCACGTTCATCTCCTGTCCCGTCGACTGGTCTCGGATCGTTGGGCACGTCGGGTTGCAGTGAGGCCATGGACAGCTGTCGATCAAGTGCACGGGACAGCCTTTGGGAGGGGATTTATTACTTCGGCTGTTTTCTTGTAGACTGCGGTCCCAGCAGTGGAGCGCTCTGGGTAAAGACGTGCCTTTGACTTGAACGTCAGTCCAGTAACTACAACAAACACAAGACGGAAGAGCTAGTCAATGAGCATCTATTTCATTATGGTTAACAACAATTGGAACTTCATTTGAATGACTAGAAATTGAGATGGACAAAATAATCAAAGAGATCACTTACTTTCTTGTTATGAATTCATGTGAAAGGCAAGCAGGAGCAAACATGGCACTGCAGGCGAGAGGCAGAGGATTAGAAATAGCAAAAGTGTCTACGTCCTCTTCACGATGAGCGTCTCTGAAGGACAGGTCATACTTACGGGACATCCTTCAGAGTGTTCCTCAGCTCAGTCCCTAGATTCTGAATATAACGCCACTGTCCTTCTTGAACCGGCTGTCCCGTCAGATGAATGTTGTCTACCGTTAGCTGGGCTTCGTCAAACAGCCACTGCACTATAAACACAGGGCCTGTGACAAAGAACACATCGCATTGGGTTAACAAAAAGTCACCAAACTCAACATCATCTGTGAAGAAGTAGGAAAAATGTGGCTGGTGCCTGGCACGCCGTAGACTCACGTTTAATGGTGGGATAAACTTTATATCCAAAGAAGCAGTTCCATTCTTTTCCTTCATAAGCCTGTCGGCATCGTTCGGGTACCACACCGCCCCAGTACCTGCCAACAAGAAGTTCAGGTCATTCCTAAATGTCTAATTCAGTCAAATTGTCATGCATTTGAGGAATAAAGTAATCATGGAATGCTATTTGTATTTGAAAGACGCACCAAGTTTAATATTCAGTGCGATAAAGCAATAAGCCCCAAGAAGCCGTGGTTTACAGTGAATTTATAACAGCTAAGGGGCATTGTTAGGCATGACGCAAAGCACAGTGGCTAAAACCCCCCTTAGTTGTTACAAATTCAGTGTAGACCACGGCTTCACGGGGCTTACTGCTTTTATAATACGGTTATTACAAATACGTAGGTTTCACAAAATAAGAGCAAATAAAGTGTAACGATATTACCGTATTTTCCGGACTATAAATCGCACCTGAGTATAAGTCGCATCAGTCCAATAATATGTCATGATGAGGAAAAAAACATATATAAGTCGCACTGGACTATAAGACGCATTTATTTAGAACCAAGAGAAAACATTACCGTCTCCAGCCACGAGAGGGCGCTCTATGTTTTCAGTGTAGACTACAGGAGCACTGAGCAGCATAGAGCGCCCTCTCGTGGCTGGAGACGGTAATGTTTTCTCTTAGTTAATTTCTCTCCGTTCATGTCAAATTAATTTTGATACATAAGTCGCACCTGACTATAAGTCGCAGGACCAGCCAAACTATGAAAAAAAGAAAAAAGACTTATAATCCGGAAAATGTGGTAATACAAACAGCATTTTTCCTACAAACAATGTAGCTCTTCAGAATCAGTTGTGGTTCCAACAAAGTTGTTTGTTAAGCAACACACAAATGTTAACAAATTCTCACTGCCCAATGGATTTTATAAACTTTTCAACACAATGAGCATCACTTTTTTCATATTTTTTCACTACACACCATGACCATTAAAATCAATGTTCTCTGGCAGCATAAATTCTATCATGTCATCATACTTTTAAAGGCATCGTTCACCCCAAAATTGATATTCTGTCATAATTTACTGAACCTCATGTTGTTCCTACCTGTTTGAAATTCTTTCTTATGTTGAACACGAGAATAATATATTTTAAAGAATGTGGGTATAGAAAGACATACATTTCTTCAAAATACCTTCTTTTGTGTTCAGAAGAAAAAAGAAACTCTTGTAGGTTTAGAACAACTTGAAAGATTTTACATTTTTGTATGAACTATCCCTTTAAGGTTAGAGTTCAAATCCCTGAACCCTACCTAGGAGCAATAGCAAGATCAAATGTCTTTGCATTATTAAGAAATGTGAAGTTCTTACTTGATTCCTCTCTTGATGACCTCAGTGGGGGCACAGTTGACGGTGTCCACACAGTCAGTGCAGCGGTATTGTTTGTTGTCCAAGAACCAGCCAGAGTCAGACAGACCCCTGACCTGGATGTTTGTGTGACCCAACTCCTCCAGGAGCTCAGACACTGGGTCCACATTCAGCAAGACCCCGGTGCCACCCGCACTGTGGACGAGACACACGTATTTAGTCAACATGGATATCACACTCAGAAACCATGGTCTGTATGTAATATGGACTCACCTGCTTCCAGCCAACAGCAGGATCTTAGCATTGTCCAGACCCTTGGTGAGCAGGTCCTTTACAACTTCCTTTATGATCAGTGAACCCATGAACGCGTAGTCATCTGTACACAATAAACAACAGATCAATGACAGCCAACTTATAACAGCTCTGTGTTGGACTGCTATAGGTATCAAGTGGTAATATATGATACTGTAATATAATAAAGAATTTTCTGAATGGAAACAATAGATGAAAAAAATTGAATATTTCGTACAAAGCCGTTCACATGCTTAGTATCACAAAATGACACACTATACTATACCATCTATTAGTCAAGGAGTCTTACTTTTATCAGTTTTTGGTGTGGCTCCACTCCATACATCACTTGAGCAATATGGGATGAACCTGAAAAGTGATAAACACAAAGATTTCAGGTCCAATAACGTGCCAACATAACCTTTATGAATATCACCCATTTTCAAACAGTAACAGAATATTTACTTCTCTTGTACAATAACATTTATAGTAGTGCTGTCAAACGATTCATCACGATTAATCACATTAAAAAAAAAGTTTTGTTTACATAATGTGTGTAATGCGATTACTGCCCTGTTAAAATCTACTTTGTGGTCATTTATCGTCCCCCAGGTCCTTTGGGAAACTTCTTGGAGGAGTTGGATGTGTTACTATCAAACTTTCCTGAGTGTGGTACTGCTTGTTGATTTCAACATCCTCCAAGATAAACCCCAGGCTGCTGACTTCAAAATTCTGCTCACCTCATTTGATCTCAAGTGAGAGTCTACTACAGTGACTCACAAACCAACTGGACCTCATCTACACACGCTATTGCTCCATGGACAACTCTTCAGTTGCTCCACTGCACACCTCTGACCACTTCCTCATTACTGCTAACCTCACACATCTGCCCCCTGGCTCTCCGAGGTTCTCCCTGAACATCGCTCTAAACTCAGGGCTCAGGGCATAAATCAAGAAACTCTACCGACCTCAGTGTGTATCAGTCTCTCCTCTCTTCCTTCTCTGCAAATGTTTTCACTGCTAAAAAATCATATTACCACAACAAAATTAACAACTGTTGTGACACTCGGACACTCTTCAAAACTTTCTCTTCCTTTCTTTATCCCTCCACCTCCATCAACTGTATACTGTTGTTGTTCTCTTGTTGACCTGACTGCTTCTATTGTTCTCATTTGTAAGTCGCTTTGGATAAAAGCGTCTGCTAAATGATTAAATGTAAATGTTACAGCTGACAACTTTACCATTTTCTTCACAAATAAGACAAATAATATCAGTGACTGATTCTCCACACCACAGACTGAGGATAACTTCACAACGACTAATGCACACTCTCTTTCCTCCTTCTCCCCACTCTCAGAGATGGACGTTTCCAAACTTCTCCTGTCCAGTCATCCTACTACTTGTCCATTTGATCCGATCCCCACTCACCTCCTTCAAGCGATCTCTTCTTCAGTCATACTTTCACTTACTCACATTATCAACTCCTCTCTTCAATCTGGAAAATTTCCCTCAGCATTCAAGCAGGCTCGGGTAAGCCCACTGCTCAAGAAACCATCTCTAAATCCAGCGCTTCTTGAAAACTACAGACCGTTATCATTCATTCATTGAGCGAGCTGTGTTCAACCAGACACTTGAGCGAGCTGTGTTCAACCAACTTTCTATGTTCCTTGTACAGAACCACCTCCTGGAAAGTAACCAATCTGGCATCAAAAGCAGCCACTCAACTGAGACTGCTCTGCTCTCGGCTACTGAAGCCCTGCAACTAGCAAGAGCAGCTTCAAAATCCTCAGTACTCATCTTGCTGGGTCTGTCTGCTGCTTTTGTCACCATTTATTTACCAGATTCTCCTGTCCACCCTCAGAAAGATGGGGATCTCTGGAACTGCTCTCCTGTGGGTTAAGTCCTACCTCTCTGACAGATCCTTCAGTGTGTCTTGGAGGAGTGATGTTTCAAAGTCACACCACCTTGCTACTGGGGTGCCTCAGGGCTCAGTACTTGGACCACTTCTCTTCTCCATCTGCATGATGTCATTATGATCTATCATTCAGAAGAATGGCTTTTCTTATCACTGCTATGCTGATGACACTCAACTCTACTTCTCATTCCAGCCTGATGACCCAACGGTAGCTGCTCGCATTTCAGCCTGTCTGAGTGACATGTCTAGCTGGATGAATGACCATCACCTTCAGCTTAACCTTACAAAGACTGAACTACTGGTGTTTCCAGCTAACCCATTGCTTCATCACAACTTCTCTATACAGCTGGGCTCGTCAACCATTACTCCTTCGAGTACAGCCAGAAACCTAGGAGTTGGTTAACCATCAGTTAAGCTTCACAGACCATATTGCTGCAACGACCCGGTCCTGGAGATTTGCCTTATACAACATTAGGAAGATAAGACCCTTCCTGTCAGAGCAAGCCACTTAACTTCTTGTCCAAGCTCTTGTTCTCTCCACAAATTCACACAAATTCAAGGTACTGATGCTTGCCTACAAGACAACAACTGGCACGGCAGCAACATACCTAAACTCTCTTGTTAAATCTTATGTGCCCTCCAGAAGTTTGCGCTCTGCAAGTGAACGACGCCTTGTGGTGCCATCCCAAAGAAGTTCAAAATCACTCTCACGGACCTTTTCCTGGACTGTGCCCAGCTGGTGGAATGACCTCCCAATCTCAGTTCGTACAGCTGAGTCTTTACTCATTTTCAAAAAACTAACGACTTTTCTTTTCTTGTATATTCTTAATCTAGAGAAGAAAAAAAACCTGGCTATGCGTTCTGTCCTAGACTAACTGAGACTTGTCATGGCACTTGTATACTGTTGTTGTTCTCTTGTTGGTCTGATTGCTTCTATTGTTCTATTGTTGTAGAAAAATATGTTTATATATTAAATATTTTATATATATGATACAAATTATGAATATATATATATATATATATATATATATATATATATATATATATATATATATATATATATATATATATATATATATATATATATACACACACACACATACATACACGTTCATACAAGTAGATATTATCAAAATATATGCTGTATGTGTGTGTATTTATATATGCACATAATAAATACACACAATACACACATATTATGTAAACAAAAACTTTTATTTTGGATGCAATTAATCAAGATTAATCGTTTGACAGCACTAATTTATAGTGGGATACTCACACCATGTTGGCATTCCACCAGTGTGGGTTTTCCTCTGGAAGTGAAGAAAGTATTCCTGTGCCTAAAGTTAAAATAAAGACATGCATTATAAAAATAAAAACAAAACAGAAATGAGAACAGTCTATGCATATTAATTTTGAAATCTAGTTCATGTATGTTTCTCATGTCAGTAATACTATTAGTAGTTGCAGCTGACAGACCTGTCTTGGTTTGTGGCCATCTGGAGGAGCTCATGAGCCTCCTCATGGTCTCGTATCTGCTGTCACAGTTCTCCTTGTTGAAGCAGTACCAGCCACCTGCAGAGAGAGACCGTGTCTTACATGTTCTGCATGACAGATACACACAATGGTGATCAAATAGAGTTTGAATTCTGATGACTGAACGCTTCACACTCACCCTCCAGAAATATTAACCACCTCCTGCTTCCTTTGGACTCTTTCAGGTAGTACCTGCAATAAAGCAGACTGTCATTTAACCATACATACAGACTGAATATGCACATGACTGGCATTTGATCAATTAAGTATTAAATCAGTTCAGAATTATAAAGTCTCTCAAGAAATAAAAGAGGTTATTGTCATCATGTATTCTGTTAAAATACACTTTTTATTATTATAATCGTAAGAAAACATTGAGTGGATTGAATGGATAGAATGCACAATGAATTTAAATAGTTATTTAGTTTAATTTAAATAGACATTAAAGTATTCCAGACATTTTTCCCAGTACATTCAACTTTAACCATATTCCAACAAAAGTAGTTTTGATGACTACACAGAAAGATGTACTTCAGTCTTAAAAGTGGGTCAGAAGTCACTCTAAAGTTCAGTTAAGGCATTTATTATAAATTATACTTTAATACATATTGATGATGCGATTAAGTACTTGAAAACATTACATTCAGTTCACACTTAAGTTTACATTTAAATTATATTTTTTTCTACAATGTTCACAGTATCCACAAGAGGGCGTTCAGCTTCAGTCAGTTTTGTTTGTGTGAGAAAAGTTACAGTTGTGGTTCAGTTTGTTACTTTGAGGGGCATCAGTCTGCCATAATTAAAGACCGCTTTAATTTGCATCCAGTTTATGCCACTGGTGACCACATTTTGGGCATATGGGTGTACATTTCTCACTGTTACCCACCTCACCACTACTTACACACTTACGATTTATGCTTCATTACATTATATCTATAAAGCCTCGACTACAAGTCTACTGCTAGACCTCAGAAACGAAACCTGAACAAGTTATACATGCAGAATTTTCTTTTAATAAGCCTTATCCTAAATGCAAAGAAAATTTTGAGTTCCAGAGAACCTGTGGAATCCACCGGAGACCTTCTTTACAAGCACTGAGGAGGAACGCTGCCAGAAAAATACTGCAGCTTCAGTGCATCCTAGAGCATCTATGGTGAGCATGAATGTAATATGCATAAAATAATATGCGTAAGTTCCTTCAAATAACACGTTTTTGAATGTCAGGTGTTTGATGATGCTCATAGCAGCAGAATTTTATTTGTTGCATGAATGTATGATCAAGACCCAAAATGATCATGCACAATGAGGAAATGAGTTTCCTTCACAGGACGTAGAGGATATACTAACAGATTCACATCATGTATAGTTATCAATGTTATTATATTAGATCATTTTGCTCTGCCAACACTGGTCTTCTCATTGCATTGTTGCAGGGAAGGAGTACTTATGCACAGCTGGAGCAGATTTTCTACTTCTGTACAGCTGTGCCCACTTTTACATTTTACCAGAGTTTAACTTTTTAACTTAAGTGCTTAAGATTTAAATTGAAGACAGCAGAAGATCAAATACATTATTGTTAAATAATGCACATGACACTCTTGAACATAGCAGTCGTATTGTAATGTCTAAACCCAAGTAATATCCTGCCACAATATCATAAAACAACTAATCAACCCATATCCTTAGTGTTGTTATTAGCGTTCACAGTTCCACTAGTGATTGGGCACGTTAGCCACGTTAGCTCATGTTGTCTTGATCTCAGTGTGTTGGCATGAGTTTCAGTCACAGAAAAGTGTAACCAATAAACCAATACTTGGAAGGTGATTGTGTTGGAATTAATGAATCGGTCATTGAAAACCCAAAATGATTGACCATTACCCTGGAGATGATATGCTATCATGGTGATTCTGGACTTACAGAGACATAGACAACTTTTATTGTGTGATTATAACAATAAATAAAATAGTTATTAATTCTGAAAGATCAGTAGTTGACAGGTCAGGGCTAAAGCCAATTGGAGATATCACTGAAATCAGGCATTTTTTACTATGTACTTATGTCTACCTTCATTGCACATCATTTCTTTTCCAGATATTCTGCACATACTGTCAACTTTACATATAGTTCATATTCCTCTACACAAGCCCCACGCACCTGTCACTGTATTACTATTTCTTCAAGAGATTCCCTTGCTATAGTCTTCTCAGCTTGATCCTGACATGCACAACTTGCTCTGACATCATCTCACGTTTGCATTTTAGGTTTATTATTAATATTACACTCATAATGTTTTAATAAATCATGATTTACCCAACATAATGAAAGTATGAGGTTCAGAAAAATATGTGTCAAAACCTATTAGGAGTTGCTTGGACTGTAAGCTACTTGACAGCACACTCTCACTATTAATTTTAATTGCTCCCATTAAAATAATTAAAACCAATAAAGTGCAAAAGTTAGTGATGCCAAAACTTTTTCTTAAGCACTTGGGCTCCAGCTAAAATCAATAACCAGTTATAGGGTATATGGTCAAAAAAAAAAAAGTAGTAACCATAATAGTTTGAAATACCATACAGGTACTGTAAGTAGAATCATAATCGAGTTTAGCTGAGTGAATGATGCCGCGCGCGCGTGTGATGCCCGGATGCTGCTGGAAGCGCACTGGGTTACCCAAGGTTTGTGACTTGTCTTACCCTGCGGGGGTCCCGTCGTTGCAGGTGACTGATGTATTCTCCAGGAAATGTAGCTTCATGTCGTAGTCGAGCTTCTGGGCCGAGCAGGGGTAGAGGGACTGCGCCAGGTTCTTCACCTGAGTCATGAAGTTGTCCATGTTTTCTTCCACGGCTGTGAAGTCCAGTGAGAAGCTCTCGGTGGTTTCGGCGCGGTCCCGGTTGTGAGCGGGGGGAAGCGCGCGCCGCTGCTGCGGGGTTCGTCCTCCGCGGAGCTTCCTCGCGCCGAGCGCGCCGGACTGAATCAAGCCCAGCATCACAGCCCACTGGAGGACACGCATCACGCGCACGCGCACGCGCCTCTGCGGCCGCCGGCTCTCCATCACGCTCTCCGCGCAGTCACGAGACACTGCTGCTGAGGATCGGAACAAGCGGCTACACGACTCAAAAAGGCAAAACTTAGTCAGAAGTGAGATGAACAGGTGAGCTTTCTCAGCTCAAAACTCGGGAGTCCTTAAGTTTTTCTTTTAAATCGCCTAATTCATTAGACTGGCTCCTCCACTGACATGTAAACTCTTAACCGGCCCGTGGCGTGCTCTTCTGGTCAGTACCTGTGGTACTAACAGCTCTGGTTTTTAACCCTGCTCTCTTTCCCGTGAACCAATCGCTGTGGAGGGCAGTGCAGCGGGGCGTGATCCAGGCGCACTGATTTCTGCTCGTTTCATTTATTGAAAAAAAAAAAATGCCCAAAGTTTGGTCCTTTTGATCTGCGATATTTGACTTGATGTGGTAGTTTTTATTGGCATTGAAATGCATGTTTCCTAATCCACGCGGATTTATAGAGTGAGAATAAGACTCTTCTGACACACGCGGCTTTCGTGCATCGGAAAGAAATATAATATAGCCAACAACGAGAATCAAGAAGCAGGGAAACCTAAAACTCACATAGTAGCCTATAGCCTACGTTATTATTATTATTATTAGGCTGGTATTGTAATTTTGTAATTATATATTTTATTTATAACTTAGGCTATATTTTATTATTTAACTGCTCCCTAAGACAAACTTAACCAGTGTGTATTTATTCATATTTTTTGAAGAAAATAAAAACTTTAAATATAAGCTAACATTTTTACAACTGTAAATGTAGGCTATGGTATATTTAGGTATATTTTTTCGTTTTTTTTTTTCTTTCCCCATATGTCTTGTCTGTGAAGTGAAGTATGCGGGTGTTGTGAGCAGTGGCGGCTCCAGACAATTTTGATTGGGGGGGCAATGGGGGGGTCCTGGTCTTTTCAAGGGGGGTCTCATGAAAACCAACAAAAAATACAGTGGACATGGCTAATAACTGCATATTTCTGCTACTAAACAACAAAAACACCTTTGCAATGTAAACAAATGACAGGCTACATTTGTTATTCATATCCTTCACACTGCACTTTCATGTCAGGTATATTATGCATTTTTATTGACACTGATATTTTTACATTTATTTCCAGACAGATATTATTGAGTTTACAGGCTAAAGTGGTCTTTCTGTTGTAAACACTGTTGCTATTGTAGAAAAAAATATTTGCATCACATTTAAAATATAATTATATTTTAATTCATTTCTGAATTGTTTTTATTTTTATAATGATAATTCAGAGAATGAGAAAATCTGAACAAGCCTTACCAGTGTTGTGATAATTATTTTTACGTGTTAAAAATAAATAAGTACTGTAATATAATAAAAGTTTATTCAAATAACATAAAAAAGACCAGACCCCTCCATGCCTGTGAAACTTTTCTCCCTCAAACAGCACGCTAGCGTTACTTCTACACTACAGGCTACACACAGCAATATAAACAACGTATCTGCATGTTCTCACATCACATCGTTCTTGTAAAATAATAATAAGCAAATAAACATCAAAATCACTTCGCTGAGAATGAAACACCACTTACCAGCTGCCACGATGTTGAAAATATCCTCTAGCAATTAAAAAATGCGCGTGCAGCATGAGGAATCTTCCCGGTTGGATGAGGTCGTAGTCAGGTGAACGGTCATCATGTTGGTCATTTTATTTACGGCTAAATTATTATTAATAAATTGTACTAATATTATGATTGGGCGTGGGCAGGCATTCACAAAAGTTTGTTATTACAAAAAAGATTTGAGGAAATTTTGCTTTGACAAAAGGGCACTTGTCTTAAGGGGCGGAGCAGGTGCTCAAGTGAACCGGTTCTTTCGGACAATTCGATCAAGTAAACCAGTTGAAAAAAAAATGGTTCACCGGTTCTTTTGCGCTCGATAATGCCGTCATTGGCGATGATTGCCCTTCATTCAAGCCTTTGGTTTACCCGCACTCATAACATTAGCACAGAATCAGTTCAGAATCAATCACCAAAAGAATCAGTTCGGTTCAGATGCGCTCTGTGTCAGTCTGCTTCACGCTGAATCACGCATGCGCAGTTATCATCAGCTCATCGGTTCTCGAATCGGACGCATCCGACAGAAACGGTTCTCGGTTCAGTGTATGAATAAATGTCGAAATAATTATTATTTATTATTGTTCTGCGTAGTTTGAAGAGAAACATCTTTGGATCTTTATCCAGAATATATATATTTTTTAATCAGGAAGAGGCTGGGGGGTCAAATGGGGGGTCAAGGCATTTTTTGGCAGGGTCTTGAGACCCCCCAAGACCCCCCCTGGCGCCGCCGGTGGTTGTGAGTCTCGAGACTCGTGACTGTGTGTCTGCACGGGCCTGAGATCAAAGGGTCGTCCTCCTCCTCCACCCGTGTGTGAAGCCCCTTCACTCTCCCTCTGCTGGAGCCCGCACCTTACACCAATGCTCCTTTCTGTGGCTAAACTAAATGTTTCCTTGCGAGTAAATGTATCATTTTCTTTTAATCACGTTGTCAGTCAAACAAATACACTTTTCATCACCCCCACCACCGTCTTTTATATTGTATTCACTCGTTACCTTTCTCTCCCTCTTAAAGTGATATCTTGATGAAAGTGTTTCACACATCGCAGTGATGTAATGTTGTTCGCTGGAGTCCTGCTTCCGTCACTGAGGGAGAGATAAAAGGGTGTCAAGTGGCTGATAACGCGACACTTAACTTGACACAAGTCTGTTGTTTCAGACCCTGCTCTCACTTTTATTCATGCAGGGCTGTGGAAACAGAGGGACACGCCCACTGGCGATGCATCCTCTGTTCAGATGCTAAACACTTGAAGAACAGACCAGACAAACTCTATTCAGATGCAGATACACAGGACCATTAAACTCTCGAGCCCATAGGTCTGTCCAACATATATATATATATATATATATATATATATATATATATATATATATATATATATATATATATATATATATATATAGCCATGTGTGATTGTGAGTGTTGATAATTAATATGATTCCCTGTACCTGTGGTTACTCCAGTACACCTGTGTGAACTTGAGAAGAACTGGGGCAAGTTCAAGCTCAAACCGGTGCGCAACGTTCAAAATAAATCCTCAAGTTTCCACATGTTTATTTACATTAAACGCAAAATAACTTAAATATTAAGAGCACACTTATAGATCTGGAACTTCTTTAGTCTGTCTAAATATCATTTAGTAATTTCAATGTCTTCTGGTGCACATCCTTTCCTTAGGATCCTTAATATAACAGAAAAATATAATATATTTTGCTGATGTATAGTGGAGCGACACTTTCATAAACTAATTAATTAAAAAGTACTTAATAGTAAATATTACAATATCAAAGCACAACAACAGTGATTAGGTAAAAAAGTAGATTTCCTTCGCCTGAAAGGTTTGTCTTTTCATCCTTAAATGTGAGGAAAATGTTGGATCACAATAATTAGGAAGCACAGTTTCCACAATCCCTTCACTCCATTGGGATGTTCTCTTATATTCAGGACGGCAGGGCAGTGACTGTAACATAGAGTGTATTTTGCAGGAGGCCTATTAAACACATATCTAAAGAAAGAAAAGATAAGAAAGTAAGAGATTTGTGAGAATGTGTGCTGTCAATAGTAGTAAAAAACACATTAGAGGCTCATATGCATTTGAATTTAAATTTGACATTTTAAATTTTAAATTTTGTACATGATCAGGGAATATTGTTTCACAGTTGTGCTTATTCTCTTCTAGCATTCTGAGTAAAACACAAATAAATAAAAATGGTGCAAATATGTATGTAGTCTAGAGAGAGAGAGAGAGAGAGAGAGAGAGCATAGCTGAAGAAGCATGTTTTCTAGACATTACATTGAATATTATAGGAATATAATAATAAAATCAAAACTGATGTTTCTTTAGTTTAGAATATTACATGATATGGTCACAAAAATAAATGAATGAATAAACAAAAAAATAAATGGTCATTTATTTACCCTGCATTTGGCATTTATTTACCCTGTAAAAAAAAGAAAAAGGACTTCTTCTTTCAGTGTTATTTACTGAAAGCATTGACGTCCACCTTATTTCTCTCCACCTTAAAGGAATTGTTTATAAGGATCTGGACTAGACTGCTCCAGTTCTGAACTCAATAACAGTTTGATTTCAGCAGTTAAAGATTATTAGTATTTCATAAAGAAAGGTGTGAAATGAAGCATATAACTGTAGTTCTGATGCTGATGTCCCCTAGTGGGGCTTTTCAATTTAAAATAGGGCAAAACAAATTCTTAAAATAAACTAAAACTATGATATTTCTATATATCTATATATATTTTGTCACTTGCATTTAATTTGTTTACGCTACATTTTTAGCTCTTTACATCCTTTCTAAAGCTTGAGAGATACATTATTTATTATAACAGACTTTAGTCAGGGTAGAGTCATGTAGAGACAGGGCTGCGAGGGACAGAAATACAGGTGTTCAGTGGATTGTACTCTTGTTTAACAACAGGCCAGATGTTCAGCTGGTGAAATGTCTTTCTGGAAAAAATTAATAAGTTGACAAACGCTCCGTTTCGAAAATGAAGTGATCTGGAGCCTTTATACAATGCACGCTATTGCAAAGAATTTAAGTCTGTACGTCAAAGCCTCGTTTTCATCGTTTTCGGGTGAGCTGTCTTTTACAAATTCAGCTGTGGGAAAGTATAGGAAAGTGAGGGGGTTGTATTGTACCCATCACATAGTTCATCATGTTGAGCTGTAGCAATAGCATGAGGTGGCGGGGTCCGTCTACATGAGGTCACACCAGCAGGACTGATGGTATTCATTGGGGAACTTCAAACAGATGTTTGTATAGATTAGAGCATGTGGTGGACTCGGAGGGAACGGGTCTGTCCCCAATTGAGTCTAGTCACCCATACCTCCCATTTTATTACACGTCATCTTAGGAACTGTAGCCGTTAAATCACTCGCAGATGGATCTTTACTTCTGCTACACCTTCTCAAGGGAGCCCCTGTCACATGACATTGGGGATAACATTGCTAGAGACATTGCATTCACAGGAATGAACAAATCTTGGCAGTGACTCGCCGTTGTGCCACTCAGAGGTGCTCTCTGAAGTACACCTAGATATGTGTCTCATGCAGCCCCAAGTGGACCAATCTGAGAATTAGAGGAGCTTCATGTCTCTCTCGAACGCTTCGCCTCTGTCAAAGTCAAAGACTGTCCTATATCTCCAATCAGATGCATGCATGACTTGGGACATCAAGATTTGGGTCCTCCAGGCTGAGTGCTGGGAACAGTGGACCTGGTCCAAATGTTCTTTTAACAGCAAAAATAACAAAAGGAAATGCAGGAAACAAAACTTAGCACAGCAATACCACATGCATAGAAGGACAAGACCTATGGTTTGTTATGCAAACTTTAAATTTCAGAGAAAATCACACAAATTCAGATGTGGGCCATCAGCAAGGGTTGCTAGTTCTCAGTTGGCTGTAGTCTGCGGTTTGTTCAAGTGCAGCTTTTTAGTCCAGTCACTGTCGAAGTGAGGCAACAACACCGTCGGCTCTCGTCACAGCTACTGCTTTGAAGCCGGCTTGGTGTGTCCCGGCCTTAAGAGTTGACAAAACCAAACAAATCCAACTTGATTAAAATCAAGTAAAGCGGGCTCAAAATGCTCACTATAAACATTGTGTCAGCTCCGGCTTTGATGCAGAGTTTATGGTTAACTCTGGAGCGTGTGCACCTGAAAGTGTGACGTCTGCAGCACACAGCCAATCAAACAAAACCTGGAGAGCATCCGAATTCAGGAGACACTCATCAGCATTCACTTCTCTGCTGAAAATTAAGAGATTGTTATGAAAGAATGATCATGCATCTAAAAGGTCAAAATAAAACTACATTTTGAGAATGTAATGGACAGAAAATATATCTGACTATATTAATGCAAGCGAATCAGGAAAACATTACAAACTAAAAGTCCATTTGAAAAACAAGCAGAAGGACAAGTGCCTTTTTCAGTCCTACTCTGAAAACAGTGCCATTTTCTGCACGTTCATTTTCTTCTGTACCAGTAGATGATGTTTAATCTGTCAAACCTCCTGCACAAATTGCTCTTACATTGAACCCATCTAAACACCTGGCCCCATTCTTGAATGTGATGCCCACGTTTCACAAACCAATCAATCTCCAACAGGAAAAATCTTCATTCCACATTTAGTTTTCTCATAAAAAATATTGTTTCATCTCGAAACCCGTCAGATTACTGAAGTAAATTGGGTTGCGACTGCTGTTTCACGTTACCCTTATCGCTCTTCTTCAGTCTTTCGAACCCAGTTTTATCCATCCTTCCATTTTGCTCAATTCCCATATCTCCTACGCAGCTAGTTAAAAGAGCCCATCCGCAATCATCAGATTCTTCTCGCTGGAACTGTTAGGTCAAGTTACATCAAAGAGATCAAGAAGGATCAAGCTCTTAAAAGGGACAGGCTCCAGCTCCCATCATCAGAAACAGGTGGAAGTCCTCATTCCAAGAACAAAGAGAGATCGCCATCTATAAAAAAACCTTTGTAATTCGCGAAGAAGTTTCTTTAACAGATTTCTTTAAAGTGACACCCAATTTTTGGGGCTCGTTGGGTTCAAATATAACGTCTTGCTACGGTTTCAGGGTTGTTGTCGTTGGTGTCACACTTGAATTTGACTCTGTATTTAACAGTATTAAGCTACAAAGGACATGGGTATGATAATCCAGTAAAGCCTGAAGAGTCCTAATCAGCAACGGGGTATAAGATCCTAAAAAAAAATCCTCCAGTCGCATTTCAGAGCATCAGATGTTGTAATATACGTACGTCACAAAAGCAAGCAAACAACATTTTTATTTGGCGTGCTCAGTTTTCCATTAATGCGTTCTGCTTGCACTCCATCGAATCAGTAAACAACCTTGACCGTAAACATAAGTCATGAGGTGCCATCTAAGAAGTGGACTTCAGTCGAGAAGCGGGAGACATCTGTCAAACAGGCTCTCCTTTCGTAAGCAGAGTGTCTCTATTGGTTGCAGATGATGCCCCAATTCACAAAGAAAGGCTAACTACTTCAAGACTGAGCAGCTTTCCTTTCACGTACCCTGGCATTGAGAAATTATGGGAGTAAAGTTGACAGCTTGTATACTACTTCAAATGGGAGATGACTAATTTGTTTGTATGGATAATATTGGATAATTTGTTTGTGTGGATGTGGGTATTTAGAAATGAAATCACACTTGGTTGATCGATGTCTAGGGTGGATAAACAGGCAGAGGAATCTTTAAAGCGGAAGATCAAATCCTGTTTTTATTTAACCATTTGTCTGTTTGCAGTAGTAATTTTCTGCTATTTTCTGACATATCTAAGTAAAACCACATCAAATGTGCTCCTGTGCTGCGGTCAAAACCAGTCCTGTATGTTCCAGCGAGACGTGTTTTGGTTGGCCGGCACGCGTTTCTCCGTCTATCTGTCTGTGAAGTGATGTGGGCCCCTTTGAAATGACTCCTGACCCCTCATAGGTGGAAATAAGAAGAGTGTGGAGAGTAAATATTAGCTTCAGGTGTATTAATTGGTGTTGCCGTCCATCTGCCATTCTCGCCTCTAGAGGAACTGCACTGAATACTAAAGGAAAAGCTTTATTAACTTGCCTTGCATGTGTTTTATGTAATCTCAGTAAACATTTAATTAGTGGCTGCTAAGTCAAATATTACGTGGCTATTATGCATTAAAATAGCGGAGAAATCTAGAGACCAGAATACCGAAGAGCAGCATATCCATAAGCAAGCGCCTCTTATATTTTCTTTGGAAATGTTAAATGCACATGGCACTTATTCACACTAAGCACAAATAAAACTTGATGCTATTTACACTAAGTGCAAATAATGCAAAATGTGTACAAAGTGTTACCTAGATGTTTTTTTAATACTAGTGGCAGATACTATTTGCATGATAGACTTTTATTTTTATTCTTTATTTATAACACATTTTAAAAAGATAACAATAAAGCCCAAGCTCTGATCAGACTCATAAGGAGAATTAAAAAAAGAGATACGTATAAATAAATATATAAAATTACATATTGAATATAAATTATGTGACAGAAAATATAAAACTCATGTCGAATGCAAAATACAGATGAGTAAATGTATAACTTGAAAATAAGACTGTGTTTTACTTACCCTGGAAGCATCCTAGGTGATAATAATTTTCTTTTCCCTTGGTTTATATCTAAATCTTCCAACATTTTTCTTTAGGAATTTTAGGTTTTTACTTTTAATTTGTGACCAGCGTTATCTTTCTTTCTCTCTTTGCATTTGTTACTAATCACGTTACGTCGAGTTTACACGTTTACGTCATCCGCAGGAACTGCATCAGTGCATGACAGTCAGCAGAAGTGAGAGATAGGTGTTTATCACATTTGAAATATGGATATTTTCTCACAAAAACTCAGGGTTTTGCTACAGGGGAATTTATTCATCCCCAGGAGCTGCGTGAGGCACGTTTTATTATGAATACGTGCACTTCTGTTCAACTGCAACACCCAATGATCGAGCTTGGTACAGCCAGAACAATTTTCAATATAACTCCAACTGGATTCGTCTTAAAGAAGAAAGTCATATACACCTATGAAGCTTCAAGGGTAAATAAAAAAAAACAAATGTCTAATTCTCATTTTTGGGTGAACTAACCCTTTAAGATCTCAAAAGATCCAGTAAATTCGCAACAAGGTCTGACCAAAATTGTATTGTCCTTCCTGTGGAAAGTGTGCTATTGAAAAAGATGTGTATAGCCTTTGTTGTTATAAAAAAAAATAATACACCTCCCTGAGCTGATGCGAGACAGGAATATGAAGAAGAGACAAAAAGGTGAATTTAAACTTGGGTTGGTTGCATCCAAAGTGAAACTGAGTGTGGTTACGTTCTTATGGCACTTGGTGGGTGCAGTTAGTGTAAATAACCTTTGACAAAACAGACACTCCGTATAAGTATTTTCCCCCTCATAAGTCATATTTTGGTCTCCATGTGACATTTCAGAATGTGTTCTCAGTGCTACAAAATAGACAGCATTTGTATATCTTCATAACTCTGTGGTCCTGTGCCAGTGAGATGTCACAGTCCTAAGCGCCGCTGGCACACGTCAGGCCTTTCTAAGAGCCTGGCACCTGCTTGGATGTTGTGCTATAGTATGATGTAGCTCAGTCTGTGCCAAACCGTGCCAGTTCCAAGCAGCTCCCTGATGATGTGTCTTTCATCAACATGACATCATTCCACAGCCTGATTACTTTCCATCCATGTTTCCAGCACTGGGAATGCACTTCTAGGTTCCTGGAATAAGCATCTCTGTTTTCCTCTTTGGTAGAACATGCACATCTGAGTGCTTCGTTGATGTTACTCTTTATTCATCAGCGTTCTCGTCTTGGCATGGCATAAAAATCAGAAAATCATCCGTTTGGAGTCTTAGTATTGTGTCATTTCTCCTGAACTCTTTGTTGTCAAATAAAAGAAAAATCACTGACAAGAGCTTTTTAAATTTATTTTTTCATAGCGATGAAATGAAATGCATATCCTTGCTTTACAGATCTTTCTCGTGCCAGAAATCTCAAATGTGTCTCCTTGATTTTCAGCACAGAATACCATTTGTGCTTTTATTGATTATTTCAAATTATTGCATTTATTTTAGCCGAATAAATCCCTTTTCTTTGAACCGTCTTGAGTCTGAAGCTTGTGCATTGATTGATAATGGGTGCACTGATTCTTGTTTTATGAATCGGAGCGATATAGTTTTCAGTGTAGACAAGGTATGAACTGTTTAGTGAATTATTAAGGATCATTCTACCATTAAGAGTTTCTTGAGCAGTTTTGAAATGACATATAGGCTACACCACATATCACACATACTAGAACAAGTTAAATGCACTGGTTCACAAATCTTGTTCAGTGAAAATGACTAAATATCGCCTTATATTTATACGGTTATTCCCTGAATCTGAGTGTCTTTACAATGCTAATATGGAAATCTTTTATCTTTTTTTTAACACCATATTATTTCTATAAAATATGCCCCAACAATGAATCACTTCTGTTTGTCGGAAACATAATCTAAGCATGCTTTGCTGCAGAAGGCATTTTCCCACAGGCTATGTGCACATCAGGCAGGTATAAGAGAAGTCAAACTGTAACCAGAGATGAAAGCACAGCCCTCAGTCCTACATCCGAAACCAGATGAAGGATCTTCCTGGCACTGAAATCATTACACCTTCAAAGGTAATTAACACATGGCTTTTGTTTTGTCCCGATGAGCCCCAGATTGTGAAGATACAGCTGTTCTCCGAAGCGATCGACAGAGACAAAGAACAAGGTGTGCTTAGACCCACTTTCATGTCGGCAGCAGGAGCTTGACCTTTGCCCTGTCCCTGACCTCAAATCTATACTGTCAACGCATTTCTATGAGCGGAAAGCAAAACCAAACGTGTGGAGTGAGCACACGCCTGCTGGACTGATAAAATGTTGAATGAGAGAAGCCACCTGGTCCACTTTTAGAGATGATATTTTACTATACAGATGCAAAACACAGTGAGTGTAAAAGTTGAGGCAAACACATCTGTTAGGAAAGATCACAGACTTAAAGACCAGATTTTGGCTTGTTTGGGGTTTAATATGAAGTAAAATGACCTGAATTGAGCTGTACTGTATAATAACAACTTTAACTTCGCACCAGTGGCATTGTTATTGAACTGAACTGAATCAACATTTGAATAATGACACTGTTGTCTTCTGTGATTGAAACTGAATTTGTTTCAAAACGGAATAATTAACACCTTAATATTTTTTTCTGTTTATTAATATGAAGTGGCTTTGAAACAATCTGCGTTGCTTAGAGCGCTATAGAAATAAATATGGTTTGACTTGTATTGAATTTTAGGTTATATTCGGGTAATTTTTATTTAACTTAAATGCCTTCATTTGTTAATTAATAACAAGTTATTTATATAATCTCATAAGCCATGCATGGATAATAATTACGAAAGCAGAATAAAAAAAATACTATTTAAAACATGTTTAGATAACTTTTAGCTGAACTGATTTTTTTTTGTTTTTTGTTGACAAAACAGAATTAAGTATGCATTAGTAGGTTTCTTTCTAATTTATAAACAAAACCATTCATTATAATTGTTGTATTTTTAGCATGATTGTATGTTTGGCTGTGATTTGTAGTGATGTAGTGAGTGTGAACATCTGTAGTATTTCCTGGTCTCCTCCAGATGCCCAACCAGTACGCTCCTGATAACGTAACAATGAATATTAGGCAAACTACATATGAAATACACATTAGTTATCTTACAAATGCGAAACAAACTAAAGGATCAACATGAATGAAGTCAGCTTTCTTGAAGCCACACAGGTTGATATTATTAGATCCTTCGATTCAGATTCAATCAGTCATTTATGAAAACATTAGATTGCAAACATTGGTTAAAAAAAAATCAGACTTACAAAATAATTACATTTGTTTTAAAGCTTAAATGCCCTTAAAACGGACAGTTCTTCCCGATCATACTGCTACATAAAACATTTTCTTGTTTACCTTATTTGATTTTAATGCATCGGTTGTCTAGCAAACTCTTCATGATGTGAGCTGTTCAGCAGGAACATTTAAACTCCACGTACTCATAAAGCATGCTTTATTTAACAGACACATATTTCCATTGTAAGACGATGCTTTGTGATATTGTAGATCAAGAGTGGATTCTCTTGCAACTGTATTCAGCAAACTGACCAATTCAACCGATGGAGCGGTGTGCTCGAAAGCAAACACACACACACACACGCACACACACACACACACACACACACACACACGCACACACACACACACACACACACACACACACACACACACACACACACACACACACTCTCAAGCAGACGTTTGGTTCTCGGGTCAGTGGCTTGTCTCAGAAGAGTGTTTGATGATGGCGTTTTATTGTTGCACAAGGTCAAGTTCTTCAAAGCTTTCCGTCAGCTCTCTGTGGGGAGTGGGAGCTGCAGCTGTCAGCACACACTCTGCTTGTGTTTTTATATGAGAAGAGAAACAGGTCAAAGCCTCTTCTTCTTCTCTCTCTCTCTCTCTCTCTCTCTCTCTCTCTCTCAAAAAGGGGTTTTATTAGGCTTAGGCACAAAGTGAAAGATGTAACATTGTTTTTCTCTGTTTCGTATTCTGTGTGAACTAAGAGGAACGTGAGTAGGAAGCTTGTGCAGTTCTCTGTAATTAAGCTTTACCTTTTCTCTGTTTCAGAACCGTCTCAGAACGCTGTGTGTACTCAGTACTCAATGCAAGTATGTAAACTCATATGGAAAAGCCAACATATCACAAGCATGCACTGTTAATATAAAAAATGTTGCTTTGCTGCAGTAGGAATGAACTTAAGTTCTGTCATGACAAAGCTTGGAGAGATTAGCATGGTAATATTCATGGCAATGGTAATATGTTTGGTGTTTGGGCTTCAGCAGAGCAAGTACCAAGACTTTCTACTGCCAATACATCCACAGTCATACTGCTATGAGACTGTAGCAAATACTGTAATATTCTGTAATATACTGTATATGAAATAACCCTATAACACACATGACATTAACCGTAGCAGATCTATACAGGTGGAGCTGGGGATGTGGAGGGTTTCTGCTACAGCAAACACTAGCCAAGTATTTAAATGTTAAGCCGCAAGCTCATTGGCTGCTGATACAAAAAGAAACCAATAAGCTGCGCCATGTGAATAATGTCATTATGTCAGATCGAGAACCTATCGGCCTGTGCTATTTAAAGAATAATGACATAACTTTGGATTGCTCTAATAGTATAGAGATACAATGCCTTAAAATGTCGTTGCATTTAAACCTTGTGTGTTGTTATCTATGGAGCAAGCTGTTAGCATTTTAACAATAGCAAGCAAGATTCTCTTAAAACTGAATTGAGCTATGAATTGAGCTCGGATACAAAACACAAAAATAAGGGTGCCTATATGCTAAAGTTTACAGTAAATATAAGAAACATTATCGGTGATGTAATGATTAAGACAATGATGTACCAGTTGAGCTAATTTTTCCATGCTAGAAAAGACAGATGGAGCTTGTTGTGTGATGCAAAAGGCAAAATGTATTCATTTACAAATTATGCAGTAGGGTAAAAATGTGAAAATATGTTTTTATTAATTTATAATCTGCACCTCTAATCAGAACAGTTTTTTACTGTTACTGCTACTGCTACGCATGTTTCCATTTCAGCTGGAAACTGCTGTGAAATGTATATGTACAGGAACATTTATACAGTTTTGCAGAAATGCAGCCAGAGTCACGTATTTCCACTGAGCCTTGGTTTGCAACATCATCATAATGTAAGAAAATAAACAGTTTTGAGACTTTCATAGGAGATGGCCACAGATCAGGAGAACCAGTCGACACAAGTCTCTGAACTATCTGCATCCAAGACCCAGGTCCCAACCTCATCCCAACATCCACTTCTAGAAGGCAAGGTCCAGTGAAAGCTTGAGGACTGTAGGTCAGCTGCGAGTCTCAAGTACGCTTAAGGGCTTTAAAGAGAAAACATACTATAAGTCTGGCACACTTGACTGACCACCCTGTAGCTCCCATGCAGACCCACACCCTTGCTCAAACATAACATCAATGCAAACTTTTTTCCTTGCTGCCAGCAAACTGAAGAAGGCCTTTTTAATGCCGTTGCCAAGCATTTAGAGTTTCAAGTGGCAAAAAACACAGGCTTGAAAAGGTCTGTGGTTCGAGCCTTTGATAGCTGGAATGCGCTTAGGACATCAGTGCAAAACGTCTCTGTTGAAATTCATCAAAGCCTCTACATTTATTTTCCAATTGCATGAGCTTACGGAATAAGAGTGACTTTGTTTTTGTACAAAACAAAAAAATCAAGCTGATTTCAGCAAGTTCCACTGCTATAACCTACTACTAAATGAATCCTCTCGTTTTTCCTAGATAAGAAGTCGGATTCCTTCCAGTGAACTGTTTCTCTCTGACAGTTTGTTTCAATGAACTGGTTCAAATAATCATCAATTTGTTTGCATAATCAAGCAATGATGTCATGTTTGTGCAATCCTATTATTAAATCACGCAATCATGATGTGACACTTGGATGTTTAACAGGTCAAAAATAAATAAAGTGTATATTTCTTAAATAACTCACCTTTTTAAAAAAGCTTGAAAAGCTTTCATTTCGAACCCTTATTCATGTTAGCTGCTTGGTTCAAGCATACTCGTATCAGCAGCTCTTCAGTTCTCCGCAGAGATGTCCTCAGTTCATTGTACTAGTGATTTGAGAATTATTGTAACCAGTAACTGACTTATCATGACTGGAGAGATTACCGTTATCAGTGTATCTCAAACATCTGCAATTGAATCACAGTTACATTTCCAATTAGTTTGAATTTTTAATGCTTTATACTTTTCAGAAAATGCATCAGAAACATACATTTAGCCTGCTTTATGAAGTCATTGGTAGGCAGTTCAAAGCATATCGGACATGACTGTACTGTTCTCAGTTCAGTGTACTGTTGGAGTAATTGGAGCGCTAAATGAGCTAAAAAAAAATGCATCATATGATTACATATTTCTGCATAATGGCTCATTTTGAGTCAGAGTAACTGTCATGCATGTCCAAAACTGAGTTTTGATTAAATAACTTGGGTTGGGTTGAGCCGTGAACTGCTTCAGACTGTTTCAGTCTAATTTGATGAATTAGTATATTTCTTCTTTTGTGGTCAGTTTTCTTTTTCAGGATAACTACTGTCACGGCAGAGCCACAGTTTGAAGAGAATCATGCTGAGCAGGTTCCTGAATATGTTTCATATGTAAAGTCAAAATGTTTAGGACAACTGAATAATAACATACCTGGTTTCATGTAAAAGCTGTCTAAATGCAACTCTATTGCCCCCTTGAGTACTGAGGTTTGTTCAGCCAGGTGCGTTCAACCAGATTGCACACTGTGTTCAGGTAAAGTGTGTTTTGGCCTTGAAACGCTCTGACAAAATCAGAACAAAACAAAGTTGGTTTGGAGTTCATTTTGAGAAAAAGTGCTTGATAGCTAAAACCTTCAAACTACTATTGGTGATTACATAAAATGATTATTTCTGTTCAGTCTGTCGAGGTCAGACACAAGTAAATACACAAGAGCTGATTTATAGTATTGAGGTTTAGGTTGTACTTGAGGTTGACTCTGTTTTTCATGTGTAATGCTACAAAAATGCTTACTTTAAAGAAGTCTATTGTGAAAAGTACTGAATTAATTAATACAGGTGAGTCTTAAATTAGAAAGTCGAGGAAAAGTTCATGTATTTCAGTAATTCAACTCAAATTGCGAAACTCGTGTATTAAATAAATTCATCGCACACAGACTGAAGTAGTTTAAGTCTTTGGTTCTTTTAATTGTGATGATTTTGGCTCACATTGAACAAAAACACACATCTCAACAAATTAGAATATGATGACATGCCAATCAGTTAATCAACTCAAAACACCTGCAAAGGTTTCCTGAGCCTTAAAAATGGTCTTTCAGGCCCC
This sequence comes from Carassius gibelio, assembly GCF_023724105.1. Lineage (NCBI taxonomy): Eukaryota > Metazoa > Chordata > Actinopteri > Cypriniformes > Cyprinidae > Carassius > Carassius gibelio. Next base: position 5,971,408 of record NC_068373.1, on the reverse strand, counting down.
GTCCACACGGAGATGCGTTTCGCAGTATACGCATACATTTTGTATCGTATAAGTGTTTCGTCAACACGGATCCGGCATTTTTAAAAATCGTTTTTTAGTGTATCTCTGTGGCAAAATTACAGCATCCCATGCTGGTCTGGCATGTATACTACATTGTTTTGCAAGAAGCTGGCTGTTCACAGAGTGCTGTATCCAAGCATGTTACCAGATAGTTGAGTGGAAGGATAAAGTCTGGAAGAAAAAGATGCACAACCAACCGAGAGAACCGAAGCTTTATGAGGATTGTCAAGCAAAATCGATTCAAGAATTTGAGTGAACTTCACAAGGAATGGACTGAGGCTGGAGTCAAGGCATCAGGAGCCACCACACACAGACGTGTCAAGGAATTTGGCTACAGTTGTCATGTTCCTCTTGTTAAGCCACTCCTGAACCACAGACAACATCTTACATCTTACAGTCTTACATGGACTAAAGAGAAGATGAACTTGACTGTTGCCCAGTGGTCCGAAGTCCTCTTTTCAGATGAGACCAAGTTTTGTGTTTCATTTGGAAACCAAGGTCCTAGAGTCTGGATGAAGGGTAGAGAAGCTCATAGCCCAAGCTGCTTGAAGTCCAGTGTTAAGTTTCCACAGTCTGTGATGATTTGGAGTGCAATGTCATCTGCTGGTGTTGGTCCATTGTGTTTTTTGAAAACCAAAGTCGCTGCACCCGTTTACCAAGACATTTTGGAGCACTTCATGCTTCCTTCTGCTGACCAGCTTTTTAAAGATTCAGATTTTATTTTCCAGCAGGATTTGGCACCTGCCCACACTGCCAAAAGCACTGAAAGTTGGTTAAATGACCAAGATGTTGGTGTGCTAGACTGGCCAGCTAACTCACCAGACCTGAACCCCAGAGAGAATCTATGTACTATTGTCAAGAGGAAGATGAGAAACAAGAGACCAAACAATGGAGATGAGCTGAAGGCCACTGTCAAAGAAACCTGGGCTTCCAGACCACCTCAGCAGTGACACAAACTGATCACCTCCATGTCATGCCAAATTGAGGCAGGAATTAAAGCAAAAAGAGCCTCTATCAAGTATTAACATGTACAGTAAATTTTCCAGAATTTCAAACATATTTTCCAGAATTTCAGCAATTCACTAAAAAGGTTTTTTGTTTTTTTGGTCTTATGACGTATTCTAAATTGTAGATATAGTAAATTAGTGGGGGTTTTTTGTTGTTGAATGTGAGCCAAAACCATCACAATTAAAAGAACCAAAGACTTAAACTACTTCAGTCTGTGTGCAATGAATTTATTTAATACACGAGTTTCAGAATTTGAGTTGAATTACTGAAATAAATCAACTTTGAATGAATTGAATGAATGAATAAATGAAAGCATGCAGCACATTCACATCTAAACACCACTCCAAGCAGCATGGACAGTGTCGAGAAGTTTGCTAACAGCATTGCTTCTTAGGTATTTTGAACTTAAAACCTGAGCGAAGAACCTAAAAGCTTAGCATTTGTGTCCATTTGAAACTTTTTAGGAGAAACATAATTTTAGTTACATTAATACACCAAATATGAACCGAATTAAGTCTCCAGACCTATGAAAGAGCTACCTCAGAGCAGTGAAATGTGAAGGACATCTTCTACGGCTCTCTTCTTGTAGCTAGGAATGTTACACTTTGACTCTATGCTTTGAGGCTCTGTACTCATATTGGAGCCATGTGGACTTTTCATGGTATACAATAAAGGAGATGTTTGAAATTCCTTTGGCTGGTCCCAAAGTGTATAGATGTGTCTGTTGAGGTTCATCAGCATCCTTATAGTTCAGCTTCACCGTTTAATTTAATCGCCAAATCGCATGAAATTGATTAACGCAACAAACCAAATGTTTATTTAACAAAGACATCACTTGATCATTGGGATGTATGTTACATTCAGGATCACACACACAAACAATGAAAGTATGAAAGGGCAGTGTTCCCTCTTAGGGGTGCGTTCCTCGTCCTCTCCTTTGACTGTTTTTCTTTGGTTTGCTGATTGGAGCTCATACTCAGACGCATCACACAGGAGGAGGAGCTTCAGTAGCAGTAAGAGGCTCTCGGCTTTAACAAACGCTGTCACTTTGATCATTCCCTACTGCTCTTTGATCTTTGCTAAAACACCCAAATTTATCTGATAATGATGTTTAATTGATTATATGGAGAGAGGGCGTTCTGGTTCTGGTTTATATTATTTGTCTTCTTCGTCTCTGGTCTCCAAAAGAAGACCGTTGACACGCCATGTCACCCCTTTTTATCTCTTTCTTCTTTTAAAATAAATAAAGACGTCAAACATCAAAGCTGTTCTTGGTTAATAAAAGAGGACCTCAAATATTTTCCATTATGTTTGACATGGTTTTGGGTTTCGCCATCCAGAACAACAACAACAACAACAACTGGCCGGAATACGAAGACAGGCTTTTTTGTTGTTGTGTTGCAGAGATTGAGCAGACTAAACCTAGCTTGCTTCGCTTTGATGTCAGTGGGTCTAATTATTCAAAGATAGTCTCTTTTGAGTGCAACTTTGTGAGCAAAGACCTCCTTGGGCCAGAAAGAACCATGCATGAACACAAACGCTGCTCGCTGCTGCTTTATTTACTGTGCATGCCTCTCTCTTGATTGCAACCTTAAAAGAACAACAGCCAGCAATGTGATCTTTGAAGTCAGTTGTATTCCATGGCCAACAATACCCCTGACTTCTGCCGTCGACAGATCACTTTGATGGTGCATTTGAGCAGAGACAACTGTAAAGTGTAACTGATAGTAAATAGACAGAGGAAAATGCACACCCACATTCACATGCATGCCAGAGTTGGGTAGATGCTTTTTTTACCCTCTTCTATTATTTGATGTTCTCTGCACATAGTGTTCTTTGCATGTACTACCAGTCAAGCATTTGGATAAGACTGTATTTATGATGTTAAATCCTTTTGCTCTGAATGCTTGTGAGATTAATTTATGCACCTTCACAAAACAAACATTTCACATTTTTACAATTTAGTAGGAAGCAAAGTAAAATCAGTAAAAATTAGCTTAGTTGACCTGAAAGGGAAAACTCTCGGTTGTAGACAACTCTTCATTTTGCTCTAATGTGGCGATCCTGACAATATAACCCTTGTGACAAAGTAGTACACTTTAGCATACATTTAAAATAAGCAAGAATGATTTATTTAAAACAATATACTTAGGTGCAAATTAGTTCAAATTTCTAACTGCGTTTTAAATATAATATCGTACATTTTTGACTCACTTAAGTACGTCTTTATATGAAATTTCATAATTACATCTATTGTCTATTGTGAACTACTGAATGTACTTACACGTATTTACGGTAAACTAAAAGTTAATGTAATTTTTATCAAATCTTCTGTCATGTATTTAAATATATTACTACTAAGGTAACTACTATTAAAATATATAATTTAAACAAAATATTGAGCAACAGCACAGTTTAAAACGAGTTACATGCACCTCACAACAAAATAAGTGCACTTCATCATAGCACGACAAAAGAATGTTAACATAATGATTAAAATGCATTTTTAAAACTTAATTTGACAAGTTTGTTAAGAAACACAGTCATGAAAACATCCATTTCTTTAAGTAGAGTTTAGTAATATCCTGTAAAACTATTTTAAAAGCATCCCAGGACAAACCAAAAAACAAAAAACAACAACAAAAAAACATCTTTCTAATTGAATTACATCATAGTTTTGATGACTTTATTTATTTTTCTACCACACAATGTTGTGTGTGTGTGTGATCTGGTCTATTTCTATCCCGTCGTAATCCACATTTCTTAGAGCGGCAAACCTTTCCAAGTAAAATAACAGTTGTTCCAGACCGAGACAGCGGAGACAGAGAAACCATATCAACTGGGATTACTACTGTGTTTTACTCAATTAGAAAAATCTAAGATAAATCAGTCTACACAGCACAGACAAAAGCGCTGCAGTCGTATCTATCATATTCAGTCAGGAAGCAAGTGCAATCAGCAGCATTCTTTACCTTGAATGCCTTTATGAAGCATCTGTGAGCTCACAGGCTTCAGTCAGAGCGCCAGCTGGAAATTTCCTCTCTGTTATGAAGGCATTACAATGATTAATACATCTTGGGCTACTGTATGTGGTGGATATTGAGAGCGCACAGTGAGAGAACAGACAGCACGCCACTGGTATTTTTGGTCATTATGAAAATGACCGTCGTCATGTCGTGTTAAATGAGAACAGAATATACCACACTGTCCAGGGAGAGACAAATGAAGATGTGCAGATTAAAGGTCCCAGGCTGGCACTACCCTGCTGTCCCAAACTGCAATTATGGTCATTCCTTTGCTCTGTACTTTCAGAACGATGTAGCATGCTTTTTAATGCAGGGAGAAAGTAAAAAAAAAATGTAGACGTGTTGACAAGAGTTTGACTAGTGTGTCCTGAAATAGTAAATGGCCAGGGTTGTAATTTGAAAAATGCTTTTGTCATTCCTTCGATTTCTTGCAGCAGCGAGTGGGAACCAGACGAGCAGAGCCAGATGCACATAACAACACAGGATTTCTCAAGGTACATTTAGAAATGTTGTGTTTGTGGAGGATTTGTTACACTAATCTTGAGGCAACATTAAAGACATAATGCTGATAATGCCTTAACCTTTGATGTTCATCAGTCATTTATTGTGTCTCTAATTTCTATCCATGCATGGTTTTAAGACCCTGCCTAAAAAAGGAATAGCAGTCTACACATCGAGAAATTCTGCAAGTCACACAATTATGCAGAAAGCTTGAATATTCACTACAAGTGGAAAGCAGCTTTGTTACATAGTGAACCTAAAACACACTTCTTACTCAAAAATGCATTGTTCCATGCTGTATTCATAAACATTTTTCTGTTTTGTTTTTATCTTGTTTTCCATAAATATCTAAACATTCTTAAAGAAGTTGCATTTACCAGAGAAGCAAAAGGACTCAATTATATACAATATAAGACTTGTTTTCTGAAAAAAAAAATAAATAAATTGTTAGTTGTGCTTAAAAAAAAGGAAAACAAATATTGGCCTATGGGGCAGGAAACATAATCTTGTTTATCCTTTGAATGAAGATTATTTTTCTTTTCCTTATTTTAAGCGAAAACTAACAAAACTTTTATAAATTTTTCAGAAAAAATATATGCTTTTGCTTCTAAAGTAAATGCATGTTGATTTAAGTATGTATGGATAATTATACTAGAAAACAAGCCAAAGAGCAGTTTTTTTTCAGTGTACCCTGAGTGACCTCAAGGGGGAGTTCTCACAGCACAGGGCCCTATCCATCGATACATTTCAGAGCAAAGAAAACGTTTTTTCCCCTCAAGTCATGTGTCTCTATTCTCCCATCCTTTAGTTGATCTCTCACTAACATATTTGTGCAGCTCCAAGAAGATCTCTGTAATATGTCTGTAATATGTACACAATATATTTATATATATTGTAACCATGTGCTGCTGAATGTAAAATTGCACAACAATATCTACATTAGCAAACAAAGCTACAGATAGAGCTGCTGAGCAAACTGGATTTCTGAAGAAAAACATGACAAACAGTTCCCAGTGAGGTCAGGTATCCTTTATGCTGGAGATTCCTTTCATGTCATGGAAAAGCGATGAATCTTTGTTGTATTTCATTACCAGTCGATGTTTGAAAGCACTCCTGAACTCTTTGAAGTGAGCGAGGGTCTGTTTCTTCTCTAGAAAGGTGTCATTGCATTATTGTTGGCATGTTGCCCCATTCTGATTGTATCTGAGCAGAAAAAAACACTAATGTTTAGCTGATTTCCCAGCACACAATATATTCACTTGTTTGTTACCCTAATGAGTAAACATTTACCAATTAGCAGTTTCTTCCTTTAAGGAATAGCTCAACAAAAAATGAAAATACTTCCATCATTTACTCGCCATCAAGTTGTTCCAAGCCTGTATGACTTTCTTTATTCTGTTGAACACAAAAGAAGATGTTTCAAAGAATGTTGGGAACCAAACAGTTGACTTCCAAAGAAGAACAATGGAAGTCAATGGCAACTTTCTTTGAAATACAGAGTCTTCTTTTGTGTTCAACGGTAGAACGATAGTCATACGGGTTCAGAACAATTTAAAGGTGGGTTAAATTAATTCTGGTAGCCAATGTTTTTCAATTTCAAATTACCAAAAAACAAAACAAAAACAAAAACACACCCCTACCCCAAAAGGGTCTCGCCCCTGCTTTGATAGCTTTGCCCCACACATGCATACACAACCCAGGCAACAATTATGGCAGAATCTGCTGTAGTAAACATATTATCTTAATTTTCGGACACACTTTGGGAGCTTGATGCTTGAAACAGACAGGGGAGTAGCTTTAGATGCTCCAGGCTTTATTAATGTGACTTTATCATAGCTGGTGGGAACGACAATACAATTGCAGATGAACAAACAAACACACATGACACAAAAGCATATTCAAGAAGCATACATTAGTTCTATGAAACAATGAAAAACCTATGTCACTCACCTATTGAGAAAAAACAAAGCAACCCTGGCATCCGATCGCAGGCCTTTCCCGCTCCTTGAGTCCTCTCCAGCACTGGAAAGCGGATCCAAAATTTACTATAGATAGTACCCTATCTTTAAGGGTGAGTGAATGATGACAGATAATTGAATTTGGCACCTCACTAGTCAACTGAACTCGATTTTGGCCACTTGACATCTTGGAGGTCTGTCCACTCTTAGAAGTGCTTGTTAAGCTGAGCATCACTATTATTATTATTGCAAAAAAAAGAAGGTGTTGGAGTTTTGAACAAAACCCCAAACCCTCGTCATGCTACTCGTTCTGTCCTCAGACATGAATACTACCTCAGATCATGAGAGATGTGCTATTATTTTTCTAAGCAATTGGACTTGTGATTTTGCTTGGCATACTATTCGGAGCCACCTTAGCAACTGCAAAACAATAAACTATAAACACTCAGAACACCTTAGCAATGCCCTGGCACTGTGGTGGTGAATTCTGCACAAACATATGATCAAAACAGACACTTTCAATCTGATACCAAGTACTGTCAAGACCAATATCACCATTTTCACCACTAAAACCTTTATTTAATGGATTTTATATTGGTGAAATAGAAGGATAAAACAACAACAAAATAAAATTATTCCATTTGCCATAGTTTTGAACATTTAACAGACCTGATATTTGATGAGTCTACTAACAGATTGTACATGTGCGTTTATTGATCTAGCAGACGCTTTAATTTAATTGAGGAATTCGCCAAGCGTTTCATCTTAAGGAGGCGATAACACTGCTTCTTGAATTTCAAACCCATAAATATGTCACCTTATGTTATTTAGTGTGTAAAAACTCCAGATGTTTCTCCATCACAAATTTTAGCTGTTTGAATGAATGCTGTAAATGCGGCGTTGGATATCTATAGAGAGATGGAAAGCAACACATAAATGCAGCTCCAATGCTAGTGGTTCATTATAAGTTTTTTTGATCAAACTCCAAATTGTGGTCAACAACATTTAACCATTTGTCTAGCGGGTTTGTGAGTTTTTTTTCTAATGCTCTAACCACTCAAAAAATTAGGAAGCTCTTCTTTCTTCTTAAAATGGTTTTCTGCTTCATGTGTCTTTTAACAATGCTTTTACAACTCTCATGTCTAAAAATAGCTTAAGAGAATGTTAAGAGTTTGTTTCTGTCTTGGACTCGTAAACATGTTTATTACCGATGTACTGTAGTATTGGGGGGAAAGGAGGCGATTTCCTTCCAGTAAACATTTGGAGTTATAATAAGTTAAAACAAGACAGACTCTGATTCTGTCTGATGTGGTTCGTTTTCTGACTGGAATGCATGCTGACGAGACTTTTGCCGTTTGAAGCCCTTGTTGTTTTAATGAAGTGGTAATCTGTCTACATGGAACATCACCCTTGTATCTAGAGTTCACAGTGTCAGCTGTTTGGTTTACAAACTCCTCTGTGACACTAATAATGTTGTCTCGAAAATCCACATTTACAACTTGCTGGGTGAACTCCAGACTTGTGGCACTCTCTCCCACAGATGTGTGCATGCTTGAGGACCAACCACCATTCTTTACGCAGTGTTGAGGAATAGCTCACTATTGAACACTTTTAATATTACTGTCTTGTTACTCATTTTATTTTCTCCAGAAAATTACAGTAGCTCAATAGTTTTTCATGTCCACTCTTTCTGATACTAAGCTATAAGAATCCAGAAGTGGAACTGCTTCATTGTTGTTACTTTTTAACAGCAGTTTGTAGCATATTGTTATCAGTCACACATATGCTTTTAATGAAAGCTGAGAGATTCCTGTCCCTCCATTAACAGTCTGTGCAACTACACTCTGCCATGAATCCCATGAATCTACGGTTCAACAATACTACGCATAATGATGTTAAAAAAGCATGGTTACATCACTGTTGCTTTCTATAAGGGGAGGGGGGGGGGGGTGAAATGCTATTTCATGCATACTGAGTTTTTTTCAAATTAAGTTGTACGTTTGAAGGAGTATTTTTGTTCCCAAAATACTCCTTCCGGTTTGTCACAAGTTTCGGAAAGTTTTTTTCGAGTATAGCTCTGTGTGACGTTAGATGGAGCGGAATTTCCTTATATGGGTCCTGAGGCACTTCTGCCGGAAGAGCGCGCGCTCCCGTATAGCAGAGCACTGAGAGCACAACAGACTTCACTGATCAGAGCGAGAGCGTCGCGAAATGTCACAAAAGAAGTGTGTTTTTGGTTGCCAGGGCAAGACAACCCTGCACAGATTACCAAAAAAAAAACAGCATTAAGGGACCAGTGGATGGAGTTTATTTTTACAGAGCATCAACGGAGTTGTGCAAGTGTTTGTGTTTGTTCCCTGCATTTTGAAGATGCTTGTTTTACAAACAAGGTAGAGTTTGATGCCGGATTTGCGTATCGTTTATTTCTTAAGGATAATGCAATCCCAACGAAAAAGGGTCACGATCGTGTGTTGGAAACGCAGGCGGTGAGTAAAACTGCTTAAAATATCTCTGCCTCCTTGTTAGTGCGTCCCCTCCCATGCCAGAGACCGGGTTCGAGTCCCGCTCGGAGCGAGTCGTTGCTGCTGCTCTCGTTCAGTTTCAGCCTCTGGATCTGATTCTGGATCATAAATATACGCTGAATCTGACTGTTAGCCATGGTTTGTTTTGGATGATGATTTTTTCCTTAAGGTAATGTCACAGCTTCCACATGCTCTCAACGCAAAAGCCTACTGGTGCTCGTGATTCTTTAGCTCCGCCCACATGTCACGCCTCCAGCCGGTCGTGTTTTTCCGGGAAAAATCGGTACAGACTCTTTCTCTTATGAATATATTAAAACTAAAGACTTTTTGGAGTTATGAAGGATGCAGTACTACTCTATAGGTACTCAAGATTAACAGGATATTGAGTGAAAACGAGCATTTCACCCCCCCTTTAACACTATCGGTTAGGTTTAGGGTTGGGCTTTGTTTAGGTGATTTGTTGTTTTCCAACACAATAGAGCATTTTAGCAAGTCTCCCAAATTTGAACTGCGGTCAAATGTGCAGTAAGGTACGTAATATCCATGTTGCATAAACATCGCCACAATCACTAATTTCCAATAAGCATGGGATGTTTTATTCACACATTTACATTGATAATCAAACTACGAAGCTCAACTGTGTTTGATTGACAATGCAAGAAAAAATGTCATCCGTTCTTATGGAAGCTCAAACGTGCTGCGCTGGTTCTCACAACTCAAGTAAGCATGCTTCCATTCGCCATACATAATGTGTGTCTTGATCAATGTTGATATGTGAATAAAAGCCTAAATTAAATCTGTTCATCATATAAAGCAATTGAGTCTCTTCAGACAATTTGGATTAAACTGCTCAATTCATTTGGATTAGCTTTGTGAGGAACATTCTGAAGTGCCAAGTTGGTAGTGGTGTACACTGTCAATGGAGGGACAGAAATCTTTCAGATTTCTTAAAAGATCTGCATTTGTGATCCAAAGATGAATCAATGTCTTAGGGGTTTTGATTGACAGTATGTTTCCATGCACTTTAAAAGTTTGTTGCCACGATAACAGTGCACGTACGAGAGATTTATCAGTCAAACTCAAAGATCCACTAGATAATGCACATGTGCCAAATGTGTCCATCTGCACTCACAGTGAGTGTAGTACACTTTGAAAGGCTAAAATGTGCACAAAAAAGTATACCAGGGCCTGTAGTGTTAGGCGGACAATCAGAGCCATATGAACTGAAGTGACATTCAGCCAACTATGGTGACCCATACTCAGAAATAGTGCTCGGGATTTAACCCATCCAAAGTGCACACACACAGCAGTGAACACAGACCTGGAGCTGTTGGCAGCTATTTATGCTGCGGTGCCCAGGGAGCAGTTGGGGTTTTGTGCCTTGCTCAAAGGGCACCTCGCCGGCCCGAGATTTGAACCCACAACCCTAAGGTTAGGAGTCAAACTCTCTAACCTCTATACCACGACTTTCCTATAACAAAGGAAACAGTTTGTTCTTCTTTTGCCTCTTTTTTATGCAATGTAGATGGGGAGATTCAACACATGATGGTGGACGATGTGTTTGAAATGTTAAGTTAAGAAAACAATCCGCCTAATGACTCTGTATTTATGTATTTTCTTTGGGCCTTTGAAGTGAGGGGCCACATTATATGCTGGCCTGAGTCTGCTCCCATCACACCACTGCGACTGCAACAACTCAAGAGCACTTACTCTGACCTCTCACTCTCCAGAGCCACTCTATTGATTTTCAAGCAGCGTTGGATTCATCAAAGCAAAGGAAACAACTTGGGAAGATCATATGCATCTCTGATGCCACAGGCAGCCTCTCATATTTTTAAGGTCTGCAGGCAGATTGATAGGAATGCAGATATAAATGAATAAAGACTTTGAAATAATGAAAACATAATGACCGTTACAATGTTGGGCAAACAGTATTATGCGATAAAAGCTTCAAGAGATTATTGTAATTACCGTTTACTCTTCAGCTAGGAACTGACGTCTTATATTTGGGGTTACATACTATTATAGTGCAGTTAAAAATGCTTCAGTAAGCAGTAATTATGTCATGCTTATGTCCTTCTTTTAGCATTCCTCGCAGCCATCAACAATACAGGATGTATTTTAGCTGCAAATGATGCAAAGGAACCCAAAGGAGCTGGTGTTGTTCCTATATCTAAACCCTGCTTCGCTTGATGTTAACATCCATTTTGGGGTGACTGAAGTGGTCAACTTCTGACTATTTGTAAGAGGATTTCTTGCATAAGTGTACTAAAATCAATGTACAAGTAGTTTTCTTCTAAGTGTACTATTTTAATACTTCTTGTAGTATTGTCTATTGTTTTTTTTAGGTGGTGAATATTCCCCAGTGAGAACAGTTCTGTAGGAATGCAGTTTCTATTCTAAATTTGCATAGAATATTCACACTTGGTGTAGAGAGGCATTTGAAAAAGACGTTAAGATAAGATTAGTCTCCATAGCCAGACCTTCAGACTGGCAGCTTTCATTGGCCAAGGCCTGCCCATGATAGCCTGACTATGTCAGACTTCCTACTTCCGCTCAATTTCATTTCGCTTCTGTACTCAGTCTGATACAGCATCAGAGCTTTCTGTTTGCCACCGGTCTGGAAACAGCCGGGCCAATCAACGAGCAGAGGGCGGGCTGAGAGCTGTGACGTAGATGCTAAGCGCCGAGTTTTACATTGTAGGTTAGAGAAACCGAAAACCGAAACGACCGCGGAAATGGGAAACGAGACACGGGATGCAATTCGCTCTGTAATGGAGAACATTCAACTCTTTTTCAAACTGCAAAAGTCGTTTACAGCCATGTTCACTCTGGCATTTCGCTCGCATCATCATGTGTTTACAACAGGTTTACAGTGGAAGTTCAATCATAGATTTGAGTTCGATGCATGATGTCTGTGCTTCGATGCGGCTGTACAGGCGCATAACATACGTCATAACTAAACGTATCTGATTGGCTTACGGGTAACCAATGATTTTAAACTTCAGACAAGCACCCCCTAGTGAGAGAGAAAACACTTCTCTATTGTGCCATTCCAGACTCTGTCTACGAAGCAAAGTGAAGTAGCAGAGTCTGATATTACCAGGCTATGCCCATGAGGCCGTTTGACCGATATGTCAAACAACCAATCACAGTTCGTTTCATTTCACATACTTTTGAAACTCCAGTGTTTGGTTGATCCTGATAAGCGCTCATCATCACAGTTGTAAACACTACAGCTTTCTTCTTTCATGAGGGGGTTTGGCATCACAGCATCTTTGTTTCTAGGCAGAACGTTAAGAAACGCGACACACACGTCTACCGGAAATCCTGTAGAATTCAACCAATCCAATAACAACTTCGACACTCCTGAAGTGCTTCCACTTTTGTGTCCCATATGCATCTGATGTTTAGCCAATGATCCATGGGGACATCTGAGGCTGAAACTAAAATAAAATAATATGTATAGCGAAAATAATTATATTATTTATTCTTTTTCAGCACATCTAGCTAGCAGGAAAATTCAAATATAGTATACTTGTAATTTAGTATAGTACTTATAATAGTTTATAGAAATTGCAAAGGTTTCTTACATCAACTCCACAGAGAGCCTTAATCCAACTTAAAATGTCTCAATATTCAAATTTTTTTAAATGATGAATTTAAATATCAACAACCACTGAATTCCGCTGAATATCAATGGAATTAGAGGTGAAATTATTGAACATGTTTGAGTTCAAGTTAAGGTTAATCAGTGACAAACCAATTACCCCTTCTATCAGAGATTACGATTCTGATTCATTTCCCAGAATTAATTTCAAAGACTTTTTCCACTTCTTGGAAACAGGTGGGAGGTGTTGCGAAAACAACACAATTGTTCTGTTTTGGGTGAGGTTCGTATTCTCTCTGGTTTATGTGTCTATGCTGTGGGGTGGCAGATTATTATGGTTCCATGTTAGTTTCTGTGTGGCTGTCTGTGTTCTGTGGGCCATCTGTGGCTTGCGTGATTGCATTTGAGGATGGTTGTTCTGTTAGCGGAGTTAAACAGGCGCAGTCACGAGCTCTCCCTGACGCCACAGGCACAAGTGTCTCTGTCTCACTGAGCTTTCACATTCACTCACACACACACATTATACAATACCTTGGTAAGAATATGGACAGAGATTTATACAAACACATTGCACATGCACACTTCAACACACTTATAACTGCCAGATGGGGGGAAAGACCTTTGCTCCCGTAAGGTGAACCCATGGTGTCCCATTCCCTTCAAAAAGAGATCTTGAATGATTGACGATAAGAAATGCTGTGATGACTTTTCACTCACTAGCACAGGTTGGCAGGATTATTAAATCAGTGAAGTGTTACTATCTCAAATCCATCAGTCGCATGCACTTGTTAGCATAAAAATAGGAATTACACACCAATATTGCCTAATGTTTAGAAACTGGAACCAAAGATTTTCAACATCATCTTAAACGTCATGTTCATTTTCACTGATGGATTCCAAGAGAGTCTGATGGGTGAAGAGAATAACGAGGAACAGAGTGTAAACAGTACAGCGTGATGTTAAAAAGAGGGGGGAATGGAAAGAGATCAAACAGCCTGTGTAATTCTACTTTGATGTCTTTGTCCCTTGCTCAATCTTGTAGTGATTGGGGTTTATCAGAATATTCCACAATGAGGTCTAGGCCCCATAGTCTGTCAAGGTCTCAGTGTGCTTGTAAAGCCTCTTTCACACTGTCATTCCGGCAAATACACGGGTAAAGTGTTCCGGCAATCGTTCCCGGGTTGCTAGATTTTGCACTTTCACACTGCCAGTGATTACACGGGATATGTGTGTGCTTTCACACACAACCCGTAAAGATCCCGTAACGACACGTGACATCAGGGCGTGACGTGTAATGTACGAGTCGAAAACATTAGGCACGTTATACTTTCATTGAAACAATCAAACGATCTCTGCGTCAGCACGGAAAGTGAGGAATTAACTGATCTCTGCATCATTACAGTTTGCACATATTTTTTCGTCGAGAACGTTGATCTTCCTTCAAAACAGCCGGTAAAAGAGTTGCGTTAACGTGCGTCATCTCTTCGACACGGCATTAGATCTGGCTTTTGTTCACACACCACTTGTCCCAGGATTGAACCCAGCAATGTTACTAGGTCCCTGACCCGGGTTCAATGCGGGAATCAATCCCGGGACGTGGTTGCTTTCACACAGAAGGCGACCCGGAAATGTTCTGGCAATATGCCGGGTCCGACTTGCAGTGTAAAAGGGGCTTAAGTCTTATCTATGCATCCTGGAAATTCAAATTTGGATTTGATTTACTAGATCAGCACTGTTCTAATCTAAGAAATCGATTGCTGTTAGTGGTAATAGGAGTCATTCAAATAAACCTAGTGGACTTGTTCTGTCATTCACCTTGTGCCTGCACTGTTTTATGCAGACCATCCATACGACACTTCTGGTGATGAAAATTGCATTGCTTGGACTGCCATGGAACATGGATGGCTGAAGTACACTTTGTGCTTTAGTAATGCAGTGGTATCCAAACCTGCTTCTGGAGGGAACAACCTCCAGAGTTTAGCTCCAACTTGCCCCAAAACAAACTCTGCAGGACAGTGGCCCTCCAGGAGGAGGACTGACAAGAGTGATAAGCATTCACAAGTAAAACTTGATATTTGTGATATTATTTCCACTATGGATTAAAACAGATCATTCCATGGTTTTGGTTATGAAGAGAGTTGTAGGTTTTTAAAAATCTACAGTACGCAGCACTGCTTGGAAAATCTACTGGTTGTAGATGAATGGCAAAGGAGTTTGGGAAAGGGTATTTCATTGAGAAGGGAGCAGAGGATAGGATCGAGAGGTCAACTGGATGCACAAAGACTTGTAAGGTGTGAAAGAATGTTTTAGTCCAAAATGGTCTCTAATGGCCTATGGCCCGAGATGCTGGGATAGGCCCCTGCATCCCTTCAATCCTACAGAGGAAAAGCCATTTGTAAAATTGATGGATGGATGGTCTCTAATGAGGATAGCAGAGGAGAGGGTGACAGGACCATATAATGCATCAGGAGTATTGGAGAATTTATAAGGAATGATGACCATTTTGTTTTGATTCGGCTCATTAAATCCTGCCCACTAATCGTGGGTGTTGGAGGTATTGGGGAGAGATGGTTGAATGGAAAGAATGGTGTCATGGCTGACTGAATTCCTTATAATTCGATCCCCCAGAAGTGTAATGATTGACATTTATTTTAGAGTAAATGTTAAAGGCTATTTTTAGCACGATAATAAAAAATGACCTATTCATCCAGGAATGTGGGTAAATACGCAAATGCAATGGAGATTACTAGGAGCAAGTGTAAATAACAATGGTACTGAGCAGACACATGGTGGATGAGTCCACGGGACAGACAGTTTAGTCTCTATGATGATCAAAGCCAGGAAAGGGTGGAAACATGAGGGTGCAGAAGGAGACACACTCTTTGACTAAATGTAAACCACAAGTGAGTCAATGGCATTCTTTATAACACACAAGATGAAGGAAAGAAAAAGAAACAAAACAGGATGAAGGACACAAAACATCAAACTTACTATACTGTCATTTGAAAAAGGGCTGGGTTGCTCACTCTTCTGTAATTAGACCGTTCACATTGGTTTTGGTTGAATTAAAAACAACTATTGCAACTTTTTGCACAAACCTTTTTATATGTCTCTTCAGCTTGTGGTGAGGGATGAAAGGAGAATCTCCAGACCAAGTTCTCCTGAAAAGTCCATCTACTGTAGCTCTATTCTTTTAACCTTGCCCCTCATGTCATGTAACCGTTTATGAAGAGAGACAACAAAGAGACTTCTCCAAAGAGAACCCAGCTGACTCCACATTCTTTGAGGTAATGGCAGAACAAACTCTAGCACAACTTGATGTTGTGCAAAGATATTCTCTTGCTTCAAGGCAAAAGCAAAGTTTGTTCTTATATTAAAGCAGCTGTGCTCAGACTCTTCCCGTGTCTTTGCTTGTTGTCAAGCAAACAGTTGAGCTCATATTTGTTTCTGCAGTTGTTGCTTTAATCTCATCTCATTTGTCAGTAGTGCCGAAGCTTCTGCTGAGAGAGAATTTGGAATGACAATCATATTCAAGTATTTCACTGAGTCAAAATCTGTTGACAGTAGGGGACTGCAAGGCATTAGCTGTGGTTCTGTGGTTTCTCCCTCAAAGTAATGCTCCAGGGCAGCTTTCTGAGTTCAATCACAGCTTGTGTGCCGCTTCCAAGGGTACGTTTGAAATGACAATGATACAATGACGTCAGGACCTGATGTTTTGCTTGAAAAACGAAGCAGAAAACTAATAATGATTCAACAGGACAGAAACCACTGATTTTCTAAGAACAACAGTTTTTCTCTTGGATAATGCGTCCTTTTTTCATCCACCAGACATCTTGTCTTTCTAATGAGGAGTGATCTTCAAAAATCTTCAAAGGACCTTATGATGTATAATTAATAACAGAAATCAGTAATTTGACAGCATAGAAAGTATCCTGTCATAGTCCTCCTAAATAATCTCTAGCGCTTTATTATATTTAATTATATTGCAAAAAAAAAAGGTTTAAATCAAAGTAGTCCCAACCATTTACACCGAATCCTTTCTACTCAGAAACTGTATTATACAGAATAATAAAGAATGGGTGAAACTTGCCGAACATATACTTTCCATTGGTCAGTTCTGTACGCAAAGAAAGCACTTTAGTAAATGCACACTTGTTGTCTGCAAAGATGAGTTGAAAGGGACTTCATTTTCCATCACAACATGCCTCTCTAAACTTTGCCAGCTCTGTTTACCTCTTGGAGCTTGGGATAGGAAACACGGATGGAAAAAGTTTTGTTGCTATTTTTAGTGCAACATTCCTCCGACTGTTTTCTTGTCATTATCAGGATCATTAGATGCCAGAATCACCTCTTTGTTTGTAATTGTCTGCCTTTGCAGACACTTGCATGTCTTCCACATGAACGATCCACGGCATATGGACACATGAGCCAGTGCATGGATGTAAATATTCGCAAAGTTGCATTGAACGTATACAAACAGTGAAGACATCAAAGCCATGGACAAAACCCCTCAATCCCTACAGTGTCTCTATATAGTCAATACCAGGCAGTCAGTGTCATGTTGCTGCTCTCTATGTGGGTGGTCTTCATGAGAGCCTATTTCATTCCTCTGTGAACATTTATAAAGCTGCAGTCCATACGTTTTGACTCTTTGTCGCCATCTCTGTCTGAAACCTGCAATTGCAGTTATTTGAGGAATTTTCTTCTTTACGTGGGTTGTGCATCAGCGTGGCTCCTCAGCGTGGATGAATCTAATGTTTTGAGGTGAAGTATGTGTTGGCTGTCAGTCAACACCAGTGTGGATATTCACTGTACTTCGGAGTTACAGAGACTACTGCTTAGAAGTATGTCCAAAATACAAGTAACATGTCTGCCATTTTTGTTCTGACCAACTGAAAAAAGCAAAAGTCCATAAATTGTGCTTCCAGTGGTGATCAAATCTAACGATCGCAAAGTTAGCTCAGATAACGTTAACAACATTGTGTAACTGTGTACGGTGTTTTCTGTAGATTTCAATTTACTGTACACTCTAATCTCATTCTGTCATATCATTCAAATGTAATCAAAAGCAATTGTTATTTTAACCACAAATAAAAATAAAAATAAACACATGCGTGATATAACCTACTAGCCGGGACTCCTTCATGAACACAGATGTGACATAATAATATAAAGACGAACAGCAGCAAACTTAGCAACCAACTCAAATCACTCAAATACGAAATATATTATACAATCCTATAATGATGAATCGAGATAAGGTAAGAAATCGTTTTGGATACTTTTTGCTTATGTACTTAATAATTGATTTTGGATAATTTTTTTACCAAAAATGCAGCTTTAATTTTGAAATGAGTAGATACTGTAGAAGTGCAAAGATTACACAAACATGCTTCCAATTGAAAAGGCCAGTTATAAGAGGGATTGAATAATTTACAGTAGACAGAGAGCTGAGGTTCCTCACATTGTCTTAGGATATACTACAGTTCAAGAAGCAGGTGCACAGCCGCATCCTGAGAACTGCAATCTCTTCTGAGACGAAGCCTCCTCATCTCAGGATGCCATAGAAGTTAACTCTAAATGGGTCCGGATCCTTACTGATGCCCTCTTAGGGTGAGCTGCTCAAAGGGAATGTGGATCATTTATGCTCATTTCCGATGCCTGTGACCTCATCAGCGTGGAGAGTTGGACAATTGAGAGAGCTTTGATCAACCTGGCCAAAAATAGAACTCACTTATCTGGTTTGTCCAATGAGGTCCTACTTCATGCTTTGGGCAGTGTTGATGTGTGAGTGAGATAAATACAGGACAAAGTTGAAAAAAAGGTGAATGAAAGACATACCAGAAGAACCATGGCCTTGTTTTGTCCCTCCGTTCAAGCTTATCTTCCACCATTCAGCTGGACCACCAGAGTAATTACTCTCTTCAAAGTGGATCCCTGACCGTGACACTGTCCCCAGATGCTTATAATGGGTTTGCACACTAAAACATGGTCAACATCCCTTTGAGTCCTGGAACAGCACTTCTCAGTTTATTCTACAACATAAAATACACCAGTAATACCGCACTCAACACATTTTTTAGTGTATATTAAAAAAGATGTTTGCTAACAAGCTTATCTGGCCTAATAAACAGATATTTAATGTCCTTATGCTGAACATTAAACTCATCTACTTACTAGACTGCTTTCACAGCCTCATTGTGTTTATAATCAAGCTCTATCAAGCTAATTTACTAAAACATTTTCAGCTAGTATATTTTCAAGATTGAAATAATTTTTGGAATGCATAGTTGTAGTGAGGTTGGGGTCTTTTTATTTCTGCCATTTGTATTTAGGATTGAAAGTTTGATCTTGATTTGTGAAAATTATCACGGTGAACAAATCGTAAGAATCTTTTTTTTTTGGTCTCAAAAATCTAGAAGCCAATGGAAAAAAAATGCAGGGTGCTAACTTTTGGCTTGGCCTACCAAAATAAATGTCATCCCTGCAGCAATATATACTGAAACATATAAACAAACATAATTTTTCCTATGCCCTTTAAATAAGAAGAGACCTGTGTATCATACCGTAGTTTCTGCCAAAGAAAGCAGCTTATATGACCACTGCAGGTTTTTGAAGAGTACACACCAAACCGAATTTTCGAATAAAAGTTTGTGTCCTTTCTAATACTCTCTCACACCAAGTTATACCCCATATAGATGAAATTAGAATTTTCCCAAAGAAAAGCCTTCCTCTTCCTACACAACAGCTTTACTCTGAAGAGACTGTTATTTGTACAAGGATGCAATCGGAGGGCCGGTTTCTCCAAACCTCAGTTCAAACTCCTCCTCTCTCAAGTCGTATCTTTTCCACTCTCCCCTACACTTTCCCTTTCCACATCTCTTTCCCCACCCACCTCTCTTTCTTTGAGCTTGATCGTTTCCAAAGCCTCCATGTGACCATGTGTCCTGACCTAGGTTCTCTTATGATGTGGTTGACTCAAATAAACTTGCCATCTCCTCACCTAAAGGCCCATCGGGGACATACTATAAGTGTGTACATGTGTATCAGCCTATTTATTCAATGGGAAATTGTGTGCAGTTTGTAGAGGAGAAAAACAACATGCTAATAATTTTGGCTTTTAAGATACGATCTGATTCATGGAATTCCTCCAGTCAGAAACAAATTAAACAGCCTTACACATGTGGCTACGATATTGAGATGAGAATAAGCGACTCCAGGACTTGTCCTCACCTTGCCACACAAATGTAACGATGCAGACAAAGATGAAAACTCAGGTTGTACGATGTTAAAAATTGCTGTCAGTGATCCCAGAATACATTTTATAAGATTATGTGTCCAAGTTATGCTCCTAGTTATGTTTGAGCGACGTTTGACGTTGACGTTTTAAGATCTCATCAAGTTGCTGATGGCTTTATTACACTCGCTTAACTCTTTGAGCAAATTTGCATGCCTGCTCTTTATTCAACTAGTCTCTGTTTTGTCCATGTGTCCTGACTCATATTGCTCCAGGAAACTGTTAACATGGGCTTGGTCCTCTCTAAAAACAACACCTCCTCTTTTCTCCACAACTCCACAAAGAAGAAGCGCCTTGTTTTTCAAGTGGTGGTTTTCTGAAGCTGCGCCATTTGATGTGGGCTTCCCTTAATCGCACAACACGCTCTCTAAACATGAAATGCATTAATTTTCTCCCAGACATTTTCCTGTCGCTGCTTTTGAACATTGTTGTGCAGTCTTAATATAGAGCGAAGGACAAGACAATAAGAGAGACTCAAATTAAGTTATTATTTTTGATTGTGTGCATCTACCACTTAGTACTACAAAGGGACAGTAAACCTCTAATCCGAGATGGGACGCTAGCACTTTGTAGTCTTAATATCTTTCTTCCTTTCTGTCCACATCACTGGTTTATGGGTGCTGCGTTAGTCTTAAACTAGGGCCTTGGAAAGAAGCCTACCATTAAGATTGAAATGTTGTGCTCTTTGAGGTCTGGACTTTTAATTACAAGCTGGGCCCGGATGGAGGAGCGTCTCTGTCGTCGGACTGAATAGAGGGCTTGCACAACATTGGTTGGCAACCTGGTGCCAGCATTAGAGCGGGAAACCAGCCCTATGGGCGGACAACAGACATGGATTCCTTTTACAAGGAAGAATGCCAGAGTCAAATATAGAGCATACAAATCTCAAAGATCTTAAGATCCCTATTTATAGTTGGTAATCCAGGGACTGTCATTAAAGTGACAGCGCACTCAAAAATGTAAATTCCATCATCCATCAAAATGAGATGTTTAGCAGAATGTTCAAGGCAGTGTTGGGGAACGTTACTTTTAAAAGTAACACATTACAACGTTTGCTACTCACTAAAAAAGTAACTAGTTGCGTTACTTTAGTTAAGTTACTTTCTCTTAAAAATAACGCGTTACATTTCTTGTGCGTTACTTTTTCTCATCTGGTAAAATACTGTAATAGAAAAAAATTTATAGTTCTCTGGCTGAAGGAAATGTAAATTCAAAAAGTTCAACCAGTCCTTTCAGCTTTGCTGCCATTCTGGACTTCTGAACTTTTAAATCACACACACAAAAAAGATAAAAATAAATAATGCAATTTAGCTGCAAGCAGCAATTATGGGGCCAAGTACTCCAAAGGCAAAATGAGGAGCTAAGCATGGCATGGAGCATCAGACCAACTGCAACAATGAGCAATTAAAGCAAATTTAGGATGAATTGAAGCAAGAAAAAAAATAGATTTTGGATGTTGACTCGGCATGAGCCAAGGATTCCGGGAAAAAAAAATAAAAAATTCTGTGCCTTACGGTTCAGAAGTTATTAGCATAAATATGAGTGCAAATTTGGACAAGTAGTGGCGCTACAGAGTTTGAGTCAGAGACTCCAAACTTGCTATGGTTAACGTTGAGATTGTCCTCTATCAGTGTGCCAAATTTCACAACTTTCCCTCAAGTGGTTCTATGTGCTGCCATAGACTCGAGAGGGGAAGAAACCAAAGAAAAATTAATAATAATAAGAAGAAAGCCAACGGATACAATGAGTCATTTTTGCTTCTGGTTGATGTGGATCATTGAAGGTAAGCAGCACAGACACCGGTAAATAAAATGTGATTAAATACGAATACGGTTTTTGTGTTAACATTATTACATGTTTGCGTAATATTTTAAGCTTGCTTTTCACTGTTTTTATATTTTAATTTTGAGGAATTCAATTCAAGTTTATTTGTATAACGCTTTTTACAATGCAAATCGTTACAAGCAACTTTACAGAAAATTGCGTTTCTACAATGTTTAGTAGTAGCTTATCGGTGGTGATTTTCAGTTTGTGCACGTTTGACAGGATTTTTAGAAAAAATTAATACAAGACGAAGTCAGCCAGAGGATGAACATTATTAACAGCAATTATTATATGATGCAGTCACACTTGTAGCAATATTTGTTAGTTCTGTTTGTTGATTCAGGGTGAGCATCATCTGGGGTCCTCTGAGGGGTCAGCATCATCTCTTCTCAGGTGTTCTGGATCCAGACTGGAGCTTGTGTAAATCCTAGTTACAAAACAGAGAAACAAATAGAGACATCATTAGCATAGCTGCTGTTCCAGCAAAGTAAAGTTAATTAGTTTAACCCAAGCTAAAGAGTAATAATGCGCATTTGATCAGATGCAACTACACTAATACTAATATTAAGAGAGACATTGTTTGAATGCTTGGCGAAAGAGATGTGTTTTTAATCTAGATTTAAACAAGGGAGTGTGTCTGAACCCTGAACATTATCAGGAAGGCTATTCCAGAGTTTGGGAGCCATATACTGAATATGTATTTGATGATCAACTACGTTTAACCATCAGGTTCCACTACTCCCGATTTCTCTCAACATGGGCATGGGACAGCTGTCAGTCAAACAATAGGAAAACAAATGAACTGGCATTACTTATTTGAAAAAATTAACTCAGATATTTACTTGTAAATTAAAAGTATTATTTTACTAGTTACTTCAAAAGGTAATCTGATCCTGTACTTGTAATGCATAACACTGGTCACAGTCGATCCTGCATGTAGTGTAGTCCATACAAGATGCATTATATTATATACAAAGTGCATTATATAAATCATTGTTCGCTGAAATGTTAACCTTTCTCTGTTGCTCTCAAGTCAAACTTCTTGTCCATTCAACCTGAAATTGTTCAACCAGCCAATTATGGATCTTTTTTTCACTCCTGGCTTGTCTCCTTTGCATTAACCACTTTGGGAACTCTGTTTTGGATTTTAACCCCTTAAGTGTCACCCCCCCTTTTTGGGGGTAGAGCTGAAAAGGGCATGTCCAGATTCAAATTAATGTAATTCTGGAACGGTTTGGAATATGAACCTAATTTTGGGCTCGTTTTTAAAAACACACTTGGAAGTTTCTTGTACATGTGAAAGAAGTTGAATAAAATGTAAAATAAAAAAGTTATAGGTGTTTAAGTTTGTTGTAATAAAAAAATAATAATTTAATATTTATTTATATTTTATAAAAAAAAAAAAAAAAAAGTATGTGTTGAATTTAATTTCATGTCAAATGAAAAGCCTAAAATCTAAAGAAGTTGTGTTCCAAATTTGACATTGATATCACAAAAAATGAGGTTTCTGTGTTATTTTTAGTTGCTATACCAACAATGTCCACTAGGTACTATTCATGCTCCTTGTATGAATTGTAATGGACGACTGATTTGATTTTTTTTATTCAAACAGCAATAAAACATTCTAGATAGGTTGTAAATGATTTTTTAATCAAACATAGCTACTAGAGTGTTGTTACAGAAACTTCATACATGATCATGATCATATTATCACATCATATTATGATCATACATGAAATTGACATTCATTTAATTTTTTACTGAATACTTGCAACATCAATCATAGATATACAAATATACATATTCAATTTATTCTCAAATTTTTTTATAAAAACTAGAAAAGATGTTTTGTCTGAATTATTGGCAGCCAAAAAAATATAAGAAATATATACTTTCGTGATTGTATATGTATGTATCAGCTTTTTGTAACAAAAGGCAACTACTTTTTTTTTTTTTGCTAAATTTTCTTGTCACAAATTAATGAATTACTGTCACTACATAATTTTAAATATAAAACAGTGGTCAAATATAAAAAATACAACCTCTAAGGTCTCCAATGATATATAGTTTGTCAAGATTAGTTTAGGTTTAGTATAGAATATTACGGTTTTAAATATGCAATGGCTTTGGGCCCACCGGTAGTTTTGTTTTTAGGGGAATTCTTTAGTTGTAGCCTGGATCCTTTGATGTCGATGCCTGGGTGCTACTGGACAAAAGAGTCCTCCATCAGCTGGACCTGAGGCCGGGGGAGCTGGTTAAGAGACAAGAGAGGACACGGTGCAAAATAAAGAATCAAAGCAAAACCAACTGGCCTTGGGGGGCGGAGGACTCGGTGTGAAACTAAACTATGTGTCCCATCTTAAATCTGACAAGGGGCTTGCGTGATGCCTTTGTTAGTTTTTGCTCTTTGTTTGCTGCTTTTCTTTGTATGCAAGTGGGAGCGAGTTGTGTTCATATACTGCATGTAGGTGTAATATACACAAATGCATTCCTACACAAAAGCAGGTGATGTGAACGCACAGCAGATGGTGATTTTAGAGGTGCTGGTGCTCCTTTGGCAGAGCTGGCATGGGAGTTACTTTAGGGACAACCTCATTAAACCTGGAGCCACTTCCATGGGTTTCAGTTGTAGTTACTCAGTGTGAACGGTAATTAAAGTCATCATCAAGGTGCAGATATGACCTCGTAAGGAGAACTTCAAAGTGTAATACAGATGAGTTAAACATTCTTTTGAATTTGTGTTAAAAGAAAGATTATTTGCATTCACAACAGATGGAATATCAACATTAAAGAAAAAACACATTGTCTTCCAAGGTGTGCATTCAATTTCATTTACATAAAAATGACTAATCATTTGGCACTTCAACAGCACAAATCCCCATACCACTAACAGTGCTTTTACAGATTTATGGTTCAATAAATGTCCTTTTAAAGTCTGAACGTCTGCTAATGCAGCTAGATGATGAAAAAAGGTGGTTTGCCAGGTCGTTTTCCACAGAGATTAGCAGATCAAAGTATGACGTCCTCTAATCTGCAGTTCACTCAGTGTGTTCTCCACAAACTGAAGAGTGCACTGGCTTGTCCTCTAAACATGCTGGAAATAAAGTAATCAGTCACAAGACGTTAACAGGTGACCAAAGTCAGGATATTTGCCTGTGAAGCCACACTAAAATATTATTAGGGTGTATTTATATTTGACAAAGAGGAAACAGTTTGACTGCTCATCTTTTAAGGAATGGTCAGACTAAAAAGCTTCAAATTGAACATTGTATTGTGTTTTTTTTTTAAGGTTAAAGGAAAAGTCGGTAAACTTAACAGTAGTGTCTAGGCAGAAAATGATCAGTACCTTCAATGGTCACTTTTAGCCTTATTTTCTTCTTCTCCCTAACAGTGTATTTGACATACATTAAAATGAAAACTGTGACTGTTAACCTCCAAAAGTGAAAAAAGAGATATTTGTTGATTTTACTTTTTTTTATTTAACAAAAAACTTGAAGAAAATAAAAGATACACAGGTATGATTTATCACAAGTTCACAAACATTGATCGATCATAACTGATTTGATCATGGATATAAAAGAGATATTTTTCCATATTATCAGTAAAAAATGACATACAATTTTTGGTCTGTTCCTTAAACTAAGCTATTGTTTGACTTCAGGACAGTAAAGATTGACAGACTGTGATTGTTAAAAAACAAGACAGTGTGCTTGGGAACTGCAGTATGTTGTCAAGAGATGGTATCAACATGAGCTGATCGGTTTCTACAGAAAAAAATCAAAAACAAAACCTTTGTTATAAGCTTTTATGATCCACGAGACTTCAAACACTATGTTTATCTATCTCTTCTTCTGTTACCACATTTGAGGTTTTCCCGTCACTGAGACCATGTCTTTCTCCGTATATGACCGACTTAAGTAGTTTATTCAGCTGTAGGTGGACAGGTCTTGTTTCCCAGTTAAATATCACAGATGCATAGATGGTTTTGTTTTAACATTGTTTTAAGGGGCCTTGACTTCCTTTTAATATTGTAGCAATATTTCCACAATCAGAGGAGATCAAGGAAGATGATATAAAGCCACCAAGTCAGCAGCTACTCAAATTCTTAGCCTCAGAATTAATGTACATTACTGTACAATGCTAAGAGAATATATTGCTATAGTGACTTACATACCCTGTAAGTCACCTATGTCTTTTGGACATTGAAGTTATCTGTTCTCTTATTGGTAAATCAACACTGGCTAAGCTGCTTTATGAAATTATTCATTCTTTTAGAGCTAGTTTGGGTAACTGTTGGTATTATAGTGTACTGAACACTAAACACCACAGTCTGGACTAGCATGAAAGGAGCATGGTTTGATGGAATGGCTGAGTCTCCACAGCTCAGTGCTCCGAGTTCCTGTGTCATAGCTCACTGGACGACAGGGGTACTGATGATATTTGGCCCTTTCTTTCTGAGCAATCGGTCATACATTCAGGAAATCGTACTCCTATTGATATCCTATCAGAATCTGCTTGCCAAAGAAAGGTGAAGACACACTAATTTCCAGGAGAGTAGGAAGGTTCACCAGATACACTACGCTCAGGAACCTTTAAACCACTACCATGATGTGGCTGACTGGGCCAAACTACTTTGTTTTGCCATATATGGGGAATGCAGACTTGTTTAAATACCCTCATCTCCTGTCCATGTCAATAAGTCAGGTGTAAATAAGATGCTACAAACTTAACTAGATTTTTAGTGTGAGAGTAGCTTATATGTGTTTAAAAAATCGTAGCATTTCTACTAAGTTGTGGTGTAGCGTGACAATATCCATCCAATTTTTTGGTTTCATTGGGGCTTTTCCACTGTGTGGTACGACTCGGCTCGGCATGGCTCAGTACGTTACTGCTCGGCTTGGTTTGCATTTCCACTGCAGTTTAGTATTGCTTCAGAGTGGGCAGGATTATTCACATGCCGCTATAGTTGCGTCACCTCTATTGCCACACTCCTAAAAAGAAATGTCATTCCATATCACCCCATCAAGCTCTCGCTGGATCCCCTCCTCTGCTATCAACGAGAGGAACATCTGTACTTCTGCAACAGACAAAAAAACTTTTTGAGGAAGTCCAGTGGGCCGCGTTGGTGTTTTATGCTTTAGCCCGTTTTAAATAATAAAGGCTTTTGCATTTTGAGTGCCTGGATTTTTTCCAAATTCTTTTTCATGAACAGTTTACCCTTCCATGAACACCACATGGGATACCAGCAGCACTTCAGTTCCCTTTTGTCTAGCCGAAACTTTGAAGCCTCCAAAAGTGAACTATAGCGCATTTGTATTGTATTAAGCTGAGGCAATAATCACACAGCTCACTCTCATTTCTAGAGTTTTCAGTGTTATTCATAATTTTACTGAATCAGATTGTTCAGACCATTCATGTAAATGAAAAGGTTCAACACTGCACACTTAAAAGTAGTTTTAAGGGTAGCTTGACTTAAGCCCAAAGTTCGATTTTTCACATGAACACTAAGATATGAATATACAGTGTCCTTGATGTGAGTTTCGTCATCAGCGTATGTGGGTACAGTCTGGTGCTGCTAACCATGTGAATCGTGTGTGTGGAACTTGAATTGTTTTGTAGTAATTAGTTGGTCCCCAAGATGGCAACACTGGCCTCAACTGTAGGAAACTGCAAAGAAACAACAACATGATATGGTGCGTTCACGCCATACCGTAATTGGACTACTTATATAGTGCTGTCGTGGGTTGTTTTTTAGTCTGCAAGTGGAAGTGAAATCCCCACATATGAACGTGATTTCAACCAAGGTGGAACCCCCTGGAAGGAGGTTTTGACCCCACAGATTGTGATTTTGGAATGATTTTGATAACCCTCCACCCCCAGAACATGATTGGGCTAGTTTTGGCTGTGATTGAGCGAGCTTTTTTCGAGTTTCAATGGAGCTGGTTTTGTTAAAAAGACCTAGCAACCCTGACATCAACAACAGTATGCGCAACTCCAGTTACAAGATTTCAATTGCCATCAAAATTAAAGAAAACTTTGGGCTTTAAGCCAAGCTACCTTTTTACAATTATGAGTAGTTTGGAACTCTACAGTTTCCAATTAGCTTCCTCAACACTGACATCCAGAGATAGCTGTTGGGTACCTCTCAATTTCTCAGCAGCATTCATGGATGCATGCCTGAATACATCGGGCTGTGTGCTTGACAGCTCCCCAGAACCCCCCCCCCCCCACACACACACACACCCAGTCCAAAGTCTCTCTATATCTTGTTCTCTGTCCCAGCGTGATGTGAGATGTTTTTCATAGCCAGTTGCTAAAGTCTTTTTGTTTTATGTACAAAAAGGTGAACGCACAGGCGGCTCCTTTGAAGGCTTTGTAAATTTATTGCTGTTTTTCCAGCAGGCCGTTTTTTAAATTACAGCTCATTGAGATTGGATCTGCACTGCTGCTGTTTTTGGAGTGGTTTACTTTTCATGTCTGGGAAGGAGTAGCACACTCAGATCAAGGAGGACGCCGAGTATGAGGGAGGACGGGGCCTTTATACAAAGGTTATTGGTTCATTAACTATTTCCTTTCACATAGACTTGCCTCATCTGGTTAAATGTCCACAGGACTGAAAATAATCACATTATTATAGTATACATATATTTATTTTAGACACATTATAGCATCATTATGCCTGTGGTAGAAATAATTAGGGGTGGGGAGCATGACCAAAATCTTTCATCACAGTATTAGTAATTACATAATACTGTAATTATCGCTTGAAAATCAAATAAATTACTGTTGGATAGTCCAGTGAACAAAATACCTATATTATTATGGCATCTTATTATTCGAAACTTCATTGCCACAGTACGGCATCATTGCAAAAACAAATTAGCCTATATTCACATTACGTAATACTAAAAAACAAGTGTCTCAAAAAAGTAAAACTAATTTTATAAAAACAAATATTTGCAAAAAGTTTGGCTGAATGGGTAACAATCAAAGCCATTGTCCCATATCCGATATACACACATCTGTAACAGCAGCTCAAAATAAATCTACACTAAAAATGTTTGCATCTTTGCAAAGATCTTAAAAACTCTGCTGTAAAATCCTGCTAATAATTTGGTGTATTTTTACTTGAAAATTTGTACATTTTATGGTTTCTGGAAATAAGAAATATGAATTACTCTTTATTTACAGTGAAAAACAGCAAAAGGACATTCAACATTAAAATAAGAAAATAATGCGTTGTTTCATGCTTGACTTAAAATGAGTTAAGTTGAATGTTTCAGTTATTCCAACAAATTTTAAGTTGTTATAACTAATTGCTGCAGCATTTTTTAGTGTGTATTTCTTGTTATCAGGAAGCACATTAAACAATTTCACATTATTTGGTCCATGTTAATTACATAATTTTGTTTTGATTTCATTTATTACATTATTTTGTATTTGGTCACGTGATACCCAGATTGTGTTTTGTGTTTGTGAGCATGAAATTATACCGTATGAACCTTAAATACCTATGTGTATATACCATAAATTTAACAGGATATTTTTACAGTGCACAAGTTAATTTCCTGTCTGTCAAGTACAAATACGCAAATATATCTGTCTGCGGTTGGGACATTTCTTCCGTCACAAAGGAAATATCTTCATGGATGTTCATATGTTGCACCACTCTGTGGACCTGTCGAATGTACCATGTGAGTAACAGCTCAACCTTCTTACTCCCTCAAACCAACCTATTTCCAACAGCCCTGCTTTATTTCAGCTCTGATGTCAAGACAGGTTGGTAAATCACCTTGGCTGCTCACTCTTTGTTTTATTAGATTTCCTACCACAGAAACGTGAAAGTGGTCTCCTTGGTCGCATGCCATGAGCAAAAAAAGAAGCCTAACTTTTAAGCACCTCAATTTTTCCTTCTAAACTCAACATTCAGATTCTTTCAAGGTTTTTATGCATTCCTTTAATAATACAAATCTGTACATACAGTTTAATTACACAACAGGTGCTCTTACGAACCACAATAAGGCAAAACATTGGTCACTAATATTAATGTAAAGTATTCACATTCCCAGTATCTCACAGCTAAGAGTTCCAAAATACCCAAGTTTTTATGGTCATCATTTCAGATTCATATATATATATATATATATATATAAAGCCATCTGGCAGGAATGCCATTTCAGCTCAGCAGGTAGATAAATTTGTCTAGGAAAATGACCTCATATAATCCACATGTGATTGGTCTGGTAAAAGTAGGCAGACCCATCCTCGGTTTCTGTCTTTGTGCGTTCCGTTCTGAAGTGCTCATCCCTGTGTCCTAACACCTTCGAAGGGTTTACCCTCCAGAGTCAGCTCTTTGAAGGGATGAAGTGTGTAGGAGACCAAAAAAAAAAAAAAAAGAAAATTCTGTTTCCTGGAATGCATTCTCTTACAGTTCTCAAATTATGAAGTCTGGTGACAAGAACCAGTGGCATTTGGCTCTAGCATTTGTAGTCCATTACAGAGCTTCAACAGAGGGAAAGATACAGAGGGTGTTTAACATTTATGCTACATAACCAGTTCCATTTATATGGCTTTTCTGGCATAATAAACTTGCTTAGTAGCACACCCGGTACAGTACTTCACTTACAGTGTGTCGGGTACAAGCTCCGTAAAACACAAGTCACAATAAAAGAGACTTGTAGACTTGTAGAAGCAAGCTAAAATGACATAGTTGCTAAGCAAATGTGGTTTTATCTCATGTTTGCTTCTGTTAGCACTATCAGTTAGGTTTAGGGTAGGGTTTAGTGTAGGTGGTACATTAACCTTTTAGTGCCACTCCCTGAAAAGTGTTGCAACGTCAATTTGGATAAAAGCATCTGCCAAATGAATAAATGTTCATCTCGAAAGTCTTTCACAACTTTCACATATCTGTTCTATTGAAATGATCTCATTTGGCAGACATGTCGAGAGCAGTGAATGCTGTAAAAACTGTGTTTTTGCCTAAAAAGTCATACAAGAACATTAATGGAAACAATAACTAATCAAAATCATTTGGATGAATTGGAATCAGTAGAGGAATACACAACTCAGCTGCTGAATTAAGGCTTAAAATGTGATCTGTTATTGACACAATGCTAAGACCTATGTAACACTTTTATGATACATTTGTCTTTTTGAAGCTTTACAGACTTTTCCTGTAAATTTCCCCATTTAGCACAATTGTAATAACGCACCATTAAACTATATTCTGAGATATGATATGAATGCAGGAAATAGTGATGAGTTCTCAAACAATGCAGCGCTGACTTGACGATGAAACTGTGGTGTGACTCCACATAGCTCTGCAGGCTCCTAAAGAGATTTCACTCATTAATTGCTCCTTTTCAAACATCACCTTTCCTGATCTGAAGCACATGACGTTATGTTGCACTAGGTCTGCTAAGCTTCGGAGAAGTACATACAGGGCCTCTGCAGTGGTATTTTCAACCGTTGAAATACCTAAAAATAGAGTACCCTGCTAACCTCCAGTCAAGTCACTTCTAATTTGGGTTACCCATCGCCCCAGTTACCCCTGACCTTCTGACGTCACTCAAGTCAGTGCGGCTCTTTATTTTCAGAGGCCTCCCCAAAACTAATTGAAGGTCAGGCACTTAGAGGCTGGTGTTATGTAAGGGGATTGCCTTGTTGTTACTGCATGCACCTCGGGCATCTAGTGGGACTTGCACAGTGGTTACTAGCAAAGAAAGGCCAGAGCGGCTCCAGAAATAGCCTAATTGTTCAACTCTTGTGCACTTTTTCCCCTCCTAAGCTGCAAGCCAAGGTCGGTGACCCGATCATCCACCTCACTTGTTCCGGAAGAGTCTTTTCCGCCATGACTTCAAGAGCACCCGCCAATAGGTAGAGCACAGCAGAGATCCGACCTCACCCCCAGACAAACAGCCAAGCGCCAAAAGCACTTAGGAGTGATCCCAGCAAAGTGCCCTACTGTCTGAAGCTGCCAGGTAAGTCCTTATCAGCATAAACACAGAGCCCCAGGCTCCCTGGTGAAGCCAAGCCAGGTTTTGGAGGAAGGCTCCTCAGAGGCCAGCTCAGTGCTAGAGTTACTCTCTCATTATTTGCATGTGCTTTTAAATGTTTCAATCGCGCGCTGGACTGACTTTATCTGAGCGCCACATACACCCGAAGTGCATGTGCTAAAGCCTGTCAAACAGTGCCTGTTTATTGAACTAAGTTATCTTTTGCACTAATACTGTAAAAACACACAAGGATTACATGTAGACTCAAGTTGGTTATATCTAAAATAAAAGTTAACTGTTAAGAAAAAAACATATACGTGCCTGTATATTAGATGTGTGCAGGTCTTAAAGGGACAGAAGGCCTATTAAACATGCACCCTACTGTCGTTTGTCAAGGGACAGATCACCCTAAAATCATTTATCTCTTTATTTACTCACTGTCACGTTGCCTCAAACCTGTACTAATATCTTTCTTGTGCTGGACACAAAAGAAGATATTCTGAAGAATGCGGGTAACCAAACAGTTGCTGGTCCACATTGAGTTTGATAATAACTAAAAATACTCTGGAAGTCACTGTGGACCAGCAACTGTTTGGTTTTCCATGTTCCTCAAAATAGCTCAAACTCATTCAGTTTCTTTCACTCTTGAGTGAGTAAATGGTGGAATAAAAAAATAAAACACTGACAGAATGGACAGACAGCTGACAGAATTTTTAATTTTTTAACTATTTAATGTTAATAAAAAAAAAAAAAAAAAAACAGATAAAAATCACTCATTGCTCTTGAATGAAGAAATGTAATACAGTTGATTTAGGATTCAGTTTATATAGTGTTTTATTTTTATATTTGTTCATTCAATTTCTTGAATGCTCCTGCTAAATACACATATTGTGGCTGAAAATGAAGCACTGTTTGTTTTATTTGTATATTATGTGTAGTTGTAAAGTGTATCTTTGTCATTCTGTTATCTTTGTTATTAAAAAATAAGGCCTAAATATCTGCCATTCTTTATTAATTTTTTGGTTACCTTGAAAAACTTTGTCTTTATAATAGGGAAAAAAGTTTGGCTGTAATGCTCAGACAACTTGAAGAATAGTAAAACCAACATGACAAAGAATTGTGATAAAATCATGAAAAATGTTGGCTATTTGACTGATTCGAATATTATGGTTATTTTTGGCTCTTGCTTTGGTTACAGTATGTACAGTATGAATACAACTTATTTGTGAATCAGATACCCTAACTGTGAAGAACAAAAACATTTCCAATTTTCCAGCTTCAATGCTGCGATCATGTGAAGTAGATAAACAAGGTAAGATATTCATTCAAGTCAGTAACCCATAACCCCGTCTAAACAAACAGTTAACCCATACGATTCATGATAGTGCTTAAACAAAGCCTGATTTACTTGAAGAGATGTGAGGGAGGGAGGAGTCAAAATTATTTTATTTTTTAATAATCAACATCACTAATGAGCTTAAGTTAGAACATTCTTTTAAGAAAGTATTCCTGAAGTTCATGTTTTTGTCAGAAATGATAAAGTGATGAAGATGTTCTCTGTGTTATGTGTCAGAATGCCACACCATAGTAACTTCATAACATCTTCTCCAGCACACTGCCTTACTCTCAAACCACAGGCTTCTGTACACCCGTCCAAACTCTACTGCCCAACTGGAGACGGATCCGTCTGTGTCTCACAGGGAAAGAGCTTCTCCAAAGTGTCTGGAATAGCTGTTGACACTCCCAGTCTTTAATGTAGGATCAAGAAAAGCTTTAACTCATTACTCTTTTCAACCCACCCCTCCATTCTTGTCTTAACTGCTTTCAAATGTTTAATATTGCTGCCTTCAGAGCTCATTTGTTCCACTGAGATACATAGGCGGTTACAATGATCATATAGAAAACTGAAATAGATAGAAATATATTCAACACCACAGACATGTTTACCATAAATAAGTGATTGTATGAGTTTAGTGACTTTATAGCATTAAACATTCGCCATTATCAGGACTGCATGAAATGGCTGTAAATGAAGGGCGGGATTAAACACAAATCTCTTCCGGAATCAGAAATTTGTTTTTAGTTCTGCATAATCAACACTAAGACAGACACATTGTTTGAAAAAACTATAATATATATATATATATATATATATATATATATATATATATATATATATATATATATATATATATTATAATAGACATCAGTTGTTTGAAATAACTCCCAGTGACTCATATAAATAAGCAAAGATGTTCTTGAAAGACAGTGAACCACCCAAAGTAATTAAACAAAGATGTTTTGCTATTAAATTGACATAAGTGTACATTGATGTACCCTTTTAAAGATTTCCAACTTGCAACCTAAGCATTTTTCATCAGAGCTGCCGCTTTCTGAAGCATTTCATCAAACCTTCTATGGCAAGAAAAGGGACAACATCTACAACATCTCGTTTTGCGAATTAATGCAAAACTGATAATACAATATGGGTTATTATAATTACAAAATTAAAATTACATCTAACATGTAAGGAATAATCAACGGCTAGCTGTGCATTGAAAGATTTGGTGCACGTTCAGGTGAAGAAAGTTGCCTCCGAAAAATGCATTCAAATGGTTTAATGCACAGCTAGCCGTTGATTATCACGCTTATGACATGGTCATTTGCCAGCATTCACATTTTAAATATGTTAATAATATTTGTGCTGCAATATTTGACTAGAACTATAAAAATTACGGTTATTAGTCATTTACAACTTGTTAGATGTTTCTATGTTCATCAATGTTTATAGGAAGCGCATTAATACAGAACTGACCTGATACTTCCTGTGCAGTTACACAAATTTAATCAACACCCGCCAGCCAATCAGAATTGAGTATTCAGACAGACCATGGCATAAAAAGCATTAATCCTTTAGTAGTGAAGTTTAATTATCAAGTTTGAAGTGAACTGCAAAGATATATGATTTTATGAAGCAGTTATGTTCCATAAAAAGCACAACCTGGATTTCCTCAATTTTATAAACATATTCGCTAAAAACAATTTCTAGCCTATTAAATATTTAAATCTGAACATTACTAGAAACAAATATATATTTTCACTATACACAAATTCCCATGGTTAAATACATTTTCCAGACCTGTAAACCACAAAACAGCCCAAAACAGGTTTTTATCTGAACATAAGCCAATAAGCTTTTGTATCCAACTAACAAGCTTTATCTCTTGCTGTTTCCCTTAACTACAGGATCTAACAGAATCCAACCAGCCTTTTCCTTTGCTTATCCAATAACAAACCTATTCAAGCAAACCCCTTAACATCACAACTGGAAACTCACTGGCGGCAGGTTCGACTAACTCCAAGAGTGCAATTATCAGAGCAAAAAGCTTTCTCTGTGCCTTGATGAAAGCCCGCGAGCCCCCTTGAGCGACTCAACGTCTTGTTTATTTACACTCAAGATCACACCCCTCTCTTCCTGTGTCATGTCTTTGGTTCCAATTTGTTCTGTTATGCTTCCACTAAAACTGAACAACTATGCGTGTGGTCACAATAATTTTAACAGGCTGACACTCTCTCCACACACACACACACACACACACACACACATTCCGCCCTGTGCCCTCTCTCACCTCTGTGACACCTTCCACTATACCACATTGCAGGACAGCGAGGGTAAGGGGGGAACTTCAAAGTGGCCGGAGGGGGGTGCCTCTTTTTCCTGCCACTCGTCATCATCTGAGGGTCTTTGCTGCCTCCCTTATTACTTTAATCAATTCCAACTGCTCTGAGAGGCTTTGATGGGGAGCGGGGCAAGGCATGCTGGGAGCACCTGCTGCTGAGCAGAGCACAGGTGGCCTACAGAGTCCAGACCTCTTCACCAGGAGGCAATAACAGCGCTGTTACCCAGCAGGCATCCCAATCGACCCCGGACATGCTGGAGGCACATAGTTCAACCGCTAAACAATATGAACCTTTAAGAGATCGATGAGCATCGGATCACAAATCAAATAACACGGAGACATTGTTTTTGTTTTTTTATCAATCATACATTTAACACGTATACACTATCAAAATAAGACTGAAGCATGTGCTAATATGCAAACTGAAGTCCAGGGTGTTCGGGCACAAGCAGAACTTGGTTACATCGCCATCTTCTGGCTCCTCAGCTAAATTAAAAGTCAAGAAGCTGCAAAGGAAATTTGACATCAGTGAGAAAATATCATGGATATCTCACAGAGGGCTAAATAACATGAGCATGGTTTATTAGTCTAACTATAATCAAACTCACAGCAAAGTTTAAAAGAACAGATTACCAATAATGGACACATCACTTCCTTTACAGAGGGTCTGAGATTATTTGTGGTGTTCAAATACATATACGTCCCGCAGACGAACAGAGCTTTTACAGGTTTTTATGGGGGTAATCCCTTCAAGTATCCCTTTAAGTGTTCTTGATGGATAAATATTTGACATAAAATATTGCATCTTGTCCTCACTGAAATATATTTTATTGTGTACATATGTTTTAGTGCTCCTTGGTCCTATTTTCACATAGTGTGTATGAGAACAGATAGCATGGTATTTTCGCAAATTGAAACAAAAAATATTATTGACCGTTATGTGCAGATTAAAGAGTTTAATTATACATTAACTAGGCTAATCCAAGTATAACATAAAAGATGTTTTCCACGGGAAAATATTAATCCTAATCCAAAAGTGTTATTATGCACCAAGCACTTTCTTCAACATTTGAGAAATACATATAAAAGTGATCATTTACAGTAGGGCATACAGACATTAAATCAAACTGAATGCTAGGTACAAAATGTAACAATATACTCTGGTTTATCCTGCAGAAACGTTTAGTTCACATTGTGGTAGGATGAGGTTTAGTGTAAATCACTTCCGGTGCTCCTATACTCCACTTCTAGTTCACACACAGTCTGTCTGAAAGGCTTGGCATGGAGGAGCATTTAACTGGAAGAAGAGAGAGAGAGAGAGAGAGAGAGAGAGAGCTGTGACTGGGTTCAAGGTGTTCTCTATTACAAATCATAAAATGAGATCTTTAGTACCTGCAGAAAATAATCTTTTATCATTCTCATTCATCTCAATGGCAGTGCATGCTATGCAATCTGCTCATGACAGTACACTTCTCCCACCAGGCTGTTTTGAGCCGATCATCTTAAAATGTTAAACCTTAAAACTTGAAATGCCATGTCACTGCTTTTTCCTGACTTCATGACAACACAGCCTGGAATTACAAGAAGTAACGCAAACAGTCCCAAACCAAGCAACTGCCATATTGAGATTAAAGGACATTATTGAATAGATTTCTACAGTTCTAGGGTTGAAAAGACCAGCCCTGCTGCTCATCAGTGTAGGCGATGTTGTGTTTTGGATGCTGGTCTTCGGTATGGGATGCTGGTGTCCCAACCATGCCTTCTTAGGGTGTGATCACATTAACAAAATTTTGCATGCAAAGAAAGATCGACTTTCTCTTCTCAGTAGTGTAGAGATGTAAAAGGCACAGCTCACTCAAAAGTCACTTTCAAAACAAGCCTGTTTTTATTTCTCAACACAGCGAATTCTTGCGACCAACATGAATATGAGTGAAACCACTGGAATAACTGGATTTTGCACACACAATTTCACAGAGCAACAGTAAATGTGACCACAACTTTAGTCTATCTTAACTAGCAAGCTTCTTTTGGTCATGGCTATGCTGGTTCCCCTTCATGAGCAGCACCAAACCAGCACAGAAGTCTAAGCTAGTCTTTTTTAGGTAGGAATTATAGATTGACTTACTTTTTCTGTAATAACTCTGTTGATCTTTAAGGGAAAGCCTCCAAGACAGTGCGGCCCAGCCTTTTCGGCTGCTTTAGCCTGTGCTGAAGATGAATATCTCACAAAGCCCACACCCTTTGGCCATCCTGATGACTTGTCGATGGTGAACTGTTCATTGAGAAAAGTTCATAAATTACAAGAGGAGTCAAAGTTTACAGTAAAGATCATGAAAAACATGAGATTAACTAAGTAAACTACAGACAAATTGCTGGGTTAAAAACAACCCAATTTGGGTCAATTTGGCAAAACACCACTGGATCAAAAATAAACAAACCCTGTGCTAGGTTGTTTGGGTTAAATGTTTCACCCAACATACTAAAATGTGTTCTCTCTCTCTCTCTCTCTCTCTCTCTCTCTCTCCCAACTAGTCACCATTAACTTAACTATTTTTAACTGTTTGCTAAGACATTCTCAACAGAGCCATGAATTGACTAGTCACTTTTTTTACTTAGTGCATATCGCCACTTAATTGATGGCTGTACAATCACTTTTCTTTCTTTCTTTTCTTTTTTTTTTTTTTTTTTTGGGTTATTCATCGAGTAAAATTATTATATTGTTTGTTTGATGCTAATTATATAATAGGAATATCAGATATGTATTTTTATTATAGAAATACATTACAGAACATGCAGATCCATAACATGCGAGATGACAATAAAATATAATAACTATATTAGAATAAAATAAACATTACCTTGTTATAATAGTGTTTTCTATTTATAAATATATCGATAAATACATGATAATAAAATAATAACATATTTATGTAATAATAACTTACTACACATTCTGTAATTGTCCCAAATTTTTCAAAGTAGTCGTGAAGCTCGCCCTGTTTCACCAATGGATTCAAATCAGTGATGAAAATCCCATGGTCCTATGAAGAGAGGTAGACAAGACATCGATCAAATCACAAACCTCCATCCATTCAGTTTCCAAATACCACTTATGTTAAACTTGCACCTAAAACAGATTTAAAAGCCAGTGGCAAATAAAGGCGCTGTAAACCATTGTTTATAAAAAGGCACTCACTGGTAGAGCATTGCATTA
Organism: Carassius gibelio; assembly: GCF_023724105.1. Lineage (NCBI taxonomy): Eukaryota > Metazoa > Chordata > Actinopteri > Cypriniformes > Cyprinidae > Carassius > Carassius gibelio. The sequence goes on along the minus strand of NC_068373.1, from coordinate 5,932,713 downwards.
GCAGCGCAAGGTTGTGGGTTCGATTCCCAGGGAACACATGTTGTGTAAAAACTGTTAGCCTGAATGTACTGTAAGTCGCTTTGGATAAAAGTGTCTACTAAATGCATAAATGTAAATAATAATACCTGACAGGTACCATTGATTTCACTGTCATAAAATATGTCTGTAGCTTCTGTCAATTGGAAAACAAATGTGATTGTGGTCAATTTCTGTTCAGCCAATCAGATTACTCTTCTGTTCAAACTGTCTTATTTATTTATACCCAGTTTTCTTTTGTTGATTTAATTGTATAATTAAAAGCTACTCAAATGAAGAATTCATTAGAAACCATTAATTATATTAAATTATTTTGTATAAAATGTCCCTGCAAATCAATTCGTGCAGGACAGGAAACATGAGCTCTGACATTGCTTACCCATTCACCCCATTTTTTAAAATCTTCATATTTTTCTGGGAGGTGGATGTAAAAACGTTGTGGGGGATGCATTGTTGAATAAACTCTACAGAGAGAGAGAGAGAGAGAGAGAGAGAGAGAGAGAGAGAGAGAGAGAGAGAGAGAGAGAGAGAGAGAGAGAGAGAGAGAGAGAGAAGAAATGTTAGGATTTACAAATTTCTAGTACATTTCACCAAAAAATACATAGAAACAAATACATATACAATCAGTATATGACCAAGAACCATAAAACGAGCATTTACACAAAAACAACAGAATTAACCACTTCATTTAATGATTAACAGATGTGGGAAATGTAAAAGTAATGGTTAACAGCTGGATTGCGAGAGGAGACACATGCACATACCTCTCTGAACGACTGTTGTAGTTGATATGATCTGATGTTGGGAGCCAAATTAACCAAAGTGGTTTCTTACAGCTCCTTAATAAGGTGTATGTCAGATTTAAGCAACTCCTCCCAAAGAATGCAAAACATCACACGGTAAACTGAGCTCTGGACCATGTGACCACAGTTCTGCAGATCTCAGTTTGACAGGTTCAGACAAAATACCCCATACATTAAAATCTCAAGTGACCTTAGCAGTCTTTGTCCGAGGGATATACACCAGTTAAAATAAGGAGTAATGTTCAGTCAGCCGATCTTCATCACAAAACACTTGCACTGTGGAAAGCTTATCATCATGGAATGCTGCATTTGACAAATCAGACATATGTATTTAACAGAGTTAATAGCAATTTAAAATAAGAGCAATTCAAAAAAATATATGGTCATTCAGATATGTTGCATTCATTTATTGATTTCACACGTTCAAAACATAGCAGATAGATAAACTGAAGTGAATCTCATAATTAACCTGATAGAAGAAACACTGCATATTGATAGCCTGTTGCTCTTCCTCAACCATACAAAATATAACCTTTAAACAACGGCATGAAGAACTGACAAACCAAAACATTGACGCACTGGTTCCTCAGGTATGGTTTTTTTGAGGGGGTTCCCACAGTGTATTCTTCTGAATTCATTTCTGTAGAATTCAGCCTTCCGGGGTGAAATAAATGAGCAGGTGACGAGGTCAAGGAAAACATCCCTGTTCACAAGAAGGAAGTGAACCATTGCATCACTTTAAAAAAAGCTGTGGAATTTGTCTTCAAATATTCATTTATCTGAACATCAGACATCCTGAATGCACAAAGTAAAGTAAAAGGAGAATTTCTAGTCTAAAGGAAAGACTGTAAGCTCACCTTACTGCGGATGAGGACTCGTGGCGCTCGCCTCATTGAGGGCCTGAAGTTTGGCTATAAGGAACTTCTTATCTTCACCCTCCTAAGAATGAGATGAAAACAAGAAATCATTAGGCTGTGCGTCATGACCTAGAAAACCAAAATGGTTAAAGAACAACAAAGCTCTTTATACTCACATTGTCTATTTGTTTTTGTAACCTTACGATGATCATCTTTTGGCCATCCAAAACTTGTATGTGAATGTATATAACGGTGCTGGAAAGAGACAGAGGTGACAGTTTAAAAAAATGACCCAGATCTGATCTGATGCACCCAGGAGTGACCCAGGAGTGACCCAGGAGTGAGGACTACTCACAGGAACAGGCCCGAGGCGATGAACATGAACAAAGGGTTGTCCACCAGGTTCAGCAGAAACATGCTGTGGAGGTTTCTAAAGGGCCCGCAGTCTGATGAGGGCCTGACCCTGAGAGAACCAAACACACTCGCACTTTAACATCTCTATATGACTGACATCATATGCTTTGTGTCAGTGTATACTCTGAAGAGACAAACCTCCACATTGCGTAGATGACACATGCAAGGGCCCCAGTGAAGGAAGGGAAAAACAGGAGCTTGATGAACAGTGTGCTCATCTGAGTGGTCCTCCAGGGTTTCTGGGGCAGTTGGAAGTTCCTCATCAAACTCGTCTATAAAGGGGGTGACAAGCATATTGGACATACTAAAAATATGTAGTAAATAAAACATTTCTTATACATTTAAAAATTCAATTTTTGCAACTTTTTTTTTACTGGGACTTTGTAACTTATCTGCCCCAAGAAGATGCATATCAGCACATTAGAGTATAATATGTATCCTCAAGGTACTACTTAGAGGTAGATATGCAAAAAAATGTGTTTGTAAAGAAATTTGTGTGACTGTAAAAAGGTAGCTCATTTAACTGGCTATGTTCCTAATCTTAAGAACCATATCTACAGTATGTGTTAAGAAAAGATAAAAAACAAACAAACAACAAAAACTTATAATGTCCCCATCTGCTGGTGAGGTCATTCACACTTGTGTCTAATTCAAATACTTTAAAATAGGTTTGATGTGATGTCATTGTTTCTTGGATGTCATGTGACCAAACATGACAAATGAGTAAATAACAACCTCACTCTTGGATTGCTTCTCACAAATTCTGTTCACGAAAACACTGCATCAGTCACACGATCCACTTTTGTGATGCTTTTTGTGTATTTTTGGCAGTATTCCAGAACTCCCAATCCCTAAGCACTACATTCAGCTTATGTTTTCTCCTTTTTCTCAAGAACAGCATGATGGTAAATAAATGATGACAGAATTTCATTTTCAAAGGAACTAGACTTTTACATTGAAAGCATTAAACTCGATCCTGTATCCTCCATCCACTTCAACCCAATGAAGCCTATATAAAAGACTAAGAAGATCTTCACCTTTTTGAAGTAGAACAGTAGAAACAGTTTCCCAATTTGCACTGCAGGCAAGAGCGGTGAAAACAGCACACCAAACCTACAAAGAGAACACAGAAAAGACTGTTAGTGAGAAGCCAGCTGAACACAATGCAATGTTTCTTCTTGAGGAGGAGAGGACAGTACCACACAAGGGTTTGGCCGTAGATGAGCTCCAGAACATCTTCTGCGATATCAAACTCTAGTTTCCTTCTTCTGAACGTCATGTTTCTAATACACAGCCTGAAGGGGAAGAAAGAGTCAACAAACTAAGCTCAACATCCCTGCTATCATCTGGAAACGTGGGAACTTACCCCCACACAAACTCTACTAAGATGATGTATGAAATTGCAAATAGAAGGTCCATTATAACCAAACGGTAAACCTCTTGTCCAACCAGTGTTTCCCAGCACTGCAAGTAAGCACAAATGAAAACAGACTTGCTTCAATTGATATTCAACTAATAATCTCATAGATATATAAGCTATATCTCTTAAAGCTGCTGTATGTAGTATTGACTCCGAGTGGTTGAACTAGGTATTGCAGTCCAAATTCAAAATATTGAAGAGGGTTTTTTCAACCGGCTCCTCCTCCTCAGACTTGATGCACATGCAGGTTGCCAGATTGACGACACAAACAGGAATGAGCGTACATGGCGATGGATGAAATTAAATATGCTGTGTTTTGCACCAACTGGCAACCCGGGGTGCTGAAATTCAATTGGGTGAACTGGCAGTGGGCGGGTTTCATAAACCAAAACAAAGACAGATATTTAGGCCCGGAACGCACATTTTCAAAGGAGCATAACTGACTGTAGCATTGTTTGCTACAGTATGTTTACTTAGCATGTTTCTTAAACATCTGCAAACATATTATGATCTTTTATGCTTTATTATAATAAAAAAAAATAGTTTTTTTTTTAAATTAAAAGTTCTACTATTCTAATACACATGTATCAACAAACTGTAAGGATTGTTTTGTTATTATTGTCAAAATAATCACAACATACTGTTTCAGAATAAAATAAATAAATAAAAATCAGATCTCAAGTTTTTGGTCACCTGGTGTGTATTTAATCCATTCCTCCTGCAACAAAGTTGCTCGAGCCAGTGGTAACACAATACCCCAAAAATGCAACCCTTCAACAACAGGTTCCTACGAACAAAGAAAGCGAAAGATCTTGATGAGCACTCAGAGACTTATTGATGTTATGTTACAACAAACTTAACAGGAAATTCATGGGTATTGCCAAAGGCTATACAATACCTTAAATGGACTTTGGTATATACTGTACATATTTGAACATTTTTAGGTAACAAACTTTCTTGCCATAATCCATATAATATAATTATATACATATCATCATATATCTCAAATCACTGTATGTATGAATTACATAATATTACAGTAAATAAAAATAACTGCTTGTGTTAGTAAATGATGCAACTTCATGCTTTGGTTGGACGACTTTCTTGTGACTAAAAGAGACAAATGTTTCTGAAAGTAGTTCTCAAGATAAGAGTCATGCAAATTTATACCCTTACGAAAGGAAAATATATTTACCAATATATTTCTTAAAATATATTGTGATATATTGTAATATATTATTTTCCCTTTTTATTTTCTAATATTTTATATATTTGAATACATTTAATAATATATTGATGATACATATATTATATAATATATTGCAAAATATACAAATGATTGCCACTTTCAATATATTGCAATATATTGGAAAAAATAAATATATATAAGAATATATGCCTAATATATTACATGATATTTTCCAATATACTGCAATATATTTTTGTTTCATAAGGGTAATGTCACACATGAGAGATGATAAATGGGCTATTTAAAGCATTGCTTTAAAAGCAATACAATTAAGCATGTTAAACTTGCTTCATGCTATACTGAAAGGAAATATAACTTAGTTCAGAATTAAACAGGAAGTGAGTAAAAAGTAAGTGAACAAATGGTGATGGCTTTCCTGACCTCACAATGGACACGTAGATCTGAGTGCTCGGGGATTCGTAATGCTCTGCCCCGGATAACATGTTGAAGAAACCAGGCAGGAGGTGACTGATGCATGACACCAACAAAGGCAGCATCAGCAAACCGACAGCTTTCTGAAAAGAGTCCACTGTTTGATTAAAATCTGTGAAATGCAAACTCAGAATATGACACAAACCTGCGATAATTAAATACACAAATATCCTTTATTTAATTCCATTTTATTACAGTGATGCAATTCAATCACACTCATAAGCAACCTTTTTTTTTATTGCTGAAGAGTGTTGAATTTCTTCTCCTGCATCCTATTTTTCAAGCTTTTACGGGTTTGGAACGACATGGGGGTTAGTGATTAATGACAAAATGTTAATTTTGGGGTGAAGTATCCCTTTAACATCAAACAAGCAATCCTCGCCCAGATTTCAAAAGTAATGCAACGCATTACTCTCCATAAAAACTGACTAATGTAATTAGTTACCTTTTAGGGAGTAACACAATATTTTAATGCATTACTTTTAAAAGTAACTTTCCCAAACACTGCTGTACAGCCGAGCAGAAAATGCAGTGAGCTGAAAATAAAGCTGTTTGCATCGTAACGAGGCAATAAAATAACTGAACAGGATGTGACTAGTGTTTTCTGTCATGAATTGTGTGATTTCCTAAGTGTTAAGCATCCGGTTGCCTTCCTGTTGTCTATTCAAGACGATGACCAAACCCTTACCTTGGAAGAGATCTGGTCAAACAAAGGGGGCAAGTAGTAAACAGTCAGCATGCAGCCAGCTATGCAAAAGATGCAAATGGACCATATAAGAAAGTGTAAGCAGCTCCAAGTTGAACACAAGTTCCTCTTCTGTTTGCTACAGCTGAGCTCAGACAGCATCTCCTAAAACACAAACATTGACTCAAATCCAAGCGTCACTGTGAAAGTCAACAAAGCATTGCCCGTGACGTTACGTATTATTAAAGTGTGTCATTCCTGCTTCAGTCTGACCAAACACAGTGCTCCCTGTCTGCCCTGGGTTGGACAAACAGGTCGTCCTCCATCAGACTTTCACAGCAGTGGTTTTACTGATGTTACTAAATCAGACTAAAAACAGTGTTGAAAGTGCGACAGTGTTTACACTTTTTTTAAAGAAAGTCTACCAACGAATGGCTTTGTAAACATTTTTTTGTAAACATCGTAAGCTCTTTAAAAGGAATGATTAAATGTAGTAATAATTAACAACTCGCCATAATCTTAAATTACTGTAGCTATTACCTAGTGATTATAAGTAAATGCTAAAGTAGTGGTTAAAATGTGATCATTTGATCTACATTAGTTATTGATTAGTCAATACTATATATAGTTTTCTAGAACTTCTCTGGGAGGAATGGAAACATATATTAATTGTGTACTTTAGTTCATTGATCAGAGTTCCTTGTTAACTGTGGTTAATAGGACAAGTTATGTCATTTATGTCTTTTTTGAGTTTCTCCACCCTTTCATCCCCTTTTTTGGAGATTTTCGGCCTTCAGCTATATTTATTTAACCTCGTGTTAGTTTCATATGCTATTTAAACCTTAAACATTTGCATTACACACTGTTATTCATATCACATGTTTGACCGCAAACATAAAATGTGATCTCACTTTAATAGCATACGCATTGTCTATGACATTTTTTTCGTGCAATTATTTGGAGCATAAATTAGTTTTAACATGAATAGTTATATTGAAACAAACCTTCAGCTGAGTGCAGATGTTCGTCAACTGCAGTTTAACAGACTGTTTCTTGCTGACTTTAAAATCCCAAGAGCAGAAAACTTTTAAAGCTAGGTTACCAGAAGTCTTGAAGACATGGAAACTCTTTCCAATTGATTTAGACATACTGAAAAGATAAACAAAATCTGACTTAATCACAGGGCAAGCTAATGATGTGATACTGAATTAACACAGTGTACAAGGAAAACAGACAAACCTGTAAACCAGCATTACACATGTGATAAACATGCCTGCTCCGATAGTAAAAATATATGCCAGTGGTATGTCGTAATTTTCTGGACACATTCTGCAGTTTTCATTGGAATAGTGGCCATAAAACATGACCGAGTCTGTGAGGATGCCCTGTTGAGAAACAAAGACAAAAAACAAAACGTTCACTAAAGAGTAGAAGTGATATAAATGTTGCTCATCTTAAATTTCCAAAGACTGGAAAACCTCATAAAAAGCACCAACATTTAAAATTAGACATATAGTATCACCCTTACCGTGCCAGTAAGCATCCAGAGGTCATCAGAGGAAGTGTGTTTCTTTTGGTGGAATTGGATTTGTGGTAGGACCAGGAAAAATCCATTGATTAGGAAGAGGAGGATGTTGTAAAGTAACAGTCTTCTGAGGAAGATGAAATAAGACAGAACCCCGCTGCCGAAGTGATCTCTGATGGTTTTGAGCTCTCCCTGCCAGAGCTCTATGGGTTTCTGCCAGGAGACTCTACCATAGCGCCAACCACACAAACCCTACAGATCAAAAACAAGAGTGCATACAGATTGATGGATCAAGACCTGCTTTTTTCAGTATTAAACTCTGGAAAACTGAAAAATGTCACTTTCAATGGTGATTTGTATTTTGAATTGGGTACAAACTGGTGTTCCCTTACTTTGCTAAAGCAAAGAAGGAATCAAATCAGCCATCTTGAGAGAAAACGTATAACAATTTTGGCATGTTAAAATCTACTGATTTGATCTTTCATTAATTGCATTTTTATTAAGCTTTTTACTTCGTATTAATGACATAATATTTAGTCATGGACAACATTCAGAGAGCAACCACACATGACCCCCCCCCCCCCCCACACACACATGTTCAAAATAATAATAATAATACTTAATTAAATATAATTAATTTATGCTTCATTTATGCTAAATTTATGCGTTTTTTAAACACTTTGTGTGTTTAATCTGTTCATTTATACGTCAACAGCATTTTGGGGACTGAAAACTCATATATTTTTAAATGGGTTTCAAAGTGCAAGTTTTTGAAAATGGCATCGTTATCGTTTCTGTGTAAACACTGTTTTTATACAGTATGGTAAACACCCAAACCGGAATCTTTGGAAACGGTGACGTCATGCGAGTGAGTAGTATGTGTTAGGTATGTAGACATGCGCAGTACGTGTTGATTTTTAATGTCGTGAATAAACATACACAACAATGGCGGACTACATGCTAGTGTTGTTGTTCCTCAAGAGTTTGCTAACGCTTCTTCAGCAAAGTGTGGATTTACTTCACCAATATTACAACCAACAGCGGAGACGCATCATAAACAACATATAATCGTCACTTCCCTACAGGTACTGTTTACTAACAAGGTGACAGTGCAAACTATTGACCTGCTATACATAATACAGTGTTTTTGGCTGTTTTCGTGGATATGTGTAAATAAAAACCTTTTGAACAAATGTTGTCATGTACACGTGAAATTTTTTAAAAACCCATTTTCGACTACACTGTTGTTGTGTAAACGTATCCTTAAATGAAAGCAGACATTCACCTTCAACAACCAAGTTTTAAACTGACGGCAGCACAAGGATCTGTTAGCACAGAGAGGCTGTCCAGCCTCCCAACAGAAGACCAAAGCTCTGAAAACACATTTAGATAAGATTACGTAAAGACTGTGATGAATTAAAAAATGAAATTAACCATTCTGACACAGAACAAATGAATTATTGCACTCAGGTAACATCATTTTTAAAAGATGCACTAATGCTGTCTTAAAGTCACCTGATCTGACGTTTCTCCGAGACACTAAGGGGCATTTCACGCAACAAACGCACACATTCACCAGAAGACAAACCTTGTAGTTTGTTTATCAGCTCTTCCTTTTGGGTAACTAGAACCAGAACACAGTAACAAAGTTTCAGAGGTCCACTTCTAATGTCAAAATAAGATTTCTGCATCCATTATCTCGCTGTATACAGCCCGTTTATCGTTGCTGTGCCTGTAAGACTTTTATGTCCACAAGTGTTAAATTAAATTGGAGAAGTATAGAATGAGTCATTCTTGCAGTTTAGTTTCAGTAAGAATTTCTTAGTCACTGAGGAGGAAGAGTTAGTATGTTTCACAGTACATCAAATTATTTTATCTTTAAATATCAAGAAAATTTTGATTAATCATAATATGAGCCCTGATTGCTTCAGATAGTTGGCACTGTGAGTGTTTTACTGCTGCAAACCATCATTCTCACATTCGTCCTGCTCTCTAAAGATATCATGCTCTGTAGAGCGGTGAGTGGTGGACACAACGCTAGGAGGTTGTCTTCTACGTGTCCCTGTGGATCGGGAGAACGCATTCAACTGATGAAATCCTGAGGAAAGACAAAGCAAAAAAGGATCATAAATGTAACACCATACACTGGAAACTGTAGATAATAAATACATTGTTAGTGGAGAGAACTCTGCTCTTCTGTACCTCAATGTACAATAGCTGTAAGTAACAAACTACAAGTACCATAAAATATAAAGTGTAGATTAATGTGTAAATGCCACTGCATTTGAAAATAAAATAAATAGTGGCATTTTTTATATATATACTAGTGCAAAAGGCACATGGACATTAAACATTTGTTGACGATGTTGGTGGTGTAAGAAATTATAGTCTGCCTTGACCCAGTTTCCACTCCATAATATGTTTGATCATGCTCATTTCCCAAAATGGCTTAATTATTATAGAGAAGAAGAAAGTCAACAGTTATGTTATTTGTAGACCATTTGGGATGATCATATCCTGAGCAAATGGTGACCAATTATAGTATGGGAATGTTTGACGCAAAATGCCAGTTGGACCATTCTTAAATAAAGCACTGCATTTGGATCCGAATGACTCTGACACTCCTCATTACAGAAGACTTCCCCAAACCAAGATCCAGTAGCTTTAATGAGTACATCCAGGTCAGTCATGAACCCAGTAGGCCAAATTATGTGTCTACGTCAAGGAATTCGGCGCATCAAGGATTATGTGAGGGACTTTGTTGAGTTGGCCCATTTACAGTATTGTTCAAAATAATAGCAGTACAATGTGACTAACCAGAATAATCAAGGTTTTTAGTATATTTTTTATTGTTACGTGGCAAACAAGTTACCAGTAGGTTCAGTAGATTGTCAGAAAACAAACAAGACCCAGCATTCATGATATGCACGCTCTTAAGGCTGTGCAATTGGGCAATTAGTTGAAAGGGGTGTGTTCAAAAAAATAGCAGTGTCTACCTTTGACTGTACAAACTCAAAACTATTTTGTACAAACATTTTTTTTTTCTGGGATTTAGCAATCCTGTGAATCACTAAACTAATATTTAGTTGTATGACCACAGTTTTTTAAAACTGCTTGACATCTGTGTGGCATGGAGTCAACCAACTTGTGGCACCTCTCAGCTGTTATTCCACTCCATGATTCTTTAACAACATTCCACAATTCATTCACATTTCTTGGTTTTGCTTCAGAAACAGCATTTTTGATATCACCCCACAAGTTCTCAATTGGATTAAGGTCTGGAGATTGGGCTGGCCACTCCATAACATTAATTTTGTTGGTTTGGAACCAAGACTTTGCCCGTTTACTAGTGTGTTTTGGGTCATTGTCTTGTTGAAACAACCATTTCAAGGGCATGTCCTCTTCAGCATAGGGCAACATGACCTCTTCAAGTATTTTAACATATGCAAACTGATCCATGATCCCTGGTATGCGATAAATAGGCCCAACACCATAGTAGGAGAAACATGCCCATATCATGATGCTTGCACCTCCATTCTTCACTGTCTTCACTGTGTACTGTGGCTTGAATTCAGAGTTTGGGGGTCGTCTCACAAACTGCCTGTGGCCCTTGGACCCAAAAAGAACAATTTTACTCTCATCAGTCCACAAAATGTTCCTCCATTTCTCTTTAGGCCAGTTGATGTGTTCTTTGGCAAATTGTAACCTCTTCTGCACATGCCTTTTTTTTAACAGAGGGACTTTGCGGGGGATTCTTGAAAATAGATTAGCTTCACACAGACGTCTTCTAACTGTCACAGTACTTACAGGTAACTCCAGACTGTCTTTGATCATCCTGGAGGTGATCATTGGCTGAGCCTTTGCCATTCTGGTTATTCTTCTATCCATTTTGATGGTTGTCTTCCGTTTTCTTCCACGTCTCTCTGGTTTTGCTCTCCATTTTAAGGCATTGGAGATCATTTTAGCTGAACAGCCTATCATTTTTTGCACCTCTTTATAGGTTTTCCCCTCTCTAATCAACTTTTTAATCAAAGTACGCTGTTCTTCTGAACAATGTCTTGAACGACCCATTTTCCTCAGCTTTCAAATGCATGTTCAACAAGTGTTGGCTTCATCCTTAAATAGGGGCCACCTGATTCACACCTGTTTCTTCACAAAATTGATGACCTCAGTGATTGAATGCCACACTGCTATTTTTTTGAACACACCCCTTTCAACTAATTCAACTAATTGCCCAATTGCACAGCCTTAAGAGCGTGCATATCATGAATGCTGGGTCTCATTTGTTTTCTGAGAATCTACTGAACCTACTGGTAACTTGTTTGCCACGTAGCAATAAAAAAAATACGAAAAACCTTGATTATTCTGGTTAGTCACATTGTACTGCTATTATTTTGAACAATACTGTATCTATCATGGACGAGATATGTCCGATGATATTTTTTCGTAGTGGCCTATCTGAGCCGCTTGGCTCACTCATGCCTTTGAACAAACCTCATTGGACCCTTGAAATTTATATTGATCTGGCACTTCAAATAAGTGGCTCCGCATTTACTGTGGGTGATGTGGATGACGAGATGCACAAGATGGCCGCCACCCCAGTGCCACTGCACAAAATTGGCCACCGCCCCTGAGACTCATCCTATCATGGTCGCCAGCCCAGCGCCACTGCACAAGATGGCAGCCGCAATTGATCTCCCAGAGTCAAGTTAGGTCCCTGTCGACTTTCCAGAGTCAAGTTAGGTCCCCGTCGACATTCCAGAGTCAAGTCAGGTCCCCGTCGACTTTCCAGAGTCAAGTCAGGTCCCCGTCGACTTTCCAGAGTCAAGTCAGGTCCCTGTCGACTTTCCAGAGTCAAGTTAGGTCCCCGTCGACTTTCCAGATTCAAGTTAGGTCCCCGTTGACTTTCCAGATTCAAGTTAGGTCCCTGTCGACTTTCCAGAGTCAAGTCAGGTCCCCGTCGACTTTCCAGAGTCAAGTCAGGTCCCCGTCGACTTTCCAGAGTCAAGTCAGGTCCCCGTCGACTTTCCAGATTCAAGTCAGGTCCCCGTCGACTTTCCAGAGTCAAGTCAGGTCCCCGTCGACTTTCCAGAGTCAAGTCAGGTCCCCGTCGACTTTCCAGAGTCAAGTCAGGTCCCCGTCGACTTTCCAGAGTCAAGTCAGGTCCCCGTCGACTTTCCAGAGTCAAGTCAGGTCCCCATCGACTTTCCAGGGTCAAGTCAGGTCCCCATCGACTTTCCAGAGTCAAGTCAGGTCCCCGTCGAATTTCCAGAGACAAGTCAGGTCCCCGTCGACTTTCCAGAGTCAAGTCTGGTCACCCTCAACCGTCCAGAGTCAGGTCAAGTCACCACTAACACCCAAGAGTCAAGTACAACAACAGTTCAACTTCATGAGTCAATTCAGGTCCCTGTTGATTTCCCAGAGACTAGTCAAGTCATAGTTGATCTTCAGGAACAAAGTCAAGTCACAGTTGATCTTCATAAACAAAGTCAAGTCACAGTTGATCTTCATGAGCAAAGTCAAGTCACCAATGACCTTCATGAGCAAAGTAAAGTCACCAATGATCTTCATGAGCAGAGTCAAGTCACCATTGATCTTCATGAACAAAGTCAAGTCACCATTAACCTCTCTGAGTTAAGTCAAGTCACAGTTGATCTTCATGAACTAAGTCAAGTCACAGTTGATCTTCATGAACTAAGTCAGGTCACAGTTGATCTTCATGAACCCAGTCAAATCACCACGGATCTACCAGAGCTTTGTCACGTCTCAGCTGAACTTCCAGAGCCTCGTCACGTCTCATCCGAACTCCCAGAGCCTCGTCACGTCTCAGCCGAACTCCCAGAGCCTCGTCACATCTCAGCCAAACTCCCAGAGCCTCGTCACGTCTCAGCCGAACTCCCAGAGCCTCGTCACGTCTCAGCTGAACTCCTAGAGCCTCGTCACGTCTCAGCTGAACTCCCAGAGCCTCGTCACGTCTCAGCCGAACTCCCAGAGTCTCGTCACATCTCAGCCAAACTCCCAGAGCCTCGTCACGTCTCAGCCGAACTCCCAGAGCCAACTCACTCACTGTCCTGTCATGACCACAGAGGTTATCTATGAACTCCCCGCGTGTCCCGTCATGGCCATGGAGGCCGTCTATGAACTCTCATTCGTTCCTGTCATGGCTATGGAGTCCATCCACCAACTCCCTGTCTGTCCTTTCACGCCCACGGAGACCCTCCATGAACTCAACGCCTGCCCTGTCATGGCCACGGAGGCCAGCTACCATCTCATCCTTGGTCACGGAGGCCGCTATTAACCTGTTTATGATCTCTGTTTCAGTCCCACCTGATCAGACTTGCTCTCCTGTGCCATCGACTTCCCTGTGGTGGTCCTCTGCTCCACCCTGGTGGGCTCCTATCCCATCTACTCGGCTGTGGTGGTCCTCTGCTCCGCCCTGGTGGGCTCCTGTCTCATATGCTTGGCTGTGGTGATCCTCTGCTACGCCCTGGTGGGCTTCTGTCTCATCTGCTCGGCTGTGGTGATCCTCTGCTATGCCCTGGTGGGCTTCTATCTCATCTGCTTGGCTGTGGTGATCCTCTGCTATGCCCTGGTGGGCTTCTGTCTCATCTGCTCGGCTGTGGTGATCCTCTGCTACGCCCTGGTGGGCTTCTGTCTCATCTGCTCGGCTGTGGTGATCCTCTGCTATGCCCTGGTGGGCTTCTGTCTCATCTGCTTGGCTGTGGTGATCCTCTGTTATGCCCTGGTGGGCTCCTGTCTCATCTGCTCGGCTGTGGTGATCCTCTGCTACGCCCTGGTGGGCTCCTGTCTCATCTGCTCGGCTGTGGTGATCCTCTGTTACGCCCTGGTGGGCTTCTGTCTCATCTGCTCGGCTATGGTGATCCTCTGCTACGCCCTGGTGGGCTTCTGTCTCATCTGCTCGGCTATGGTGATCTGCTGCTACGCCCTGGTGGGCTTCAGTCTCGTCTGCTCCACCCTGAAGGTTTCTAGTTCCGCCTGCTCCACCCTGGCTTCCGGCTCTTCTGGCTCTATCCCTGTCCCCAGCCTCTCTACTTCCACGTGGCCCTGGCCCTCCGTCCCTCCCCCTGTTCCACCTCTGCTCCACTGCCCTCCTAGACTGTATGAAGAGTCTGGAAGCTGCTCCTTGTGGGGGGATTATGTCATGATCATTGGCTGGAGTGCCCATAATCCAATAGAGGGCACTCCCCTCAGGACTCTGCATTGTTGTTTCCATCCCATTTCCATTCAAACTCCATTTCCCATCCTGCCTCATTCTTGGGACTGCCACACACACCCGCATTTGATTATACACCTGCATCTGATTACACACCTGTACCTCATTTACACACACATATAAACAGCACTCACACACAGCCACATTGCGAAGTCTTGTTTAGCCTGTCTGACATTTTCGAGCGTTTTTCCTTGTGTTTGTTCTTCCCGTGTCTGATCTTGGATTGTTTAACCGACCCTGATTCTCTGCTGCCTGCCCTGATCTCTGCTTGTTACCGTTTATGATTCTTGGTATCCCTGACATACCCAACGCCGTTCCTGAATTCTGCCTGTTTGACCATTCTTAAATAAAGCACTGCATTTGGATCCGAACAACTCTGAAAACTCCTCGTTACACTATGCTGCAATAAACATCTTCATCAAGATCTTCAATGTCCTCATCACTTTTTCTTACAGTGGTCAATGTGAACTTCAGAAGAACTGACTTTGAACAAAGACTGAAAACTGATTTTGATCAGCTGATCAAAAGAAAATGCAAAAGTCAGTTCAGAGGAAATTTCTAGAACTTAATTGAAATTGTATTGAATGAGCTTGAGCTTAGTAGTGTACACTAAGAAGTACATCTGCAAGATAACAGAAGTACTGGCGGCTCACTACCGAGACATTATCCATTAATTTTACGGCATTTCTGTAAAACTCTAAAACACAATGCAATGCCGTGTGAAATTCAAAATAAAGGTAAAACACTTGTAAAAAATAAATACATTAGAAAATTCCTTCAAACTTACATTTTCCACAGTGCATTTCAAATTTAAAAAGTGTATTTTAATGTAAAAAAATTTACTTGCAGATAACAAATGTTAATTAAATAAAAGGCAGCTGAAGTGTACTGAATGAGAAAATATTTTGATGATTTTTTTTTACAATTACATAAAAAATGCACTTTGTAATAAAGTAAAATTTGTGTGTGTGTATATATATATATATATATATATATATATATATATATATATATTGCTTTGAATAAAAGCATCTGTTTAATGCAGAAATTTGATTTAATTTTAATTAACTTAAATGTAAATATATCTTAAATGTACTAAATTGCAACTTCATCATTACTCATCATTTGTACGTTGTTCATCATGTGGAATTACAAATATATTTAAAAACACAAGTTTCAGTAGAATTAAAGTACATTTAAATGCTTGTCAGTACATTCACTTCAAAAACAACAGAAATAATTATAAAACCACATATAACAATGTTCTTAAATGCATGGGTAAAAAAAGCACTTTACAGTTCAACTAACTGCATTTAATATCAATTTAAACACACTTCCATTTAAATGTAAATAACATGCAATAAGAGCCCAAAAACAATAAAATTATTTTATTTCTGTAATAAGCACTCTTTTTAAAAGTATGCTAAAGTATACTTATTTTTCACAAGGGTTTGTTTGCATACACTACTATTTTGTTATCTGATACAATAAATGAAAATACTTTTAGGGTTGGATCTATTATTACAGCCACAATAACTTATTTTAGTAAAACTGCTTTGATTTTATTTATTATAAAGTGTGCAAATTTACATGAAAAAGAGCATCAACTCATTCTCTTACTGATAGAGCGACTAGGCATGGAAGACAGGACCCTCTGGGTTGAAGTGGACCAGTTATTTATGTGCACGGCACTGGTGTATCTGGGATCATGGTAATGCTGTGCTCCTGAGTCTTCTCGGTTTGCACGTGTTGGATCATAGAGATAGATAGAGAGAGAGAGAGAGAGAGAGAGAGAGAATTTAAGTTTAAAATAAGTGATTTTTGTCCTATGTGATTCACATCAGGCTGTCTGTATGCTGTGTACCCACGTTTAACTGGTCTGTACGGTCTCCTAATAGCTTCCAGCTCAATCACGTCTTCATGTTCATCTTCACTGGAATTCATCTCCATGAACCGGGACGCAGCCATCAAGACTGTCTAGAGCTGAGTGTATAAGAATTAACTTTCCTACTATGAGGCAATATATGCCTGGGATTTATGTTCCAGAGAAATGTAGCATATTACAAACCACATGAAGAAACCATGAAAACAAAAAGTGCCTCATTCATGTCAAAATCAGTATCAGAAGATACCATAACAAAATAAATGTTCCCTTAGAAATTGTCCATTTCACACGTTAAAACTATTGTAAAAAAAAAAAAAGAAGAAGTGTGTTTAATTGTATAAATAAATATATTTAAAAACTAATATATAAATGAAAACTGTACCTACGGATAATACAATATTAATGAAATAAAAGGCAACTTAAGTCAGTGCTCTTTCAAGTGATCTGTGTGATAATGACTAATTAAACGGTTAACTTTATAATACACTTCCAATCATTACAAATCTCTTGTCATGCTTTAAAGAAGTACACCTATTTGTGTGTGTGTGTGTTTTGTCTAACATAGTAACACATGTAAAGTACTTAAATTACATTTAAATGTGTTTATCATTACATTCAGTTCAAGTATGTTCTCTTAAAGTATATTTTCCATAGTACACACTTTCTTTTAAAAAGTATGCTAAAGTGTACTTCTTTTCCACAAGGGTATTCAGCTCTATCACGGTAGTTTTCAGAGCCAATTGTAGTTTTTCTATCAACCCATGCTATCCATTTAACAACACTCATCTTAGACAGAAAGAGCAGACGTCAATGATAAAGTACCACCAATAACCATACTCACCTAATCAGCACAGTCTAAGAAGAAAATACTCTGGACAAAGCTTTCGTATGAAGAAATGGTGACTGGTACTTTGGCAATCAGCAGAAACAATTTTACCGTTGACAGACAAGGGGAAAAACCACAGTAACCATGCTGGGAGGAAGAAACAACAACAGGCTGACGTCTAGCAAGGTTTTTTTCCTTCTTCTTTTTGTCTATTTTTGGTACTATACGTAGTGTTACGAACAACACTCTTAGCACAACAGATAATAAAAAAGAAAAGTAAACCTTTCAGTATAATCTCAGTTAGTACAAAACAGAAAACCACAAAGTATCCCTTTTACTTCACACAGTGTTTCATCCATATAAACCTCACAGTTATCATTCACAGCAACTGGACTGCAATGTAATATTTCTAATTTGTGAAAATAGAGCAGGAAAGAGCAGAAGAAACAAACACTCAATGACAGCATCCATCATCAGGTGGGAGACAGGTGTTCTACATTACAGTGTGGTACAGTATGTGATATTGTAAACAGAGGCCTACAGTATGTGATATTTCCATGGTATGGAGACTGATAACTCACTGTAAGTCGGCCTTCATCTGGAAAAGTCAGCTATAACAGATTCAGTCATACGGTACAGTGAGAACATGTACTTGTATCGGCAGCAAGCTCACAAAACCTCATGGCCGTGTCATAGATACAACAGATACATTATAAGTATGAATTTGATGTCAGTTGCATTTATTAAGTGTGAGTGGATAATGTGTCACCTTCTATAACATCTGCTGTAAAGCTGATTTAAAACATGTATCTTACATCATTTGCTCTGGAATGAAATCCTCTGTGTTGTGCAGCTCAACCTTTCATCTGTTTCTGAAAGCAGGACAGTGGGTGCACTGATAATATTAAATAGGCATATTTTGAAACGTAACAAACTTCATTTTGTGAGATAATTTGATTGAAAAGTGTGCTTATGCTAATATTTATTTAAAACAAATTAGTTTTTTTTTTATATTATGTACATAAAACAAAAAAATTTAATGCGTGGCTTAATTGTTCCAATACTTTTTGGGTCCACTGTATTAAAGCAACTTGAAATGTAATTCCTATCATCAGTTTGGTAGGTACATTCATTTTTTTTCATAGTCCATACGGTGACAGCCAGTAGGGTACAATGTTGACTGGACATTTTTTTAATATCTTATTTTGTGAAATGTAGTCAGGTTTGTAAGACATGAACTCTGTAAACAAATGAATCATTCCAAGAAACCGGTATGATTTGGATTTTTTTTTTATATATAAATATATTACTTTTCTGAACACCCCACAGCATTAATGCCAACTTCCTGAAAAAGATATTTTCCAAATCAATTATTATTGGTCATTATTGTAAGATATGGGCACTATTAATCTTCAACCCCGTTATGGACTCTCTGAATATGATCATAACATTTAATTGTAATTAATCAGATGTCCCTCACACTAATACAGTATTTGCAAATATAAGTTACTTAAAATCTTACACTTTTCCTAAATCCTAAAATATAATTTTTTGTGACAGCAACCTCAACATTTTTGATCAAAGAAGTGGATTAACTTCAGAACTTCAGAAGGGTTTTCTTATTATAATTAATGAAAATGTAGGTGTGACGGGTTTGAGACTAGGGTAATGGTGTTGAGAAGACAAATATAACTTAACATATAAATAGTTGTTGTTTTTTTTTTATCCGATTCACTGTTAGATTTTCTTTAAACACAGTATTGCATTATGGGACCAAGAAAGACAACAGATATAAATTGCAATTGAACTGAGTTTTATTACCCGTCTGCAGGAAAAACAACAATAACATAGTATACATTAGAAAATTATAAATTGACTGAACAGGTCATCAAAATAAAACAACTTTTGTGGCATTCAGTATCTGGCCCACACTTCTTTAAAGATCTCTGCATGAAAAAGCACATGAAGCACACAGGCTCTGGTTTTTTTGTATCAACATAAAACACCCACCTGTACAATGCATCCGGAAAGCATTCACAGCGCTTCACTTTTCCCACATTTTGTTCCAAAATTGATAAAATTATTTTCCACAAAATTCTAAAAACAATACCCCATAATGACAATGTGAAAGGAGTTTGTTGAAATCTTATCTAATTTAATAAATTCTCAATTCCAGTCCTCGTGCCCCCTGCTCTGCACATTTAGTATGTTTCTCTGATGGCTTCAGACCTTTGTTCTATTGAAATGTAAGTGCCCTGCGAAGTGAACATCACAGGATATTCCGCCATGATTCCAGTTCGAAGTGAATGTATACGTTCCATTCAAAGTGCATTGAAGTGTGCGAGGTGTGAAATTAAATTGTATTTATTGACAGAGGTATATGATGTCACACTTTTCCATGTGTGAAGATGTTGCACAGCGCAAATCCGTGAATGAATGTTCCGAAGTGAAGTAAACTTCAACAGATTTCCCCTGCTCAGGGAGTAGGGAGCAATGAACACTGTGTAGGGACCAGGTCAATGGGAACACAGTTTTGAGAACGCAGCAGATGTGGAGGACTATAATGTAACAGTAGCTCGTTCAAATACTGAGGTGCTAAACCATTCAGGGCTTTATAAGTAATAAACAATACTTTAGAATCTATACGATGTTTGATAGGGAGCCAGTGCAGTGATGACAGGACCGGGCTAATATGGTCATACTTCCTGGTTCTAGTGAGAACTCTTGCTGCTGCATTTTGGACTAGCTGGAGTTTGTTTACTAAGCGTGCAGAACAACCACCCAATAAAGCATTACAATAATCTAACCCAGAGCCATATAGAGAGAGAGTTGCGACAACGGAAGTTCGAAATGTTTGGTTGTCACGTGATTCGTGTAGACTTCAAATAGTTCCAGGAAGTGCGTTGGCGGCCATTCAAACTGATAGAGTAGAGTGACAGAACTGCGATTTCTGGTAATAAGGAGTCAATAAATGCATTTATTTTATATATTTATACAACACACTGACATATGTATGTAGCATGATTATGTAGTTACAGCGATGTTGTTTTTAAAATATCAAATCGGGTAATATTTGAGGATTAGTGTTCAATTACCGTTATTTTAAAAACGTATTTCAGGCTAACGTTAAGTTTTATAAACAAGGGTTGCTGTTGCCTTTTTACGTTACATATTGTCCATTTTTTCACTGATCTCATGTTAACTCATGTCATATTGATGACTTTCAGGTAGTACAGAGACAGGCTGGTGACAGGTGATTTTCAGCTCGCGCCGCACTATGGGTCAATTAACTGTTACCAGCCGTAATTAGCATGTTAAATAAATGTAAAATGAAGCTTACTGTTTATAATTCTTACAATTACATATAGTAATATAATTATGTATTATAAATAATATACCTATTATATCTAGTATAATTCTTACAATACTTATTCATGTACACAATATATTCAGGTTTAAAACAACTTAAGCATACTCGTATTTAAACACGTACACTGCCATTCAAAAGTAATGATGCTGAAAATTCAGGTTGGCATCACAGGAGTATATTCCATTTTAAAATAGAAAACAGTTATTTTAAATTGTAATTATACAATTAACTATTTACAGCAATTCATGAATACATTTCTAATAAATTTAATAGCATGACAAGCATTTTGTATGTGTCCTTTCTTTCATGTTGTCCTTGCATAGTCTCCACCGTGGTTTACTGTGCTGTATGGGGATGCTCCACTCAGTCAGAGAAAGGTGTGCGAATGTATGGCTTCCCCGCTGACATAGAGAGGAGAAAATAATGGTTGGCTCAAGTCAGCAGGAGCAATCTAAATACAAATAAAAATTACAACAACAAAAAATTGTTAGGTAATTATACTTAAATTTATTTGCACTTTTTTACATTGACAATGTTTTACTAGAAATAAGCAACAAGCAAACCCTTGCAAAACCCAGGGAGCTGAGACTCATGGTGAGACATTGCAGGGAGTCATCAGTGTTACCTATAACTGTGCATTTAACCACCATGTGATATGTACTGTATGTGGGTAGACAAAAAAAAGGTGTGTGTGTAAACTAAACTGAAGTCAGTATGCAGACAAATTGCGGCAAAGCAATTTGTCATGACCAAAAAATTCAAGAGTAGGCTGATGTCAGATGCTATTCCCACAATCTTTGTACATTGTCCTGTGGTCAAAAAGAGGAGGGCCCTGCTCCACGATGCACCCCTAGACCTGTGAACATACAAGAAATGGCTGCTGATTACAGCTATGTTATTTCAGGTGATTCATATATAATAAGTACAAACTCGTACTAGTTGAAGTAAAGTGATGTGATATTTTCAATATTTAAAATTAGCAAAACCATGTATTCTACCTCGATCAGTTTCAAAGGTTGAGGAAAAAAGAACGAGGACACTCAGAGAAAGGAAAGTGAGAGTGAAGAAAAAGGACATGGCTAGAGAGGAGAGACGGGGACAGGTGACATTGCCCAGTCAACCAGCAGCAAGTCAATCAGCAGTCAGTCAGCATTCCAGTGAACCATCAGCCAGTTACCTGGGTCTATTAAAAAAATTTAAGAGACAAGAAAAAAAAAAAAAATCAAACAATGCAAAGGCAGCACTAAGAAAAATAATGAAAATTCAGCTATCAAAAAAAAGGTCCCTTCAGCTCTCCTGACCTGCATCCTCACTGATGCTCCATCCCAGAACAGTTCAGTGGCACCACTAATCCTCCACCCACCAGCACCCACAGAATGTTACAGTATGTTACTTTTATACACTAACAAGTTTAAGTATATAATACAGTATTATTATATAATATAGACAGGTAATAGTAAATGAATCACAATGACTAAAAACACTCCACCCATGTTTTTGCAAACTCAATTCACTCTAAATGTATATCAATAGGGTTCCTTTTATTATTAAGTAATTTAATACGTGTAATAAGGAACAAACTTTATAACCTCATTTTTACCACTTCCACTCACCGCTGTCACACGTTATATTGAACTAACGTAATAGGCTATGTAACGTTAGCTAACTTTCCCCACCCTGCAAAAAAATATGTTTATACTCCTTTTTTTCTAATTGCAAACACGATGGATGAAACTAAATTATGAGAACAGATTTTACAATTATTAGGGTGTTCGTTACTAACTTTATTCAGCTCCAATCCTAGCCTAATCTGTTAGTTATCTGATAACAAACCTTAAATCTACTCATTTAATGAGTGATAATCTACTAGAAGGTTTTAATTTGCAATTTATTGTTATTAAGATGTACTGATAATATTCAATCTTATTATTTAAACGTCTTACCTGTTAAAAGTGCGTCGCGAACGGTTTGTTCTGCTGCATCCATAGACAGTAAGGCTGCATCTCTACGGCGCGGCATCGGTTTGCTGCTACTTCCGGGAACTATTGAGAGGCTCCACGAGCCGCCATTGCTGTAAAAAAAGCGTTCCATTGGAGTCAATGGAGTTGTCGCAACTCTCACTCTATATGGCTCTGGTCTAACCTTGAAGTCATAAATCCATGGATTAACATTCCTGCATTTGACATTGAGAGCATAGGCCGTAATTTAGATATATTTTTGAGATGGAAAAATGCAGTTTTACAAATGCTAGAAACATAGCTTTCTAAGGAAAGATTGCGATCAAATAGCACACCTAGGTTCCTAACTGATGACGAAGAATTGACAGAGCAGCCATCGAGTCTTAGACAGTGTTCTAGGTTATTACAAGCAGAGTTTTTAGGTCCTATAATTAACACCTCTGTTTTTTCAAAGTTTAGCAGAAAGAAAATAATCGTCATCCAGTTTTTTTCATATCGACTTTGCATTGACTTTTTCAAATTGGTGTGTTTCACCGGGCCGCAAAGAAATATAGAGCTGAGTATCATCAGCATAACAGTGAAAGCTATCACCATGATTCCTGATGATATCTCCCAAGGGTAACATGTAAAGTGTGAAGAATAACGGCCCTAGTACTGAGCCTTGAGGTACTCCATACTGCACTTGTGATCGATATGATACATCTTCATTCACTGCTATGAATTGATGACGATCATACAAGTACAATTTAAACCATGCTAATGCACTTCCATTAATGCCAACAAAGTTTTCTATTCTATGCGAAAGGATGTTGTGATCAATAAGGCAGCACTAAGATCCAATAAAACTAATAGAGAGATACAACCACGACCAGATGATAAGAGCAGGTCATTTGTAACTCTAAGGAGAGCAGTCTCAGTACTATGATACAATCTAAATCTGGACTGGAAATCCATACAGATACCATATTTCTCTAAGAAGGAATATAATTGTGAGGATACCACCTTTTCTAGTATCTTGGACAGAAAATGGAGATTCAAGATGGTTCATAATTAACTAGTTCTTTGGGGTCAAGTTGTGTTTTTTTTTGCACCTCTTTTAGGAGCTTAGATGGTATAGGGTCTAACATACATGTTGTTGGTTTAGATGATTTACCAAGTTTATACAATTCTTCCTCGCCTATAGTACAGAATGAGTGGCATGAACTGTTCCTCAGTGGGTCTATAGTGCACTGTCCGATGTGATACTGTAGCTGACGGCTGAATGGTTACAATTTTATCTCTAATAGTATCGATTTTAAAAGTAGTTCATAAAGTCATTACTGCTGTGAATTTGGCAAATGTCAACACTTGTTGATGCTTTATTTTTGGTTAATTTAGCCACTGTATTGAATAAATACCTGGGGTTATGTTTGGTTTCTTCTAAAAGAGATGAAAAGTAACCAGATCTAGCAGTTAGCTAGGATATGTTATATATATGTATCTGTAGGATATGTTACTTTCCCGCCAAGCAATACGAAATACCTCTAGTTTTGTTTTCCTCCAGCTGCGCTCCATTTTTCGGGCTGCTCTCTTTAGGGTGCGAGTATGCTCATTATACCATGGTGTCAAACTGTTTTCCTTAACCTTTCTTAAGCGTAAAGGAGCAACTGTATTTAAAGTGCTAGAAAAGAGAGAGTCCATAGTTTCTGTTACATCATCAAGGAATTTGGATACATCAAGAAGATAACTTAAAAAGCAGTCTTTTGTGGTAGAAGTGATGGTTCTTCGATACTTGTAACAAGAAGTAGAATTTACAATTTTGGCTATATGAAGTTTACACAGAACTAAACAATGATCTGAGATATCATCACTTGGCTGCATAATTTCAACACTATCAACATCAATTCCATGTGACAGTATTAAATCTAGAGTATGATTTTGACAATGAGTAGGTCCTGAAACATGTTGTCTAATACCAATAGAGTTCAGAATGTCTATAAATGTTGATCCCAGTGCATCTTTTTTATTATCAACATGGATATTAAAATCACCAACTATTAAAACTTTATCTGCAGCCAGAACTAACTCGGATGTAAAATCCCCAAACTACAAAGTCTGTATGGTGCCCTGGAGGCATGTACACAGTAGCCAGTACAAACATAACAGGGGATTTATCATTAACATTGGTTTCTCTGGATAATGTTATATGAAGCACCATTACTTCAAACGGGTTATACTTGAAACCTGCCCTCTCAGAAATCCTGAAAACATTGTTATAAATTGAAGCAACACCTCCCCCTTTGCCTTTTAGACGCTGCTCATGTTTATAACAGTAATCTTGGGTGGTTGGACTCAAAATAATGTAATGATCGAGTTTTAGCCAGGTTTCTGTCAAACAGAGCACATCTAGATTATAATCAGTGATCATATCATTTACGGAAATGCTGTATCATTTGTTTATCCATATTGGATCTGTTTTTTATCTGTTGAACATCAATTAAATTGTTAATCTTGAATTGATTTGGACATTTTTTGTATTTTCTAGTTCGGGGAACAGACACAGTCTCTATAGTAAAGACACATGAAAACACACTTGGGATTTGCAAAAAAGCACCTAAAGAACCATCAGACTACCTCAGGAAAGATTTTCTGGTCTGATAAACCTCAATTTCAAGCATCATGTTTGAAGGAAACCAGCTCTCCAAAAGTAAAGTGTGCTGCTAGCAGCAACATGCCGCGGGGCTGATTTTCAGCGATATGGACTGAGGGACTCGTTAGAGTAGAAAAAAAGCTCAGTGCACCAAAATATTGAGATAGCATTAATGCTAATTATTCAGAATCTCAGACTGTGCAGAAGGTTCGCCTCCAACAGGACAACAACCCTAAGAACCCAGCCAAGATAACAAAAATGGGGCTATGAGACAACTGTGTGAATGTCCCAGAATGGCTCAGACTTGAACCTGACTGAACAACTCTGGAGAGATCTCAAAACTGACGCAGCGACACTCTCCATCCAACCTGATTGAGCTTGAGAGGTCTAGCAAAGGAGAATGGGAGAAACTGTCCAAAAATACATGTGCCAAGCTTGTAGCATCATACTCAAAAAGACTTGAGGCTGTAATTGATGCCAGAGGTGCTTTAACAAAGTATTGAGCAAAGGCTGTGAATACTTATGTGATTTTTTTTTTCTCTCTTTTTATTAAGTTTGCAAAGATTTCAAACAAACTTTGTTCATGTTGTCATTATGGGGTATTACTGAACACTGATTACTAGAATCAACATATACATGTGGTATAAGATTCTTGATCAAATATAATAATTAATTTAAATTTCTGGATGACTTCAGAACCAAAGTGTTAAAAGCACAACCCCATCACAATCTCACAACCCAGTTATGATCTGATAAAT
Organism: Carassius gibelio; assembly: GCF_023724105.1. Taxonomy (NCBI): domain Eukaryota; kingdom Metazoa; phylum Chordata; class Actinopteri; order Cypriniformes; family Cyprinidae; genus Carassius; species Carassius gibelio. The sequence goes on along the minus strand of NC_068373.1, from coordinate 5,906,632 downwards.
AACGGGGTTGTGATTTGATGTAGTGAATAACAAGAGAGCACATGATATGCATGATATTAAGAAATCATGATTATAGTTAAATAACAAAGATAATTTCCACAAGTTACCGTATTCTATCTTTATTTGATGTAATGGGGTTGAGTCGTTAAGCTTCACAATCACAATATTGAGTTATATGGTGTCACTTCCTATTAATGATGTCACATAAGGATCAGTTCATTATTTTTATGGGGGGAGAATGATTTGTGTAACAGGGTTGAGGGGTTACTGAGGTGCCGAACTAAATAATATGATTTTATTGAATAATCATGAATTTAATAAATAATAATAATAATAACATTACCAGCCAAAAAATACAGATAACTATTTATGAGAATGGAAAAATGTATGGGCTTTTTTCGAATTGTGTTATTCATATCCCAAGTACACTTTCACAGGAGGCCATGAGGGACATGGCAAAATAGGTGGGGTCCACTGAGAAAAAAATTAATAAAATAAAAACAGATAATTTGTAATATTTAGATAAAATGTATGTCATGTTTTTAGACCTTATTAAATGACAAAATACATTTTAATTAATACAAAAAGATAAAAAATAAATAAATAGATTTTGGTGACCCAATAGATAAAATACACTTAATAAGGTCAGAGGGCCTCAAATCCTGGTTCGAGGAATGACTCAAATAATGAACATTCATTTCTGGGCGAACCTTTCAATTAAAAGCAGATTAAGAGCGCCACCTAGAGGACTATATTCATAGGTGCTTACACACGTACTCCAGAGTTATGAGAGAATCATTAAAAAAGGTCAACAAACAAACAAACAAACATATAAATGAAAAAGTATCTCGGTGTTAAAAGTTTAAATTCTCTACAGATTGAGGCCACGTGGTCACCCCTCAAACAACAACAAGGCCTGTACTTCTGCACCTAGATCAGAGCTGAACTCTTGAAACACCAACAAACAGCACAACACTGGAAAAGCGTAACACTCCTTAATATTTAAACATGTCCATGGCATATAACAGACAGCTGCTGATTACTCAAGCCACGTGTAGTTTATCTAGAGCACTAGATCAACAGAATGACAGCCTGTATTATATTAATTATTAATATGAGAGACAGACAGACATAGATAGATAGATAGATAGATAGATAGATAGATAGATAGATAGATAGATAGATAGATAGATAGATAGATAGATAGATAGAGGGCGTGTGTAAAAACAGGGCTGTTTATGTTTGATTATGATTGTAATAACTGCCGGTCTGTGAATGTTGGTTCTGACGTGACGTGTACTTCCCTGATGGGTGGTGCTGCAACACTTTCAGGAAACAGTTGTGAAAGTAAACAGCAGATCCTGAAGCTGGACAGTCTGCCGAAGCGCTGACCGATAATAACGAGGGGCTACAGTCACAAGAGCGGACATGGAGAGTGCTTACGGTGCATCGCTGGCCGGAGGAGCCTTTGACATCTGGAGCTTTGTGAAACGACCTCAGACTATCGTCCGGCTGCTCAGCTGGGTGAGAGCTAAGTCATCGTTAGCTCATCGAGCTAGTGCTCCTGCTCGATGAGGATGGTCAAAGTGTGTGGTATTATTCTGACTGGCCTCAAATTGTGTTAGCTGAACAGAGTTTAGACGCAAAACAGAGCTGTGCCGTCGTAATCAGCGAAGCACAGACATATGGCAGCAGGAGTTTGGGAGTTTGATCTCGAGGTCTGCATCATGTGACTTGTCAACAGGGTTAAAATCAAGAGAACATAGCAGAGTTCTGTAATACACAGCTTTGTGCAGCTAGTTTGCGTTTCTTTCTTTCTTTCTTTATGTAATCTTAACCATTTACTACAAAAGTACTGTTAAGTTACAATGGCCCCTGATGGAGCAGTTTGGCATACTTTTATATTTCATTATTTACTGCAAAGACTTTGATGTTCTTAAGAAATATAGTGTTAGCACACATTTCAAGCAACACATTTTCACACATACACACACACACACGGTCTGGGATGCGTTTCCCAAAACCATGGTTGCTAACTAAGTTTGCAGCTTTGTTGGTTGCAGTGCAATTTCCCATTGCCAACCAACTACTGCTAACAAGTTAGCAACTATGGTTTTGGGAAACGCACCCCTGGATAGCAGTTTCTTTGGTGTTTTTAGTCCTGTGAGGATGCCTAGTTAAAGAGCTTCTGTTGTCTGTGTCTTTCCGTCACAGCTCTTCTCCATAGTGGTGTTTGCTACCATCCTCTCTGAAGGCTACATGAACGACCACCGTGTAGACGTCACTAAATGCATGTTCAATGAGAATGACGGTGCTTGCAGCTATGGCATTGGCATTGGGATTTTAGCTTTCCTGGCCTGTGTTGTCTTTATTGTGCTGGATGCCTACTTCCCACAGATAAGCAATGCCAACGAGAGAAAATTCATCGTCTTGGCTGATCTTGGTTTCTCTGGTAAGCACTATGAGTTTCTGGAATGACGTCGGATTGAGTGAATGATGAAAGAACGTTCATTTTCGGTTCATTTTTTTTTTATCAGGTCTGTGGACGTTCCTGTGGTTTGTGTGTTTCTGCTTCCTTGCCAATCAGTGGTCTTACACTACTCAGACCGCAGTGATCGCTGATGCAGCTCGAGCTGTGGTGACCTTTTCCTTCTTCTCCACGGTCACCTGGGTGAGCACATCTCACTTTATTGTTAGACTTCCTGTTGCTGCATTACGATCTCCTTTCTGTTTGATCAAACTGAAACAAGTCTCACCCTTTTTCTCAAGGCCGCGCTTTCTGTGTTTGCATTTCAACGATACCGCCAAGGAATGGGCGAGATTGGCATGGGCTACAATGATCCAGCGGGTGACCCAACTTCCCCATACCCTACTGCATACGCTGGTGCTCCACAGGGTTACCAGCAGTCCCCATTCAGCGCCGGCTCTGCGGGACAGGGAGAGTACAAGCCTCCAGAGTACTGAGGGTGAAGGCATTTTAACACTTCTGAGAGGCTCGCCACTGTGGACTGTGTTTTTTCCTTATTCATAAGAGTTTGAATTGTGACCGGGGATTTGGTGTTCTTTGCTAGTGTGTATTTTCAGGTTTGGAAAAACATATTTATTTTTATTTAGTTTTTGATGCAAATTCTAAACATGACCCTAATTGTAAAAGATCTTTGCACATCTGCAGAATTATCTTGCTAGGTTTTTTTTTTTTTCTTTCCAAATTAGTTTCTGAAAAACAGATTCAACACCAGCTGCAGTTTTTATGAAATCGATGGAATTTGCTTTATTCCATGTCTTCGAATGCACAATCAGATAATGCATGAAAATCTACAGAACTGACGTGCCTTAAAAGTAGAGTTGTTTCTATATACAGAACCAAAATCTAGACGAAGTTCTTCATATGCAGATAATAGAAAGTGAACAGACTCTGTGCCAAATACATTACTGAGTGATTCCTTAAAAGCACTGCTTTGCCATATATCACATGAAAAGTATGCACTAAATCTATTGCCAAAAGGCTTTATTAACTTCAGTCTTGAGTCTAGTGAAGATAACTGTTGAATGCTGAGATTGAGGTTGTGAGAAATGAGTAAACTACTGTAAATGTGCTTTAATTTCATTTTTGACAGACCGTAGGCTTTTTTGTGGATAAGCCTTATTTTTTTGTAAACTTTAAGCACCTGAGTTTTGAAGTATTAAACAATCATATAATGTAATATTGTGGATGACTTCTAGCAGTTTAGCTTTTAATGTTCTTTTATGTCAGGCCAAATTCACTGGAAGATTTCTACCTCTTACTATTGAAATTGTGCCTTATCTTTGAAAAGAATATCTAGCAATCGGCTTTGATCTGAAGGAATTTATATTCGTGTATTTCTGCATCGACTATTTTAGACCACTTTTACCGTTTTCTTCATTACCCTCGAATGAATAAAAAAAAAACTAGAAGAAATAATCATCCGAACTGAAACTCTTTTCAGTATGGTAGTTTTGTTCACACAGTTCTGTAATAGCACATGATCATTGTGTCTCTGTTAATTTACTTTGCAACTGTTTGTTTTGTAAAGGAAGGTATTGCAACATTCTGGTTTTGTAAGGAAATGCCGCACAATAAACACTTGATTCTTTCCAGTGTTAACTGATATCAGTCTTCTTGTATCCTGTTTGAAATCGAATGATAAGGGGACTGATAATTGGTTAATTTTTGTGGTCATTCACTCACCCTCTATAGTATGACTTTCTTTCTACTGCAAAACACACACTCACAAACACAAAAGAGAATTTTCAACAAAAAAAAAGAAAAAAAAAAGAGAGAGATAAAGATGTCTCAATTTTCAAAATTTAAAGAGTCAACGGGGTACAGTATTACAGTAAAGTTTGTATAATCTGCAGAAGAAAGCCAAATCATGTTTGCTACAGGATTTAGGGTGAATAAATTACAGATTTTACTATTCCTGTAAAAATAATAACAATAATAATTGCACAGCCTGGTGCACATCTTAGACTCTTAACATTTTACATAATTTCTTAATTTAGATGTAATTTTTAATTCGATTCAAGTTTATTTGTATAGCGCTTTGTTACAAATCATTTCAAAGTAACTAATGTAGCCTCTTTTAAAAGGTTGTAACACTGCTGTGTTTAAAGTACTAATTTATTACTTTTTTTTTAGCAATGATAATATAGGTCACTCTTGCTGTAAAATGCAATGTTTTCATTGCTGTCGTAGTTATAATGTATGCGTAAAATGTACGCACGTATGAGCGGAAAGGTCTGATTCGCTGCGCACCACGCCCCCGACTGCGGAAGTGGGTGGGATGCTCGGCGCAGAGCTGCCTGAATGGATCCGTGAGGAATGAGAGTTCACAAGCCGCAGTTTGATCATCAACAGCCCCGGATTCATTTTGAACCTTGTTTTCCACGCTACTGTAAGTTTAGTACGCTTTATAAATACTTTGAGCTGCAGTGGTTCCCAATCCTGGTCCTGGAGAACCCTCAGCACTGCAAGCTTTAGGTGTCTCTCTCATCAAACACACTCCCTTGAGGTCTCTAGTCTTTACTGATGAGCTGAAGAGCTGAACCAGGTGTGTTTATGGTCAGGGAAACGTCTAAGATGTGCAGTGTTGGGGTTCTCCAGGACCAGGATTGAGAACCAGTGAGAACACTGCACCGGGTTTACGCAGAAAATCACTGTTGCTCTCTAGACATGCCACTGTTAGCTAGTCCAAGCAAATATGACATGTGACATCAGATGAATAAGTTAGCCCTCTGTTTGTGTGAGATCTTTTCGTAACCGAAGATCTGAGACTGTTAACAGTAGTGCAAGAGACTAACTCTTGTGTAATATACTATAACGCTTAACGCCTTTAGACAAAGTATTTGACCGAACACATGGAGAATAAGAATTATTTATAATTATAATATATTTGTGTAACAAATACCAGATGAAAGAGGTAGAAAGAAGCGCTGTCCGATTGGTCTTCCGTTAAATGTTTACGTCACGTGACTAAAGATTAGTTCACGAGCCCTAAGCAGTTTCTTATTATTGAATCCATGATTTGTTATTGGTACAGATGCTAGTCTTTGTAATTATTTGTGGAATATTCACATATATAGAAAGGTCAATAGCAATATTATACTCTACTGAATAATGCAGCGATTGTTTACATTTATTACAATTAGAACTTTGTTAAAAAACATTTTCAAAAGGAATGAATCAAAAGCATGCCATCTGATTCAGAATTAATTGACCAAGTTAAATGTGCTCCTTAAGTAAACTGATTGGTATTTATGGACAAAGACCAGTGTAATAGTGACAGTTAACTGTGGATCACTGATCAAAGAATGGGAAACAAAATGAAATACAAATACATATTTAGCAATTTTGTTGTCACCATAACTTCTTTGAGATCATCAGAATCAGTGGATGCAAGATTCAGTATTGCCAAAGGCTTACAAATGTCCTAAATTGTGTGTAGTTAAGTGTATACAACTTGTCTTTTATTAAACAAGAATAGATTACATTCCTGTTATTCCACAAATTCGCAAAGAATGTTTTTTTTTTTTTAAATACAACTCAACATCTAAATTTAGTTTTTAAGTATTGTGTAATATGAAAGGGGAAGTGGAAACATTTGTAGTTGGCATTTATTGGTGAATATGTTTCACTTAATAAGCTGTACACATTATTACTAGTATTTGAGTGTTTTTAATACAAAGAATCTTTAATACTCTAATCATGTGTATTTAATTGCACATCAGAGTAATGTTGTATTTTATTTCAGTAAAATGCTAATCTGAACAGGCCTATTAGAAATTTCTATAGGGGTGCACAATAAATATCGGCCGATAATTAAAGCGCATCTCGTCAGTAAAGTGTGATTTCACATAGAGCAGCTGTTACTACACAGAGCCATTGTTAACTGAGAAGCTGATCAAATCCAGTGTGTCCAGTTTACTGACGAGATGCACATTAATTATCGGCCGATATTTATCGTGCTCCCCTAGTTTTCTAGTTTCTTTTATGGAAGAGGTTTACACAAGTGTACAGTCAAAGGGGCAACAGATGTTTTGCAAAACTGTTAAGTCTAATATGATGCATAATAATAATTAAAATAATAATAATAATATTTAAGTACATTCTCTTTCTGAATACACATGTGCTACTCTTTTTTTCGGCTGGGTTGAATGAACTGTTTAGATAAAGAGACATATAATTCATATAACATCAATCAAAATGCAAAAATTAAAGTAAATTTGAAGCCAGTTCCTCAGTTAGGTTGTTGGTGTAGCTACTGCATTTTGCCTTTAGAGAGAACAGTGAGGTGGCAACATAAATTTTAATGTTCATATTCATTTCCCTTTCTTCATTTGTAGATCATTTGCAGGCAAGCAGGGTCCACTTTAAATGCATCTTAACCTGCTTTCAGTATTTTTCATTCAGTATTTACCATGTCATGTTTACTGCCATCTTTAGAAGTAAGCTGTAACACTTTCAACTCAAATGTTTCCTTGTGTTTCATTTACTTGACAAATCATTTTGTATTGTAGTGTGATAATTATATAAGCAACAGCGTACACTTGGATAGTTTATTTCGAGACGGGTAGTAACACTGAACTAACACTTAACCCCTAAACAATTAGAAAGACCTTTATTCACGCCCTAATCTTTTGCCACCCCAACTGATTCAGCCTGCAGTTATCCCTTGTTTATTTTTCAATATGTGAACATGAAATTAATAAATTTTCATGGCACAATGAATTGTTTTCCTTTACTGTCACCCACAAGACAGGCTGTGCATTGCACACAAAATTGTTGAGTTACCTGTGGTAACATAGTGTCATGCCACAGAGCATTTCTTAAACCAGAAACCATTGATATGCTTGTGTTTGTGGCTAAAAACTTGGGAAACACCTGCGTAATTTACCCTGGCTACACAGTGTAAAATGGAGTATGTGAATTACAACAATACGGCCAGATAGGAAAGTGTCAGTGGTTTTCACAAACTGGATGGACAGCACAAACCTCATGAAGTCATTTTAGCTTTACACCATTTATACCATTTACAGTCTTTCCTTCCTCCATGTAGATTCATAAAATGTTGTGTTTCAGATTTTCAGTTGTGTTAAATATTAACATTTCAGATAAACATTCATTAACGAACTGAAATTCATAGTTATGGTTCAGTACAGAGTCTTTCAGTTGGAGTAACACACTTATCTATATATAAGACTAGGGCTTTTTAAACATGAGAATTGTGCTAAATCTCTTAAACTGGCTAACTGCTTTCACTTCATTGCTGTAATATCCCGCCGTACCTGTTTTCACTCTGTGTACCTTCCGTCCGTTCACCAAGCCACTCCTTACCTCCACGTCAACGTTATTCATTTCCTACACTAAGTGTTGCTGTGGCATCAGTGTGTCCTGTCATAGCTGGAGAAGCTGGTAAGTGTCTGGTGTCTTGGCTCTAACTAAATAGTTGTGTCTTAGGTAGGACAAGAGTGATCTATCTGACACAGGTTCTTCTTTCTTTCTTTTTTTGTTATTTGATAATCTATTTGAGTATATTTCTTGTTTGCAAACTTAAGAGGAGGAGTCACGCTGGAGAGATTAAAATTGTTGTCTGTACGTTTGTAACCTTTGCTCCTGTTTGTCTCAATGAAGGATTGACAGGTAAATGAAATGATAGAGAAACAAGGTCGCTAAACGGGTTTGTCACCAATGCAGAAAGGGGTTAAAATTGCTGTGACCTTTTTTTTTTTACATTTCTCCTCCTCCAGGTTGGTATATTATTTGGTAAGTTGGTTTCCCTGAATAGAGTCAACACTGTGGTTATCAGAAATCGCTCTGAATTAGTTTGCACATCAATTCCAGCACAACACATTGGCTCACGACCAATAGTAGATTGGAGAACTGCTCCGTATTTGAAGAACATAAAGTTGCAGGTTCGTTTGGCGCTGCTAGTGTGCAGAAAGAGTTGTAAAAGTGGGATTATTGAAATGGTATGACATGAGTTATCCACTAAGGCACATAGAGTTTAGCCAGAGCGGAGAAGTTCGTATGGATGTGCAATCATTCATCAGTCGTCACAAATACAATGAATTTAAAGAAAGAAATTAGCCCATAAATTACTCACGCTCAAGGCATCCTAGTTGTATAGGACTTTCTTCTTTCAGATAAATCCAGTCAGAGTTATATTAAAAATTGTCTATAATATTTCAAGCTGTTTAATTCCCTTCAGCGGGTGTTGTAGGTCATCAGTCCAAAAGAAGTTAAATAAAAAGTGCCCATCCATAAAAAATACCATTTTTAATATAACTTCGACTGGGTTCGTCTGACAGAAGAAAGTCCTATACAACTAGGATGCCTTGAGCGTGAGGGCTAATTTTCAATTTTTGGTTGAACTAACCCACTGGGGGTTGCCAACTGACTGTATTGTGGCTTCATTTGTGTGGGACCTCTTTGTTTTTATCTGTCTGTATTCCTGGACCTGTTTAGGTAGATCCAGTGTCTCTCATAAGAGTAAAACAGGTTGTGTTGATGAGAGGAAAAAAGAGAAACTCATGCAAATAGAGGTTGTAAAACAGGTTGTGCTGATTCTAGTGACTGGCCGTTGATTCACTTCCTTTCCTGCCCTTTCATTAAGCCGAGTAACAGATGCTAACAGTTTATATGATGTATCGCTTGATGTATTCCTCAGTTGTAAGTCACTTTGGATCAAACCATCTGCTAAATGAATAAATGTAAATGTGTCACATTGAGCTAAATATGCTCTCTGTTCCCTGTGTAGGTGTGGCTGCTGTCCCTCCCTAATGCCTGTTTCTCCAGGCTATGCACGTCTTAACCAAAATGAGCCTATGAACTCTTTGCGCATCTCTGTTGGAGGGCTCCCGATGCTGGCTTCCATGACTAACACCACCGACTCCCGCTTCCGCATCAAATGGAAAGCCATTCTGGTGATAGCATCAGCACTAGCCTTCGTCCTCCTCCTCTACATTCAGCTTTCGCCCTTCCACCCTCATCCCAGAGGAAAATATGGATTGAGGTTAAACCATCATGAAGTGAGAACGGAGGGCCATTACAATGACACATACCCCCTCAGTCCACCAGAGCGCACCGCACAGGGCACACGCTACCGTATAGGGGTCATCGCTGACCTGGACACGAACTCACTCAGCGACAAGAAGCTGACCTGGTTTAGCTACATGCTGAAGGGCCACCTCCTGGTGTCCGAGAGTGGAGATACAGTGACGGTTGAATGGGATCAGGACAGGGTGGTCTTGGAAAGCCACCTGGCAGAGAAGGGGCGGGGCATGGAGCTCTCCGAATTAGTGGTGTTTAATGGCAAACTGTACAGCGTTGATGATCGTACGGGTGTTGTATATAACATAGATGGACTCAAGGCAGTGCCCTGGGTGATTCTGCCAGATGGGGATGGCTCGGTTTCGAAAGGTTAGTGTTGCTATTGTACCATTTTGCATAAAAATTTAGCACAGCTGTTTTCAAAGTGATGTGAAGCCTAAGTATGGTAACCTGTCCTCTGCATTTAACGCATCCAAGTTAGTGCACACACACACACACACACACTCATTAGGAACAGTAAGTATTGAACCATTCATTCACTCTCCGCACTTTGACACCTACATTAATTTATCATCTTTATCATCAGCTGAATTTAAGGTAACAGTAAAAGACAATTACATTAAAGATAGAATAATGAATGAAATTCAAAGCAATTGATTCACACATGATGTCCGGTTCAGTCGTGGTTCTTTCTGTGACGTTCTCTAGGGTTTAAGGCTGAGTGGCTTGCAGTGAAGGACGAGCACTTGTATGTTGGGGGTTTGGGGAAGGAGTGGACCACCACCAGTGGAGAAGTGCTGAACGACAATCCTGAGTGGGTAAAAGTGGTGGGATTCAACGGAGATGTACAGCACCAGAACTGGGTCCCTAAGTACAATGCTCTCCGCAGCGCTGCAGGCATCAGTCCGCCCGGTAAACAGCAGTCTTCAGGGTCACATGTCAAAGTGACATTGATGTCACAAGACCTTTTGTGACTTTTAAGAGTGTCAAGAGCTCTTATAGTCTTAACACCCACAAATACTTCATTTTCCAAGTTCCATGTTTCCATATTCAGTCGCTAACATCACTGAAATGAATGCTTCGTTCTCGTTCCCTGCTCATTTCCTTTCTGTTGTCATCTCAGGGTACCTCATACACGAGTCTGCAGCCTGGAGCGACACATTGCAGCGCTGGTTCTTCCTGCCACGTCGTGCTAGCAGCGAGCGATACGACGAGACCGCAGATGAGCGAAGGGGCACCAATCTGATGCTCAGCTGCTCCCCAGACTTCCAGGACATTAAAGTGAGAGATGTTGGACCCCTGAACCCTACACATGGCTTTTCGTCATTCAAGTTTGTCCCGAACACAGATGATCAGATTATTGTTGCCCTGAAATCTGAGGAGGACGCTGGGAAAATCGCCACTTACATTGTGGCGTTCACCCTAGATGGCAGAATCCTGCTTCCTGAAACCAAGATTGGGGACGTGAAGTATGAGGGACTCGAATTCATTTAGTGTCAGAGGGATTTTTCTGAAGGTAAACACATGCTGAGGACTAGTAAATACCTTCTTTTAGATGATGTACGTCTGGATGTGGACATTGAGGTGTATTTTTGTTGAAATAGTTGAATGATGTTCAAATAATGCAGACTGGCTATTGGCAGCAACTGCCTAAAGAGACTGAAGGATTTAGTACGTGTTGAACCTTTATTTTAAGAGACATGTCAGAGCCTTCATCAAAAGTTTTTCATTGCCATTTTCAACAATGACCATTAGTGGTTTCACGACAGCACTGTACTTACTGTGTAATGAATGTAACAGAATGAATGAAGTGATAGACTGTAGTACATGCATAAAATTGTTTACTGTACACAGATTACAGCAGTTGACGTGGTTTTGATGAATGTTTTTTTTTACTTTCTTGATAAGTGTCTTAAGCAGATCAGCTACTTTTAAAAATAACTCTTAAAAAACTCAACTGTCACAAAATGAACTTTACTTTTCATTGATGCACCAGAGCTATTTATTTGTTGTTGCTGTTTTTTTCCTTTTCTTTTTTTCTTCTGAAAACAACAGATTGAAGGGTTTTAAGAAAGAGTTAAGTGTACCTCATTTTCTTTTATCCAATTGCTTGAATCAGTCGTAATCACTAAATGACCAAAATAACAAATGAATTTTTTTTTAGAGATTTGGTCTCCTTGACTTGAGCCAGTAGGTAAGCACCCAGTAAATATTTCCATTAAGATTTGTTGAACTCCCTGAGACACCCCAGTGGTTATCTTATGTGATAGACAACAACCTTGAAGAGTCTGCAAGTGAGAGAGGACCAGTGAAGATCAGTACCAGCGATGCTCTTTTCTGAAATAGCATTGTTTGGATTTCAGAAGGAAATGTGCCAACTAGAAAACTGTACATACTACTAATAAATAAAATTATAGTGATATGTAAATGGCGAAAAACCCAGTGTTAAATTATCTCTCCCCAGAATTTATTTGTGTCTACACTCAAAGTGTTAAAAGTAACATTGAAGTTAAAGGGGCCATTTGATGCTGCTAAAAATAATTTCTAGTTTTTAATTGTCCTCTTTTGGAAGGCCAAACAAAGCAGTTTTGCTCTCACAACGAAACACACATCGACTCCACGACATTGCTGTAACAGGAGAATAAAAGTTATTCCTTCTTTCTTTGAGAGAACATTTAGGTGACATTAAGCAAATCTTCCCACACAGTGATGTAGACATGTGGGAGCATGTTAGAATGAGCCGTTTTAGGGGAGTGTGGTTGACTCTTAACTTTTATAAATAATTTATCTTTGGGTTTGAGTCTTTGCAAATTTACAGATCTTATTTATACCTCAAGAGCTTGCAACTATCCAAAGAGGAAGGAAACATTTAAACCGCATCATATGACCCCTTTAGGTGTTTAATTGAGTGATTATTGACCATTATTTAAGACCCTGATGTTAACAAGCAGAATCACTGAATAAAAGAGTCAACATTTTTCGGTCAACACTATGCAAGTCAAGTGTTTCTTTAAGTTGGGCTCTTAAAGCATTTTTATTTTTTTTATGGCTGCTTTAACTGTTAACATCTGTTATGGCAAAAAAAAAAAAAATTATAAAATGAAATTAAAATGTCTTCAGATGTTGGTTATGTTTTGATAGCGATAGTGTACTGATTGCTGCAGCCCTGTGATGTTCCAGAGATTTTGCACAAAAAACACTTCATGTTCATTCAGAACTTCATTTTTAGACACATACATCAAAAAACTGTGTATTATTCTCAACAATGATTACAGACAGACAGAACAAATCTAAACATCACCAAATAAGTTACTAAAAAGTCACATAAATAAAGTAATAATAAAAGAAATTACAAAGACAATACAGCTCCTAATGTATTCATGCCATAATAATAAGCCATTGATGAATTTTGACTGGTGGCACCCAGAATGTAATGCTCGGTTTGAATGTCATACTTTTTGATGGTCACAACTGTTGAGATTCATAATCTTATTTTGCCAGTTTTTAGGCTGTAGAATCCCAGGGCCACTGTAATCAATAAGGTAACTCTTTACTCAGAGATTAGTCTCAAAGTGAGATCAGTGATTCAGGTCACAACACACCACAACAACACCTGATCACATTTCTCTTGGCTCATCTGACTGCTATAATGTGGTATCGGCAGCCTGACAAAATGTAATGTTAAAGCGTCAAGGTTCAAGAGCCCAACTGAAAACACTGATCACCATATTGGTGAATTTAAGATATTGACTCATTACTTCAGAGATAATTTATGTGAACATCAAGTGTCTTCAGTTACATCAGTCACCATCCTACTGATCACTTAATTATTGCTGTATAACATTCCTCGTGGCTAGAGAAGTATAGTACCGGATTTTGAGATTAGTCTAGATGTTAATATGAAAGTCTGAACTTGCCAACAGGCCTCTTTGTTCTGGGGAAAATTTATTCTGGCAAGAGAAAGGCAGTTCAATAAGAGCAGATGAGAAAAACCAGGTGCAAGATCAGGGCCAGAAGGAAAGATCAGTATTAATAATTTCAAAAACTGACCACCAAAACCAAAGGGCTTGAGAGAGATGGAAGAGCTCAGCGGCCTGCAGAGGGTCCAGACGACAGGTAGAGCAGATCTTTGATAAGACAAAACAATCAGGACAGGACAAGCCTAGGGAAAGCTTAACTCAAGAAAGCAAATGGTACAAGGCACAAACCACTTTCGTGTATACAAATACAATTAGCGAAAATCAGAATAAAGGATCAAAACACAATAAATAGGGGAGAGCAAATGAATAATGTGAGCATTTAACAGAATAAGAACTAGGCAAGAGCTGTGTCGAAACCTCTACCTATACCCTCAAATAGGACACTATTTGAGGGGACAGCCATTTGTAGTGGTTATCAAGTGCACTCGATGAATCCCATAATGCAATGCAATAATGAGTGTGCAACCGATGTACACTCAATGGCTAGACAATATCTAAAATACACTGTGAGGGTCATGCTAGATGAATTCCCACCTATTGTCAGAAGATGGCGCCTACGGCTGAATAATCCTTCCCTTTCCAAACAACTTGTCCAATGTGGGTATAGAGTAATATCATACTGGTATAAATTTATTTTAAATTGATTATTAAATTGTTTAATTAAGCCTGGTACATACTAGTTTCCATGACAGAGTTCAGAAAATAATCAGGACGCTGAAGATCTTGATGAATATGTTTATTGCAGCAGAGCAGTGACAATGTACATGTAGTACCTTGGGTTCAACGTAGTCAGAATGAATGATGCACATCCTAAACCCAAACCTATTATACAGTTAGAGTTTACTACATTTAATGAAGTTGCTCCTGTCGTAACAGATCTGTATGTTAATAAAGTTCTCAAACCCTGTTGCCTGAGATGGTTCTCTGTGTCCCGCACCCTTTCCCATTCAGGATGTGCGTATCCCAAATGATCTAGAAACAACATGACCGCTGACTTTCTTTTCTATAATAATTAAGACATTCTGGGAAATGAGCATAATCAAACATCTATTTTGGAGTAGAATCTGGGTCTGGGCAGACTATAGTTTCCTACAGTCCCCCCTTTGATACTCTTGATCCAAAAGAAGCTTGTGTTACTCACACTCACTCCCATTACACAGATTTCACCAGCAAAAACATTCTTTGGGCAACATAAAGTGTGTGTGTGTACGTGCATGCAAGCAAGTATTGTGTTTTCATTTTGTCACATGCATTGTGTCTATCTCAGTGTGAACATCCTTTATTCACTGTGTGCATTCAGTAGACAATGTTCTGCATTTGAGTATGCATATATTTGTCTCCTTTTGTTGTCATGTGCAGTGAGTCTGTGTCTATGTGCATTTCTTAGTGTGGATATGTCCTTTGCCCTCATGTTTTCCATCTTGGTGCAAAGACTGTTGTCCAAAGTCTCTGAAATGGTTTGATCTCTCCTTGTTTTCTCATCCATTGTTCATTATTTTCAATTTGAAAAAGTCCTTCTAGAAGAAGTAGTCACTGGTGTTGTTGATGTCTTTGTCATTCCATCAGTACATCCATCCTATTGTAAGTTTCAAGAGTGTCTAGTTCTTGTCAGCCTGGAGATCTGCATCTTGCAGGTCTGTAAAGCTCTGGATTTCTAGGTCATGGATCACTCTGTTCTTTTTCTTGAGACAATTCCCCTGGTTCCACTGGTTCTGCTGACTTGTTCTTCAAATGGTATCTGCTTGTGTCTGAACTAGTTATATTGTTCATCAAGTGCTGTGTCTGGCAAAGTGTGAATGGCTTCTTCATTTGTTACCTTTCAATAGTGCCAAATGGTTTTCTAAATGGCTCTAATCTCGATAGGCCATTCTTTTGATTGAAAAGTGATACTGTCTCGCCTTGTGTTCCATCCTTCCACATGCAAAACAACAACTTCCTCATCTTTCCTACTTTTCTCCAAACAATGTCCAGCTATGTGACCATCCTTTCCAAATGCATGACAAAGCTTTGATGAGGTCTCTCATTGTCTTGACAATCTCTAGTTATGTGACCAGTTTTTCCACATGCATCAAGGCTCAGTACTAGGGCCGCTACTCTTCACACTTTATATGTTACCCTTGAGAGATATCATCTGGAAACATGGTGTTAGCTTTCACTGTTATGCTGATGATACTCAGCTCTATATTTCTTTGTGGCCCGGTGAAACACACCAATTTGAAAAACTAATCAAATGCATAGTCGATATAAAAAATTGGATGACGAGTAATTTCTTACTGCTAAATTCAGAAAAAACAGAGGTGTTAAGTATAGGACCTAAAAACTCTGCTTGTAATAACCTAGAACACTGTCTAAAACTTGATGGCTGCTCTGTCAATTCTTCGTCATCAGTTAGGAACCTAGGTGTGCTATTTGATCGTAATCTTTCTTTAGAAAGACACATTTCCAGCATTTGTAAAACTGCATTTTTCCATCTCAAAAATATTTCTAAATTAAGGCCTCTATTCTCAATGTCAAATGTATGAATGTTAATCCATGCATTTGTGACCTCAAGGTTAGATTATTGTAATGCTTTATTGGGTGGTTGTTCTGCACGCTTAGTAAACAGACTACAGCTAGTCCAAAATGCAGCAGCAAGAGTTCTTACTAGAACCAGGAAGTATGACCATATTAGCCCGGTCCTGTCCACACTGCACTGGCTCCCTATCAAACATCGTATAGATTTTAAAATATTGCTTATTACTTATAAAGCCCTGAATGGTTTAGCACCTCAGTATTTGAATGTCTCTTGTTACACTATAATCCTCTACGCCCGCTTCATTCTCAAAACTCAGGTAATTTTATAATACCTAGAATATCGAAATCAACTGCAGGCTTAAATCTGGATTAAAGACCTATCTCTTTAACCTGGTTTACGCATAACATACTAATATGCTTTTAATATCCAAATCCATTAAAGGATTTTTAGGCTGCATTAATTAGGTAAACCGGAACTGGAAACACTTCCCATAACACCCGATGTACTTGCTACATCATTAGAAGAATGGCATCTACGCTAATATTTGTCTGTTTCTCTCTAATTCCGAGGTCACCGTAGCCACCAGATCCAGTCTGTATCCAGATCAGAGGATCACTGCAGTCGCCCGGCCAGATGGTGAGACCAGATGGTGGATCAGCACCTAGAAAGGACCTCTACATCCCTGAAAGACAGCGGAGACCAGGACAACTAGAGCCCCAGATACAGATCCCCTGTAAAGACCTTGTCTCAGAGGAGCACCAGGACAAGACCACAGGAAACAGATGATTCTTCTGCACAATCTGACTTTGCTGCAGCCTGGAATTGAACTATTGGTTTCGTCTGATCAGAGGAGAACTGGCCCCCAACTGAGCCTGGTTTCTCCCAAGGTTTTTTTCTCCATTCTGTCACCGATGGAGTTTCGGTTCCTTGCCGCTGTCGCCTCTGGCTTGCTTAGTTGGGGTCACTTCATCTACAGCGATATCATTGACTTGATTGCAAATAAAGGCACAGACACTATTTAACTGAACAGAGATGACATCACTGAATTCAATGATGAACTGCCTTTAACTGTCATTCTGCATTATTGACACACTGTTTTCCTTATTAATGTTGTTCAGTTGCTTTGACGCAATGTATTTTTGTTTAAAGTGCTATATAAATAAAGGTGACTTGACTTGACTTGACCAGATGGGATGAGACTGACTGGGAAGCCCAATTAAACAAAAACTGTAGGGTGGAAGTGGTGACTCCAGTAAGGAAAAGAACAGGTTGACAGCAACTGCTGGGAATGTAGGCTGTACTGTAGGGACCCTGGGAAAACAGAGTCAGACTCAACCAACCTTGCTTACAGTGACCAAGCCTTCTGACAGAATTAGTTTTGCAGCAAAGAGCTGGTGGATGGCGTTCTTCTCCATGATCAGAGGTGCTGGCTGTGACAGGGAGAACATGTACGAAATTAACTAATCACTTTCTTTTTGTATTGTGTGAATTAGTTTTGACTGATCTCACTTGCACTGCATGTGGCTAACCTTAGCCCAGACATGCTGACAGACAATTCTTGTTTAAATGCATACATTGCAGTAATGAAACTTCCCATTTTCACGAAATGAAACTTTTGGTAGCCCTCGAATGTGATTACACAGCATTTGATTTAAGTTTCACAATAGTTGACTTGATTTGGCCATTATATAAAGGAAGAGCTGGATGTTTTGTAACTCATTCTGTTGTGAATTGTGTTCCTGACGGTACTGTTTCCAATATCTCCAGCAAAAGAAGAATTATGTATCTTCTATGGCCTCTACTGTTTCTGCACGTTTCAGCAGCGCGTCTGAACTTGTTTGGTTAGTAAATAAAATATTGCTTTTTTTTTCAAAATATTTGTACGTGTTTTTCAAAATTTTGAAATAATTATAATAATAATATAAATAATACAATCACAATTATGTTTCTAATCATCTCTAAATTTCTGTCTTCTTCTAAATCTTATGTCACTGGCTGAAGATGACGGACTAAAGCAGGCAAAACAAGAGGGAAGAGTGCGACTGGTGGGGGATCAGCCTTCATCTGGTCGTGTGGAGATCTACCATGATGGACAGTGGGGTACAGTTTGTGACGATGACTGGGACATGGCTGAAGCACAAGTGGTGTGTCGACAGCTGGGTTTTCCTGGAGCAAAATTATTTACGCTTGGAGGACGTTATGGTGAAGGTACAAACTCCACAGCACAATTTATTTGTTACACACTGTGATAAAAAAAAAAAGTCTTATATTTTTAATCCGACTTATATTTGTTTTTGTTTTTTTAGGCTCTGGTAAAATTTGGCTGGATGATATGAAATGTCAAGGCTCGGAGAGCTCGTTGTCTGAATGCAGCTTTAAAGGCTGGGGTGTTACTGACTGCTCACATAAAGAGGATGCAGGGGTGGTCTGTGAGACTGGTAAGACATTCAGCCACTAGATATATTTGCATTTGAACGTCTGTTTTATTTTATACTATGTAATCTATTTTGTTACATTATTGCAGGTACAAACATAACCAGCAATCGTCAGTTCTCTGTGGATAACAGTCTGGGTCTGTCTGATGATCTTGGTCTTCTGTTCGACAGTGGAGATGGTTGTGACTTCAGAATTAAAGTAAAAGACGACAGTGAAGAGTCAGAGTTGACTTTTTGTGTGCACAGAATGATCCTCATGTTTTATCCAGAATTAAACATAACAGACAACTCTAGAAACCTCACAGTGGATGTCAGCCAGACCTGCCACCCTCATGTCTCTGCTTTTCTCAGGTAATGTCCTGAAGACAACTTAACTTCAAAGCTCGATCCAATTGTCTCAGTTAATTGCAAATTTGAATTTTGCAATACAAAACTGACTGTATAATCAATGTTAGACACTTATAGTATCTGAACTGTTTTTGCTCAGGTATTTGTACACACGTAAGATTGATGTTTCCGTCACATCGGCTCAATGTCTGCATCAGCTGGCGTTTACCTTTGGAGTGAAGAAGCTTATGGAGGATGTCGGCAGGGCCTTCACTTTACTCATCCCTGAAGACAACACTTTCCAGACACAGGTATCCATGTTCGAGTATGGCGTCCGCACAGGTGACCTTGTCCTGCAGGAGAACGTCCTCCAGTATCTTTCCTGGAACTGTGAGTTCCTCATAAGCTCTCCAGTGTGGAGCAGCGTCTCCTTTCACATGATGGACGCTCTGCTGCAGCGCTCAGACCTGGTTGTGAAGGATGAAGCTTTTCTTCTTGAAGCTCTGGAGAGATGGATCCAAGACAAAGGTGATGAGCTGAGCTCAGACCAACAGGCCAGTCTCCTGAACCACATCCGCTTCCTCTTGATCCCTGTGGACAGACTGTACGAAATGCAGTTTTCCTCAAGCGTTCTCCGTAGGAATCATGAGAAACTGTACCTAACAGGTCTGCTCAGGGGTTTCCAGTTCAATGCTCTGCCCTTCTCTAAGATCAGAAATAACACGATTAGTGAGTATCTACCCAGAATCTACACTGGAGATGAGTGGAGTGTAATTTTTAATGCAACCACTGTCAAAAATTCACGCTATGAATACAGAAATGGTTATAATATAGATTATAACTATAACCGCGGGTATGGTCAAAATAACAGAATGCAATCCTTCTCCACTCCAGCACACCCTAGTGCTCTTTACAGAGAACAAAAGGTCTTTTGGCAAGCCCAGGTGATTCTAAGTAGACAGGAATGCTCTAATTATGGTATTTCATGTTATTCATTTCCTGTTGCAAGAATTATTGCAAGTGGTAATCAGAACATGTACACTAGCATCATTCGCTACAGCAACAGGTTGATTCTCACCTGTAAGAATGAAAACAATGTCTTTCAAGTCCAAGATTTCAAAAACAGCATGGCTGTGATCCCAAATAACAGCAGTATGGGTCTGCCGAACCCCTGTCCTGACGACTACAGTTTCAGATTTGTAGTGCGTCCAGAGTATATCTGACTGAACTGAGTTCTGTTTGACTCCAGCTACATACAGGCATTTCAGTATATTCAAATCTAGTTTAATCAAATCTATTACATTTAAATAGTTTTTGTTTTAACATTTTTTATTAATGTTACTCATTCTGCAGTGATTTCTCTCAAATGTTACAGTTGATTTGAAACTTTTAATTTAAATATTGTCAAAATAAAAATGCTTGATTTTGAAAGTGCACTTAAAAAAAATAAAAAAATAACATATTTCTTACATGATCTCTTGTCAGTTTGATTCCTCTTCGACGGACGGCTGTTAATAGTTAAGATGTTTATGAAATATATCAGCCTCGTCAGAATTGATTACATTTGACAGTTGCACAACAGTTCATTGTTTAATAAATTAATATGAGAATGATCACATTCATTAGGCATAAACTAAATATCGCAAATGCTAGATATTTCTTTTATTTTATAAAATGTTTTATTTGAGAGATGTATTTTGAGATCATGCACTCAGGCAAATGTATTTTCAAGATAAGTGGGCTTTCCTTGATTTATAACATTCACTTTGATTACAGCATATTGATGGAAATTAACTCTACAACACATTTAAAATGTGACTTTAACATATGCAAAAGCAAACATGTTTCCTCTATTCCCTTTAGATAAATTATAATTGTGAACATAATTTGAAAAGTTCAACTCTGCATCTACATGGACGTCTTCATCTTCGTTTCTTCCTTCGCTCCACAGTTTCAGCTTCATGCTTCACCTTCCTTTCTCCTCTCACTTTCACTTTTTTGAAATTCCCAACTGCACACTTCTGTTTTCTGAACGTCATTAGTGAGTAATCTTATAAGTTTGAAATGAAGATCTAAATGTCAAAGAGCTTATATTTCATGAGTTATTCTTTAAGATGTGCTCACACCTGCCAGTGTCAAAAGAGTTTTATTATTCTAAGAAACAATGTCCCTTTGATAAAAGACTTCTGTTATGCTCTGAAAGTGTCAATCATTTGAGCACAGAACATACAAGCTTCAACGGCCCATTAAATACACCCTCTAAGTATTAAAATGAATTTTTTTTTTTAAGGTGTCTTAGTCTAAAAAGGTTCAGGTGCTCACCAGTTAATTAATGTCCACCCTGTTAAACCTGAGGACAGTGGACCATAAAAAGGTTGGTAAAGTATTGTTTTTATTTATTTATTTTTTGGCTATTACATTCAGAATTATTCATTTCACAATAGTTTTAATTGTTGGAGACTTATGAATACTGTATGAAACTTGTGTTGTACTGTAACTCCTGAATTTCTGTTCAGATCCAAAATTGAAAAACCTGTGTGTAATTAAATATGTGACAATAATCTGCAGTAGTTAACCCTTAATAATGAGTGTTTCAGCTGTATATCATGCTCAAATCCGTTTCAGGATTCGCAGAAGTCACTTGAACGTCAAACCCCAGATTCAAAAGGTCTTGTGAAAATTAATAAAACATAAAAGAGTCACGTTTATTTGAGCATAGACTTGTTGTGTACATACACCAGTCCTGAAAAGTGGCTTGAGAACCTCCTCTTTGTATTGTGTGAAAGGGTTTTGTCTCAAACTCAAAACAGCCACTGAAACTGGATTTGTTTGAACATGCACACTGCCTTTATTCTTGAGTTTGTTTTCTCATGAAATGAAACTTAAGGTAGTCCCTAATTGTGATTGGATAGTGGTCGGTCACGTAAGGGATATCTCACAATGCTTGACCTAATTTAGAAGATATATAAATGAAAGCAAGATGGTTTGTCTTTTAGTAAGAACCTCCATGAATTGTGCTGATCCTGCTTTGGTGTTTTAAAGAGTTTCCAGCAAGAAAATGGTCATGTATATTTTATGGACATTGCTGTTTTTTTCTGTGTCAGCACAGCGGTGGACTTTGTTTGGTTAGTAGACTATATGAACATACATAAGTCTTTTTTTTACAAATACATAATATTGTTTCCATTTACACTTATCGCTTGTGACAGATGAAGAGTCAAAGCCTAAACGTGAAGGCAGAGTACGACTGGTGGGGGATCAGCCTTCATCTGGTCGTGTGGAGATCTATCATGATGGACAGTGGGGTACAGTTTGTGACGATGGATGGGACATGGCTGAAGCACAAGTGGTGTGTCGACAGCTGGGTTTTCCTGGAGCAATATCGGTTACGCCTGGAGGACAATACGGTGAAGGTATAAACATATTAGTGTGGGGGAAATCATTTAAATGTTATGCACTGTGATACCAGCAGTCTAATTTTTGACCTTTTGACCTATACTTTTTAGGCTCTGGGTCAATCTGGCTGGATGACATGAACTGTCAAGGCTCGGAGAGCTTGTTGTCTGAATGCTGCTTTAAAGGCTGGGGTGTTACTGACTGCTCACATAAAGAGGATGCAGGGGTGGTCTGTGAGACTGGTAAGACATCTGTGGATGTAATGTTTAGCACTATATTAAGTACATGACGAAGTAGCATAATCCAAAACAGTATTTTAATCAACGAGGAATAAACACAGGAGAATCGATCGCAGAAACAAACGTAGCACAAACACCATGTAAAGCAAATAACTGGGTATATATAATGGGTAAATAAATGAGACACACCTGAAACTAATACGCAACTATGGAAATCAATGACAAGATCAGAAACTAGGTAGACCTGAACTAAACAGGGCAGGAGAACAAGAAACATAAGAAAAAACAACAAATAGTCCATAACCGTGACAGTGAAGGTGTGTTTTCACACCGTAAAGAGTCCATCTGAGGAGGGAAGGGGGGCTCTGGAGGAGGACACAGAGGACACATAGCACATGGAAACCAGGGGAGCTGATGGATGGAGAGACCAAGGTGTTGATGACAGAGGGAGGAGCCAGGAGAAGGAGGAACCAGATGTGGATCCAGAGTCCAGGCAGGAAGAAGACCCACAATGAGATGATGGAGGGAGGAGCCATGGTGGAGGTAGGCTAATGGAGGTGGAGCCCAAGACGGGGACGGAGAGACGAAGAGCCAGAGTGATACCATGGGTCTGGATGGCCAAGATCATGCCACTGAGGTGGAGACCCAGAAGACCGTGTCAGAGCCAAAGCAACTGAGGACAATGGTGGAGCTGGAAGGATCCAAATGGAAGCCAAATGGAGCCTGATAGATGGAGCAACAAGGTGAAGCGGGAGGAGGCAGGTCGATGATTGACCTAGGCAGAGCCAGAGGAACGAGGAAGAACAATTGAATGTCCAATATCTAAATAAAATTAATGAGTGTCACCTCCATATCTGTGGTTAAGTGCAGAAACTAGAACGGTCCCAGATATCACCCACTAGGCCAGTGGCTCTTTTTGGTCCTGGGGATCCCCTGCTCTGCACATATTGTATGCCATCAGTTCATGGATCTCTCCTCAGAGGAGTGGATGATCTCAATCAGATGTGTTTAATGAGGGAGACATGCAACATGTGCAGAGCAGGACCTCAGCCCAGGAATAAGAACCACTGCACTTGGCATCTCTCATCTGCTGCTAGGTGGCGCTGTTACACATTTTAAATTAGCAAACCTGAGGTCTCATCTCCAACCAGTATACATTTTAAATTTGTGAAACTAGACAATACTTGCCTTTTATTATTTAATGTTCCCCTTGAATTTCAAAGATTTACACTTATAGCCACAAATATCTATTTAATTTTTCGCCAGGTATTGATTTCAGTTGCAAATGCCTTAATCATCGTGAATTTGGAAGAGTATGTAAAGGATCACATAAGGACAGTGGGCCTCATTTATGAAACTTTCAGAGTATGAGTAAATTCTGAATAGTTTGTGAGGAAATTGGAGCTTCCCAAAAATGGAGATTCCCGATTTGATTGTTAATTGTTTCATTTGTTAATAAAATGCATGCAGATTTAACGTAATGCTCAACCTTGAATTAAAACTATGTGAATTATGTGAACTGCAATGCTGTGGGATCTTCTGGACTCCCTTTCAGGTTGGGCTTCGGACAAATGCAAAAGACTCATTGACCATGTTTGGCTTTCAGTGGACTAAATACATTTTTTTTTAACAGAAACTTAACAGTGATTTTCTGTGTTTTCCAAGTGCTTTGACCACGATTTTTATTGAATTGAGGAACATTTTAAGCTTATTTATTACCTTTTCTTTTGCAGGTACAAACATAACCAGCAATCATCAGTTCTTTCTGGATAACAGTCTGGGTCTGTCTGATGATCTTGGTCTTCTGTTTGACAGTGGAGATGGTTGTGACTTCAGAATTAATGTCCAAGACGACAGTGAAGAGTCAGAATTGAGTTTTTGTGTGCACAGAATGATCCTCATGTTTTATCCAGAATTAAACATAACAGACAACTCTAGAAACCTCACAGTGGATGTCAGCCAGACCTGCCACCCTCATGTCTCTGCTTTTCTCAGGTAACTTTCTAAAGACCACTTCCTTTTTTTGTTTTATTTGTGTGTGATTCTCTTGAACAGTGTCTTTTGGGGCTTTGTGTGTTCATACAAAGAATGAGGTAGAATGTCTAATGTGGTTACTCTAATAAAAGCTCCACCTTGCAAAAATAAATCATAATAAAGTTCAGTCAGGACCACTTCTTAAAAATATAATTTAATGGTAATTCTGAGGATCAATTATTTTGGTTTAAAGGGATAGTTCATACACAAATGAACATTGACATCATTTATTCACTGTCAAATTGTTCCAATATATATTTTAAGAGTGCTAGTCACTAAACAGTTGATGGTAGCCATTGACCTCCATACTTTTTTTTTTTTGCATTGTATGGAAGACAGTGGCTCCTGTCAGCAGTCCAATCAAAATGATTTCCTAAGCAGATATCCAAATGCTCTTTTGTCAAGATGCTAGGACGGAAAGGGGTGGAGGTGGGCGCATATGTCCGTCCACAAGTAGGTGGAGTGACGAATCAGCAGCTGATATTGGTTAGCAACCAGTGGTTTACCCGAAATACGCTTGAATTCCGTTCAGTCACTCAACCTCTATTTCTTGCAGCTTGCTGAGACAGCTGAATGGAAGACAGCCGTAACATGGTTAGCACTGTGAAACTTGAGCTTAATGCTCAAAGCAGTTTATCATGCATCTCTTAGGGTGTTTATTTCATGTAGTGTATTCAAGCTTTTAGACTGAGTATTAAGATCATGTAGCCATCAGCTACAACCACAAATGACACTATTTCCTGTGAATGACTCATCAGAACTAAATACTGACACAGTACTTAAGCACCATTTATTTTTGCTCAGGTATTTGTACACTCGTCAGGTTGATGTTTCCGTCACATCGGCTCAATGTCTGCATCAGCTGGCGTTTACCTTTGGAGTGAAGAAGCTTATGGAGGATGTCGGCAGGGCCTTCACTTTACTCATCCCTGAAGACAACACTTTCCAGACACAGGTATCCATGTTCGAGTATGGCGTCCGCACAGGTGACCTTGTCCTGCAGGAGAACGTCCTCCAGTATCTTTCCTGGAACTGTGAGTTCCTCATAAGCTCTCCAGTGTGGAGCAGCGTCTCCTTTCACATGATGGACGCTCTGCTGCAGCGCTCAGACCTGGTTGTGAAGGATGAAGCTTTTCTTCTTGAAGCTCTGGAGAGATGGATCCAAGACAAAGGTGATGAGCTGAGCTCAGACCAACAGGCCAGTCTCCTGAACCACATCCGCTTCCTCTTGATCCCTGTGGACAGACTGTACGAAATGCAGTTTTCCTCAAGCGTTCTCCGTAGGAATCATGAGAAACTGTACCTAACAGGTCTGCTCAGGGGTTTCCAGTTCAATGCTCTGCCCTTCTCTAAGATCAGAAATAACACGAGTAGTGAGTATCTACCCAGAATCTACACTGGAGATGAGTGGAGTGTATTTATCAATGACACAACCGTCAATTACCAATACCATAACTACTACTATGGCCAAAATAACAGAATGCAATCCTTCTCCACTCCAGCACACCCTAGTGCTCTTTACAGAGAACAAAATGTGCAGTGGCAAGCCCAGGTGTTTCTTAGTAGTCAGGAATGCTCTTATTATGGTATTTCATGTACATCATTTCCTGTTGCAAGATTGTATGGATATAGTAATCAGAACCTGTACACTATTCGCTACAGCAACAGGTTGATTCTCACCTGTAAGAATGAAAACAATGTCTTTCAAGTCCAAGATTTCAAAAACGACATGGCTGTGATCCCAGATAACAGCAGTATGGGTCTGCCGAACCCCTGTCCTGACGACTACAGTTTCAGATTTGTAGTGCGTCCAGAGTATATCTGACTGCACTGACTGTCATTTTCTACCGGTGGTAAAGTTTACGTCTGTTTGTATATGTTTTTTCAGTTCAATCAAATTTTCATTAATAATGTTCAGTGTCAGTTTATGATCATTATAATAATAAGTGAAGGGTTTTGATTATTTTGATTTTTTCATGTAATGATCAGATTGTTAGACATTAATGATGTTTTATTGTTTAAAGATGCGCCTAAAAATGCTTCAAATGAAACAAATAAACAAACTTTTGTAATTTTCTCAGTTTTTCCTGCTGTACTATTGGTAAATTGGAAATAAATCGTAGGCTGGTTACATTACTACTTTTATCATTTTTTTGTCATATACTGTATGAAGTAAAATGAAACATGTAAAGATTCTGATATATATTTTGATATGGTATAAAATAGTGAATCAAACAATATTTTCCTGGTTTCCTTTATTGATGTAATCTTAATGCTTTCCAGGTTGCAAATATATTATTTTATTATTAATTTGTAACTACAATATTAGTTACAAATGAATGTAAATGAATGAATGAATGAAGTGAGAGGAAGAATACTTTGGTGTGTAAGCTTAATTTTATATTTTTATTCAAATAATAATAAAAAATGAGTTCAACGAGAAATTGTTGTAGAACAAGATCTTACAAAATTTTGTAGAAGAAAAGTGTTACATGCTCAGCGCAAAGACAAAACTGTTTTGATTCACATCTTCATCAGTGTCACCACAGAAAATAGTACCCGATTCTATTTATAGAGAATTATATGCAATATTTCATCTACTACACTAGATTTAAACAGTTGCTATGTACCCAAAATCATTCATCTGTGCTAACATTCATAGACATAAAGCTATCGCTTCATACAGACAAGCAGGCCTAGCCCACATGAGAAAAAAGTAATGCAAAAGTATTGTAACCCTTTACTTTAACGCAATCAGTTACTTTTAAAGGGAGTCACACAATATTGTACTGCATTACTTTTAAAGGTAACTTTACCCAACACTGTAAGTTACATAATTTTTCTCTGTGTGATAATCTTATTGACACAAGTCAAAATTCTATAAAAAAGAATTAAAAACAAAAATATCTAGATATCACAGAAATCAACTCATTGAATAATCTTTTCTTCGTTCCATGTGGACTTATAATGGAATAAGTATTTGCATTATTTCTGAAGAAGAACATGCTCCATATTTTCTATATTCATATTCACCTGTGCATTAACCAAAATCTAAGAATTCTGGACCCCATTGTAATTTGTTGTGATGTTTGCATTCAGAAGTACAGTATCTAAAAATTATCTGTCCAGTAAGAAAGCATAATAGACATAAACCTCGTATGCATAACACATTTGAGAATAGGTTTTGAAAAGTGTCAAATTCTCCAAGGTCAAACTCAATAAAGGAAATTCCTATGCACATATTTTGTCTGATCATAAAAACACTTGTACAAGACTTGTAAACATGTCTGATATAATTATTCTGAAAGTCTGAAATTGTTCACTCTAGTTTACAAATGAGCAGCATACCATGTTTATTTATTTATTTATTTAAGTCTAGTGACTAAGCAAGAATTCCTGTAGCAGGCAACATAGTTAAAAAATAATTAAATGTTGCCACCAGTGCACCATGACACATTTAGGAGAAAATATGCATTCGTTTATATTCAAAGGAGTTTTGTTGAGACTTAAAAAAAAAGATACCATTAAAATGACTAATGTTGTTTTGATGAGGTTGTTAAATATGATAAATATATTTAGTTGTGTTAGAACTTGTTCTGTGTCTCGCCAGGCTCTTGAAATACTATGAGATGTTTCACATCAATGACATGATAAAACCCCAAACATATCACAGTTTCACAATTCTGTTCTTTCCTTGGTGAGGGCACTACTGGTGTCTGGACAAAATAGTGCTTTGTTCTTCATTTTGGGAATGAAATAACCTGTCGACAGTTACACTTTAAGTTCACTATACCCAGGGATTTGTTTTTAAAATAATTTAAACATTCATACTTGGAAATGCCCAAAAATAATCTTTCTTTGATGATGCCATTCAAAATATAGGATAGATAGATTGAGTTGGAGTGGCTGTCCATGTCAAATTCAAATTCACTCACATGATCTGGTGTTGTTAGGCTGGAACGACTGCAAGTAATCAATGAAGCAGTAGTAGGAAAGCTATGAATGATTAGAAGAAGAGCGGGCCAATAACTGAACCCTGAGCACCTCAGTGCTTAAGGATAATGATATTGGATGGAATGGATGAGAACAGATTTGAAGCATTAATGAATGTGGGTGAGGAATCCCCAAATGTATTTAAACATGGATCTGATCAGCCAGCAGCTAACACCGCTACTAACAGGCGCTCAAGGACGAGCAGACAGCGGCTTTCAGCTCAGAGCACAGCCGAGCCAAGGACTCTGATAGTGGGTGACTCTGTTATCAGAAACATCCGTAGCAGGACTACAACAACATGCTGCCTTCCTCAAGCAATGGTCTCTGATGTGAACAAGGAACTTCAGAACATTCTGATGAAGCACAAGACTGCAAATCAAATCATCATCCATGTGGGGAAGAATGATATTCGGAAAGAGCAGTCAGAACTCCTTAAGAAGGACTTCAGTGAACTCTTTGAAACACTTCAAAGACTCAAAGTTCATTCGTGCATCAGTGGACCACTCCCAGCAAGGGGAACAAATATGTTTTCACGGTTGCTTGGGCTGAACACATGGCTACAAAGATCTTGTAATATAAAAGGAGTGAATTTCATTGACAACTTCAATCTTTTCTGGGGACATAGACAATTGTTTAAACCGGATGGCCTTCACCCAAACAAACTTGGTGCTAGAGTGTTTAAGGACAATATCTACTTTTCCCTCCGTCATCCTTCAGCAGAGTGTGTCAATACATTCAGCACACACACGGGTCCGAGTCATCATGTGGTTGACATATCCCACAAGGACACTGATAACACCACGCAGCCAAAACAAGCACTGCTGATAGACACTATCCCTGCTGAGCCCTGCCCACAGAGCTCCTCACAGACTGACTGTGATGTATCAAAACAGCTACAAGATTCAGCACCCTAGGACAACTTTCTGGAAAACAGCCAGGGAAGCCAGGACAACATATCACAGCCACCGGAAACACCAGAGACACAGCCCATCTCACCAGACACATTATCACTCTCTCCAGCATCTCCACTTCTGTGCTTCTCACAGAAAATGTAGGAATTGGTGTATGCTGGAACTAAACTCTCTCACTCACTTGCTGCAAGCCCACAGATATCAACAAAAAAACGGCAGGCCCCAAAACCAACAAAGCCTGTAGTCCCTGCTTCTGCAAGAGCTCTTCGAACACTGCCACAACGCCAGGGCCCAAACCCTCTATCTGCTGAAGGTGAACCAAAAACAACTGATAGCAGCTCTCAGTGATGCAGCAACCCAGTGTACCTGTAGCTTTCTCTATTTCAGTTTTATCACGTGATAGAAAGTCTAAGGCCATCTCAAGCCGAAGGGCGAACTCATCTAATCTGCGGCCTATTATGCATCAAACTAAAATTGATGTAAAGACACGAAGCACAGCCATCAAGTTAGCACTTTTAAACATTCGCTCACTAAAAAAATTTATCATTTCTAATCAATGACTTTATAATCACAAACAATCTGGATTTTATGTTTCTAAACGAAACATGGCTTGAAGACAGCTGCAGTGCAACAATCCTAAATGAAGCGCCCCCTCCTAACTTCACTTACATGAGTGTTTGCAGGACTGTTAGGAGAGGTGGAGGTGTAGCTGCTCTATTTAAAGATGTCTATCAATGCAAGCAAGTGTTATATGGTCAGTACTTGTCTTTTGAATATCTAGGGATTGTGCTGAAAGGTGCTCCACGCATTCTGTTTATTATTATTTACAGGCCTACAAAATACACTCCAGCCTTTGTTGAAGAGGTCACAGAAATGTTATCAATAATTTCCTCAGAGTTTGACTGTTTTGCAATTGCAGGGGATTTTAATGTTCACATAGATAATGCAGAAAACAAAACTAC
Organism: Carassius gibelio; assembly: GCF_023724105.1. Lineage (NCBI taxonomy): Eukaryota > Metazoa > Chordata > Actinopteri > Cypriniformes > Cyprinidae > Carassius > Carassius gibelio. The sequence continues at coordinate 5,876,269 of NC_068373.1, read as the reverse complement.
AAAAGAAATGATAATGGTTCTAAACACTTTTGACTTGACTCAGCATGTGCATGGTCCCACACACAAAGGTGGACACACTCTGGATCTAATCATCAGTAGGGGTCTAAACATTCCATCCATTGTTATTAAGGACATAGCACTATCTGATCACTTATGTATTTTCTTTGATATTTTGATGTCTGCTACACCTGAATCTAGATCGGTCTCTGTCAGAAGGAGATGCATTAATGAGAACACAAGTGTACTATTTATGGAGGCTATATCTTTAACACCAAGCATTTCTGCAGACTCTGTTGATATTCTCCTTGATTCCTTTAACTCAAAAGTTAAGAATGTTATTGATGATATTGCACCAGTAATAGTCAGTAAGAAAACAAACAGACAGAAATCAGTTTGGAGAAGATCAACAGCAGTTCAGACTATGAAAAGACAAAGCAGAAAAGCAGAGCGGATGTGGAGGAAGACGAAACTTGAAATTCACTATAACATCTATAAAGACATCCTTCATGCTTTTAATGTGAAACTAGCCACAGCTAGACAGAACTTCTTCACAAACATTATAAACAGTAACTTAAATAACACTCATACTCTTTTTGCCACTGTTGAGAGACTGACAAACCCCCCAAGTCAGATTCCAATGAAATGCTCTCAGACAGCAAATGCAATGAGTTTGCTTCCTTCTTTTCTGAGAAGATCATCAATGTCAGGAAGGCGATTAGCACATCCTCAAGTAATGCAGAGGTCAGAGAGATTCGGCCAAAATATCAAAAAGATACTATGTCTATTTTTGAAGCAATTGATAGCAAAATTCTGGAAGACATATAGCAGCACCTAAAACTGCTACCTTGACACACTTCTCACTTCTTTTTTAAAAAATGTGCTTAACTGCTTAGAAGCAGATCTTTTAGAAGTGGTGAACGCCTCACTTCTTTCTGGGACATTTCCAAACTCCTTAAAAACTGCAGTTGTTAAGCCCCTCCTGAAAAAGAGCAATCTTGATAACACAATTTTGAGTAATTTTAGACCAATATCTAATCTTCCTTTTATAGGCAAAATTATAGAAAAGGTTGTTTTTAATCAGCTGAACAAATACTTAAACAAATGGATACCTGGACAATTTTCAATCTGGTTTTCGACCGCATCACAGCACAGAGACAGCACTCATTAAGATAAGAATGATATTCGCTTAAATTGTGACTCTGGCAAAATATCGGTGCTGGTATTGCTAGATCTCAGTGCTGCGTTTGACACTGTCGATCATAACATACTACTAGAGAGACTGGAAAACTGGGTTGGGCTTTCTGGGATGGTACTCAAATGGTTCAGGTCATACTTAGAAGGGAGAGGCTATTATGTGAGTATAGGTGGGCGGCGCTCACAGGGACCGCTCATGGGGACCTGCGGGAACCTGGGGGTAGGACAGACGAGGCGAGAGAAAAGGAGATGGAAGGAGGAGCGACAGGGATGAGAGAGGGGAGAGAGGAAAACAAAACAAAAATTTCCTGCTCCCTTTCCTGTTCTCTGCTCCTCCCCATTCAGGTGGACGGCAGCAGGCTCTGGTTCTCTGGCGAACGGCGCCGACTCCACCGCTCCCTCACAGATGGCAGCCGCCCCTCCATATCGTGGGCGGCCGGCAGCGAGCTCGCCCGTCCCCGGCAACTCGCTCCAGCCCACCGCCTCGAGCATCCATGGCGGCACATACCTCCCCAGCTCGAGGGCACCACGGATTCACCACAGCGGCGAGGGATCTTCAGCAGCGCGTCCCTCCTTCTCCCGGGCTTCGGCACCACTGTAACGATAAACTTCCTAATCATCGGGAAGAAGGAGGCGGGAACCGGCGCACAATCAAAATGAAACTTTAATATTCAAAATAAACACAAAACAGCGCACCAGCCCCTCACGGACGACTGGTGCGCATAAATAAAAACCAAAACATAAAATATGGCCCAGGCCTGGTCCTCTCTCGTCCTTCACGGTCGTCGCTCCAGTTTTATATCCCTCCATCTCCTACGTGGGACTCGAGACCGACGGTGGGGCGCAGGTGCAGCGCATCTCCAATCACTACACCTGGCCTCACTCCTTGTGCCCACGTCTCTCGGCCCCGCCCTACTCATCACACACATCAAGTAAACAACATGCGATGTTGTCATCAAACTGCACTTTCCACATGTACAGCTTAAAAAAAAAAGACAACATAAAGTGGAACTTGTTCATTTTTCAAAAACGCTAAGCAAATATATACAGTTTCAGTACATACCACATAGAGACGTCGTTGCTGATGCTGCTCTTGTTAAATTTCAGCCTCTGGATCTGATTCTGGATCATAAATATACGCTGAATCTTGGTTTGTTTTGGATGTTTTGTTCCTCACGGTAATGTCACAGCTTCCAAACGCTCTCAACACAAAAGCTTACTCGCGCTTTCTTTAGCTCCGCCCACACGTCACACCTCCAGCCGCTCGTGTTTTCAGGGAAAAATCGGTACAGACTATCTTTCTCTTATGAATATAATAAAACTAAAGACTTTTTGGAGTTATGAAGGATGCAGTACTACTCTATAGGTACTCAAGATTAACAGGATATTGAGTGTAAACGAGCATTTCACCCCCCATTTAAATAAGTAATTTTTAAAATTATTTTAAAAGTTTTAAAATTGCTTGTTTTATTCTTATTATTTTTCTTCATTATTATTTTACTTTCTTTTATGTAAAGCACTTTGAATTACCATTGTGTACGAAATGTGCTATATAAATAAACTTGCCTTGCCTTGCCTTAGTGGTCCAGTGGATTTCTTCTTAGAAATTAAGTTATAATATTTCAATGGTATTTCCTACATTTGGTAAAAAGAAAAAATAATAACTACCATGACTAACATGAGTTGGTCACCATAATTTTGCCAAGGAAGACATTTTCCTGGAGCAACATCTTTTGATGATCCTGGATCAACATTATTGTCCAAAAATATAGACTTAACCCAATCCTGACCCCTATACATAACCCTACCCATAATTTATTCCTAAAATCACTGGTAAATAATAACTAATTAACAAGGGTGTAGAAGCCCCTAACCCTGATTGTAAGCCCAAAACAAATATTTCCTGAAAAGTTATATCTCAGTTCTGATTGGTTGCTTGGAATGTTGTTCCAGGATCAACAATGATGTTGATCCAGGAACATGTTGTACTTTGATGAAATCATGCTCACCAACATAAGTTAGTATCACTTCTCTTTTTAGGACTCTTAAATAAAGCCTCAGTTTTTCTCTAATGTTGTTGCATAGTTTTGCATAATGTTTAAAAAAGCATTAAAGTTAAGTTGGAAAAATGGTTTTAACCAATAGTTTAACTTACCCGATCCCCTTGTTTATTGATTCAGATCAGAGCTAATCTTTAGTCAGTTACATCATTTTATAAACTGGTAAATCACATAACAGTACCACCTGATGTGAAACATGAAAATTTAGCATAAAAGATGGCTAAAAGACCTCATCTTAATTTTATATTTATGATATTTTCTACTGCTTTTATGCCATTCTCATGTTCCATACATTTTTTCAAAACTTCTTGCCCCAAAAGGGTCATCTTACCCCTGTACTCCTTTGATAATTTTACATTTTGTGCTATGATAACTGAATTTGCAAATTAATTAGCAAATCGACAAATTTAAGTTCACCCCAAAAATGAAAATTCATACATTTTGTGCTCACCCTCAAAACATCCTAGGTGTATGTATCTTTCTTCTTTCAGACGAATCCAGTTAGAGTTATGTCAAAAAATATTACTGACCTCTCCAAGCCTTTCAATTGTGGTAAGCGGGTGTTCAAAACAGTTCAAAAGACATGAAATAAAGTGTGTGCATCCGTAATAAAATGTCCCGCACACTGCTCCGGGGGTTGAATAAATGGCTTCTGTAGCGAATCCATGTATTTTGTAAGATAAATATCCATATTTCAAAAATAATAAACAAATTTTCTCACTTCCACTGACTGTCATACGCAGAAGTCATTCCGGACAGATGATATAATATGTTGACATTGCGTGATTAGTTATGAACACAGAGACAAAAAGAAATAACGAATTACAAGCACAAAACTAGGATTTGTAAAAAGGAATGTCGGAGGGTTTCTATATAAGCCTATAAGGTTTTTATAGGCTTATTCTAAGATTGGTTTTCCTCTGCTAGAGTAAGGAAACATTGTTTCCTTTGCTCCTGCATTTCTCAGAGATGCGCGCACATTATTTGTCTGAATGTGTTCCACAGTCAGTAAAAGTGAAAAAAGTATTTATTACGTTTGAAATATGGATATTTATCTTACAAAAATGCATGGATTCACTACAGGAAGCTGTTATTTACACCCCGGAGCTGTGTGGCGGATGTTTTATTAAGGATGCACACACTTCACATCTTCTGAGCTGTTGACAACCTATACCTACAGTATCACATCAGACAGTGCACTATAGACCCCCCTGAGGAACAGTTCCACTCATTCTCTACTATAGGAGAGGAAGAATTGTATAAACTTGTTAAATTATCTAAACCAACAACATGTATGTTAGACCCTATACCATCTAAGTTCCTAAAAGAGGTGCTTCCAGAAGCCATAGATCCTCTTCTGACTATTATTAATTCCTCATTGTTATTAGGATATGTCCCCAAAACCTTCAAACTGGCTGTTATTAAACCGCTCATCAAAAAACCACAACTTGACCCCAAAGAACTAGTTAATTATAGACCAACCTTAAATCTCCCTTTTCTGTCCAAGATACTAGAAAAGATGGTATCTCTCTATTAGTTTTATTGGATCTTAGTTCTGCGTTTGACACAATTGACCAAAACATTATTTTGCATAGACTTGAACACTTTGTAGGCATTAATGGAAGTGCATTAGCATGGTTTAAATCATACTAATATGACTGCCATCAGTTCGTAGCAGTGAATGAAGATGTATCATATCGATCACAAGTGCAGTATGAAGTACCTCAAGGCTAAGTACTAGGGCCGCTACTCTTCACGCTTTATATGTTACCCTTTGGAGATATCATCTGGAAACAGGGTGTTAGCTTTCACTGTTATTCTGATGATACTCAGCTCTATATTTCTTTGTGGCCCGGTGAAAAACACCAATTTGAAAAACTAATGGAATCCATTGTCGATATAAAAAACTGGATGACGAGTAATTTCTTACTGCTAAATTACTCCACATTTTTTTCTTACTCCACATCCGCTGTGTTCTCAAAACTCAGGCAATTTGATAATACCTAGAATATCAAAATCAACTGTGGGCGGCGAATCCTTTTCCTATTTGGCGCCTAAACTCTGGAATAACCTACCTAACATTGTTCGGGAGGCAGACACACTCTTGCAGTTTAAATCTAGATTAAAGACCCATCTCTTTAACCTGGCTTACACATAACATACTAATATGCTTTTAATATCCAAATCCGTTAAAGGATTTTTAGGCTGCATTAATTAGGTAAACCGGAACCGGGAAGACTTCACATAACACCCGATGTACTTGCTACATCATTAGAAGAATGGCATCTACGCTAATGTTTGTCTGTTTCTCTCTAATTCCGAGGTCACCGTAGCCACCAGATCCAGTCTGTATCCAGACCAGAGGGTCACTGCAGTCGCCCGGCCAGATGGTGAGACCAGATGGTGGATCAGCACCTAGAAAGGACCTCTACATCCCTGAAAGACAGCGGAGACCAGGACAACTAGAGCCCCAGATACAGATCCCCTGTAAAGACCTTGTCTCAGAGGAGCACCAGGACAAGACCACAGGAAACAGATGATTCTTCTGAACAATCTGACTTTGCTGCAGTCTGGAATTGAACTACTGGTTTCGTCTGGTCAGAGGAGAACTGGACCCCCAACTGAGCCTGGTTTCTCCCAAGGTTTTTTCTCCATTCTGTCACCGATGGAGTTTCGGATCCTTGCCGCTGTCGCCTCTGACTTGCTTAGTTGGGGTCACTTCATCTACAGTGATATCGTTTACTTGATTGCAAATAAATGCACAAACACTATTTAAACTGAACAGAGATGACATCACTGAATTCAATGATGAATTGCCTTTAACTATCATTTTGCATTATTGACACACTGTTTCCCTAATGAATGTTGTTCAGTTGCTTTGACGCAATGTATTTTGTTTAAAGCGCTATATAAATAAAGGTGACTTGACTTGACTTGACTATATGAAGTTACCCCCATTGAGGGGAGGGGCCAGGACAATTTTTAATATAACTCCGACTGGATTCGTCTGAAATAAGAAATTCACATACACCTATGCTCTGAGGGTGAGTAAAACACAGGCTAATTTTCATTTTTGGGTGAACAAATGCTCTTTGTTTTAAGAAGGGCATCTTGACAAATCTTCCTCTACATTATCCGCTTCATAAAATGTTCAGTATGTTAGGTGTTCTTAATTTATTTTAAAATATTCTCTGTGTTAAGAAAAGTTCTAGAAGTAGAACAATATGAACTAAAATTCCTGGAATAGATTAGATCTTGGAATCCCAGATCCCTGCAATCAGGTGAGGACCTTGAAGAAAAAAACCTCCTTGCTATATCAGATAGAAATTGAGCTGTCTGGGAAGAGTGCGTCACACTGTCCTCAGATGTAGACATCTCAGTTTTTCTCCTCTGTGGCGTGCCATAAAGGAATTGAAGCATGGATTTCTGCTGATTTCATCTCGAGTGTGTCATCATTTCCCCTTCATGCTTTTAATTTCCATGTCCAGCTCCACACCCTCGTTTCTTTCAAACCCACACTTTTTCTCAGGGGTCTTAGGCAAGAAAGAATGAAATCTACCATATGGGGATTCTTCCGTATAGGTCACTGTGTATTCGGTTTTTTCTCACTGTTTATCCATTGAGATATATAATGTGTCAGACTGTGAGCTGTACACTTTTATTATTATTATTTTTTTCCGAATGTATCATCCTGGTGGTATCACTAGTCAAAAGAAGCACCACTCATTAATGCCATTTCACACATTTTAGTATAAAAAGTAAAATATTTGTTATAACACAAGAATGGGAACTAAGCCTATTATATAACCAAAAAATGTGAAATACATAAAAACTTTCTTCATCCTTTGTCTAGATTAAAGGAGAAGTTCAACCAAAAATGTTAATTCTGCCGTCATTTACTTACTCTCCTGTCATTCCGAACTCATATGACTTTCTTATGAGGAGCACAAAATAAGATATTTGGGCTGTTTTGCATCCATTTTTGTTCATACAGTAAAAGTCAATAGGGTCCATATGTTTGTGGCTTCAAAAAGGACGTAAATTTAGTATACAATAATCTGAATTTTAATCTTTAATCTTTAACATCTCAATGGGCGCTTTTTAGAACTAAATGCCAGTTGCTTAGCTGGAGCAGGACCTCTCAAAATCTATAATTTGGAGAAGAAGAAAAAAAGAAAGAGATTTTGGACAAAATCTAGTAAAAAAAAAAAAAAAGATGTCTATTTCACATGTTTAATACAGAAAGGATTAAGAAATAATGTAAACTCCTGATGGATATCACAGAGATTAGAGGCATTGAGGCAAACAGTGATGTAAGGCATGTTGCTCATGACACATGTAAACCTGCTCATACTATACACATTACTCATTACTCTCCTTATGGCTACTCTCCTTTTTTTTCCATTGCTCTCCTAAAAGCACTTTCACTGGTTTTCTTTCCTGTGAGACATATTGGATACTCTCCCTGGCATGGTTTCCTCACAGTCAGTGTTGCCAAGTCATGCGGTTTTTCCTGTGGAATTGGGCTACTCTAAAACGGTTGTCGTGGGATGTTTTTCATGTCTGCGGGTTGAAGAGACCAGTAACTTGATATTTAATCCTGGAATGCAACTTTCACCAGGGGAACCCCACTAAAAAAAATATATATATATGATTTTACTGTCCGGAACGTGGTTTTTACTGGGGGGTTGCCTGTGAAAAGTGATAGGGTTAGTTTTGGGCTAACTGCTCAAAGTGTATGTGACTATTTATGTGAGCAGTTGGCATGACTTGCACTCCAACTTGATGTCACCAATAAAGTCTTTTGTAGTCAATGTGGGAAGCATAGACTGTAAAAAAAGATGATCTCCACTTCCTCCCACTATAGAAAAGTAAAGCAAAACCATCTCAGTATGGCCGCTGGCAGAGTCTGTGTAGTAGAGATTCGTCTGGAGCCAGAGTCAGTGCAGTAGTGTCATTAGATGGAGCCGCGGTATCAAACTCCACAAACCCAATCAGCCATAACGACAAGCACCATTTTTAAAGCATCAAATTGATAGCTAAAATCAACTACCTTAATTGAAAGCATCTTTGGAAAATTGTATTGGAAGTGTAATTGTTGTATTTTTTTATTTATAGCGTCAAGTCCAGTTCGTTTACATTAAAAACCTGTGGTTTATGACCTGTACTGCATCCGGCCACCAGGGGGGCGATCAAAGAACCCGCAGCTTCACATTTCAGTAAGTGTGATGTACACGAGGTGGGAAGCAAACCAGATGTGGGCAGCTTCCGTGGAAGGAAAAGTGGTCAGCTTGAACCTATTATGCTTTACACCACAACATGCCACAGTTTATACGCATTTAACCCTAAAACCTTTGTCTTTGGGTGTCTTTAGAAGTCTGTATTGGCTTCAGTGGATTACGTAGGTTTGTGGTGTTTATTCCAACATGACATGAGACTATCGCTAGAGGTATTTTATAAAACCCAGTGCACTATTATTACTATTACTCATGCTTAGGATTGAGGATGTGAACAAACCCCTAACCCTATATTAACTTTGGAGTGTAACTCGTCCCACGTGTTTGCTACGCACATGAATGATACACTGAAAAAAAAAGACTTAAAACAAAACAAAAAAACACTTATTTGTTAACACAAAATGTATTATTATTATTATTTTTTCTAAAATTATACTGCTTGTTATATAAAACCTTCAAGTTTTGTTTCATATTAATCAACAATATTTAAGTTAAATGGTTATTTATTACGAAAACCATACGCTAATTAATATATTTTCTTTAGACATAAGCCAAAATGTTATTTTATGTATTTTTGTCCCATTTTAACAGAAAACTTTGTAGAACATCACTGTTGGCATTAATCAATAACAGCCAGATCATATGTCTTTTTGATAGTATTTTTAAACTCATTAAACACATTTTTCTGTTGCATATCCTTACAACATTTCAGATGAATATTAATTAAAAATGTTATGTGTTCACTACCTGTCTAGTGATGTGTGTTCATGCTGAAATATGAAAAAAAAAAGAAAAAAAAAGGGTTGTCTCTTCAAATCTTATATTCCATGTCATTATATTTAGCTGGCTCGTGCGTTAAATGTTTTATGCTCCAGAAATGTGATGTAATTTCCAGTAAGGGAGCATAGTTTATCTAGTATCACTTTAGTTTAGTTTAGCATAGTATCACTGCCCCTGTCATGATCCCAGTCTGTGTTCTTCCGTCTAGTGTTCAAAGGACTGTTTATGTTGAAAGTGTTTCTCTGCCCCAGTGTTTCTGTCTTCACTTCCTTTGTTTATTTTCTGTTTCCTGTTCTACCTGTTGTCATGGTGATTCTTTGGTTCCAAACCTTGTAAATCTTGTTAGCCCTCTGTATATACCACACTGTTTGCCTTGTTCATTGTGAGTCTTAGTTCCAGTGTTCCTGGTGTTCATGCTGTATGTTTTCCAGCCCAATGGGCTATAATCACATGATATAATCTGATATAATCACATCATTTAGAAGCAGCTGACTAGCCGAATACTTGGCTAGTGTTTGGTGTAGCAATGGCAGCGCGCTTCAGATACCCTCCACATCCCCAGCTCCACCTGCATAGATCTGCTATGGTGTAATGTTGTGTATGTTATATATGGGGGTTCAGGTCTGATGAGTTTGCTGGCCAGTCAAGCACACCAACACCATGGTCATTTAACCAACTTTCAGTGCTTTTGGCAGTGTGGGCAGGTGCCAAATCCTGCTGGAAAATGAAATCACTATCTTCAATAAGCTGGTCAGCAGAAGGAAGCATGAAGTGCTCCAAAATTTCTTGGTAAACGAGTGCAGTGACTTTGGTTTTTAAAAAACACAATGGACAAACAACAGCAGATGACATTGCATCCCAAATCATGCGACAACTGTAGACAAATTACTTGAAACGTCTGTATGCCTTGACCCCAGCCTCAGTCCATTCCTTGTGAGGTTCACTCAAATTCTTGAATCCAGTTTGCTTGACAATCATCATAAGGCTGTGGTTCTCTCGGTTGGTTGTGCATCTTTTTCTTCCACACTTTTTCCTTCCACTCAACTTTCTGTTAACATGCTTGGATACAGCACTCTGTGAACAGCCAGCTTCTTTGTCAATGAATGTTTGTGGCTTATCCTCCTTGTGAAGGATGTCAATGATTGTCAGAGACCATTTTGAAGGCTCAGGAAACCTTTGCAGGTGTTTTGAGTTGATTAGCTGATTGGCATGTGACCATATTCTAATTTGTTGAGATAGTGAATTGGTGGGTTTTTGTTAAATGTGAGCCAAAATCATCACAATCAAAATAACCAAAGACTTAAACTACTTCAGTCTGTGTGCAATTAATTTATTTAATACATGAGTTTCACAATTTAAGTTGAATTACTGAAATAAATTAACTTTTCCTCAATATACTAATTTATTGAGAAGCACCTGTATGTTATATGTGCAGCAGCAGTATTTCCTACGTGCTCACAGCAGCATGATCTCTGGTACGTCTATCCACTTCAGTTACTATATACGACAATAAATTACACTTTCTTGACTGAAGGGGGTTCCAAAATTGCAAATATAAACAAAACCACATAGAGTTTCTTCAATGTTCTTCAATAATTTTCTGTTATGTACTAAAATAGCTAGTAAAAAGCAGGGAAGTTAGCCAAGATTGAGGTTTTTGTGGTAGATGAAAACACACGTGAAAAAAACATCCCACAGACTTACATTTAGATCATATTATTTATATCAAGAGACCAAATATAAAGAGACTTGCTATTGGGCAACCACCTAGTCATTCCCTAGCCACTGCAGAATAACATCCTGGAAACAAAGAACAACACCCTAGCATTGTGGAGGCGAATATATCATTTATACTTACAGAAAATGTAAAACTTTTACTTTAAATAAAGCGCATGGGTGTAAATCTGGTAGTCCAGCCAAAATATCCTCTTAGACAATGAGCAATGAGCAATGTGTCAGACTACAGTGTAAATGAGCAGCCAGCACACTATAACAGCTACAAATCTGCTCACTAGTCTGGAGCCCAGACACTTGTTATGACGTACAAGTCAAGAAAGAGTTTAAAACAATGACATCATGGCTTCCCAATCTAATAAATGAAGGGTGAACCACAATAACACACAATGAGTTTCACTCACATGTTGTTTTTAAATAGATTTGTTTAAGGGAAATTGAAACAAATTCCCCATCATTCTGATTCTTGCAATGAATAAATGACTGAATAAATAAATAATTGGCCTAAAGCTCACATTAGGACTAAGATGGTCTCCGTATCTAAGTGTGAAGCATGTAAAGCATGCAGTGATGTCTGATTTCGTAATATGTCTGAAATCAGCATATTTACCCTAAGGCATGTGTCATAGAAGAAAGTCACCAGAGAGAAGGAAAGAGTGGGAGGAGGGTGAAGATGTGTGTGAGATGCAGACGTGTTTCCCAGAGTCTGAGGCTAATGCAAGTGATTTCAACAGAGCATCTCGCAAGACGGACTTCCTTCATCATGTTCTAGATGCTCTGAGTTCCTTATTTCTCTTTACAAAGAGACAGCATTCTGTTGTTTCTCTCATACAATTCACTTTTGCGTCATGATCTTGTGTGAACTTGTGTGACCTCATGTGCCAGCGTCAATCATGATATATATATATGTGTGTGTGTGTGTGTTGGAGAGTAACTAGTTACTTTAATTTAATTACAAAATAAATGTAACTGTAATCTGTTAAATTAATATAATCATGAAAATGTTAATGATTACAAAGAAGGGTCACATCTGAATATGTTTTTATTGATTTCTTTCCAAAATGGCATTGATTGCTCTAAAATATGAGACACTAATCTTTAGGACACAGAAAAAAAACTGTTTTATTTCCTTTTTGGGTTTGTGTATATGCTTTATTTATTAAATTAACAGTGTTTTCGAGGCATTGTAAGATGCCAGTGTTTCCTGTCATAGCTTTGCAAAGATTTAATATAAAAAACAGTATCATAACTATTAAATTACAGTATATCTTATAATGATTTTAAATCTGTACTGTCTCCATAAAAAGCAACAAAAAGAGGTGCCAAAGTCTGATTTTGTGGTGGATGTGCTTTAAAGTAAAATGATTATAATCTTTATAATAACGATTGACACATCTCTCTCTCTCTATGAATACATACATTACTTTAATGATGTAATTCAAGACTTAAGTTTCAAGATTTTGATTCAACACATATATGGTTTTATAGAGAGTATAAGGCACAGGACAGTATACTGTAGACTTAATAAATATTAAGATGAGCAGGAATGGAGAAGAGAAGAATGTGCAAACAGGGTACAGGGTAGTTATATAGCAGCAATAGAGGAAAAAAGTAATACAAAATGACTGAAATTGCTGTGTGCAAGTGACAATGTCAGTATATTCAATATCTTACTGATTATTAAGTGAAGTCATGTAACTGAAATAGTTACACTACTGTTTTCTTTTTTAAATAAGGTCATTTGTAGTCTGCAACCTTCCCCACATTATATATATACTGTGTGTGTGTGTGTGTGTGTGTGTGTGCGTGTGTGTGTGTGTGTGTGTGCGCGCATATGCGTGTGTGTGACCCTGAAGCACAAAAGCAGTCTTAAGTCACTGGGGTATATTGTTAGCAATACCCAAAAATTTAGTTTTTTCTTTTATGCCAAAATGTATTAGGATATTAAGCAAAGGTCATTTCCCACGAATATATTTTGTACATTTTCTACTGTAAATATATCAAAACTTAATTTCGAAAAATTGGTTTTGTGGTCCAGGGTCACACACACACACACAAACATTGTTACGCTAATAAGAGGATAACCTTTCACCTTTCAGATTGTGATCAGTGATTATGCTAGACTGGTTTAATCCGGAGAAGTCAATGGTCATTGAGAGGTCAAGTCACGCCAGACGTCAGAGGCTCAGAATTACCCAATACAAGAAAATATTTTGTATGTAAAATACTGTATTTTGCATCTGAAATACTGCCCATATATGTATGTAGATAGATAGATTATTATTATTATTATTATTATTAAGATAATAAGGGGTTTACCTTTCAGAATGTTATCAGTGATTGATTATGCTAGACATAAAAAGGCAAAAACAGTGGGATTTTTTTTTTTTTTTTTGAGATTTAATTTTTTAATAACAAACTTTATATAAAGATGATTCTCAACTATGTTATGAAAGATATAAAAAAAAAAAAAAAAACGTGTGTAAAATGTATGAAGATTTTCCATTATGTACAATGTATCTACAAACTATCAAATTTGCATATGAATATGTTTTTGGGACAACATAAAATGAACAAATATCACAATAATGAGAGTAATAATCAGCAGGAGTTTAATGATGCTATTTAATATTTAATTTAGCCTAAATGTTATATATAATTTGAATATAATTTAATTTATAAATATCTGAAGCCCCATAACATTTCCCTGATATGTTGATTTATGACAAACAATTGGACAATTAGTCAGATTTAAATGATAATTACAAAATATTATCATGTTTCCATTAGGGTGTTACATTTGATCTCTAAATGAATGTCAGCTATTTTTAAAGAGCAAGGAGAGGGAAACATCCAGTCATTTGGTGTCTCTGGAAAGCACTGGATGTGCTCTGTACAGGACGTTCAGCGTCACAACGGTGAAAGCGCTCAAATAAAAGGTGCACAACAGAACAGAGCACAAATCTCCACAGAGGTGTTAATACACTGAAACCAGTAGTCATTGAGAGGTCAAGGCGCGCCAAACGTCAGAGGCTCAGCTTTACCCAATTCTGTTTCTGCAATACTGTCATTAATTCGCAATATTACTCATATTGTAGTCTGCCAGCGTTCAAAATGACAAAATATCAATTAACGACCTAAGCAATGAGGGCATGATGACTAAGTCGGCGCAAAAAGTCATATGCAGAATACAAATGGGCGGAGCTCAGACGCGAATAAAAGCAGGTCGGTTGATCCAGAGAGAGCACACTGTCCTGACAGCACTGTCTCTCCTGTCAGCTTCTCTCTGAACCCTGAAGTCAGCGTTTCAAAGGCACTTTGTCTTTGGAGGCACCTTGTTTGTGTACAGCCACGCGTTTGTTTGTTTGAGTCCTCGTGCAGAAGATGAGCCGCTCGCGCTGTGTCGCTCTGCTGCTCGTGCTCGTGCTCTGCGGAGCCGCGCAGTTCGCCGAAGCCTGCAGCTGCTCCCCTGAACATCCTCAGCAGGCGTATTGCAATGCGGATGTCGGTGAGATTACATGCTTTTAACTATTTCAGATTCATAACCATATCTGTATTATTACATCAATACCCTGTTCATATGGTGTGTGTGTGTGTGTGTGTGTGTGTGTGTGTGTGTATACCTTCTATGATAGACAGCACCTGACAGCTTAATTTATTTTTAAAAAAAATATGGTCAACTTTTAAGTGATGTTTTAATTTTCAATATTTTATTCTGCTTTCAATATGCCCTTTTAATTCAAAATGCCAAAGGAAAGATGTTTCGCATTTATGTAAATTTCCATTCATATAGATCCACAGATGTAGGTTATAATAACTCTGGGTTCAGAATATTAAGTGTTTATGTGCTGTGCTGTTATTAATATAATAGGGGACAACATGGTCTGGTGGGTTTTTCAGCCTGAAAACATTGAATAATTTTAGCTTTGGTTTTTCTTGATAGTTTATTTTTATTTGATCACTTTATTTTACTGAGTCCTTGTGACTCATTACATATACTTAACAGTTAATTATCCATAGTTACAAGAAACTAAACCAAACCTTATTTTAATTAACTATATAAAATCACAATATAGTTCCTTTTTTTCTTGTGTTAATGTTCCATATAATCTAATGAATTGAATACCACATAAAGAATAACAAGTACTGTATCTCATCTGATTATTTTCTCTCTTTCTTTGGAGCTTCATGGAAAAAATAGAGTAAAGGATACGATTATTCATAAGAAATGACTGATGACTCTTACATTAATATCTGACTTGAAAAACTAACATTTATTTATTTTTTTAATAAAAAGGTGGTTCTGACATTAAACTCTAAATGGATGAGTCACATCAAAAGTCATTATGAAGCAATATAACACACCTATTCATGTAACAATATCAAGGTGTGATATACTTGGCAACAATAAATTACAACACCCCTTAATAATAGCAAGTTCTGCTAATTCTTCACACACACACACACACGCACACATGCACGCACACACGCACACAAACACACACACACACACACACTTTCTATTTGCATTAATTTATTTATATTGATCACTCTAACATGCAAATAACAAATCAGATAGCTGTGCAAGTATGTACCACTATCTACTTGGAAGTCTAATAATGTTGAAGTGTTGGGCCTAGTTTTATCTTTATTGCATCACTGTGTGTAACCTTCCTCTGATCTGGCTGTGATGCTTTGACCTTCAGTGTCCCTTCAGTACCCTGCCATTACATGACCTATGCATTTTCTATTGTTTGTGGCCCTCTGATTAAGATCTCTCTCAACAGGCTGATTACAAATTCAAAGAATTGAGAAAGTATTGCCACATTCTAGCAACATATTGTGGTTTGCCTTTAACGTTAGATAGATGGTCATTACATGACTTGGGTTCCTGGAGTCAGTCACAGTCGTGATGTACCCGAATTACCGGCACACCCACCTATGCGTTTAGTGACTTGCTGAAAACAACATCTGGTGCGCACCACAGGAATTGCCAATCTTGTTATTGTGTGCGGCTCTGTGATGTTGGCTGTTTGAAACTCCCACATGACCCTGGCCTGATGGTTTCGAGATTCAGGCTATAGTCAAGTCATATTTATTTAAGCAATATAGAAGACAATCAATGTCGCTTAATGTTGATTCAATTTAAGCTACGTTTAAACGTCAATGGTGTAGTCAAAAACTGAAAAGTTTTTCCCTTGCATTTTTAAAATGCTTCACGTATACACAACACCATTTTCAAAACGATTGGCGTTTACACATAAATGCTGTATTACGTATTCCAGGCCAGTAGATGGGGGCTGTCAAGGGAAGTTGTGATTATATGTTGTATATTGGTGAAGTAAATCCACACTTTGCTGAAGAAGCGTTAGCAAACTCTTGGCCAGCAACAACAGTACCACGTACTTCGCCATTGATGTGTATGTTTGTTCGCGCTTGCCTTTAAAATCCACACGCGCATGACGTCACCATTTTCAAAGATCCCTGATTTTCAATAACAGCATAAATGTTGTAAAGTTAATTCTTTAGGAAACAAGTTCAGTTCAGCTTTGAAGACAATGTTGTCATTATCAGCTCAAGTCTGCTCAGTGTTGATTCAGTTCAGGTTAATAACAGTGTCGAACACTTAATGACACCTTCATACAATGACTCTCAGAAAGAAGTTGTCAGTTGTTAATGATGTTGTTTTAACTCTTCCTCCAGTAGTTGTTTATAGCTGCGTGTCCAGCCTGATCTGTAGATTGTGTAAATGTCCCACGTGACCTACAGAACCCATAAATGAATGATGTGGAGGGCTTGGGTTTCCCCTCACATACCTAAAGCTGAAAACAGCACCCGTGTTGTTCATCTTCTGCCTCGGTGTGGAATGAATGTGTGGAAAAGAGAGGCTGTGATTAAACCAGCATTAACCCTGTGTGTGTAGTTAGTGATGAGAGAGGCATGCCTCATTTGAGGCTGGGATCCTGTGGGTGCATTCTGAGTGTGTGGCCAATAGGGCCTGAATATGCGGACGGTATGTATGGGCTCTCTGAAAACACACGAGGGGAAGTGTTTTATATGGGTATTTTATCTCTTGTTTTATCACACTACTGCTTAAAACTTCAGTAAGATTTTTCAATGTTTTCATAGTTATGCTCTCAACAGGAAGTGTGAGGGTGGAGATTAAAGCAGCAGGACTGCTAGAGTCAGAATGCTGACTGGCTTCCCGAATATCAGGCTGAGAGCACATTCCTTGCACTGCCCTCCGCTAATCAAATACTCATGTGTCTCCATACACCCAGCACCTGTAGTACAGAGCAGAATAACAGCAGCTAGATAAGACATCTTACTCCACACATGAAGGATAACACCCATTTACAGTGGTTAATGGTATAATGGTATTTTAATGGCTTTTTCTGTTCTATGCCTTTCCAGTCATCAGAGCCAAAGTGGTTGGACAGAAGGAGGTGGTCACTGGTAATGATGCCTACGGCAATCCAATCAAAATGATCCAATATGATGTCAAACAGATAAAGGTTAGTGGAGAATATTATTTTTGTTGCTATCCGCTAACTTTCATTTTATTTTCCTGGAGCCAAACACAAAATTAGTGCTGTGTTATTATGGAGTTATCATGATTACGACATGTATAGTGTTACTGTGACATTAAAACTCCAACAACTTTCAATCGTTTTCAAACAAAATTATGATAACAGGGGCAGATTATTGATTGATAACGTCTTATTTTTGCACAGTTCCTTACACGATACAAGCGTATAACCTCAAAATACTTTTACCATAATGCATAAATTGGAAACGAATACATTTTGACCTTTACATCACATAACCAACTCCATATTTATGGCTCCACTGACAAAGTAAACTTGCTCAAAAGCTCACCTGGAACTGCATTGCACTTACAATGCAAATCGCTTTTAGCGCTACTCACAGGACATTTCACTTTGAAAGTGTCACAAAATGTGCAATAAGCAACCTTATATAATTTTGGCACAGGCACATCTTTCTAATAAGCCTGGCTTGCCAAAATTAATCTGTTGCTAATGTTATCAGAATGCTATATAAAAAATAGCTACATCAATTCTTTATACGTATGTTGTATATTTATATTATGAATTTACCTTATTATTTTCTTTGCAAAACATTGAAAAACAAAGACGGCATACCAAATATAATTTGTAATTATTGGCGCCATAAACTGTTCGTATGAATTGTATGTTTACAATATTAAACTAAAAGAGAAAGCCAAGACTGTAACTTGACTTCTTTATGCCATCTTCTTTCACTAGATGTACAAGGGTCCTGACGGAGATATTGATGCCATCTTAACGGGCCCCTTACCAGCTTTGTGCGGGGTCAGTCTGGAGAGCACTGGCAAAAAGGAATACCTGATTACTGGTAAGAGTGAATTAACATGTTGTGAACAATAGTGTTCAAGCCAACAGCTTTTGCTTCTGTAAACTGTAGAAGCGATACCTTTATACCAACATCGTTTCATTAATCTGCACAGGTAATATGGATTCAAATGGCACATTGCGTATAAATCTTTGCAACTACATTGAATCTTGGGAGTCTCTGAGTCTGACACAGAAAAAGAACTTGGGTCCACGCTACCAGATGGGCTGTGATTGCAAGGTATATCTATCTATCTATCTATCTATCTATCTATCTATCTATCTATCTATCTATCTATCTATCTATCTATCTATCTATCTATCTATCTATCTATCTATCTATATATCTGTCTGTCTGTCTATCTGTCTGTCTGTCTCTCTGTCTGTCTCTCTCTCTCTCTGTCTCTCTGTCTGTCTGTCTGTCTGTCTGTCTCTCTCTCTGTCTGTCTGTATATCTTTCTGAAGATCTGTCTGTCTATATCTATCTGTCTGTCTGTCTGTCTGTCTGTCTATCTATCTATCTATCTTTCTATCTATCTATCATCTATCTAGCTATATATCTAGCTGTATGTCTATCTGTCTTTCTGTCTATCTGTATATCTTTCTGAAGATCTGTCTGTCTATATCTCTGTCTGTCTGTCTGTCTGTCTGTCTGTCTGTCTGTCTATCTATCTATCTATCTATCTATCTATCATCTATCTAGCTATATATCTGTCTGTCTTTCTGTCTGTCTATCTATCTATCTTTCTATCTATCTATCATCTATCTAGCTATATATCTAGCTGTATGTCTGTCTGTCTATCTGTCTTTCTGTCTATCTGTATATCTTTCTGAAGATCTGTCTGTCTATATCTCTGTCTGTCTGTCTGTCTGTCTGTCTGTCTATCTATCTATCTATCTATCTATCATCTATCTAGCTATATATCTGTCTGTCTTTCTGTCTGTATGTCTGTCTGTCTCTCTCTCTCTCTGTCTGTCTGTATATCTTTCTGAAGATCTGTCTGTCTGTCTGTCCATCTATATCTCTGTCTGTCTGTCTGTCTGTCTATCTATCTATCTATCTATCTATCTATCTATATATCTATCTATCTATCTATCTGTCTATCTGTCTATCTATCTATCTGTCTATCTGTCGCTCTTCTGTCTTCTCGTTCTCACAGCTCTTCTCTTGTCTTTGTGCAGGTCGTCCAGTGTCCTATGATTCCTTGTTCCATTAATGGCCCTGCGGAGTGTCTTTGGACTGATTGGGTGATGGAGGGAACGGTTCAAGGTACACAGTTTCAGCATTACACCTGCATTAAGAGGAGTGACAGCAGCTGTGCCTGGTACCGTGGATACGCCCCACCTAAAAAAGAGTTCATGGACAATGAGGACCCTTAAACAAGTCTTCATTTCGATCTCTCATTCAGAAAATCCCCCGCAACACAGCTTACGTGACCTTAAACTCACACCTTAATCCTGCAAATGCATTCCAGAGCCCGTGGAACCTGTCAAGAACGTGTTTGGGCCATTACAGAAATTCAAAGGGAAAAGATCTAATATGGGAATATTTTTGTATAAATGAATGAATAAAAAGAAAAAGAAAAATAATGAATCATATTTTGCATAGAAAAAAATAAAGTTAAAAAAAATCCTAAAAATGCCAATGGTCGAGTTTTCATTATGGTATTACAAAACTGCATATTATCATTACTGTATTACAATATTTAGAACATGATAATTACAAACAAACTAATAAATTAAAACTTCCGGACATGCAACAATTTGCTAGAAATACAATGCAATATATTATGTGTGTGTGCTATTTTCCCAGGCATGAAGAATGCATACATTTGGTTGCATGTTAATATATGAAGTGAATCTTACCTCTAGTGTTGAAATGACAGGCAGAAAGGTTTTTAGCTATATTTTTTGCAATCCAATAAAGAGGAAATTGGTTACAACAGTGTTTTTCACTTCCTCAAACACAGATTGAGCAAATAGTTTTTCATATTTTATGCCGTCAAGTTTTTTGTTACCACATAATTCCCATACTTTGTTTGTATTATTTCATAGTTTTGACTTAACTATTATTCTAAAATGGAGAAAACAGTAATACTAAAGAACTGGTATGATAGTCAGAATTAGTAAGTATGTCCAGATCTTTGCTTGGTAGTGTACACCAGAAAGTGAAATGAGTTCATGGCTGTCGAAGGAATGTAAATCATAAGTGCGATGTAAATTGTATTCTGTACTGTGCATATAGCAGCATACATACATCTGAGAATAATTTATGTATTTTTTAATAGATACAGGATTTTCTAATTTATATCAAAATTATACTGCTTTGAATGTGTTCAGAAATATATGCAGTTGTATGTGCTGTTGTTTATGTTTTTTCATGTTTTGTCATTTTATGACTTTTTATGCATTCTTCGTAGCAAACTGCATTTATTAAGAGTTATGTCTAGTAAAGCTTCATTGATACCCATTGTGATAACTGTTATGATATTCATGAATAAAGGAGCAGAAATGTCCAATGAACAATTCATATTTTTCAGTATCTGGTCATTAATATATGCAGCTCATGTACCCTGTCAAATGATGGTCCCCTCGTGAATGACCCTCTTAAAATATAAAGTCACATATATTTATGACATTATAAGGACATGTGTGCAAAAATTGAAAAACAATTTTTGCATAACTCTAAACTCAGTTCTGTGCATTGCACACATCTTTCGAAACTAACAGCTCTTTTGTTTCATTTGAGAAACACTTTAAATGTTACTCAGTTACTGATGACCTAAAGTCAACTTTATTTCTAAAGTACCTGTACTTTTTGCTAAATAGATTGATTCACAGCAGCTTCACAATAGTTTCAATTTCAAATTCAATAGTGTTATTATACAGCTCAAATCAGTTCAGTGTTTAGTTCAGTTGCATTATTGAGTAAAATGTATCATTTGTTCATGCATACTCTATATACAGTGCATTACAGTATGTGTGGAGTGCTGTGATAAAACTTCTGTGCTCCTCTGCACTCTGAACAAGCCGAAGACACACAAGAGAGGTGTTTTACCTTTTTCACATCTGTGTGTAGTTTGGTGTGCATGGGGCTAATTATTTTATATTTGTGTGTTGAGTTTTTACGCAAAATAGAAGAGTTAAAACAGTTTTGAAAGAAGTTTTTGCTTTTGCAAGATGTGTGACATTTTGCATATTGTGTGTTTGTTTTGAGGTTTTGTGTGTAGATATTTGAGAAATGGAGACATAGTTTCAAAAACTATGAAAGCCTTAAAAAAAAAAACTGTAATGATGTGGTGTGACAGTGTCCATATCATCCTGAGAATCATACAAAAATAAATAAATAAACTAAATAAAAAGTTTTTGATTTACTTGTGTATTTTACTTTTTTAAATATCATTATTTTGGTTAGTACCGAAAAGGATTAGGGCCAAGCAATAATAACTAAACAATAAAACCATCTCAAGATTAATGTCATTTTAATGCAAGATTAAACTCGTTAAATTTGGAGAAAAAAAATCGAAATAAAATGTGAAGAATAAACTCATTAAATTAAGAGAAAAAAGTTGTTAATAAAATGTTTAAATAAAATGTAATATAATAATTGTAAGAATAATAATTCTCAATATTTAATTGCTATTTTTTTCCCTCTAAATTTAAAGAGATTTTCTTGAAACAACAACTTTATTCTCATATTTAATTATTTAATTCTAAACATTTTATTTACATTTTTTTTTTATTTAACAAATGTAATCTTGCATTATAATGACTTTAATCTCGAGATGGTTTTATTTATTTTATTATTGCTTGGCCCTAATCCTCTTCCATAGGTTGGAGCACAAGAAGCAAATGGAGAAAAAACATTTTTGAAAAATTATATTTTCTTCTATGTCCTTTGAAGAGGACGCCATTACTAAGTTATTCAAAATAAACAAATAAATAAACAGACATTAAAAGGCATGTATAGGCAAAAAAACAAAAAACAAAAAAAAAACAAAAACGTTTTATCTTTTTCATTCACCAATCAGGTTTAGGTCTCAGGCTGTTTTTAACCAAACTTTGTACAAAAGTTGATTCTCAACTATTTTATGCAAGATATAACATGATATGAACAGACTTAAATGATATACTATTTTACTTTATGCATAAAATGTGTAAAATGTCCATAAATTAGTATTCCCATTCTACAGTATACAATGTAGCTATACATCGCATCTAATTTGCATATTAAATATACATATAATGTCTTGTCGGGGCAAACCATTATGAAAAAGTGTTATAATGGAAGTAATAACTAAAAATTCATAGGAATATTGATCTATATTTTCTTTCCCTATTGACTCTGTTTCCCTAAAATGCCTGTTTTACATCATGATGTTCGTCCTGGAGTCCTCTACAGAAGACATGCATGAAATGATGCCCTGCTCTGTACAGGACATCGGGATTAAAACTGTGGCATGTGTTTCAGAGAAATGCTCTGAAGTACAATGTCCTCTACAGAAGACAGAAGTCTAGTCCTGGGTCCCAGGAGGTTTTAATATGACTCCAAACAATGCAAGTCTATGGGAACTGCGCACTGCGACCCCTGGTGGCACTGTTGTGGTTTTTCACTCATTACACTGCAGTTTTAACCAGTTTTTAGGAAGCCTCTTCGGGAGTCTATCCTTTCGTCTATAGCAAACTTAGATCTTAATTCATGCATTTCTTTGTTCTTGCATAAGAAATACCGACCTCCCGGTGGACCCAATCTAATTTACCCAATCTTTATTATTATTATCATTATTTTGTTTTTAAAACTCCTTTATATGATGGTCCCCTTGCGAAAGATCCTCTTTAAAAATAAATTGTACCAGACGAAAATTAATTTATTATTATTAAGTTGTAACCAATGTTTTGTATCTGCCTTGTATCTTTTCTATCCACTGTTATAATACATATAATATAAACCCGAAGATAAACATATTTAATCCAAATTTGCACGGCGTTCTTCACAATAACCTTGTCGATCTTGCATGTTCTCGCGCCCTCTAGCGACTCTCTCGTGTCTCGGTTGATAAATCTCTGCCCGCGCAGAATTACTCCCCGAGTAAACAGTGCGTGCACTGGCAGGATCCGTGTTAAGAGTTAGACGGCAAGCGGTTCGCGTCCTCTGATTGGACACTGGATCTATGAATGAAGTGTGTCGTCAGAGCCGAGCTCAAAGTTGATTGGCCGCTCCGTTACGTCAATCACGCATGCACACGCCCTTTTATAATGCAGCATGGGGCAGAGAACGTAACAAAATGAAGGCTTCGTAACGGAATATAGTCTTAACATCAAAACAGATCAAACGATTCGCGGTCATTCACCGATGGGTACGTACACGATGTTCTTTTCATGCGTTTGGTGGCGAATTACGGACGAATGTGTGCTGGTTCTTCAGAAAACGCTTGTGTGCGGGTCAGGAGCACATTGCAGCAGTATGAGCGCCACGCTCTCTTTGATAGACGGCTCTGCTCACGATGTGAACCCGTTTATATCTTCCCGAAACACCCAGCTAGCTCGGTCAGTGTCGCTGCTTATTACGAGCGCTGAATGTGCGGAAACGATTGGGACTGTCGATGAAAACACTGTTTACGCTGAAGCGGATGCTAAAGTAGCTTGCTAGCGTGCGACTAGCACAGCTCATGTCGAGTATTCTGACGCTCACAGTCTTTTACATCGACATTAATACTGCAGGCTTGTGCTAAACAACCCGTCATCACGATGTCCTTGTCCAGCTGAGGTTTCTGAACGAGTTTCCAACAGCTGCGTCCTTATAATCTCTATAAATGCACTGTGAAGCGAACACACTGTAAATTACCTGTCAGCTGTCATTTGCTGATGTCATCCACCCGAGCTCGTTTACACACAGGGTGAAGTATCTCTTACTTTAATGATTAAACTTTGCGTTTCATAAGCGTGTGGTTATAGTGCGGCGAAATGATACATTTTCAGGCTGTGTCTCAAATCTAGCTGCCTGCTAAGAGCACTTCGAGGCATCATGTCATGTTCAACCCGCTGTCCAGAAGAGGATTGGCACTCAAACACGATCAACTGAACACACAGAGTATAATAAACCCACAGACAGCTGAGGAGTAATAGTGGTTAGTATGTAACGATACTGTACATGCCACACGAGCCGTCGCTGGACACGTGCTTGTAACCGGAAGTCCTTTACCACAGGGAGACTCTGTACCGTTTATGTAGAAGTGTCTCAAAACGAGTCAGTAATGTTTGTACAGCGCACTTTTTCATGTAGGCTTGCTTAATGACAAATCTGCAGCTTTAGGCCAATTGTCAGTGTGTTCTTAACGTTTTACTTGGCCAGTTTTATAATAATCATATGTACTGGTTCTCCTGTATTAACTGGTATGGGATATGAACTCTGTTCTGTTATAGATCAGTGGGTGTAAGAATGAGAAATGATTATTTATTGTTGTTCATGACGATGGCAGTAAAATATAATAGTAATAACATGTACTCTCTGTGGTCTAGAGTCATTTGCATGGAGATATGTGTCCAATAGAAAACAAACTAATGGAGTTCAGAGCAAGGCATCACTGGACCCTTATCACTACTGACCTGAGAAACATGTTCCTGATTGTATATAAGGGGAGGCCTGCTGAGGAAACGATTGGAGTGTGTTTGTGTATTTGTGTGTGTGTGTGTGTGTATCGCTTTAAATGATTTACAAGCTACATTATCAAATATTAATTGTATTGATGTTCTCGTCAAATGCTCATTTATTATTCATTTGTATGTTCTTTGTTGTTTTTATTAGGGATGCACGATAATATCGGCACAATATCGGTATCGGCCGATAAAAGCTTAAAATGACCATTATCGGTATCGGCCGATATGAATATTTCTGCCGATGAGCCAAACCGATATTCTCCAAGTGAAATAATTGACCTGTTTTTCAGATGTGAATGTCTGTCTACATTTGTAAAATAATAAATTTATGGTAGAATCAGTACAGAAGAGATACATGGATTTCTCTTCAGTAAAATTAAAGTTTAAATATATCAGTATATATTTGTATATATATCGATATCGGTATCGGCATCGGCATCGGCCAAAATTATTTTGAAAATATCGGCATATCGAATATCGGCCAAAATCCAATATCGTGCATCCCTAGTTTTTATAATGCCGTTGTAAATGAATTCTAGCATTAAAACCGGATGTTTATCATTTCTTTGTGTGGTTGAGGTTCCTCTAGTTTGCTTGAGCACAGTTGAATGCATGTGGATAATATTAATGGAGTCTGTATTCGTGCTTGTGTAATTATTTTAGCATCTGCTGGTGAATGTTTGCATGTGATATTGGCAGTAGAGTGAAGAGGTGCACGTGGGGATGAATGTGGTAATGCACACATGTGGCGCAGGCTGTTACATCACTGCAGCTCATGCAGGGCTGTGTCTCCATTAATCGCAGGCGCACATGAAGGTTAGTCTGCCCTTGTGGCTTTGATGCATGTGCAGCGTGCTCCTTGCTCTGTACGTCAGCACTAGACCTGATGAGTAAGACCACGCAGGACCCAACTCAGCCTTACTGTTCTGTCCCGAATGCACCAAAGTCTACATCTTACAGTTTTTATTTCTGAAGATCTATGAAGACTTTGTCAGCAGAATGAATTGCAGCCAGCTGAAACAGAGGCTTTGTGATTGATTCTGAAGAACCTGGTAATGATTGATATTTTGAGTCGAGAAGGATCTTTTAATGCCTTTGTGTTATCCAAAAGAACGATCAATCGTGTAAACATGATCAAATTTACAATGAGGTTTGATGTTCGATAAAGGCATAGTTCACCCACAAATGAAAATCTGCTGAAAATGTGCTCTTCCTCAGGCCTTTCAAGATGTAGATGAGTTTGTTTCTTCTTTTGACCAGATTTGGAGAGATTTTTCATCACAGTGAATGGGTGCCGTCAGAATCCAAACAGCTGGTCAAAACATCGCCGCGATCCACAGCCAGCACTCCAGTCCATCAATTAATGTCTTGCGAAGTAAAAGAGGTGTGTGTTTGTAAGAAATAATCCCATCATTAAGGCATCTTTTAAATGTTGCTAAAATTCGGGTCTTCTCCATAATATTGAACATTAAAATCTGAATCAGGAGAGAAATATGCACAGATCATGCACCGTTTATAATCCGAAACAGTTCTAAATAGTGTTAAACAAATGTATTGGTGGATTTTGGTCAGAGGGGCAGGGTTTCATATTTTATTGAAGCACCCCTGGGCGCCGCCATTGGCTAGCGAACCCCCACCTGCTGTTAGCATTCCATTGACTCCCATTCATTTTGGCTTCATTTTGACAGCGAATACCTTTACATCAGAGGCGTTTAAAGACTCCATTTGTCCATTCATTATTTCTAAAGAAACACGAAAATGTATAAAAGGCTCCATTACCTTGTATCTTACGTTGTGGCCCCGTAGAAGCAGTTTTTGTAAAAATAGGCTAACGATTGCGTCATAACCAGCGACTCTCTGTCGCACAGTAGAGAAATTACCATATGGACAGGAGAAGAAGCTCGCAGACAATCTTTTGCTGTCTATGAGTCTATTGGGGGGATGTGGAGGCATGAAGTCAATGGAGAAGCCCATAGAGAGTGCATAAAAGACATGGGACAAAATTGTTCAACAACATCTGCAAGATTCGGTGGGTGATTATTAAGATTTCTCTTGGGACAGCAATTAGAAGACTTACAGGTTTCTCACGTGACCTTTACGTCATCAAGCTCAGTTTGAGTCTGCACAGTACGCCCGACCCCCAGGAAGTGTGTGCTTCTAAGTGACTTCACTTGTCTCCGTTGAATCCAATGGGGTCGCTGTGTGTCCATTTCTTTTACTGTCTATGATTTTGACATGGGTGGACAACAAGAAATGGGCTTTTTCACTGGAGGAAGTGGATTACAGACTTGGTTAAGATTACTTGTGGATTGTTGTTTTTATCAACCGTTTGGACTCTCATTCTGATGGCACCCATTCACGGCATTGGAAAATGTCTCCAAATCTGTTCTAATTAGAAATAAATGGACATTGCATCTACATCATGCATTAGCCTGTGGTTGAGTACATTTTCAGTAAATGTTCGTCTTTTTTTTTGAAAACGAGGTGATTGTTGCTCATTCATAGTTTAGTTCAGTCCTTAGCAATTTAAACAATGTAGTGTTTTCTGTAATTACTTGAACATCGGTGTATAAGTTTAATCTGCTTCAGTGCATTTGATGCGATATTATGCATGCATTAATGCAAGTAACATTCAGAACCGTTTGGTTGCCCTGTTTGTTTCTGTTTATCCTCAAAAGCAGTCACAGTAATACCTGATAGGTGTGCACTTTTCCCTAGAAGCAGTGCTGTTTCTGTTACGTCACAACACAGCTGCCGCGTCCGAACTGTTCTCAGATTGGATTTAGTTCAGATGCAATGCTTGTATTCTGCATGTCGTGTATCTTTGTGCAGCTTGTTATCTGCAAGGCATGCGAAAGCAATGTTAGTGCAGTCTTGTGGTTTGTGGCTAAATCACACTTCGTATCTCCCCTGGTGTCTTGATTTGAGCGGATGTACAGGCTCATGTTTTTCAGTTGCGTCTTGCTCGGTTCGCCAGAAAAGTTACATGAAATATCTATTCTACTAGATTATCTTACTTGCCAACTTTATACTGGCTTTGAAGAATTGGAAATCTTCTTGAAACGTCTGGCAAACCAAATCTCATGTGTTGATTTCCGTGACTCGTTTTCCAATTGTTGTTCTCTGTTGCTCTTCATCAGTGACACACAATGCCGATAGTAGACAAGCTCAAAGAGGCCCTGAAGCCGGGCCGCAAGGACTCCAGCGACGAGGGCGACCTGAACAAGTTACTGGCTTCATCCGCCAAGAAAGTGCTTCTGCAGAAGATCGAGTTTGAACCTGCCAGCAAAGGCTTCAGCTACCAGCTGGAGACCCTCAAGACAAAATATGTGATCCTGAATCCCAAAAACGATGGAGCGGCGGCACAGAGACCGACCGAACCTGCTCAGATCAAGAGACAAAGTAAGATCACCAACACTGGTTGAGCCACACCGTTTCACTACATTTCTCAGTGATGTTTTTCAGTTTGCTTAATAATTGTTAGTGAGGATTTATATTTCCATAATCTTCATTAAATCCCAGTCTCTGAAAGCCTGAGTGTTGGGCAGAGCGATGGGATCCCCGCTCCGCAGAAGATGCTCTTCCCTGGGAACAAGCTGTCCATGAAGTGGGAACGAGTGTATCGGGTTGGAGCCGGCCTCCACAACCTGGGCAACACCTGCTTCCTCAACTCTACTGTACAGTGTCTGACGTACACCCCGCCGCTGGCCAACTACCTGCTCTCCAAGGAGCACAGCCGATCCTGTGAGCAGTTTTACTCTTAAGATAGTGCATGGATGTGAACAGTGTGCTGCACATCTGAGTGTTTCCTGTCTGGACCTCACCATAAACGCCCTCTTTTTTTGTCTCCTTCAGGTCACCAATCTGGATTCTGCATGATTTGTGTAATGCAGAACCATATCATCCAAGCCTTTGCCAACACGGGCAATGCCATCAAGCCTGTATCATTCATCCGAGACCTGAAAAGTAAGAGCTTCCTCGAATTTATTCAAGAAAAGATCTTTTCAAGCCTAGAGATGAGTTAGACGTTACAGGAAGTGCTGCTGATGACTACACTGTGATGATCGCATGTTCCCAGACGCTCCTTTCTGTTCATTATCACATCACTTATCCTTTTCTGCAATTATCCTCTGACATAACCAGACTTTTTTTTTCATATCCTTCAGAAATCGCTCGGCATTTTCGATTTGGGAGCCAAGAGGATGCTCACGAGTTTCTGCGTTACACCATTGACGCCATGCAGAAAGCTTGCTTGAACGGATATCCCAAGTAAGAGCACTAGCGTAACTAAGTTACTGCAGAAAGCCCAAGAGTTAGTTTTATTGGATCAGAGGAATAATGAGCCCTTCTGCTCACAGACTGGACAGACAGACACAGGCCACCACGCTGGTCCACCAGATATTTGGGGGTTATCTGAGGTCTAGAGGTAAGCACAAGTGTCACGGGTAAACATGATGCATTGACATCCAAGTCTGTGTGACATAATAAAAGTGATAGGATTTTGCTGGCTCATTTTATTGTTAATTTTAAGTAAATGATTGAGAGCAGCTGTATGGTCTCTAGAGATGGATAGTTTGTGATAGTCAAATGTTTGAGGTCCGAAAGATTTTTAGAAAACGTTTTTTACATGCAATTTATTCCTGTTACACAAAGCAGCGTCATTACATAATCCTTCAGTGTCACATGATCCTTAACGAATCCTTCTAACATGCAGATGTTGAGCATAGTTGTGCTGCTTCATATTTCCTGGCAAGCGTGAGATCTTTACACCGTTTGCTCTGATTTTGCAGTGAAGTGCTCTCTTTGTAAAAGCGTGTCGGACACGTATGACCCAAACCTGGACATCACCCTGGAGATTCGGGTGAGACTCTGGCATTGTTTTTCAGAGCCCTGCGCTTCAGTGGTTTTAGGATGATGAATGTCTTTTGTCCCAGACCCAAATCTCCTCTGAATAACATTAAATCCCTCTCTCGTTCCTCCTTTTCAGCAAGCGGCCAACATCGTTCGTGCTCTGGAACTATTTGTCAAGCCTGATGTTTTGAGCGGCGAGAACGCCTACATGTGTGCCAAGTGAGTTATCTTCCTCAGCAGTTTATACAATACCAGCAAAACATTGCAGGCCAGTCGATTCGAGAACCAAGCAACCGCCCAGAACACCATGCTAGCATCTCCAGAGCCGCAGCTTGACATCAGTGGTTCATCATATTGTTTTCTGGCTTTAGATGCAAGAAGAAAGTTCCAGCGACTAAGAGGTTCACAGTCCACAGAACCTCAAATGTGCTGACGCTGTCGCTTAAACGTTTCGCCAACTTCAGTGGAGGAAAAATTACCAAGGTATCAGCCTAATCGTTTCCCTGACACGCAAACCGGTTTATAGTCCGTGAACGGCGCACTGATTGATGGTTTTCTGTTAGGATGTGGGCTACCCAGAGTTCCTGAACATTCGGCCGTACATGTCCCAGAGCACGGGGGATCCTGTGATGTACGGGCTCTACGCTGTCCTCGTGCACTCGGGGTACAGCTGCCATGCTGGACACTACTACTGCTACGTCAAGGTCAGCGCTTTTACATTCAACTCATTTGTTTATTCATTTCAGATGGAAAAACCAATGACTTGACTAAAATGAGTTCAGATTATGTTGGATATTTTAACAGGGTGAGCATAAGAGATGTAGTCTTTTTCACGTTTAATGTGTTTGGCTAATGCTCTGTCATAGGCCAGTAATGGACAGTGGTACCAGATGAATGACTCAATGGTGCACTCCAGTAACATCAAGGTTGTTCTTAATCAGCAGGCCTATGTCCTCTTTTACCTGAGGTAATATTCATGCTTTCTCATCTACGCTTCATATTAGTCCAGTAGATTGGCCTGGTTTTTACAGTCTCTTTTTTTTTTCTGTGGTAGGATCCCTGAAAAGAAAAATACAGATGCTTCAAACACAAAGCAGAGCATAGTTCACTCTGGGAGAGCTAATATGACACCGGAGCAGCTGAAGAAGAGCACACTTAATGGACCTTTGTCTTCACCACAGGTTACAAAGGTACACACGTCTGACACCAGCTGGAGAAATGAGATCAATTTGCATGTGTTTCCCCAAACAAAATCACAGATATTTACATTGAAGGCTGGACAGAAAGCTGCACAGTAGCAGAATTGTTTTACAAATTATATATCATCTTTTTTTTTTATAAATTATAAGAATCAAAAATAAAAAGCTAAATGTTTACTAACCATTAAACATGCATTTTAGTATTCTTCACTTCACAAAAAATGTAGCGGTATACAGAACATGAATGGAAACATATCAATATAGAATCAATTCTTTGCCTTCAATATAAACATTTATTATAAACGCAGGGCCTAACAAATTTAAAAAGTGGAACTGAATTACCTGCATCTGGAAAAGTGCCTAACAAGCACAAACGCTGTGAAGGTTAAATGTGAGGAGCGCATCAGATAAAAACAGGACCTGATTTTAGTTTTGAAAAATTCCCCCTTTAGGTGTCTCTTATGAGGGGATTTTTTTTTATTTTTTTTTTATCATCCAACGTAGATCAGTGTATTTGTTTAAGGATTAATACAAGCAATGGCACAAACAAATACAATAACAAGATACAACTAAAATGAGCTGTGTTTTAAGTTTTTCAGGTAGCTATAACCATAATATTCAGGTACTGAAATACTGAATAATTGACTTTAAAACAACACTGGCTAGTCTTGTATAAATCATCATTAATGACAGACAGCAGCAGGTTTATTTAGGTTGCTGTCTCTTTAAGAGCTCATGCACAGATCTACTGTAACTGTTACACATATGTTGTGTGTTTACATTCACTGAATAGCCTACATACTGACAATGTTTATTATAAATCAACCGTTTACATGAATACAAATCAAGATGGGACGGATTTTGCCATTTACAAGACACAACACAACTTCATTCTGTAGATGCATGCTCTCCGATGTGGCTCTGTCTGTGAGCGACCATTTAATTGAACACTTGAATGTTTAAAATAGTAAAAGCATGTAAAAAATGATCCATGCCGTCTTCTGTTCTTTGTTGAAACTTATGTGAATTTCCAACATTATAAGTGCAGAAACTGTGGGAATCAGTAGAATCATGTGCAATCGCGCGCTGAAATTCGAGCCCTGAAAACATTTCTCTGTGATTGCACAGACCAGTATTTTGTGATTATTTTTATTTTATTTTATTTTTCCAACAACTGAAAAACCATGAACTATAGCTTACAAAACAATACAATATGGCTTAATCCAAATTCATGGGGTGATCAATCTCTCTCATGTCATAATATGTCGTAGTTATATATGGGTTGCCTTTTTTTTTCTTCCCGCTTCTTCAGAAGCTTGATCCCGCTCAGCTGAGAAAAATCCAGTCTGTGGATGGAGGTCTTGGTATTCCACTAGCCAGGTTCAGTTCAGGGGTCCAGTCTCCGAAGTTATCTAATGGTACGGGGAACTCCCATGCTCTGCCCAAGCCTCCCGGTGGACCCACACTGATCGAGGAGACCTTTAAGAAAGTGAAGAAGCCAATACCTCAGCCTCAGTCCCGCAACGGACCTCCTGCTCCATCCAACGGCCTCCCCAAACCTGACAGCGACAGGAGGAGCAACAGCGAGGGCCGCGGCCTGCCATCATCTACCTCACTCAAATCCCTGTCCGACAGCTCCTCGGCAGACACCTCCTCTGAGTCTAAAGTAAGTCCCCGTGCAACGTTGAACTGGTGGATTGAAGATGTTTCCCTTTATTTAGTCAACACTACGTAGGCCTATTTAGTAAATATTCAAAATAAGTGCAGTTTGATGTGAGAAAAAAAATCTAATGGATTTCATGAGCTCCTGAATCACAAGGTAGCTTACTCTCTGGAGTTTTATTGTGTTCAAACAAGGCCTAACCAACATGTGGAAAGCATTTCTTTCCCCTTTAATGGTAAATGAATATTGTTATAAATATCATATAGTATTGTGATGATTATTTGTGGGCGTATCGTCCAGCCCTAGTGTGACGTTCACCTCAGATGTGGTTTGTGTCGCCTCTCAGGAGAGTTTCGGCACAAGGAGCGCACCTGTAGGCGCCGCCTCTAGAGCGATGGGTCCAGCGTCTCCAGCTAAGAGCACCGAGCGTGTGAGCTCAGAGGAGCAGAAGGTGGTGAAGCTCAAACCCCAGGCCCTCACCAATGTCTCGTCAGAGCCCGTCAGCACCATGTCCCCCCCGCCCGCAAAACGACTCGCCCTGTCCGCCAAGAAGGTCAGTCTCCAGCTCCATCCACCCTCGATTCATCTGATCGTGGTTTTCAAGACACTTTGTGTCCTCGCCTTCCCATGTTTGTCACTTCATTCCTCTGAGATGTACTGGTGTTAAAAAAGATTGGAGCTCAGAGATTTAGCTCACACTAGTCAGTATTAATCCTGTGATGATGATCATGATAATACGTTTACTTCTTTCAGCTCATGTCTGTTTTGTCGGTTCGCAGTCTGCAATGCAGTCCTTTTTAAAAATTTCTTTTTTTTTCTTTTTTTCTTTCTAACAACTTCTAATTCTTCTCTGCTACACTTTCTTTTTTTCCTTCCCTCTTTCTTTCTTTTCTGTTTGGTCTTGATTTCTTCCCCACATGGGTCCCTTTGCCATTGTCACGTTTCATGGCTATGTTTTATTTTATTTTATATTTTTTTAGACCACAAAGTTTTTATTTATGTCAATAACTGCAGGCCAGTCCGTGTCAGAGCCCGAGCAGCAGCACTGAGGCTCCGCCCCCTTCATCTCATCTGTCCAGTGACCCCACACACCTTCTCAGCCGGGCCTCCACCCACCCGCACCACAGGTACTCCCTCGCTCTGAACTACAGCAGACTCGCTTTACGGTAGACTTTCCTTTTCAGATCAAATCCCCAGCTTTGGTATTAAAGTTAGGTTTAAGTTTAGGCTTTGGTTCTGTGTGTAAATGAATTGCCGTGTCAGAGTTGCTTTGCTGTTGTTGTGACACTCGGCACACATCTTGCTCTCTTTCAGATGCACAGATGCATGTTCCCTGCCAAAAAAAAAACTTAATAAGCTGAGGTTTTGTTTAAAAGCAGAAAAGCTCAATATTTCCACTGACAAGAAAACCCCAGAAATCATTGCGACAAGTTGTGAAAGAAATGCTGATATTCTGGAAATCTAGTTGATTCAAAAACATTTTTTATAGAACTGATACATTTCCCAAATCGGTTTTTAGTGCTCTGTCGATTTGTCCTACGCTGTCAGATTTTCCTACCTCCCACTAAAACAGTGGGTAGTACAATTCAACAATGAAAAATGCTACTGTAAAGTTGTTTTATTAACATATACACCTAACACAACCCTAAACCTACCATTACAGTACTGCAAATACAGTAACTATGTTATATTCACAGTTGTAGCTAGAAGAGATACAGCTACAGGGAACCAACAATAAATATTATTTTCTACCAATTAGATTGCGTTTTTATTAAAGTCTACACCTACCCCAACCCTAAACCTACACTTACAGTAATGCAGATACATTAAATATCGTTGTTTAGCATGAGAAAAAATACGCGATATTGAAGTGCGCATGCGCAGTAAACCCGGGTAGGATAAAATGTCAGGACACCGGGACTGCAGAGAGACATTTCATTATATCTGTTCGTATTTTACTATCGACTTGGGATCAAAATACATCCCACATCTCTACTCCTAAAAATTCAAATGTTTCTGTCTCTTGCGCAGATATTCATATTCAGGAATTTCTGACTCTCATCAGCTCAAAGTGCAATCTTCACCTTCGACTCGCCTTCCTAAAGATTCAAGTCCCCTTAAACGTCCCTCCTCCACTCTGGATCCGCCCGCTCATGTTCCCTCTCCACAGACCAATGGCGTTAATCCCCAGACGCCCAGTAGACCTAGACCAATCCAGAGCCAGAACCAGTCAGCCCCAACTACAGGACTACCCCAGGGGCTCACCAGTCCCACTCTCAAAAAGAAGAAAAAGAAACTAAAACGAAGACATTTGGAAGTCGAGCAGGATGCCCCTAAAGCCTCGCCCCCAGAAGAACCCAAGCCAAGTACCGAAATCAGGAAGAAGAAGAAGAAAAAGAAGAGGAAAAGGGAACGAGAGGCCAAAGGTCTTGAGGGACAGAGAGAGTGTGTACAGTCCCATCTCGAGCCCTGTCAGGATGAGGACTGGTGTCTTGGAGAAACTTGGAGTATCATCTCAGAAGCCAAAGAAAAGGAGTATGAGTCATCAAAAGTGGCAGAGAATCGTGAGACCAAACCTCAGTCAGTGCCTCTGATTGGCCAGCCGGAGACTGACCCCGTCCCGAAGAAGAAGAAAAAGAAGCACAAACTCACAGAGCAGCTGGAAGAGCTCAGCAACGGAGTCACCGTTTCAAAGTGGTGAGTTGGCTACTGAAACGTTCAATCACAGGCCATTGAGTCTCTGAGCTTGGCTCATGATCATAACATGTTAACTGTAGAACTTAATTCACTTTAACTGCCACATTCTTTTCTTTCAGTGCTGTTGTAGAAGAACTTGGTAGCGCATACCTTGGAGAGACCAAGAAGAAAAAGAGAAAAGAAAAAAACTTAAGAGAAGAGGAGGAGAGACCAAGGGATGAAGAACATCTTCAGGAGACCAATGGAGTCGAGTCTCCTCAGATGAGCAATAAGGGCAAGCTGAATCCTGGTAAACCCAGCACAGGTATTATATACTCTGAACAACATCCATAACTATTCACTTAAACTTAATAGGCTGAATTGTGTTTGACTTTACTCCAGAGCAGAATTTATGGCTTTGGGTGCATATCCACAGCCGGTAACACTTTATGGTAAATGGTAAATGGACTGCATTTATATAGCGCTTTCAACAGACCACATGGCCATCCAAAGCGCTTTACAATTTGCCTCACATTCACCCATTCACACATTCATTCACACACCGATGGCGGTGTCTGCCATACAAGGCGCCATCCAGCTCGTCGGGAGTTATTTTTAATAACTGCATGCTGTTAAGCATTAGGAAACAGTTAATTCATAATTTATAAATCATTAATAGACATTTATAAGCAGTTTATAAATACAAATATAAATGCTTTATACCTGATTTAAAAGCATATCTATAATGTATTTAATAATTGTTTTTTCATACTTTATTAATGATCAATTTATCATTTCTAAATTAGGTATAGCATTATTTACACACCAGTTATTAAGGAGTTGTCAGTGGTTCATAAGATCACTTAGAAATTGTAAGTAAATGATTAATAAACTATTTGAATGTGCATTCATACATCTTTTTATTCAGACATATAGTAATAGTTACTTATAGTGTTAATAAATGGTTTCTACTGTAATTCAGGTAGTTATAAAACAATGTAGTTGTTAGTTAACTATTTTTGTGAGCTCATCTAAAGTGAGGACTATTTATGCCTTGTAAAGCTTTTACAAATGAGATTTAAAGGCTGTTAATATTTCTATGTTCTGTATCACTGTTGTGTTTGTTTCTGTTTTTTTGTTTAGAAGATAACTGAGCCTTTAAATATCCTTTATAAATGCTTTACAAGGCATAACTAGACTCACTTTAGATGAGATCACATAAATAGTTAACTGACCACTACTAAATGCTTTATAACTACCTGAATTTACTACATTTCTTTTGATCTTATGAATCAATGGCAACTCCTAAATAACTGGTTTGTAAATAATGCTATACTTCATTGAGAAATGATAAATTGATCATGAATAAAGTATTCTTGATTTAAAAGCATATCTATGATGTGAAATTTCATAAAGCATTTATATCTGTATTTATAAACTGATTATTACGGTCTATTAATGCTTTATAAATGATGAATTATCTGTTTACTAATGCTTAATTAATGATTAATAGTGTGCAGTTATTATAAAGTGTTACCCAACAGCCTATCTCGGAGTTAAACTTTTGTCATTTTCTGTTCCAGCTGCAGTGTTTGTTTGGGACAGCCGGGTTCAGGATGGCTACAAGCGTGAGCAGAATCATCAAGACACAGATGATGTGTCGAGGAAAGGCCCGTGCTCTGCTCCTGTGTGCTGGGATGGCAAGAAAAGCTGCGATGTAGTCGAGGAGCTCCTCAAGAACTCCTCCGATAAAGCTTATGGGACTGAGGGTGAGTAGTGCACCAAACCTCTCCAATTTTCACATTTTTATGTTTATGTGAAGTGCAGCTTTAAGAGGGAAATGTGAATGAAGATTAAGCATTTAGCTCTTAAAGCTCTCACGTGCACCTATGCTTGAGTTCACTCCATGAGCTGAAATCTCAATGGTGTCTTGAATAATTTCATTCATCAGTCCTCAGTTGGGAAGGAGATGCGTCGGCCGTCAGCAGAGACGCCTTGGAGGATGCACGCTATGCCAAAAACCAGACTGTCATTGACGAGTGGGACAGTGAGTTTGACAGTGGAAAAGTGAGGACTATAACTTTGACCTTTCTAAATTATTTTTGACTTGTTAGGACTGTGGAAACCTTACACACATATACATGCATACATATATTAGTGTTGCATGTGAAGGCATTTCTTTCTTCTTGAATAGGTAAAGAAAATGAAAAAATACAAAAAGGAGAAGAGGAGGAATGCCAACGTCTTCCAGAAGATCCAAGAGCACCGTAACATGTGGTCAGTCACGCCGGGAGGCAGGAGGAGCAGCCTGGGCTTTCACCACTGAAAGGTACTTTGACACCTTTGTTTTCCCCCAAGTTCAAGTAGTAAACACTTGCTCTATGCTTGGTTACAAAAGTGCTAAACGATTATCCATCGGTCTCCTCCGTTGTTGTTTAGCCGTAGTACAAGCAGAATGTGTGACAGCTGGTGTGTGTGGTATTTGTCCCTCCACTCTGATTGCGTTTTATCCAAAGTTGAACATTCTTCAACTCTTGGGGCCAAGAATGACAGAGTGCTTGGCGTTAAAAATACAGTCAGCGCTCAGTATGCTCCTGCCGTTCAAAGCAAAAATCAAAGCACTTCCATTGAAAACAATTGAAAAAACACACCAGCCTAGGAAAACAAACGCTTTGGTGTAAAGACAAGGGTTTCAGCTTTCATCTGTTTTAATTTCATTTGTTGATTTTTTTGCCATTCAAATATTGCATATTTCTATTTAAAATCTAAGTGAACTAGGGCTGCGCAATTAATATAATTTCTAATCACAATCACAATTATGCAACGATTACATAATCATTCAAGTCCACTTATGTCATTCTGCTCGCTTAAGATGCCTTTTTTTCCTTCTACGTGCAATCTTAAGGGTTTTCCCCATTATTTAAATTTTAGTATAACATTATAATATCATTCATATTATTAATTTTTTATAATTTAAAGAAGAAACCAATCCAATGTATAGTTGACATCTGAAACTTAGAAAAGCACTAAAAGTTTTTCAATTAGAAGGACCGTATCAATTAGGCAGACTTCAAATTTTACAATGACTTTTTATTTTATATGTGTATATAAATTGTAATTTGAAGAACAGAAATGCTGTTTTTATAACAAGCTGTTTCACTGTCTCATTGCAGTTGTGAAATGTGGCTCCCAGTCGTGTGCCTGACCAGACCAGTTACTTGACTGGATCAGAAGCAGTCGGATTGGTCTCAGATTCTTCTGAAGAACTCAAGTTCACCCCGAGTGCAGCAGAACTGTGAAATAAAGCGACGAGGCTGAGGTCATCTCCTGAGGCTTTAGTCACCATCTGAAATCCAAAATATACACCAGTAATGGTGCCCTTATGATCCTAGGATCATAGGAAATGGGACAAACTGCAGTTTTGACCTTTGATCTCAATTATTCTTATTGTCATAAGAACAAATGTTTACCAGGGCCAGTTTTATCTTGGCAAGACTACACAACTCGGCGGGCGTTGGGGCTGTAATGACCAGTGAGGGAAAACTTCCTGATCTGGGGTCTTTTATTAGGAGGAGAATCCTCTTAACTTTCTAAAAACAGGGCAGAATGAAGCCCCTCCCACCAATGCTTTTACACAATTAATCAGACTCAACAAATAACATCACTCTTCCCATTATGCTACTTTTGTTAGCTCAATTATTTAGCTTTTTCATATTTGAGCTGGATATCACTAGGCACTCATTGCCTGACTGGATCATCCATTTCCTTGCCTCTGTTGGAGGAAGTTGTGTTGACTTTAGTTTGTCAGAGACTCACAGCCCTGCTGTCTTACATTGCAATACATTTATTGCCTGTGATTGTATATTTTCAGGTCTTGCCTGCTTGAATACCCTCTCATCTTTCTCAAACTCACCTTAGCAGTGTTTTTTGTTCTTGTCCCAAGGGAATACATGAGCATTTTAAAAGGGAACCGATTCTCTTGTGACCGTTTCTATAAAACGTCATCTCTTCAGATTTTCCAAAATCCAGAAATCTGTGTTATGCACAGTGCTGCATACAGCAATGCAATACATTTCATCCATGTGAGCTAAAAACAAACAAACATGGGCCTTAACACAAACCACTGTGTTGTTGCCAGGAGGGCTGAGTTAGCGTGTCACATCCTGTATCTCTTTTCTACTCTCTATGCAACTACAGCAATCCCATGGATGCTCTGTGACGGGGTCAGTCCAGGGAAAAACTAGACAAAAGCTGGTCCAAACATCATCTGTGTGAGCTGTAAACGCCCTGTCCGTCCCATGTCTGTTAGCAGCGCTGTTATACATTGGGTCAAAATGATGTACAGTACATGCTTATCCTCTGAAGAGCTGTCATAGGAGTAAACCAGTGAAGCTTTCCTATGTAGGACACTGTACAGTCTACCTTGTGCTCTCTGTGCCCCCCAAAAGTCATCCTCGTTGTTATAAACCATCCCCTCATGACTCCTTGGGTTTTAGAAAAGTTGCCTTGGTTTAAATTTTTTAAATGAATAGAACATATTGCAAACGATACTTATTAAAACGTGTTAAAATGCACACTGATAATGTATTTAAGGTTTGTGGGAAATTTTATCAAGCAGTAGACGTGTGTTTGAAAGACCTGCGTTCTGTAGGATGTCTGTATATACTCTTAGAAGTTCACTTCAGATGGGTTATTTTCAAAAAGCCTGAAAGCTGAAGAACACGAGAGTGTCTTTGTCATATTTGAACTGATGGTTCTGTACCGAATACCTTTTCTGAAAACGAGACGTCATTCAGTATTGCAGATACATAAATATAGATATACTGGTGCAATAAAGTTGTGATTTTTGTGAACGGCTTGGTTTCAGGTCTTCTTTTTCCAACATTAGAGTTAGATAGTCCTATAAAACATATATAACAGCTTTTCAATTCAAGTTTATTTTTATAGCACTTTTTATGATACAAATCATTGCAAAGCAACTTTGCAGAAAATTAAGTTTCTACAATATTTAGTGGTATTTTAGTGATATTTCAGTGGTGACTGTCAGTTTGTGTGCATATGACTGAAGTTTTCAGAAACATTAATACAAGACGTAGTCAGCCAGACGATGAACATTATTAATAGCAATTATTATATGATGCAATCAAACTAGTAGCAGTATTTGTTAGTTCTTCTGTTAACTTGTTCAGCATGCAGGGATCTTCTCAGAAAGTGCCTGACTTGTAAAGCAACCATCAAGCTGAATACAGAGGAGGTTTTTCAGCATCAGTGGTTCACAGAATGGTTTGCTTTGAAACGGTTTAACTGGAGAGAAAGAATGAAGATGTCAGGACTGAAGAAGCTGCAGGTGACCTCAGACTTCATCCACACCATCAAAACCAGGAGTCACACAGCTTTCTGATCACAGGTAATGGTGTTCAAGATATAAATAAATTTTTTAATTTAATTTTATGCATTTATTAGACGCTAAAAGCGTCTTACATTGCATTCAGGCTAACATTTTTTTCCTAACGTGTTCCCTGGGATTCAAATTCCCAACCTTGCACTTGCTAACACAATGCTCTACCGCTTGAGCTACAGTAACTCTGAATTGAAACACACAGCCATCACACATAAGATGATGTGTGTGTGTGGACCCGAGCAGTCGGGAAGACTGCAAGCAGTAATCAACTTGACATTAAATGAGAGAGAGAAAATAATTAGTTGTTTCCTTAACGGTCTTCTTTGTTGCCTGTTAATACACATTTGTATGTCAGAGTCAGTAAGACACTTTGAATCACAAAATAATTCATAAACACATTGGTACAAAATAATACACACTGTTTAAATCAAATAAACAATAAATAAATGATAGCAACCTTAACCAAATGTACAGAAATGCCCTAATTCTTACAACTGGCCTGAATTCAGGTAACTTAAGTATCTTAAGAAAACAACTCAAGTATTTCAGGTAAGTGATACATGAGTAAACTTTTATGTGACATACTGTAAGTGTCTTAAAATTATTAATAAAGTGAATAATAGTAAATTGTTTGGACATTAAAACATGTAAATTACAGTTTGGTATGACATTTAATTAATTTAACTAACCTTGACATTAAATGAAAGATCAATCAATCAATCACCTTTATTTATATAGTGCTTTAAACAAAATACATTGCGTCAAAGCCACTGAACAACATTCATTTGGAAAACAGTGTCTCAATGATGCAAAATGATAGTTAAAGACAGTGATGTCATCTCCGTTCAGTTTAAATAGTGTCTGTGCATTTATTTGCAATCAAGTCAATGATATCGCTGTAGATGAAGTGACCCCAACTAAGCAAGTCAGAGGCGACAGCGGCAAGGAACCGAAACTTCATCGGTGACAGAATGGAGAAAAAAACCTTGGGAGAAACCAGGCTCAGTTGGGGGCCAGTTCTCCTCTGACCAGACGAAACCAGTAGTTCAATTCCAGGCTGCAGCAAAGTCAGTGACTTCGGAATAAGAGAGAAACAGACAAATATTAGCGTATATGCCATTCTTCTAAAGATGTAGCAAGTACATCGGGTGTTATGGGAAGTGTTTCCGGTTCCGGTTTACCTAATTAATGCAGCCTTAAAATCCAGATTTGGATATTAAAAGCATATTAGTGTTTTATGTGTAAGCCAGGTTAAAGGGATGGGTCTTTAATTCAGATTTAAGCCTGCAGTTGATTTTGATATTCTAGGTATTATCAAATTGCCTGAGTTTTGAGAACGTAGCGGACATAGAGGACTATAATGTAAAAGGAGCTTATTCAAATACTGAGGAGCTAAACCATTCAGGGCTTTATAAGTAATAAGCAATATTTTAAAATCTATATGATGTTTGATAGGGAGCCAGTGCAGTGTTGACAGGACCGGGCTAATATGGTCATACTTCCTGGTTCTAGTAAGAACTCTTGCTGCTGCATTTTGGACTAACTGTAGTTTTTTTTTTAACTATACATGTGGCCAGCGGTGCAAATAACAATAGCAGGAGAAGCCATTACTCACAGTGCTCGATGAAAAATTCTTACCAGTTGTTTGATGAACGTGTGAAAAACCGGAGTGAGAGAGAGTGTTGTGTCTACGTACTTGTCAGGAGATGGCGCTGTAGTCCACATGTTGATACCTATAAATGGTGTGGAGTAAGAATGGAAGTTGTTGCACCTGCTGCCCATTCATGTAAATGGCTGGCACTGTTGTATTGCTTGTGGGTTTGAATAAACCTTGAAGAAGTGAGCAACTGTCTTGTCTTCATAATTACTTGGACTTGGACTTGACTTAAACTGGCGACAATGATTTTGATCTTCTACATGAAAGATGTCTGCTGTTGCTTCTTTTCCCACGCCATTCTTACCATGTCCGGGTGAGCTGTTTATTCGTCTGGTTAAACATGTTTGAGAATTACTTACTTGTCATAAATGCATCAGGAGATGACTGGCCAGTTGATAGAAAGCGAGCGTTGTTTCTTCATTGCTTGGGGACAGAAGGGCAGAGATTATTCTATACTTCACCAAACCAAGGGGAAACAATGGAGGATGCTATTTAGACTTTGAAACAACACTTTGTTCCCCGACGTAATGTTGTTACTTCTCTTCGGGACTTAGCCACCACATGTGAGTTTGCATCTAATAATGATGAAATGTTGCGAGATCAATTAGTGGAGAATGTAAACAGTCATCGTATTCGAGAACGTCTGTTATTAGAGACTGATTTGACTCTTGACAAGGCTATTACTATTGATACACAAATGGAGGCTGCTGGTGAACAAGCTAAACGTTTTTCAAATCAGACTTTAGTACCTGTGCAAGCAATACAAGCAACAAGTGTGCCTTGCTGTTGATCGTTACAAAAGACAATCACCTTTGAAATCTTTGCCTGTGCCTTCAAAGTCTTCTGCTACTTCCTTGGCTCGTGCATGTTATCGATGTGGATCTACAAAACATCTTGCAAATGATTTCAGATGTCCTGCAGTTTCTGTAAAGTACAATAATTGTCAAAAGGTGGGACATTTTTCAAGAGTGTGTCGTTCACAGCAAACACAGCCTCTGTACCTGTGGAGGTGATTGTGGATTCTGGATCTTCCGTTTCCATTCTGCCTAAATCTGTGTATGAAAAACACTTTAAACAAGACTCTTTGCTGCCTTCTGCTGTACAATTGGTGACATATTCACAAGGTCCAATATCAGTGCTTGGTTGTCTACCTGTTACTGTTACCAAAGATAATATGATCTGTAATACTTCAATCTTTATAGTTGAATGTGGCACTGCTCTTCTTTGAATGTATTTAATTAATGGATTGCGTCTCAAGTTTGAAGGTTCTTCCATACTTCCAGGACCGACTCAGTCTTCAGCCTCTGTAATGCGACTTCTGCTTCTGTGCCTGTTATTAAGCTAGGATGTGCAAAAGGATTTGTGCATAAGGTAAACACTTCTTCAGTGGTGAAACCTGTACATCAGAAACTTAGACGATTGCCATTATCTGTTCGAAATGCTGTCAGTGATGAACTTCAACGCCTTCTTTACTTGGGTGTTATTGAGCGAGTGGATGCATCACCGTGGATTTCTCCAATTGTAGTTGTTCAGAAGAAGACCGGTGGTATTCACATGTGTGTAAACCTGCAAGAACCAAATAAAGCTGTTGTTGCGGACAGTTATCATTTGCCCCATATTGATGAGATGATGTCTATGCTGCGTGGAGAAACTATCTTTTCTACAATTGATTTAG
This sequence comes from Carassius gibelio, assembly GCF_023724105.1. Taxonomy (NCBI): domain Eukaryota; kingdom Metazoa; phylum Chordata; class Actinopteri; order Cypriniformes; family Cyprinidae; genus Carassius; species Carassius gibelio. The sequence continues at coordinate 5,832,094 of NC_068373.1, read as the reverse complement.
AGAATGCTTATTTCCAGCTTTTGTTACATGAAGAAAGTCGTGATTTGACTGCATTCATCACCCATGAAGGACTATTTAGATTCTGTCGAGTACCTTATGGCCTTGCTTCAGCTCCATCTGCATTTCAGAAAATGCTAGCAACTGTACTACAAGGATTGCCAAATGTGGCCAATTATCTGGATGATGTCTTTGTCTTGGGACACACAAAAAGGGACCATGACCACATGCTCAAGGTTGTTCTTAAGCACATACATGATGCAGGCTTACAGTTGAATGATTCAAAATGTCACTTTAATAAAAGCAGTTTGCGTTTCCTTGGTCATACTGTATCTGCACAGGGTATTCACCCAGATGAGGATCATCTTAGTGCAATGCTTCATGCTCCTGTTCCTAAAGATGTACATCAGCTCCATTCCCTTCTTGGATTGTTGTCATGGTACAATAAATTCATTCCAAATTTCGCTACAGTTGTAGAACCATTGCGTGCTTGCATCAGACAAGGTTCTGAGTTCAGCTGGTCATATGAGGCTCAGAAGAGTTTCAGTACTGTAAAGGAGTTGTTACTCCAAAGCCCTGCTTTAGCATTGTTTGACCCTAACTTGCCTATTGTCGTTTCAACGGATGCATCAGATTATGGACTTGGTGCTGTATTCTCTCAAATTCATGAAAACAACACCGAGCACATTGTTGCATTTGCTTCAAGAACATTGTCTACAGCAGAACGCAAATATTCAACGATTGAAAATGAAGCTTTAACTTATGTGTCTGGGCTGTTGAAAAATGGAGAACTTACCTCTGGGGTCGAAAATTTCTTCTACGTACGAATCATCAGGCCTTGACAGTGCTCCTCTCCTCTAAAGGCACAGATTGCACTGGAATGAGGATCGCACATTGGGCAGAGTGATTCTTGTGTTTTAACTATGAGGTGAATTATTATCCTGGCTCTCAAAACCAGGTTGCTGATTATCTTTCACGCCTACCCTTGCCTGCTTCTGATGAGGATTTTTCAGATACTGAGCCGGAGTTTGTTGCATTTTTGTCTTCTGAAATGTCTGCTGTGTCTCCAACTGAATTTGCTCTTGCTTCTGCATCATGCTCAGAAATGACTGCATTACGTGCTCAGATTGTTTGTGGATGGCCCTCTTCATCAGATGCTGTGGGGGTTGTTCTACGTCCATATTTTCAAATACGTCATGAACTTGCTGTGCAAAAGGACTATGTGTTTAGAGGGTCACGTCTTGTGGTTCCTGCAACGTGTTTTGGTGAATCTTGCCCATTAAGGTCATCAAGGAATAGTGCGTACGAAACAGCACATTCATGAACTTTACTGGTGGCCTGGTATTGACTGCTTGGTTAAGGAACAGATCAAGAATTGTGAAGTTTGCTTGTCTTCTTATAAGGTTACATCTGTTCGTGCTGCACCCTTTCAACCTGTACCCTTTCCAATTATGCCATTGGAAAAAGTGGCTGTTGTCATTGTTGGCCCATTTGAAACTGCTACCTGGGATTGTCGGTACATTATGACACTGATTGACTATCATAGTAAGTGGCCAGAAGTGGCATTCACTTCTTAAATCTCATGTAAAAATGTGATCAACTTCTTGACGTCAGTTTTCAGCAGATTTGGAAATCCTCATTACATTGTATCTGACAATGGATGTCAGTTCAAGTCAGTGGAGTTTGCTTTATTTCTGAAAGATCGAGACATTCAAGACATATGTCAGTGTATCATCCAGCTGCAAATGGAGCTATTGAGTGATTCCATCGAGTACTGAAGAGTTCTATTCAATCTGCTATTCTGTCTGGAAAGCCATGGAAATCAACAGTGACAGACTTTCTTCAAATTTACCATGCTACTCCCCATGCTGTTACTGGATGGTCTCCTTCTGAGTTATTTTGTGGTAGAAAATTGCGCAGTCGTCTAAATGTTCTCCCTCTTCCTATAACTGGTAAGGATCCTGCTGTGACTCAGAAAGTGTAGTTGTCTCAAAAGAAGATGAAAACATACACAGACCTCAAACGAAGAACTTGTACTCCTGAGTTCAAATTTTCAAATCAGTTCATGTTCCAAAAGGACATCCTAGATTCTCAAAGCCTTTGAAAATTGTATATCAACTTGGTCCATGCACTTACCAGTTATCGGATGGAAAAAACTGGCATGCATCTCATCTTTCTCCAACTTGTGCACCTCTGGAAAATGACATTGTGAGTGAACTGGTGTCCTTGCCCCTCCAGTCTGTTCCTTCCTCTACGGTGTTGCCTAAAAATGAACTTGTGAACTTGCCTAATCGAATTGTTTCTCCATCTGTTCCTGTAAGGTCTTCATCACGAGTGAAACACCCTCCGCGTTGGTTGCATGATTATGTTACTTAGTACAAAAGACACTGATTATCTTGTGCTAAATGAGAAATAAATTCTAGTTCTAATATGTCTGGTTACAAAATGTAGAATATATTGTTAAACTAACTGAATTGGGTGTAAATTTTGTATAGGTTTTGCCTATTGCACCAACTATGTAATTTGGGTGGAATTTACAGTTTTGAGTAAAGGAGGAATGTTGTGTCTATGTACTTGTCAGGAGATGGCGCTGTAGTCCACATGTTGATACCTATAAATGGTGTGGAGTAAGAATGGAAGTTGTTGCACCTGCTGCCCATTCATGTAAATGGCTGACACTGTTGTATTGCTTGTGGGTTTGAATAAACCTTGAAGAAGTGAGAAACTGTCTTGTCTTCATGATTACTTGGACTTAGACTCAACAGAGAGGAGAGGAGAAAGGGAAAAAAAGAAGAAAACAGCGATAGGCACGAATGGAAACGCTAATGACAAGCTCACGAATGCTAACATGCTGCACTCGCTGATTAAGAATAAAAGCAAATTATCAAATTAATCGGATTAGACTGATAGATAATATCATATGGTGAGAATTAATTTATATTTTATAAATTTTAACAACAGAGAGTGATAGTAAGATAGAGATTCTACAGAAAAACAAAGCTACATGGAGCTACGATCACAAACAGCAGCAAGTCCAGCAGGAAGCAGGAATAACACTGTACAACAGTGAAACACACAGGTTGCAGCTCTCAGCCCACACTATTTACCAAAGGAAAGAGAAACACAAGAACTACAACTGACTTCAGCCACAGACGGAGATGAAATCACCTGAAATAAAAATACATTTTATTTCTCAAGATTTCAATAACTCAACAACTGAAATTAAATAACTCCAAAAACAGCATTACCAGCTTCACTTATTACTAACCAGATTGACTTTATTTCTGTCAGATGACTACAGCAGCTCTTCACAAAGGTTTACATATTGATATTTTATTGTTTGCTTGAAATCACCATAATGGAGATCAGTGTTTAATTGTTTTTTGTAACTATGTACATGGTTATGTTATTATAAACACACAGTCTCGGAGCCAGATAAAAATCTATCATAAAACCAGTAAGGTCCAAGAGCAGAACAGAGCAGCTCAAAGTAACTTGTTACAAAAAATGCTGCACTAATCAGAAAAATTGGCAGCAGCATTACTAAACACATCACAAGATAAATATATTTATACCATAATCTGGCTCAATGCTTGAATCTGATTGGTCAGAGGTTCCAAAGAGTACTTTGTACTTGGTTCTAGCCGGTCCTATGATATTCTTATTGTTCACTGCCTTGCCATTTGTCCATCCTTCATTACATGATACACGGGTCGGGTATAAACAAATAACACACTCTGGTGTCCATGCGGCACTTACATGTTGTGCTGCATCACATTACTTAATGTTTCAGGGTGTTTTTTATTCATCGTGAAAAAAAGCACTGTTTCCAGTCTGTTATGTCCTCTCTATTTCCAGGTTCACCAGTAAACCTGAGATTTAATGGGATCATTTTTTCTTTGGGTAGGAAGTCATTACCACCACTGGAAACCAGAGGTTAAAGAAGTCATGCAGGCACACTGCGCCCCTGGAGACTCACCCTGGAACTTTCACAATTGTTCTATATTAATTGTTGGATGATAGTCTTTATAAGCTCATGTATTTTGACAGAAATGAAATGTGATCTCTTGAGGAGTATTGCCAATAGATAGATTGCTGCAAAAAAATGGAAGTTGAAACTTTGACCCTTGAGAGCTTTAGCCACAATCAATACTACATTAAAGTAAAATGTTGTAAATCCCACTATTCACTAGGAATAACTCTACTCAGGACTGGTTCTTCAACCCTGAGTGCACCAAGCTACATCCAAAAGTTACATTTAATGTTGTAGAACATCCGCAAACCCAAGTTCAGATTCTGATCAGATTCAACAGTTGTTGCATTACAGCATATTTTTATCATAAACTCTTGATTGAATGTCCTCACTACATTCTGTTAATTCTCTGTCCAAAAAAGGCTTTCTTGTTCTCTTCATGCACTGATGATCAACCATATGCAAATCAGATCTCATGAAAAGAAAACTGAAAATGAAACTTTTATTTATAATTAGAAAAAAGGGAACAAACACTGACTCTATATTTTTAATTTGAAACATTTAAATGCTTTATTTACTAGAGAAAGCAACAAAGAAGAGCTCCACGAAACTCTTTTCACAATAACAGAAGAACTTGTTTAAATGGACAACACACTCATTATTAAAGACAAGTTGTGTTCACAGAGATGCATTATATATATTTCTCTCTGTATGTAACACAGCTGTGTGTGATCGGTCTACACACACTGGTTGAGGCTGGTGCTCTGGCTCAGCGGTGTGGAAAGCGCCGGGTGACTCAGGCTGCACGTGTAGGTTCTCCCAGAGCTCCAGCGCTGCTTACTGAGCTTCAGGACACTGGTCTGGGAGAAGGTGCCATCGGCCTGACGCTGATACGGAGCCGTCTGCACCTCGTCCCCCGTCACACCGCTGCTGTCCTCAGACCAGGACACGGTGACACTGTCAGGGTAAAAGCCCTGAGCCACACACACCACACTGACATCTCCCTCAGAGAGCAGAGGAGCAGCAGGAGCCAGCAGGAGCAGGGACGGAGGAGACGACGGACGAGCTGATATCACTACAGGGACAACACTTCGATTAAACGAGGCACCATCGTCAAGGAACACTGTTGCTATTCTTCACTCAGTATTAAACAGTAATAAGGCTTATGTCTGTTAAGGATAAAATCAATTAGGATCAAACTTGGATTAAAAAGTAGATTCAGTGGATTTGATTTTTCTATTAATTAGTATGCCAAATTATTACTTACAATGTATTGCAGTGCTTTATTATTTATTTGCTCGTTATTTTACAAAGAGTCATTTTAAATGTTTTTGTTATTGTTTCTAATCATTCGGTTGGCTTTTTTTATATTTAGGTACATTCAACAGATTTTGGGCATCAACCTGATATCCACTTCTTTACAAAAATGCAGACTTAATTTATATATATATATATGAAGAGTTCAGATGCAAAAGCCTTTAAGTGCCATTTCACATGATTTATATGTATGATTAAACGCAGTTTAGCCGAGTCTATAAGACAATTAAAACAAATTTTGAGTTTTTCATTTTTCAATTGTATGGTTTATTTCTTGTGGAAGTTGATTACTTTGCACTGAGGAAATAATAAAATTGAATGCATTTATCAATGAAAAGGTCTATGTCTAAGCGATAAAGAAGACCTATACACAATTTAAGCCATATCTTATAAATATGTGACTCATTTTAGAGAAAACATGATTAAATAAATCATTGGGACATAAAAGTCTCTGTATAACAGGAATGACCCACACTGTTAGCAATTGATTAATTTTTAATTTTTTAATTTTTAATTTTTACAATAAATTTTACAACAACGCATTGTATTCATGTTTTTATTGTAAAGGCAAATGCATGATGGGAAATTTACGTACAGTCCTGTAATATTATTGTAATTACACTGTAGACGCATTATTTTACAGCCACCGCATAGCATCACGGGATCGCTGCAGTTTGAATTTTTAAATTACGCGGTCAACTGTACCAGACGAGACCAGACGTATTTTAAGCAGTTTTGGAAGAAGGAACATGTCTCAGGTATGTAACATAAAATCTGTTTTATAAGTCTTTTGATATGTTAATACTGGTGATCTGAGTGAGTGCTTATTATTTCGTTTGGTTTATTTCAGTGGAATATTTTCAGATTTCTCTTGAATGTTAGTTAAAATCGCGTCTTTATAACGCTTATAAAGGCAGCGCTATTTTTAAAATGTTTTTCGCCGATTTCGGAGACAACTCCACCTAATCAGCGGGAGCTCAGTGCTCATGTATCCGCCGAGAGCAGTCTCTGATCGGCTAGTCCTTCTGACATTTGCCGCTGGCTCTGAAAACTCTGATTTGTTGTTGACTATATCTAAACATCATCTCCTTGGCTCGGAGGTGATACGGAAAAAGGTAACATAACGTTAACCACATGCAAAAACACCAAAACGAGGACATCTTCATTAACGTTGGACCATAGACTTGTTAAAATAGCCCGGTCAGCTTCCTTAGCTCAGGTTATGATTGCACTGATTACAGGTGCTAGTGGACAGGCTATTGTAACGTTATTTTAATCGGGGTTCTTGAAGTCATCGTGGTTTCCAAACTAGTATGCGTAGCTTGTAGATGTTATGTTCATTCTGCTCCGATCACGATCGGCCGATCGTTAATGTGCATCTCGTCAGTAAAGCCGTTCTCTAATGAGCGGTAAATTCCATCAGGTGCCTGATTTCACATAGAGCAGCTGTTACTACACAGAGCCGTTGTTAACTGAGAAGATGGGCCAATAAACGCTGAAAATGAACGCAGCTTCTCAATTTTCAATGGCTCTGTGTAGTAACAGCTGCTTTATGTGAAATCACACACCTGATGGAATTTACCGCTCATTAGAGAACGGCTTTACTGACGAGATGCCCATAACGATCGGCCGACCGTGATCGGAGCACCCCTAGTTCATTCAATTAACATAAGCAAACTTCAATTGAAATATGGGATTTAATGAAACGTCAGTGCTGGTGTCTTTATTTAATTCTGTAAATTAGCCATAACTGTGAGCTAAGCTGCTCATGTGGTATCTTTAGACGTTATAACGTTACTTATTGCTTGACAAACCAGAGTGGAAGAGCAGAGCATGTGTCATGTAAGCTGTCTGTATCTAAAATAAACTGCGCTTGCGCAACTTCAACCAACCAGCATCATAGTTCATTTTTTTTTCTTTCTTTCTCTTATTAGAGTCGGAGCCCGTCTACATTTTAGACATTCTCTGTTAAGAGTTCAGTTCTGTTGAAAGTCTTGTAGTGCTCTCTTTGTCTTAGGAGAAGGCGGCAAATTATTAACAGCAGTATTTAAATAACCTTAGTTAGCAAATTAATAAACTTAACCATCCGTCTACCCTGGTGGGTTTCTTTCTTTTATCAATTGTACAGCTTATGTAAATAAATAATCTGTTGGTGTGTTGTAAGCCTTTTTAACCACCACATGGTGTGATCTTTGTTAGCTAGCCAGCTAACGTTAGGTTAGCCAGCCCTCTGCCCTTGTCTCTGCATTGGAACAGTGTGGACTCAGCTTTTCACTTTAATCGCTCTTGGTCTCTTTTCTAAAAATTTTTCTTTGTAAGTTCAACACGTGTGGAAGTGTTTTTGATACAGTGCTTAAGTTTAATCAGCACATTAAACTGCATAATAATAGCGCTAATTACGTATATCAGTGCGGTGTGCCAGAATGCCCAAGAACATACTTTAAACTTAGTGCCCTTAAAGCTCACATGTACAGAGACCACAAAGCAGATGGACCTTTAAGGAATAGTCAGCCACTATTATGTGATGCTACTCCTATACAATGTGACTTTTGTGCTGTAAGGTGTGAATCTTCATCTTTAGTTTGTCATTTGAGGTCACACTTGCAAGAAGGATTAGAAGTTCAATGTCCATTTAGAGGATGTGATCGCAAGTTCACTATTGTGTCGAGTTTTGCATCTCATATATCTAGAAAACACAAAAATGAGAGTGTTGTGCACATAGATCCCTCGAATGTGGAAAGGTGTGTTGCCACAGAATCTTTTCTTCAGTGTGCACCCTCTGATCATTCTGATGATGAGCCAGAAGAGACTCTTGCTGTTGATGAATCCCTCTTTCTGCAAAATATCACTCTCTTCTATCTTAAACTTCAGGCTAAACTACTGTTACCTGCTACTACAATACAGACTATCATTGAGGGATATCAGGATGTCCATGATATCAGTTTGACAAATTTGCTGAACAACTTAAGTGACAAACTTACTGTCCTTGGAGTCCCAGAGGCCACAATCAATAACATTATGGTCGAACTCAGAAAAGAAGACCTCCTTTCTGCCTGTAACAGTGGACCTTTGAGCACAGACCAGAAAAGAAAGACAGCTTTTAAGAAACATTTTAATTATGTTGAGCCTGTACCTCTGTTTTTAGGTAATGATGATAAAGGTAGGGAATCATTTGCCCAGTATGTACCTGTTCAAGAAACATTGGCTACACTTTTTAAAAGCAAGTCTATTCAAGAACAGTATGCAGCAACACGTTCCAAGGCATCATCAGATGGTCTTTTCCAGGACATTAATGATGGAAAGGGAGCTCAGTGCAACCCTTTATATAAAATGGAGCCATCCTCGCTTGGTCTGATACTCTATCAGGATGCGTTTGAAGTTGTCAATCCACTTGGCTCTTCAAGAAAGAAACATAAGATTGTAGCAGTTTATTTAACTCTGACAGATATTTTGCCTCATAACAGATCCACCACAGATCAAATGCAACTTGTTCTCTTGTGCAACGAGCAGGCCTTTAAATATTTTGGGATAGACAAGGTATTTGAGCCTCTCATAAAAGACCTGAAAGCTCTTGAGGAGACTGGTATTGTGATAGGTGATGGGCAAATTGTCAAAGGTCGACTGTGTGCTATCTCAGGTGACAATTTAGGGTCTCACAGTATCGGCGGTTTTGTTGAGAACTTCAGTAAGAGCCATTACTTCTGCAGATACTGTGATGTAGAAAGAGCTACTTTTCAGAACTCTCCACTATTGTGTGGCACCCCACGAACAGAACAGTCCTATCAGACTCATCTGCAGGAATTACGCACCAGTGGCAGAAATTCTGAGTGCGGCATTAAATCAGATTCTCCATTTAACCAACTATCATTCTTTCATGTTTGCCAGCCTGGGCTGCCCCCATGTCTTGGGCATGACCTGTTTGAAGGCATTGTTTCGAGTGACCTTGCTTTGTTTATTGCTTATTTAGTTAAGGATAAACATTTTAATTATCTACATCTCAACAGGTGCATAGATCAGTTCAAGTATCAGGGGAATGATGGCCACGACAAACCAGCTGATGTTTCACCAGGTAGCAATAAACTTACTGGACATGCAGCCCAGAACTGGTGTTTCCTTCGTTTGCTACCCCTCCTGGTGGGAGATAGGATTAAGAATCCATGTGACAATGCTGTTTGGCAACTTGTGCTCCAGCTTAGAGAAATTGTAGAGCTAATTTGTGCTCCAGCAATTACAACAGATCAGGTCGCTTATCTTAAAATACTCATTGAGGAATACATATACTTTCGAAGACAGCTCTTTCCTGATCAGCCCCTGAAGCCCAAACACCACTATCTGCTTCATTATCCACAGCTCATTACAGAGTTTGGCCCCCTAATTCGCCTTTGGACTCTCAGGTTCGAGAGTAAGCACTCTTTCTTCAAGAGATGTGCTAGAAAGTTGCACAATTTCAAAAACATCTGCAAAACAGTTGCTGAGCGACACCAGCTCTTCCAAGCCTATTTGAGTGCTGGTGAAATGTTCCAGCCAAGTGTGTCATTTGATAAGGGCACACCATTCTATGTAAATGACTACAGTGACAAAATCAGAGAGGCTGTGCTTGGATTGAATTTGGAATTTATAGATACAGTAGCATCTCATGCTGTCACAGTGAAGGGCACTTCGTACAAAAAGGGCATGTATATCTTGTTGGGAAAAACTGATGAAGAATTGGAGGTTGGCAAGATAGAGCTGGTCATTGTTCACCATGGCTCTGTGTCCTTCATCTCTGAAAAATATTTGTTTGTGAAGCTGAGTGACATTGGGGTCTATTGCATATTAGGGACAGCCCAAGAGCAGTTTGTTTGTGTGAGACATGACGATCTGCTTGATTATTATCCTTTGCCAGCCTATGAGATGTGTGATATGCCAGTAATCTCTCTCCATCACTCGTTTGCAGAAACATACTAATACAGTGATTGCTGCATCAGAGGACATCGGCAAGGCTGTCCTGGCTGCTCTTCCTGGGCTCCCCACAGATACATTGGCATCCTTGATGACAGGCCTGGAGACCCTTGGTGTGCAGAGCATGGAGGACCTCTTCTATTTGAGGGAAGATGATCTTCTGATCTACCTCCGTCCAGTCCAGTGCAGAAGGCTCATTTGTGCCTTCACACCAAAAGGTAATGGTTCTGTTAATATCTCCCAGTACAAAGATCCATTTACACTTAAAGAACAAAAGGTAGTAAAATAAAAGACAAGTGGTTACTGCTTAAAGTAAGTTATATTACCTGTTCAATGATACATTGTGGCAGAGTGAAATGTCTATTGACATAAGAGTGAAGTCCAGACAATCTTTGAGAATATTCCCTCCATTTTAAGTAAATGATTGCATTAAATTTTTATATTCCATCTTAGGGTTGTCTTTCAAAATAATTTTAATTTGTTTTTGAGCTTTTTCTTCCTAGAAATAGCATAATGTAGCTACCATTCTATTATAGATTTCACTTTATCGTCCAAGTTCAGACTAGTAGCATTGAAAATGTTGAATTAAATGAAAAAAAAAATTTTTTTTAATGATTTTGAGTTAAGTAGAAAATATCATAGTGGGTGTTAAAGTACAACATTAGTGTGTCTGGATCATAGGGTTCCAATGATCAAAATGTGTGTATTACAGATCCCTCTTCAGCACCATTTCCCCCAGGAAGTCCAGAACCCTCCTTAGCTCTGTTTTCTGTGGAAAGTCCACAAACCTCCTCAACCCTGTGTTATCCAGGTACACCCGGAAAATTCAACACTAGAGGAAGACTTCTTCCATCACCACACACACCATGGCCTGCACATTTTAAAATAAACTGGGAGAAGATGCCGTCAGAGGTACAGTCAGCTATCACAAATTCAACGAGACCAAATCCAGCAGCGAGAAGAGCAATGGTCAGATGTCTTGTTGATCAGATGAGAGACCACAATGCAAACCCTAAAAGAGGAATCTGTGCACAGGTTGCAAATGATGTAGTTCGGAAGTACCCCCAATGCTTTGGTGACGTGGATGGTGATAATAATGTAGCTGCAGCTTCTCTTCTACAGCAACTCAAAACTAGAATTGAACATTTAAATAGAAATAACACCATGGCACGGCTCAGACAGAAAAGGCCCTCAATTCCAGGTGTTAGGAGGCAGCCCAGACAGCAAGCAGTTTCGGCCCAGGTCTGGCCCACATCTGGCCCACATGGATTTCATGCGGGCCAGATGTGGGCCGGATCTGGGCCAACACTATGTTGCTGTCTGGGAGGAAAGAGGTCCCATGGACCAGTATGGATGTGTGCGGTGGCAACCCGAAGAACTTCCTGCTGGGGAGACAGAAGAAAGCTTGCAAGAGATGAAAATGCAAATGCTGCAGCTATATGCCCAAGTTGGAATGACAGGAGCAGAGAGAGCAGGGGTCCAGAGATGGCATGAAAATACTTACATGCTCCAGCGCCGTGATCTCAATGCAGATCCTCCACACAGCATATCCAAAATCAAGGACGACTGGCCATTTCTGTTTTCCCTGAAGGGTCTGTTCTCTCACTTCAGTGAGCTGACCGGTATTTCCATCCTGGAGAAGCTGCCAGCAGCCATTGAGCAAAGAAGCAAGACTATAATCGAGTACTTTGAAAAACGCAAGACAGCAGGTGTGGGTGAAGTCTTGGATGCCTATCAAGAAAAGAATGGCAGCAAGGCCATCTGCATTATCCTATGCCTACTTGCACACTTTAATGAGACTGGCATCTTTCTTAAGGCTGATGTGAGTATAACCTGCACACACACAGACACACTTACTCTGGCTCGTTCTCTTTTCGAACAGTTATTTTGTAAATTGCTTGTGCAATATCGTTGTGTTGGTAATATAGTCTCCACACAGACTATTTCATTTTTTTTTTCATGTTTAACTGTTGAACTTCAACAACAATCTGAACTGCTATAGGTAGTTGTTGATCTGTTGACTGGCTAAAATCATTTTCTTGTTTTAGACAGCGTAGCATACATGTATTAAAAACATTAGCCTTTTTTTTTATTCTGTGTTGAGTGGACCAATCTCTGTCTCGAAGCTGGTCTACAATATTAAAATAATAAAATTCGTAAATGGTATTTGTTGTGTAATTGGTTAAACATTTTTTCATGTTTTTTTTTTTTTTTTTTATTCCTTAGCCCTCTGCCACAGCTGCTGATATCCAGAAAGAGACCCTACCCAGCACACCTTGCTTAATTGTGCAAGGTATATTCTTCCCTTATTTTGTTAAGGTTTATTACAGGGCTTAAAGGGGTCATATGATGCAATTAACATTTTTACATTCTCTTTGGAGTGTTACGAGCTCTTGTTGCATAAAGAAGATCTGTAAAGAAGCAAAGACTAAAGTCTCAAATCCAAAGATATATTCTTTATCAAAGTTACAGGGTTAGTTCAGCCAAAAATCTAAATTATGTAATTAATGACTCGCCCTCATGTCTTTCCAAACCCGTGAGTCCTCCGTTCATCTTCCAAACACAGTTTAAGATATTTTAGATTTAGTCCGAGAGCTCTCAGTCCCTCTATTGAAGCTGTGTGTACGGTATACTGTCCATATCCAGAAAGATAAGAAAAACATCATCAAAGTAGTCCATGTGGCATCAGAGGGTCCGTTAGAATTTGTTGAAGCATCGAAAATACATTTTGGTCCAAAAATACCAAAAACTACGACTTTATTCAGCATTGTCTTCTCTTCCGGGTCTTGTTGTAAGCGCATTCACAACACTGCAGTGCTTATGTGTTTTCTGGCGCGCCCAATAACAAAGAAAACATGTCAGCAGAGTCGTAGTCACAGCAGTCGTGCTCACAACAGACCCTGAAGAGAAGACAATGATGAATAAAATCTTAGTTTTTGCTATTTTTGGACCAAAATGTATTTTCGATGCTTCAACAAATTTTAACGGACCCTCTGATGTCACATGGACTACTTTGATGATGTTTTTCTTGCCTTTCTGGACATGGACAGTAGACCGTACATACATTTTCAATGGAGGGACAGAAAGCTCTCTGACTAAATCTAAAATATCTTAAACTGTGTTCCTAAGATGAACGGAGGTCTTACGGGTTTACAAATACACTAAATAATGATCTTTAAAAAAGCATCATATGACCTCTTTAAGGTTTTTCAGCACTATGCCTGAATTCTGGCACATGGCCGTTGTAGATTTAAAAAATTATTATGAGATGAAATCAAAGTATTGAGACTAGTTTTGTCCACTATCCCCTATGAAGTAGTCTCCTTGTCCAGTGGTACACAGCTCTCTGGAACATGTGTTATTTGAGAGGATCTAAGAGATTCCTTGTGCTCCAATGTGACAGAGCACATGCTCATAGCGCATGGAAAATGTGCAAGTTTTCAAAATTTCAAACAAGAAAACTGGGATACCATTTTGACACAGTAGAGGAGATAGAAAACACATCTCACATGGTGCTGGATAGCCTTAAATAGCAAGGCTTCCAGGGAGTGTTCCAACCAAGCCAGGAGAACTGAGAGCTATGAATCACTGCACAAGAAGACTACTTTGAAAGGGATAGCAGCCAAATTTAAACTGGGTAATTTTTTTTATTTTATAGGCACACTGATTTTTTTTTTTATTGCACCCTGAACATATTTCAAGCACAAAGTTTCCTTCCTTTAAGCCCTGTTAATAGTTGTTAGGAAATACTGTAATTCAACATAAGCCTATTGCATCCATTAAATGCCTACTCCAAATTAGCAAAAACCATACGATGACTTTGTCTCCCACCCGATAAAATTGGTACTTTCACCCATCATTCAATTAAATTCAATTCACGTTTATTTGTATATTGCTTTTTACTATACAAATCATTGCAAAGCAACTTTACAGAAAATTAAGTTTCTACAATATTTAGTAGTAGCATATCAGTGGTGACTGTCAGCTCATGCCAACAATGCCACTCATGCGTGTATGTAGTTCAGCTTTCTAGTTCTCTTTTAGTTATCATATTGTGTTAATGCATTTCAGGAGAAACGCTAAGTGCAGACACGTGGATGATGTCCATAGAAGGAACAATTGTGATGGGGCCCCACAACAACCTGCTGAATGGAGTGGCAGCGACCTTTGCTGCCTACTATGTGTTTAACTTGCATTATCCCAAAGATGCCTCAAGCACTCTTGAATTTGTCCAAAGGTATGTTTAAACTGTTTGCACACTACCGTATTTTTCGGACTATAAGTCGCACCTGAGTATAAGTCGCATCAGACCAAAAATACGTCATGATAAGGAAAAAAAATAAATAAGTCACATTTATTTAGAACCAAGAACCAAGAGAAAACATTACAGTCTACAGCCACGAGAGGGCGCTCTATGTCTTCAGTGTAGACTACAGGAGCACTGAGCAGCACAGAGTGCCCTCTCGGGGCTAAAGACAGTAATGTTTTCTCTTGGTTCATGTGAAATTAATTTTGATATGTCGCCAGCCAAATTATGAAGAAAAGTGCGACTTATATTCCGGAAAATACGGTAATAAAAATAATAGAACCATCATTCTCATATGGAGCTACCCATGAATCATTTTCTTTTTGTTCAGTATTGTTAGACTCTTTGATATACTCTATTCATTGATGTCAAAAGACTCTATGCATTGATTTCAAAAGACAAAAGACTATTCAATTCCTTTGCGTCTTTTATGTACATTCGAAAAAATTTGGCAAAGAAACCCTAATTGGAGAGGCGGGGCATAGAGGAGAAACAATAATGTGTTTTTTGAACCTTAAACCGCATAAACACATTTCATTACACCAAATACACCAAATAATGTTCTTTTTAGCAATGTCATATGACCCCTTTAAGGTACGTTGCAGACACTTTTGTCCAAAGCAAAATACAATTTACAGTGCATACAGTGGCATTACATATTTAAGAAAACAATGTTAAAGCCAATGTGATTGTAAATGTTAAGTTGTGTTAATGTTAAATAAATACATCAACGTCACTTATTTTTCAGCGACCAAGTAGGAATAGTTTACTTTTTGTTTTTGTTTGTTGTTTTTTTACACAGTATTCATCATTAACAGATAAGAAAACTTTTTTCAATCTCTCTGTTTTCAGAGCTTTTTGTGGAATCAACTCCCAGTTGGGCAGCAAAGCAGAGAAGAGACATGGGCTCAACGCCCCTGTCTGCACCCTCTTAAGAAAACTACTGGACTTTGAGTTGATGGGCTAGTACTGATGCCAACCCACAGCTCCCCCAGTTCAAGACTAGCTGGGCACTTTTGTTATCACCATGTTCCCCTTGATGATACATTGTCTGGACATCAGTGAAACTAATATTGTTTGTAGATAAAAGAAGTTTGTAATGTGATGTTGCATAGTGGTTTAATAAAAAAAAAAGAAAGAAAAGATGCCATGGTTTTGGTTTTAATTGTGGAAGATTACAGAATTTTATTATAACAATTAGAAATTACAAGATGAGTACAATATATTTTGAATTACAATATTCAACTGTAATTGTCTCCTGTAAAATTACAGGAAATTCCTGGCAACTGAGTTGCAGTAAATATACAGTAAATTATAATAATTTACAACATTTTACTGTAATAAATCACAGTAGCACTGCTGTATAAATACAGGACTCTATTGTATTAAAAAAACAATATATTACCTGTATATTACTTGCTGTAAATTCACGGCAATTAGTTGCCAGGAATTTCCTGTAAAATTACAATAAATTTTTAACAGTGCATGTATGCATGAAACAAAAAAATAAAAAATATCCACCTAATTATTAAAACAGTCACATGTTTAAATATAAGTGAGGAATTCCTGTAATGTCAGATGACAAAACACATCATGTAAAAACCTGAGCCTTAACATTATATAATGGCCAGATCATTAGATATATTCAGGTTAACATGGCTCATGTGAACACAAACCTCTTTGTTCATCAATATCTTCATGTTTCCTTGTGCATTCATCTGGGCAACTAGTTTCTTCACTCTCTTCTTTAATAAACATCTTGTCACACAGATGTCAGTGGTCTTCAGCTGGAGTTGCTCGGTCACCTTTATTGGGGTGAATGTCAGCTCGCGCCATTTACAGCACGCGCACTGCTGAAGTCCACTGTCGGAGGAGGAAGAATGTGACAAGCTCGTTTGATCGATGTCGTGCAAGACTCTTCTTTTTCCTCTGGTGCTGTTTTTTGCCAGATGGAAAAGCAATGTAGGCTATGGTAATTTTCCGCCATCTACTGTCTTTAGTGTGCATCGACAAGATTGTTCAAATAATAATAATAAAATTAAAAATCAAGTATAAATAACAAATCCAAAATCCTGTTGCTTTCACATAATTTAACAGCTCATAATTTACATTGCAGGAATCCCTCACTTATATTTGATCATGGGACTGTTTTAATAATGCTATATAATATGTTAGATATGTTTTATTTCTTTTGTCATAGCAACACGAATAGTCTTAATTAATCTTAGCTAATGCATGAAACTTAGAAGCTGCATCAGGGGCACGACTAGACTGAACTCATGATCTATGTTACAGGCCTGTGATCTGTGTTATCTATCCATGCTGGAAGAGAGGAAATAGATGAATGAAGTTGTTATTTTGTTTTCTTTGCGCACAAAAAGTATTCTTGTAGCTTCATAAAATTATGGCTGAACACTGATATCACATTAACTATTTTACTGATGTCCTTACTACGTTTCTGGGCCTTGATCGTGCTAGTGCTGTTGCTGTCATGCAAGGTAAGAAAGCTCTCAGATTTCATCAAAAATATCTTAATTTGTGTTCTGAAGATGAACTAAGTAAGGTCTTACAGGATTGGAATGACACGAGGGTGAGTAATTAATGAAAGCATCTTAATTATTGGTGGACTAGTTCCTTTAAGGCTTCTCACTTTCATTTTTCACTCGAATCAGAGGTCACTCCATCACAAGGATTTGCTTCACCTGAAATGAAAACAACAACAATACAATGCAATACATTTTATTAAAGGTTTTAAATTTCCCTCAGTTTTAACAAATAAAAAGAAACAAGATGAACATACATGTTCTACAGTATTACCCAAACACACATCCTGTGAGTGACAGCATCATTATGTGTTGAGGAGGAGGAGGCCTGTCGGTCTGAGGCTGAGACGCAGAAGAGATGCGGCAGGAGAGAGAGAGAGAGAGAGAGAGAGAGAGTCTGGGGCTCTTCCGTCGTTCACACACTGCATGGGTTGGGCAGAAGAGAGCAGCCGCTCTGAGACACACCTTCCTTCAGCTGTTCCTGCGTCAGTGTCAGCTCGCTGGAGATGGATGAGGAGAGCCACGGTAGGACGCAGTCTCTGCTTCATGTGTACAGTGCTAACGATGGCATTGCGCGTGCAAGGCATGGAGGAAACACTGTACATGCGTGTGTTTCTGGAACCGTTCGGCAGTGGCGCGATGTCGATTACACATGCATTGTTTCTATGGGAAACACGTTTGATATCTCTGAGGATTCGGATGTGTTAAGTTTTTGGCATGCCTCAAACAGGTCCTTTAGGCTTACCGCGGATTCTGAACTATTGAAGAGCTACAAGCTTTAAGTTAGAAATTTAAACATAGCAGATCTACGTTAAGGGCAGGGTCGAGCTAGCTTTATACTTTATACTAATTGATATTTGCTATTTAAATATGTGTAATGTGTTTAAGTAGGCTATATTTTAGCCTTTTTTTCTTACACATTTATATAGGGTTGCAAGTTAATATTCTACATTTAAAATATATTAACTTTAAAATGTAATATCAAATCACACTCTGTAGTTAAAATTATAAACAGGTACTTTACATGTGCTTTAGTATGTTAGTCAACACATCAAAAGTGTAGACCTACTTTAAATTACAACAAAAGATGATTCAAACATAATAATTTAAAGTATGCTTTAAAGTAAAGCTTTTAATTCGACATTATTATAATTTAATTTTGTGTGTAAAGAAACAGTCATGACAGTGTGTTCTCTTAAGTGAAGTGTGCACTTACTGTAAGTGGCTTTTTATTTCAGTAATATTATCTGTATTCAAAGTTCTTTTAAAAAAATTGAGAAAATAAAGGGAAATACCTTTAAGATTTTATTGAGCACTAAATCCTTATATCCCACTTGTAAAAGAGTAAACAGTGTACAAAGCTTACAGCAACTTTGTTGAGGAAAACATGATGCCTATCATACAATTTACTTGGAGTCCTGTAACTCCTGAATAAAAATAAATAAAATAAATGCAATTCATTGATAAAGATATTAAACCCCTTTGTGTAATTGTGGAATGTTCTGATCATGATAAAACTGACGAGTTACAAAATGCTCTGCTTCAGGATAGTGTGTGCTGTTTTTATGATGTTCATTGCAATGGAAAGACTCTTCTCAATTATTCATTGTTCAGTTTGCTGAGAGCAGAATGCATCCCAAAATAGAAAAGATGGTGAGTGTTACAGGATGCAATTTGTTGCAGCCTCTTCAAAGAAATCGCATGGTTAATTGCAGTTAGTTTGATGGATAGTTCACTGGGAAATTTTGCTAGTATGATAAAACTACAGCAAACTCCATGCTGAAGGAGACTATTAAGCAAAATCCAAGCAGTCATCAACCGAGTGTGTTATGTATTTGTAACAGGGTGAACGAGACATGAAGCTTGCGAATCCATTTGCAAAGCTTTATTTGAAGACATGTTCAGAAACAGGCAGGGTCGAACACCAGCAAACAGACAAGGCACAGGCAAGACACAAGAGTAATCTGTTTAACAGGCATGGGTTGATCGATGGAGGACATAATCCAAAGGGCTTGATAAGAGCTATAGTCCAGGCAGGGTGCATAAATATTCCAAAGAGAAGACGGAGCAGAAGAAGCCAGACAGAAGACCATCATGGTGGGACAGAAGACCACTGCAGGGACTGGAACCTACAGTAGGAAACACTGAGACACACGACACAGACAGAGCAGGAGCTGTTATGGCCCCAAGCGCCAAGGCAGTGTACACAAAAAGTTCATCAATAGTTTCCCTGATGACAGCTGAATGGCCAGACAGTTCATAAGCAGGCTCATTGACAGAAACTGGAGAGGCAGACAGTTCGAAATTGGGTGTGTTAACTGAAACTGGACTGGCAGACATATCAGTGACTGAAACTGCACAGACAGATAGTTCAGTCAGACATATTATCTGAAATTAGAGGACAGACAGATAATTCACAGACGGGCTCCCTATCTGTGACAGGACAGAAGAGTTCAGAAATGGCCTTCTCGGCCGGTTCAGAGCAGGACAATAGGGTGGTGTCCGTAGCCATGACAGGACAGGCAGAGATTTCACAGACGGCCTCCGTGGCCCGAACAGAACAGGATGAGAGTTTATAAGTGGATTCGACTGACTCCTCTGGAGGCTCCACAGCCGTACCATCAGGAAAGACTGATATACCGAAGGGGTGACCATGATAATCTGGGTGTAACAGACAGGATGTGACGTGACTCTGGACGAACAGCTGATATGTGACCCTGGACCACAAAACCAGTCTTAAGACGCTGGGGTATATTTTAAGAAATAGCCAAAAAAAAAAAAAAAAACCTTGTATGGGTCAAATTTATCTATTTTTCTTTTATGCCAAAAATCGACCTCTGGTGTCAAGTGGATGGAAGTACATGGACAGGATTTGTGACACTATTAATATAAAGTTTTGTCAGTAGTATCATCTTTTGTATGACCTGAGTTTTGAAGTTGAGGCATTTTGTGACCTTACAAAAGTTAATTGTGTGTCATTTCATAAACACTCAGAACATCAAACCTGTTGTGAACAACAAAACTATAGGCCTGTTTGTTGAGATGAATTAGTTTGAGCTTACCGGTGGAAATTGAGTAAAAGTCTGATGCAAACTGTTGAGGAATAGATGATTACATCATCATAGCACGTCACTGACCCAGTGTGTTTTGTCTCATCGGGTGTCACTTTGCAGAACTGTTTGCTCTCTTCTGTATGTATGTGTGAGGTCAGTGTTGTAGCTCAATACTAGATCTCCAATCATCTCTCAGTGTTGACACTGACTGTGCATCAGCTCTTCTCTTGAATGCACAAGAAACTCAGCCTGCTGAAAGATGTTTGAGCTTCAGATCCAGTTCTGATATGTAACATCTAAAGCAGCATGAGGGAGAGTTTATGAGATGTTTTTGTCCATTTCTGAACTGCTGTGGGCTGAAAGTGTGAAGCTCTGGCCGCCCAAGAGCTCTCTTCATCCCACACAAACAGCACCCTCGTTCAACACACCCGTATAAACTCACAAACACCTGCGGGAAGACTCCACGCCACATTTATCAGCATGCATTTATAGTTTCATCCTGTCAGACACTTCAGATGGTTACAATACCATCTGAAACATACATTTCCATAACAAATGAACACGCAACTTCATGTTGCTCTAAATCAGTATTCTGCGTCTGTGAAGTGATGATTTTGAACTTACATCAGATGAGATCAGACATTAAACACCCTGCAGGCCAGAAATACATTCTCTGTTGAAAAAAAATTAATAAATAAAATAATTTTAAAAAAGCATATGCTGGTTAGGAATGTTTTGGAACATGGCAGCTGGTTTAAGCTGGTTCTGAGCTTTATTACCAGCACATGAACCAAAACACCTAACCAAAAAATACCTTACTGCTTATTTCTGAAAACTTAAAGTATGATTTGATTGCAGTGAGTTTGTGTGCAGTTTGAGCTGTTCTCTCTCTGTGTTGTCAGGAAGACAGGAGGCTGCGTAGGAGGTGCTTTAGCACTGCATAGCACAGTTCTTCCTTTGGAGAGAAAGACTCTGCTAACTGCTATTTTTCCTTCCAGTTTTCAGAATGCTGTTGAAAACGCCCATACAGCTCCTGAATATGATGCTAAATAATTTAAATCAATTTAATGAAACAGAAAACTGAGACTTCTATAAGTATTGTTATTATTTCATTTTTCAGTATGAATAACTCATAAGCATTATATAATATAACGTATTGTCTATTTCCAGCACCATTAGATTATAATATCCAGTGCATAAATAAAATGTGAGATAGAAGACTGTAAAAATCATTGAAGGGCCCCCGTAAATGCCACCAAAACACTGTTAGGATGACAGAGGAGGAAGATGACATACTAGATTTTGAAGGCATATTCATTTTCTACAATTTTTTTTGATCCCCCAAAAATTTCATAAGTACATTTAACAGTATTTTTCTCTATTATTTTATTTTACAATCAACATATATTTTGGCACCAGAGAAAAAATCTAATCTAAAAATAAATAATTGTACTAATTTTCCTTACAGCCCTGGCGTCTTAGCTCAGCTCATGAAAAGGGTTTTATATATCATCTACAGAGTTGGGCATTGGGTTTGCACTAAAATAATATTTAAATAAGAGGTCTTTAGTCCTGCTCCTGAGACCCACTGTCCTGCAAAGTTTAGTTCTGACCTGCTCTAACAATTTGCCTGCCGTTTTTCTAGCGATCTTAAGCACCTCGAGCTAAATTCAGGTCTCCAAGAGCCTGGTGGAAGACCCCTGATTAGAATAAGAAGTTACTAAAATCAAAGATCTGTTATATCAGTATTGCATCCCTAAGAAAAGACTTCAACATCACAATGTTTTAAAGAAAAATCATTCCCTAACAAGTTAATGACTCTCAGCGGTAGTTTTGACATTTAACGTGATGGCCTTTGAGGGGCGACATTGTAGCATAATTTAAGTCCCCTGTGTTGCATTTCATCAGCACTTTCAGAACACCGAAAGGAAGGGGGGAACATGGGATAGGAAATATACATGCAGTTTAGAGGTATTCAGAGTTCTGCGTTCTTTAACGCTATTCATATTCAATATTATATTGCATAAAATATTCTAATCCAAAAAGTAGGGTGTCTTGTGTGATGGGTGAAAGTGACAAAATAGCTTGCATTGTACTGTATGTCACTAAAACACAAGGAAAAACAGCTAAATACCATAGTCTTGGTGACAAGTAAATATATCAGTAATAAAAATGAGAGGCAGAATTTCAAGGGAAACTTGTTTGACCTCTAAAGAGCTTCATCATACTGTCAGAGGTGACGTTTCTGAGTGTTATTTTGCTTGATGTTTCTTCACAGCAGCAGAATAAATGGCAGATCATAGGGAAGTGAACAGTCAAATGTGAGGAGAGATGCTGAGTTGACAGAAAGGGCTCTGCTGTCCTGTGGCGTGTTTGTTGTGCAGCTGCAGCATTTTTATTCCTTTACTTTGCAGCTCATGCATGAGACGTTTGTCCCCTGGCATTTCTCTCATGCACTCTGAACTCGTGATTTTCTATGTATCGTTGACTGTGACTGACAAAAAGACAATTTGCATGCTGAAAGGTAATGGTTGAGGTATAATGCATAGATATGTGACCGCTGAGGGGATTCACCACTAATAATGGCACAGTTGGTCATTTAAGCGATTGACGTTAAAAGACAACACTTGTTTCTTTCCTTACATAGTTGCATTTCAGTGCGTTTATATGCATTGCTTTGAGAAATAAAGGGGGGACAAATGTTCAAAAACTGTTTCTCTGTGTGTTTCTCAAAGAGTCTGATTATAAATAATAGATAAAACAACAAACCAGCAGCTTACTGCTTACCACCCAGTTACCACGGTATTCCTGCCACACGTTGCCAAGCAACAGCATCATTGATAGTATTCAGAGGTTTAACAAGGATTAAAGTTGAGAGAATGTATTTGGAGGAGTGACCTTTATTTATACAGCGCTTTTAACAACACAGATTGTATCAACGCAACTTCACATTATTAAATAGGAAAATAGTGTCAATAATCCAAAATGAGAATAATAAACACTCAGTTTTCAGTTAAAGGCAGTTCATCATTGAATTCAGTGATGTCATCTCTGTTCAGTTTAAATAGTGTCTGTGCATTTATTTGCAATCAAGTCAACGATATCGCTGTAGATGAAGTGACCCCAACTAAGCAAGCCAGAGGCGACAGCGGCAAGGAACCGAAACTCCATCGGTGACAGAATGGAGAAAAAAACCTTGGGAGAAACCAGGCTCAGTTGGGGGGTCAGTTCTCCTCTGACCAGACGAAACCAGTAGTTCAATTCCAGGCTGCAGCAAAGTCAGATTGTGCAGAAGAATCATCTGTTTCTTGTGGTCTTGTCCTGGTGGAAAACTATAGCTATAGGTATAGGTATTACCTGCTAAACCTGTTGTTGTATATATATATATTGGAGGCAGCTGTGGCCTAATGGTTAGAGATAGGGATGTCCTGAACCCCTGCCCCTTTGAGGTCTAAACGCTTAAGTGCCCTTGCTGTCTGGTCTGCCCTCGGTCTGCGATTTCTTCCGAGGGAAGGGGTGTGCAATATGAATATTTTTGATCTTGAACGATAAAATGTCTCCACAATCTGTTTTTGAAGAAATATTGTTGTATCCACGGAATGAATATACTGCAACAGCCGAGATATCCAGTATCATAAACATACACTGCAGTTATTTATGTCTATTTCCAGTACCGCTGCTCTCACACAGAGTACGCAGTAGGGCACCAACTCCCAGTGGGCACCATTCCAGTTGATCTTTAGTTTTATATGTATAATAATATATATGTACATAAATAAACATGTAAATATCATTATAAAAAAATGCGTTTTCACGGTGAAGCACACGTGAAGTGACGTGCCATTCCCTCAGTTGCGGCCGGGGTCACTCTCACCTTATGTTTGAGGTTGTCAGTTGACTGCGAGGTCATAACTGATGGACAATTTTGATTTTGATTTTGATAACATTAAGTTAATAATGTGTTTTAATGTATAATAATATCACCGCCGCATCTGCCTTAATATTCTAGAGTTTCAATGTTCCGTTTAATTCATTTAATTCAAATATCCACTTAATCTTTCATTTTTGGCCATAGAAATATCCTTTTGCAATAGAAATACTAGCCTCTATAATTTCTTCAACAAAAAACATGTGGACATCACAACCCTTACAAAAACGTATCTTTGTTTTTATTATTTTTATTGTAATTTCTGAATGCTTGAGACTTTAAAATTAAGCAGACAACTGTATTTGTAAAATCATAGCCATATGTGACTGTCTAGGTACAATTGTAATTTGTAAATAATAACTGTTTTATTTTTACATATCCATTCAATTTTCTGTGTGCTACTGCTAAATACTATTGTACCTGTAAAACACTGTTTATTTTTATTTATGTATTATGTGTATTTGTAATGTGTGTCTTTGTTCTTTTTTATTTTATTTATTATAACAAAGACAGAATAATTACAAAGATTTTTATATTTTAGGTGGCTAATTGAGCAAAGAGCTTCCATTTATTTTATTATTTTTCGTAGTATTAAGCAATCAGCAAATAGCCAAATCTGCAGCATTGGTATCGGATGTTAAAAAGTGGTATCAGGACGTCCATAGTTAGAGACTTGGACTTGTAACCAGAAGGTAGCAGGTTCGAATCTTGGTGCTCTTCCAACCCATGGCTGAAGTGCCCTTGAGCAAGCCACTGAACCCCGAGTTGCTCCCCGGCTGCCCACTGCTCTGGGTGTGTGTTCATGGTGTGTTCACTTCTCACTGCTGTGTGTGTGCACTTGGATGGGATAAATTCAGAGCACCGATTCCAAGTACGGGTTACCATACTTAACAAATGGATGGAGGAAAATGTTATAAAGAGCATGCGAGAGCTAGGCGAATTGTTAATTTTGTTGTGATAGTATTTCCTTTCAGCAGAGTTAAAAGGTTTGTCCTCCTCCTCTGACGACTTTGCCACATTCTTCATTAATACAATTACAAACCTCAGTGCACAATTTGCCACACCACAATCTGACAAACACATTTTACCAGCAAACATAAACTCTAAGGCAGAAGTCTCTAAACTCATCCTTTCCAATCATCCTACTACTTGTCCACTTGATGCTATTCCATCTTATCTCCTTAAAGTCATTTCTCCTGCCATTGTACCCGCACTCACTCACATCATTAACACATACTTTCACACTGGTGTTTTTCCCTCAACATTTAAACAGGCTCACATAAGCACAATACTTAAGAAACCCACTCTTAACTCAACTCTTTTAGAAAACTACAGACTTGTTTCCCTTCTACCTTTCATTGCAAAAACACTTGAACGAATTGTGTTCAAACATGTCTCTGCCTTTCTCTCAAAGAACAACCTCCTGGACAGCAACCAATCTGGCTTCAAAAGTGGACATTCGACCGAGACTGCATTTTTCTCAGTTGTTGGAAAATGGCATCTCAGGAACCGCATGCCAGTAGTTTGAGTTTTACCTCTCAGATAGGTCCTTCAAGGTATCTTGGAGAGGTGAGGTGTCCAAGTCACTAAAGGGGTGCCTCAAGGCTCATTTCTTGGACAACTTCTCTTCTCTGTCTACATGGTATCAATAGTCGCTCTCATTCAGAAAGTAGGTTTTTCATATCACTGCTATGCTGATGATACTCTACCTCACATTCCTTCATTATACGCAATGCTTACCTCATATGTCGTCCGCCCAGAACTGCTTCTATGTTCAACTGTTGGCACAAACTAGATTAAAGTGATTATTACATTGTTATTACGTATTGAGATTCGCTACAGGATGACTTTGTTTATCCCCCGGAGCCGTGTGAGACAGTTTTTATTAAGGATGGTGCTTTTTATTTTACTTCTTTTAGACTGATGCACTGCAACACTCACTAAGCTCCATTAAACAGCTTGGAAGATCAGAGACAATTTCTGAAAGGAGAAAGTTATATACACATAGGATGCCTTTAGGGTGAGTAATTTATGTTGTGATGAGCATCCTCGGAGGAATCAGCGTCGCCCTGGCAATCAACACAGAACACCAGCACGTCCTCACCGCTGGCTGATCCGTCACAGCTTCTCCCCATCAGCCTGCGCACTTTTAAGCAGCACACGCTGCACTCACAGGACGGTCTCGAGCCGAATGAAACACTGGTCTAATCCTTCTCTCGCTTCTCCTCAGAAAGCAGCAAGCGACCGACTGCCCACTCACCTTGGAGCACGTCTGGAAACCCACTTTCGCTTTGGGTTTGCACCGAAGAGCACAGGAACTCACTGCCATCCGTGCCTCCGTAGCCCAGCTCGTTCCGCTACCTGAACCTCGGGCACAAGCTACCCGCCTGCTACCAAAGATGACAGCTGATGTCGATGTGGAGACCTTCCTACAGGTCTTCAAGAACACCGCGCACCGTGAGGAATGGCCCGAGGAGGAATGGCCCGAGGAGGAATGGGCATGTGAGCTGGCACCCCTCCTCACCAGCGAAGCTTACTTTTCGCTCCCCTTGACAGTCGCCGACGACTATGCCAAAGTCAAGCGAGAGATCCTGGCGAGGCTCGGCCTCTCCCCTGTCTGCGCCGCCCAGCAGTTCCACGAATGTTAGTTCAAGCCCTGGGTGCCAGCCCGTGCCCAGGCAGCCGAACTCGGCCGCATCGCCCAGCATTGGTTGCTGGAGGGAAACCCCACCCCAACACAGGTAGAGGAACGAGTGGTGGTCGATCGCCTCCTCCGCGCGCTACCTCGCGCCCACCGTCAAGTCGTCGGGATGAGGAACCCGACCAACGTCCTGGAACTTGTGGAGGTGATCGAGCTGGCGGATGCTGTCCATCATAGCAGGGCCGGGGACCAGCTGCTGCCGTTCCCCCGGAGGGTGGTCCAGGAGCGACTCCCGCTCGAAGGCACCCCACGAGTGGTCAGCAGGCCGACGGTTTCCCCACTGAGAGATGAGCCCATGCCTAGCACTGACCCACCATCACCCCCGCGTGCCACCAGCGTGTACCAGCGGGAGCCTCCCAAGCAGAGGTGATGGTGGATGGGAGACAATTCCGGGCCTCCACCCTCATCCAGTCACGGTTGTGCGCCCCCAAAGAGGCCAGAAAAGCTTCCTACCGATTACCTGCGTGCACGTGTTACACCCTGATAAAGGGGGAAAATAGAAATTAATAAATGAAGACACGAACTCGTGCTGTTGTCTCTGCGTCAGTCTGTATTGGCTGTGACGCACAGCACACATTGCATCAGCCACAACCTGCAACCTTAGATCTCCCCCTAGTGGACACTCCAAAAGTACACTTAAATCATATATTGATTTTAACCTGTTTTTCCTTCTCTTTTTTACAATCGAATCACATTGATTCCATCATTTGTATGATCATTTTGATCTTTACTCTTTTTAACCTCTACACACTCCCCCTCAAAATTTAGATGTCGTCCCGACATCTTTTAAATGCAGTTCCTTTCCCTTCAACATGAGCTATTCTGCTCTCACTATATCAGTGTTTTCTTATCCTGCATTATGCCACAGTCTATATTTGATATCCGTACATAAGATATGGGTAGGGATTATAAAATGGCACTGAACTTGGCCATGGTGGAAGTGCTTGCTGTCCAATGTAAGAGATATTCTGATACTGCTGAACTTCACCACTACATCTTGTATTATAGCAGGTAGGGTTTCCGAGGTGGTCATAAGTGAACAGGCGAGGGGCTCGTCTTTCTCTCTGTGGTCTTGGATGTCTCCCATCTACTGTAGAATCATTGCATGGCTCAAGTGATACTGTGTGCTCAACGTCAATCTGTTCCTCTACATGGTGCCCTGCAACTAATTGGTCCTCTACTTGAATCAGCTCTTCATCACCGTCTTCACCTGGGCATTCTTCACGTGAAAGCTCAACAGTGTCCACTCTCTCTCCTAACTCCTCACCATCCTTGGTCTGCCCGACCAGTCCACTTGTCTCCCTTTCTAACTCATTAGGATCTCCCTCACTCCCTTCTCCATAGTATTGCTGCTGGTTTGGTGAGTAATAAAAACAGAACTCGTCCTCATCCTCTTCTTCATCTTCATTAAGTTTTACAATATATTTTCTCTTTTGCTTTGTCATCTTTTCTGTTAAATAAGCAGCTGTGTCAGATTGCCCTTCCATTGGCAGGAGATCACATGACAGCAAGAGGTTACGATGCAGGATCCTAGACCTTCCTTTTCCTACCTCTGGCTTCACTTCATAAATTGGGAGATCTTCTTTCATTTGCCTCACAACCGTATGGATTGTCTCCTCCCAGTGGTTGCGCAATTTGCCCGTGCCTCCTCTTGGTGTCAAGTTTCTAACAAGTACACGGTCGCCCGGATATAAGGTTGTACTTCTCAATTTTCTATCGTAGTTTTTTTTACTTCGCACTGCAGCTTTTCCCGCATTCTCTCTGGCTATTTTGTGTGCTTCCTGCATCTGTTCTCTCCATCTCTGCAGGTATTCTTGGTGGCCCACTGTTCCAGTGCTTTCTTCCAACCCAAAAAGTAGATCCACTGGTAGTCTGGGATGCCGGCCATATAGAAGATAAAAAGGTGAGAATCCTGTTACCTCACATTTGGTGCTATTATATGCAAATATCAGTTTATTCAGGGATTCCTTCCAGTTCGTCTTCTGCTTGTCTGTCAGGGTTTTGAGCATTTGAAGCAAGGTCCTGTTGAATCGTTCCGTCTGACCATTCCCTTGTGGGTGGTACGGTGTTGTTCTGGAACTAAGGACACCACAATTATTTGTCAGCTGGGCTAGAAGCTGGTTTTCAAATTCACCACCTTGATCGTGGTGAATTCGTCTAGGGAATCCAAATCGCAGAGCATAGTCATTAAACAGGCGATCAGCTACTGTTTTAGCAGACTTTGATGTTGTGGGATATGCCTGCGCAAACCGTGTAAAATGGTCAACTATGACTAATATGTATTCGTATCCCCCCTTGCATTTATCTAAATGCAGGAAGTCAACAGAAACAAGCTCAAAAGGCTGCGTTGTAATGATATTAATGAGAGGTGCCCTTGTCTCCCTACAAGGCTTCTTTTGCTTCAAACAATGACAGCTTTTTGCAACATAATGTTCAATCTCTTGTTGCATATGGGGCCAAAAGAAACGGTCTCTGATCAGCGATGTCGTGCGATCAACTCCTTGGTGACCCATCTCATTGTGCAACTTCTTCATTACCACTGCCTTGTATCTTTCGGGTAGGACCAGCTGGTGCCTATTAGCAGTCTTCCGCTTTAGGATGCCATTCTCATCCAAGTGAAGCTTCTCCCATTCACGAAGAAGACATCGGCTCTGAGGGGTAAGAGACTTCATTTGTTTGGGGCAAGGTCTCGTATCTGTTAATTTATATTTTATTACAGGCCCGATGTGTGGGTCCTCCCTTTGACTCTGTTGTATTTCCGCCACAAGAAGAGGTTCACTGTCACTCATGTCATGTGAATATGGAGGCGAGTGAGATACTACCCAAGGTGAGGTATCTTCCTGGACTTCTACAGCTTGTGCAGTGGCTGCAATGCAGTCTGATGACATTTCCTCCGTACATTGTTCTATCATCCCTTCAATGTCTAGAGGCAATCTTGATAAACTGTCAGCATCTGCATTCTCTCGGCCAGGGCGGTACTTTATTGAAAAGTGGAAGTCGGCTAACTCTGCTACCCACCTACAGCCAGTGGCATTGAGTTTTGCACTGGATAGTACATACGTGAGAGGGTTATTATCGCTAAAGACTGTGAATGTAGGTGCGTAGTATAAATAGTCTCTAAATTTCTCCGTTATTGACCACTTGAGGGCGAGAAACTCTAATTTACCCGAATGGAGGTGGTAATTTCGTTCAACGGCTGTAAGGGTCCGAGATCCATATGCTATTACACGGAGCTTACCCCCCTGCTTTTGGTACAATACTGCCCCCAGGCCTTGGTTTGAGGCGTCTGTATGAAGAATAAAAGGCAGTGAAAAGTCTGGAAATCCAAGGATAGGTGGTTCGACCAGATGGTTTATCAGTTTTTCCAAGATCTCTTGGTGCTCTTCCTTCCAAACTATTGGTTGGTTTGAAGGCACTCCTCTATTCTTCACTTTACTTTGTCTGGAATTTTGGCAAGTGTTTTCCACTCCTGGGGTGCTCTTGAGTAAATCATACAGTGGTCCAGCAATCTTTGAAAAATCCTTAATATATTGTCGGTAGTAACTTAAGAGGCCCATCACAGTTCGCAGCTGCCCGACAGTACTTGGTCTCTTTTCCTTCCAAGCTCCCACAGCCTCTGTGTCAGCTGGATCCACTTTGCTACCTTCAGCCGATACAATTCTTCCAAGATAACGGATTTCCCTCTTGAACATTCCACATTTGCTCGGCTTCAATTTTATTCCATACTGTCTAAGCTGCTGCAATACCTCCTGCACATGGTGGACATGGTCTTCAAAGGACTTGCTGTATACTAAGATATCATCAAGGTATGGCACACATATCCGGTCTCTCAAACTCTCCAAGCATTCCTCCATACACCTCTGAAAGGCAGCGGGAGCATTCATCAAGCCAAAAGGGATTCGTATCCACTCATACAACCCCCACGGGGTTACAAAAGCAGTCAGGGGCCTACTCTCCTTTGCCATAAAGCCCTGATGATATGCTTTGCCCTGATCTAACAGTGAAAACCATGAATTCCCACCCAGGTTGTCAAGGATATCTTGGACTCTGGGAATTGGCTGACGATCAGGATTGGTCTTCTTATTCAGCTCCCTGTAATCCACACAAAGACGGAGGCTTCCATCCCTTTTCCTAACACAGACAACAGGTGATGCATAAGATGATGTTGATTTTGATATCCAACCCTGAGCAATAAGGTCATGAAGGTAATCTTTTACTTCCCTATAGAGTGGTTTCGGCACAGAGATGTATGAACGTGCAACAGGAACTGTGTCTTTAAGGGATATTTTCAGAGTTAGATTTTCTATGCACCCGATGTCATCATCTGACTTTGAGAATGACGCACATTCCTTTCGTAACATCTTACGTACTACTTCCTGTTCAGGCTGACTCAGATGACCCAAATCGACTGGAGGGTCCCAGGTATCACTGGCAAACTCAGCGCTGCTTGTTTGGATGGGATTCACTGAAGCAGGTATGGACTGAATTGACTGATAGAATGACATGGACGGATAAACAGCTTGTACCCTATGTGCTGCTCCTATTAATGTTTTTCCACACAGGACAATGTCATGGTCTGTAGGATTCCGAGCATCAAGTATGATGTAGGGGGGAACCCCCTTCTTAACCTTTAAAAGTGTCTCCTGGAACTCTAGCCCTTCCGCCCATTTGGGATCAAGATCAGGTTCAAACATCAAAGTAGTGTCCTCCTTCAATGGGTTCATCTTTATTCGGCACTCAACCTGCAAAGAAGTACGCTTAGGAATTAATATTTTTTCTCTGGG
Source organism: Carassius gibelio (assembly GCF_023724105.1). Taxonomy (NCBI): domain Eukaryota; kingdom Metazoa; phylum Chordata; class Actinopteri; order Cypriniformes; family Cyprinidae; genus Carassius; species Carassius gibelio. The sequence continues at coordinate 5,800,551 of NC_068373.1, read as the reverse complement.
AGTTCTCACCACATACTCATGTGACTTTTCAGCCTTTAGAAGTGCTATAAAAGCTTGAATGTGATTTATCTCTAATCTTGGGAGTGTCACATTCACTAATCTCTTTAACTGTTCATCACATGCTGAGTCTGCACTTTTGCCTGTATTGTCTGTCACTATGAACTCAATAGCATTGTAACCAATGATGGGATGGGAGAGATGTTTCCCCTTTGTTACCAGCATGGGAATGACAGGATCTACTCGGTCATTGTTTCCTCTTAGCAGCTGAAATGTGACTTCTATCCACCCAACATAAGGAATACCTTGTCCGTTTGCTGCTACTATTTGAAGTGTGTCCGGTGCATCAATTATTTCTGAAAGAAGCCTTAACCTCACATCAGGTAACATTTCATTTTTCCACCACTCATCGATGATACAAACTTGAGATCCAGTATCCCACAATGCTGTTGTTTTAACTCCCTGGATATAACAGTCAACGAGACACTGTTTTCCCACTAAAGTGGCCATGCTCAGTGATTTGTTTGAATTTGTTCTCATTGTGGCACTTAATTCTTTGACATCTTTATGCCCTTTCTGCTGGCAGTCTTTCTTGTGTCTACTCCAGTGACGAGCCTGACATAACTTGGAGCAATAGAAAGCTTTGCGACAAGATGTGCATACTCGTAAATTGTGGTCACCTCCCTTCATCCCACACCCCCAGCATTGTTGATGGGACTCTAATATCTGACAGGTTACTCCCTGTCCCGTGGAAGTAACCCTCTCTCGTTTAAATAAGCATCCCTGGATGAGTTTCCTGCCCTTGCTCTACAGCCTGCAAGGAAATGCTCACTGCTTCCACATCTATAGCAGTGGGTGCAATAACTTTCAGTGTCACTCTGCTGACAGTTGAAGCATCTTCTTCGTTGACTTCTTGTCTGGGTGGAAAGACGGTGTGGTGCAAATCCTTGCTGGAACTGAGCTGTTCTCCCTCTCTGCCCTGTATTGTAATTGGGCCAGTACCCTGGGAATGGGCATTCCGGGTGAGCAGCTGGGCCATAATTTCGGAAACCTGGCGAGGACAAACCCTGTTCCACAGCTGTCTGGGGTAATTGAATCGACTCTCTAATCTGTGACACTTCAGCGCTGAGGTTCTTTAATAGTGCCATGTCTGATTTTATTTCTCTGAGTTCATTTAGCAAATCAGGGTTATGCTTATTTTTATTTTCCTGAAGCAATGTTTTCCCTTTCTTTTCTGCAGGTGCTGGGATATCATTGCATTCGGCCGAATGCACCACGACTGGACGATGCTGGACTGCAGCTTTCTTTTTGTTTTGTCTCTCTGTTTCAGTCATACATGCAATGTTTAATTTCTCTAACAACAGCTCGTCACTCACATCTGTTTGTTGCAAGTATGGCTTCAGATCCCCTCTGATATAGTCATTTTGCAGACCAGTAAGAACTGTATGCAGAAACATATTTTGCACCAGAATGGGATCATATTTGAGACTAGACTCTGCTTCCTGTGATGCAAATAAAATCTTCTGCCTAAGATCTAAAATACGAATTAAAAAGTTCTGGGGTGTCTCCTTACTGTCTTGGACTTCTGACATCAGCTGCTTGTACAGCTCTGTGGCTCCCCTTTCCTGGTAATGTGAGCGAAGGATCCTTCTCAGGTTAGGCAGTGTTAAGTTTGCTTTGCCCTCTAGATAACTGCGTAGCTGCATGCCAGGGACGATGGCTTTAATTACTGCATGGACTATTTCATGTTCCGGGACATTCTTATTTTTCCCGTTCTCGATTTGATGGGCCAAGCTGGAAAAACTAAGTTTATCCTTCTGCCCTGGTTCCCCAATCTGACCAGATATTTTAAACTCCCTTTGCCACATAAGTGATTGGGTAAGGTCTTTTGTTGAGACACCGCCCTGAAATGTCTGTTCTTTTTGACTAACTGTCTGTACTTCCTGTTTTGATTCACCCTCTTTTGGCTGCAATGATAACTGTAACGCTAATTGGAGTGCTTCAATCTGTTTTTGCAATTTTTCTTGCTCTGACATCTGAGTTACATGCAATTCCTTTTGCTGTGACTCTAGTGTGTTTCGGTTTGACAACTGAATTTCAGTAATTTTGTCTTTAAGGTCAAGGAGAAAAGACATACCCTGGTCTTCAAGTTCATCTACCTCATTTCTTTCAATATACTTTACAATATGTGCAATTAGAAATGAGCGACTTTTACCCAAAACATTCTCTCGTTGCATACCAGCAATATCTAAAAAGTCACATACTGCAATCAGATGATCACTGTTGAGTGAGTAAAGTGTCCCCACTACTTCAAGTCTTAAGTCCTCCAATGTGTTCATGTTGTTTGTGAATAAGTGGCCGGTGTCAGTGTAATGCAGAATGTCTACTTGGTTGGGAAGGATTTGCAGCTATCCTGGTTGGGTGAGGAACCTCAGAATACTCGCACTTCTGCCAATCCAGTTGTGAGACTACTGTACACCACCGACCTCCTATCGTGGTAGTTGTGGTTGCAAGGTGGGATGTTGTCATATGGCACTACATCACTCGGCAGGACCAGGAACCATCCCTCCTCGCTGGGGCCTCCAAAATGTTACACCCTGATAAAGGGGGAAAATAGAAATTAATAAATGAAGACACGAACTCGTGCTGTTGTCTCTGCGTCAGTCTGTATTGGCTGTGACGCACAGCACACATTGCATCAGCCACAACCTGCAACCTTAGATCTCCCCCTAGTGGACACTCCAAAAGTACACTTAAATCATATATTGATTTTAACCTGTTTTTCCTTCTCTTTTTTACAATCGAATCACATTGATTCCATCATTTGTATGATCATTTTGATCTTTACTCTTTTTAACCTCTACACACGGAGACACTCGCCATGTAACGGCCCATGAAATGGTAATCATGTCCCCCCAAGGCACCTGGCAGGTGGAGGTAGGCCTGGTGAAGGACCAGCCGGTGGCCGTGCTGCTCGGGAGGGATTGGTCCGGCTTTGAGAAGCTGCTCACCGCATCTACTCAGCCTGCCAGCCCCAAGGGGAACCGTTGAAGGCCGAGGCAGCTGACTGGACCCCGCCGCCGGCCGGCCGGCCGGCCCTGCTCGTCTCCGACAGTGGGAGAGAAGGTGAGTCCCCCTCCCAAACTGCTAATCTTATCTATGATGTGTTCCAACAGGCCGCTGGAGGGGGCTCTTTTGCCAAGGAACAGCGGGAGGACAACCGACTCAAGCACTGTAGGTGCAAGTCGTCGACAGGAAGGACATCCTCCCACGGCCCGACCCTCTCCCACATTTTGTTGTCGAGAACGGCCTGTTGTACTGTGTCAACCAAGGGAAGGGAGGAGGAGAAGAAGTTGTTGCTGGTACCCCAGTCCAAGACCGAAACCGTCCTGGAACTGTCCCATTCCCATACTATGGCAGGTCACCTAGGGGCAGCCAATACCACCCAATGCATCCGCGACCACCTCCACTGGCCGGGCCTGGAGGCCGAAGTGAAGGGCTTCTGCCAAGCCTGCCCTACCTGTCAGGCAACGTCACCTCGGACGTTCATCCCGCTCATCCCGATGCCTATAATCATAGTTACCTTCAAGCAGATTGGAATGGACATAGTGGGGCCGTTGCCAAAGTCTGCCTGCGGACATGAGCACATCCTGGTGATCATCGATTACGCCACCCGCTACCCAGAAGCAGTCCCCCTGCGGAAGGCCACGGCGAAGTCCATCGCCCAGGAGCTGTTTCTGCTGGCCAGCCGAGTTGGCCTCCCCACCGAGATCCTGACTGACCAAGGAACTCCGTTCATGTCCCGGCTGATGGCAGATCTCTGCAGGCTGCTGCAGGTGAAACAGTTGAGGACCACGGTCTATCATTATCAGAAGTGGGGCTTATAAAGTTTGTAATAGCATTTGATTGTACCATGAGTTTTTTTTTTTATTGCACTGTACTGCCATCTGTGTAATTTATAAAATCCATTTTTTATGCACAGTACAATCAGATGACTGACTTTTAAACCGAGTGCGTTTTCTTTAAAGATAACATGCTTGTACTAATAGAGGAGTGTTTATTTGCAAAGGCAAGGACTGGGATGGCTGGAGCCCAGCTCATTTGCATTTAAAGGGGAACACACGGAAATCATACGTTTTGGCTCATACTCTAAAAGTGGCAATTTTAATAAACTATATAAAAAATATCTGTAAAGTATTTTGAATTAAAACTTCACATACACACTCTAGGGACATCAGAGACTTATTTTACATTTGTGAAAAGGGGTGTGTGGCATGGTACAGTGGTGTTAATCCTTTTTGTGTTTCTTTGTGTTTGTTTGTGCAGACTTCAGAGCGTGAGTGTGTGACTGAAAGAGGCAGATTAGGAAAGCAGAGAAGCGGAGCGAGACATTACTAGCAGTGAGAGGGGAAGAGAATTACATTGCAGTTTTTACGGCAAGTTCTGAAAGAGGAAACAAACGCAAATTGCATTGTGAAGTACTGAACGTGTCACAGAGAAGTTGAGAATATCAAGCAAGGCATCAACGCACACATAAACATGACGACGTAAAGAGGAAGAGGATCGTGGACATCATTCAGAGTCAATGCTGTGACATACTGAGACGTGACAGGCAGGCTGGTTTGGGTGTGTGTTCTGTAGATTGACCCACACACTGAAATTGGGGAAGGTGAAAAAACGACAAACACGGACAGAAAAACATTCAATCTGAGGACATGGGGAGTGTTAGTGAATTGTGTGTGTCCAGTTTTCAAGTTTTATTATGTCCAACGTTACCAAAGAGTATTTCAGGTAAGAGCTGTCTAATCTTTTATAGCATTGTATTCATAACCAGTATGTTCTCTATTGATTCTCTGGTTAACAGAACCATTGTTATCATAATTACTGCTGCTCAGCATTGTGTTGTTACTTTAAGCAACCAGACTTAAATTGTTTTGACTGGCAGATCAACAAAACCCCACTGATTTGCACTAAAGGAAGTACATGAGACATGAAACACAATATCATACAGAATTGGAGTTAGCCTATTTTTACCTGAGCCAATAAGTAGCATTTTCAAAGCATGTTTTGCATGCTCAATCTCCACTGTACTAGTTTATATCACTTTGGTACAAGGTACAAGTGTGCAGTACAGTATTATTGTATTCATTAGAATCAACATGTTAAAACGCAAATGGAAGGACTTAAAAAGAGGGAGTTTTGGTCACCTTAAAGGATTTTTAGTCTCACAGGCACCAGCTGAGAGCAGTGATCATTTAATGCCATTAAGAGCTATAGGCAGGTGTAATCCCTCAGACCCAATAGTCAAGAGAGTTTATGAGCATCTTCACCAAACCTTTCAAGATCACACAAATTAAGCGTAGGTGTAGGTCTTATTACTTGGTGTCCTTGATCTCTGTCTTACAATTTTACAGGAATAGTTCACCCAAAATCAGTACATTATTCAAAATGTCATGAATCTAGGTCTTGAGGGGTCTAGTCTGAGTCTTTTATTGGTCTAGGTCTTGACTAAGAGATGGTCCTGACCAATACCAATGCTAATACCGGCCAACAAGATAAACTCATGACAGGCTAAAAAAACTGAAAACCAATGCTTTATTCTCCTGCAGAAGCCACAAGTCAGTGTGATTGTTTAAAACTACCATAGCCAGTTCACTTCATACTGTACGTGGCCTTGATTTTGGGAGAATTTTCCCCATTCCTTTACTATGTTGGGCATTTCAGAAAAGAATAATAATAATAGCAAGATGTAAGCCAAACCAACAAGCTCCAAGATGAATCGCAGCATTACAAATTTGAAAGTGTATGATGATGACGAGGATTCAAGTGTGTACTTATGAAGGCTGAACTACTCAATACACATATAATGATGCAAACAAATCAGACTGTATTTTTGTGTCTCCCTAATGTATTTGCTTCTCAGCAAATACCAATACTGGCTCTTCTGCTTTTATGTTAACTGATATTGTTAGCCTTGCAGTTCCCTTTTCTATGTCTCGAATAAGTTGAGGTGGAACTCACTTCAGGATTGTGGGTTCTGTTGTAGTACCGCACCAGGAATGTGGCAATTAATTACAGAAGGACTCACAGTGGTAAAGAAAACAGCATTCTTCAAAAGGTGCACATTTGTTGCATGCAATAGGTATGACATTGCTCTATGAGTCACTTTCAGTTAGCATGTTGACTAGGCTGCCACACTGAGGAAGTGAAGGGAGGATTTAGTAACTATGTCGAGTCAGCAGAAAGACCATGTCCGGGCAGAGGGTGGTTATAAGACAGGAATTTCTGAACTTGAATACTCTGGTTTGTATATTGAGTTGGTGTGATGCAAATGTACAGAGCACCACTGGGGATTTGTTCCTGTTGTGTTGGGAAATGGAGCTTTGCTCAGAAATGTCGTCATCTGGTGGTGTTCCAGTTCATGTGAGTTCATGCTCCTAAACGGTGTGATTCCATCAGCTTCATCACGCTCCAACTTTAACAAAAGATGGTGGTGAATTTGAACTAAAGTGCGAGCGCTGTCAGAGAGTCTTGCATGACTCATCTAATGGCTGGATCACAATTCCATAGGCTTAGTCATAGCTACATTGTCAATGTAAATGTATAAAATAAAGTGCAGTAAATGCTGACAATTAACCAGTCAGTCTCATCCAGTCAGTCTTCCCCCAAAGCATGATAACCTCCAGCTAATTGGCACAGTGACAGCGAGTATGAGTTTGTAATGAATTCTAATGACAATGTTGTTTTAATTGTCTTCTGATAATCCTGAGATCGATATCATTCCAGTGAAATCCCTGTGTATTTCAGTACAGAGCAGGTGCTTTGAAATTATAGCTGCTGTGCTGTGCACTGTGTGACATGGAAATTGTTCCCTACGTTTGATTTTTGGTTGGAGACAGCTGGAGGCGGCTTTAAATGCTGGGAACAGATCGAGACAAGGGCTTATTACTCATGACTGCTGGAAAAACACAGTGGGTAGTGGAAGAGGTGGACATTCTTGATTTAAGACACAGAATGCAATACTTATTGTGTTTGTCTTAGCTGCTTAAGATGTTGTAACACTGTGCTCACTGGGGTTGAGGTTCACCAGTTAACATGAGAGCTTGAGTCTGTTGTGGGGAGAGAGTAAATGTGTGTTACACATTTTGTCAAATCTGATAAATATACATAGGCCTATACCTTGTGAAAAAAGGTGCATTTAGTGTACTTTTAAAAAGGGTACATGTTATGGAAATATTAAGTGCAAACTAAATGTAATGTTTTAAATATTGCTTGTTATTTAATGATGTATTCTAGTTTAAACTTATATTAAATGCAATATTAATCTATATATATTTAATGAGTGTTTTTTTTACCCACTTAAGTTATATTTAAGTACAATATTCTATGTACTGTAATTTCATCATTATTTTTATTATGTTTGAAACATGCTTCTGAATGTACTGACAAGCATTTTTTGGTAAACTAAAACAGTATTATGTCATTCCTATCTATTGTATTTAAATATGTCTGTAATCACACATACTGTAAGAATGAAGTTGCAATTTAGTACATTTAAAATATGTTAACTTTAAACATAATATCAATGACATGCTACTGTTAGAATTGTAATCAAGTACTTTACATGTGCCTTAGTACATTAGTCAACACATCTAAACTTATTACAGACATGACAAAAGAATATTAAAATGGTGATTTATATTCTTCTTCTTCCAATCTTGAGTCTATGGCAGTTCATAGAACCACTTGCAGAAAAGTTATGAAATTTGGCAAACAAATAGAGGATAGTCTCAAGATTAACCATAGCAGGTTTGGAGTCTCTCAACTCAAACTCTCTAGCGCCACCAACAGCTCAAATTTGAACTCATGTTTATGTGAATATCTTTTGAAACTAAAGTTCAGAAGCAATTTTTTTTTTTCCTTTGATACTTTGGCTCACGTTGAGTCAAATGCACATCAAAATTTAAATGTTGAGTCAGATTTGTTTGTTATATATAATAATAATTATTGTTATTATTGTTTTTTCGAACTCTTCCTTGATATTGTCTGATTTTCACCAAAATTGGCTCAGATCATCTTCAGATCATGCTGGCCAAAAGTTATTAAGAGCTTTTTCATAAACTCCTCTTCTTGAATAACACACAAACCAATTTAATTAAGAGCGTCTATCTATCATCTCGCTCTATCTCTGCAATGCTGTCAAGTAGTCTGACCAACCTTGAACATTTCATCATAAGATTCACCTGAGGCTACATGCAGTGTTTTGGCACAGTGTCATCTACTGATCAGGAGATATGAAAAACGTCTCTGTTTTGATTGATTTAGCCTATTTTAATGAAACATGTCTTGTCAGATTCCTTGGATCATCCTGAGAACATTGAAACCAACTACAACATATTAGATCGAACTTGCAGTCCGCCATTTTGAATTTATTTGAAAAGATACTTTTTCAACCTCCTCCTATAACGTTGGTCTGATTTCCCCCAGCACAAAGTTAGCAAAAAAATTTTTAGTAGAACAAACTGTTCTCAAATAATGCATCAATGAAATTGTTGGCATGATGTCAAGCTGGTTGCATATAGTAACTTTTTACGTGTCGTCATTGTCACCTCACAACCCCTCACACAACAATTTGTATTTTATAATATCTTTCCTATATTGTTCTGTATTATTCAGATATTTTATTTATTACCTGGAAATGACTTACAACAACTCACAAACCATATATTGTCACAATCGTGCATGTAGTGCCTTCATGTTTCATCAGTCCAAACCAAGTGTGCCTCACAAGAGAAAAGTGAAGCCAAAACTTTTCAATCACCCCCACCCAGATGGCTGGACTTAACCCCACCCTCTTCATGTAATCTAAATGGCATGTAAGACAAACTAAATAATCAAATTGCATTTAAAATATTTTTTTTCCCAAATGTAGTTTCTGTCTTTTTTTTGTTTCTTGTTATTATGCTGATGTATGTTCAAGTATTCTGTTTTCTAATTGGTTTGATTTGAGTTAGTTACTACAGTAGATTCTGTAAAATCGGGGTGTGGTGTCATGATTGCGATCTTGTGATTGGTTCTGCAGGAGTTTGGGGCGGGACGTTGATACCGAAGCTCCACCTCATGATCACTACTGCGCAGACTCAGGCTCCAAATGAATCGCTAATGCGCAGACTGCACATTCAATACAGTTTAGCTCAACTCATTTTCACAAGTGTATGATAAATAGGCACTTTTCTAGTAATTTGTTAAAGTCTTGAGCCTGGTCCCTTCAGAGTGCAGTGATAAACGGTGCTTGAAAATCTGCCATGTTGGCCGTCTGCCTCGCTGAACACCTTTGGGATGAACTGGAACAGTGAGCCAGGCCCCATCATCATCTGTTAACTTCAGAGCCTGACCTCTTGAGTCTTGATGAACATTTAATTTCAAAGTATGAGGGGGGAAAAACAGTGCTCCTGCTCCTGCATCTATCCAAAGACCAACAGTTAAAAACAGAATCCAACCTGGTCTCATCAGGACAGAAATGCAGGAAACTCTTTTGACAGCACACATGCAATATGTGAGTGGGGATCTATGATCTAAAGTGGGACATGTGGCTTCCCGCTGTGAGGCCCACTGCTTTAATCTCTCTAGCAAGGTCAGAAACTGAGAGGAACCCGCTGGAGAGCCAAATCCAGGACTTAGTGGATTACTGAGGCTCTTATGGCCACGCAATAACCTTCATTCCAATTGATTTCCTATCAGCGTCGGACATGAGTTATGAAATTTACTGTATACTAATGAAATACGGCGTAAATATATTATTTGATACATGTTGTCCTTGAATTAGTCTTTTCCTTAAGTCTGCTTAAGATAATTCAATTACAAATGCACAATATAAAATGAGCAACAAAACAAATGAGCAAAACAGTTGTAACAAGCAGGAGATATTTCTATTATTATGCCAATGCCTTTTTTGCTGTTATTTTTCTGTGACTACTTCTAGTGATTTGGGAAGTTTGACAGCCGCCATGTGCTTGGTGAACTGCTATTGTATTGAGGAGCCAGTAAAGAGGAAAAAATCTCTGTTAGTGTTTCTTGGAAAATGACAGCATATGTGTTTAAAACAACATGCGAATAAGCAATCAGCCAATGACTCGCAGGACTGTGTTTGAGTCTCTGTTTCTGCAGTTTCATGGCAAGCTCCTCCTGAAAGCCTCTCTCTCTATGTGCTGTGCTGTAAGTTCCCAGTCAGAGCCAACAGAGGTCACTCGATGCATTTCTCTTCAAGCTGATTTTGGCCTGTGATCATGGTGCCTTTGCAAACTTTAATGTCAAGTACGATTTACTAAAGTGCTGGTCCTTGTCAACATGAAATCAGAATCTACACTATCTACTATCTTCCTGGTTTTATTGATTCATCAGTGCTTTCTATTCAGATAATATTTAATAAAACGTTTGTATTCGCACTTGAAAAACAATGGAAATTATGTACCTGTTTGGCTTTCTGACAGTTTTCATCCTCTCCATTCCAGTCACCTGGCTTCACTGTGGCATGTTTGATAAGGATTTTTTAAATCATTACTGACCAGTCCTGTCTTACAATGTCTTACATTTCTGACAAGCTTTTGCTCTTTTCAAGTGTACTGTAAGTCTATGGACAATCTTTTTAAATTCAATTTTACAAAACAAAATCAAATTCTTACCATTGCCTGTTTATGTTTTCTAATGGGTGTCTGTTGCGCTGGCACATGCAGCATGAGCTGGTTATGAGCTAATCCTAAGCAACTAGCTGCCAACTAAGGACTAGCTTAAACTTCAAAACATACCTAATCAGCATATTTTTTTCAAGCGGGATAGCTGGTCCTCGTTCCCACAGCCACATTCCACTGTTCCCGACACTGCCTTGAGAAACAATACAAGGAAAAACAACATTCCACAAATGCCGCTATGATAACAAGCCAACAATCACATTTACAAAGCCATCTGAGAGCATGGATCTGGTCGAGATTTCAGAACACGCAGACCTGGTTTGTGTAGCATTTGCACGAACCTTTAACCTAAGAACTGACTTGACTCATAACTCATCCTACACGGCTTGAATGATCATATGGCTTGTTGAGGAGAGGTGTGCAATACTTTGCTGAGAATGAAGATGAACGATAAAACGAGTCAAGACACATCACAGACTTTGAAGGAGGAACCTAACTCGATTTCCATTTTGTTCCGAAAATGTGGAATTTTCCAAAGCTATCTCAAGACCAATTTGTATGTATTTTACAAGGTGGCTAATCCGTATGAATTCGTACTGCACTCATATGATTCTGTATGATTTGTCTAGACCCCAGTGATGTGTAGGTTTAGGGGCGGGGTTAGGTGTAGGTCATTCGTACAAATTCATACGAATTGTGCAACTCTTAAAATACATACGATTCAGCACAAATTAGCCACCTCTTAAATATGTACCAATTGCCGTGAGATCAGGCTGAATTTTACACAGAGGCCGGTATTTACAGCACATGCATTTTACACAATAGCAGTGTGCACGGAAACCTTAGCAACAAATCCTACGTCAATTTGACTTTACATAATATTTACATAAACATCAGATTTCCAGCCCACACATGCAGACATCTGATTTCCATGTTGAATGGACTGCATAGTTCTGTATTGCATATTAGTTTAAAAATGCACTTTTTGTAAAACTGACCTGGCATCTAAAAACAAGTATGTCTTGTCTCTGTGTAGTAGACACACTCAGAAGGCGTTCTTCATATGCAGCACTGTTAGACTGGGACACAGCCATGATATTTGTTAACACAGACTTTAAATGATTTTATTTTAATAATCTTAAATTGACTAACATCTTGAAGCACATGTAAAGCACTTGAATATTATTGAACTACAGTATGATATTTTATATTACATTTAAATGTAATACATTTAAAATTTACTTAATAGCAACTTCATTTAAAATGTGGAACTACAAATATATTTCATTACATTAAACACAAGTTTCAATAGAAATGACATTTAAAGCATATTTGAGTTTACCGTGAATGCCTGTCGGTAGATTTACAGTAACAGTAGCATTTTTTTTTCAATGACATTAGTCCTGCCTAAGTTGGTTAAAATAAAATTTAGATAATGAATTTCATATAAATGTAAACTATACTACATTTTCATATAATTTTGCACTTGAGTAGGCCGAAGGTCTTTAAGAGTACAGCCTATTATTTCCATAATAAGTACTTGTGCTAAAGTGAATACTCACTAAAACAGAGGCTTTTCCTCTTCCTTTTTTTCTTTTTTGTTCTCAGTTTCTGTTCCAGAAAGCACTTCGGCTAAAGCGCTCCCCTCCGTCATTATTACGTCTTTATTTATTGCGCAACACAATACTTATCTCAACATGCATGAGTGTCTGTCTACGAATGCTTTTGATTTTATCTCAAATAGGCAGCCTTGGCAACAAGCTTATTTAGCACACTAATGTATGCACTCATCACAATGGCTAGAACTGTATTACAATAAACAAGAAAAAACAAATCACATGTTTCAAATTATAGGTTATATAATATGTGGCAACCCATGCTTAAACAAATAACACAACAGGTGTGGTGTGTCCTCCACAACATCGTTAAGTGTTTTACAACCGTTTTCACTATCTTCCAGTTTAGTAGTGCACTTCCTTCTTTTATTAGCATGATGAATCAAATTCATATGAACTTCACTGAATTTAGCTTAGAAATGTGAAACTGTTACGCTACATACATGTACAACAATAAAACACATACAAAAAAGGATCATTCTGCCCAATGTTCCCTTGTACACTTAATTGTTTTAATAGCTGATCATGTGGTGTCTGTCTGACATTGCTCTCGGCTCAGGGCCACACACACACACACACACACACACACACACACACACACACGCACACACACACACACACACACACACACACGTTCAGGGCTGTTCTCTGTCTGAGTTCGTCATTCAGTCTCCCTCCCACACACACCCACACACACACACACCCAAACACACACACACACACACACACTTACAGCCAGCACAGGGTGTGGATGGAGAAACTTTATACTGTGGCTCTGTCTCAAACCCTAGTAAGCTCCCTACCTAGACAGCTCCCAGTCTGAACATGCCAAGTCCCGTCAAAGTATTTTTTGTGCTTAATGAAGAAAAGGTTTTGTCACAATCAGGCGTGAGTTTAATTTAGTCTGTCATGAAGAGTTTATGAGAAATCATATGCTAGCCATATACACTCATAAACAGTACACACTACACAACTGGGAGTGAATCTCCTAAATTACAGAATACAGGAGATACTCCAGAAATGTGCTGTTTGACATAGTGACTGGTTTCTGTAAATAATGAATAAAAAAGGGATTAACATTCAGCAGTTGTTAATAAACCAACAGAGCATTGTTTTGTTTATGTTCTGTAGACTGATGATTTTAATAAGCCATTTGACAGACAGTTTTAGTACAAATTAAAACATTATCAGCCATTTACAGAGATTAAACTCATCAGCTGCATTTGAAATAGCCTGACATAAGGAATAGCTATGAGGTGGTTTTGTGATTTTATCAGTTTAATTACAAGATTATTTCTTAGAACTTAATTTGTTTGAGATCATTTTGTGGTTCTCTGCTTTCTTGGCTTTGTCACAGGCTCATACATGAGGAAAGGTGTCTAATCTGTATATTAATCCAGCAATGTAGTTTTGTTTCTGGGGTTTTCTAGGACAACACAAGCTGTTGGTGGACAAGTGAGCCAAATGATGTAACATTTAGTTGTTTAAACTAGCCTTAATGTGTCATGTTTACAAATAAAAGCTTGATATCGGATGCATTCATGGTAATGTAATGAAGTCAGGTCCTGTTCACGCGCTTTATCAAACACTGGGCGCCAGTAGGAGAGAGAGAGAGAGAGAGAGAGAGAGAGAGAGAGAGAGAGAGAGAGAGTGAGAGAGAGAGAGAGAGTGAGACACGGCCCGTGTCGGAAGCGGTTGAGTCGCTCGGGATTGGCCGGTTACGGTTAAAGACACTCCCCGTTCACGGGCGAACACTCTTGCTCAACCGCAATCCTTCCGGTCTCCACTGTTATGTAAAATACCCGATTCTGTTCTCGAAAGTTGACGTTGTAGTTGACTTGTAGTTGTAAACCGAGATATTTTGAGCTTCGTTGTTGGTTTGTTTACGGTATCACGGGACTAAAGGGCGCGCGATGGTGCTGAAATCAGAAGACGGTGTCGGTGAGTGACGATCGATCGGCAGCTGTTACTCTTGCCAAACTTACTCTTCAAAATAAAATGTGCTTTGGATGTTCTGCGTTTATCAATGTCGAGTGCGAGTTTTGAGATGCGTTCAAATCAGTTGACACGTGATTCACTATATACAGCACTTTGACTCTTTAGACGTTGGTGTTAATGTGTGTTATTTTTTTAAGTATATGTTTTTATTTTAATTTAGTTGGAAACAAAAAAAGCTTTAAATAAATAAATAAATAAATACAAATAAATATTATAGTCTCGTCTCACGGTTCTCATGCGTCACGTTCTGACAAAGTTTGACAACATGGCAAACACACTGAACTTTAGTTAACATGCTTATAATTAAACACCAAAAATGTTTTGTTTTTGTTTTTTTGAGGGTAGTAAAATATTTATTTATTTATTTATGTATGTAAGTATATATTTTTTTTTAATGCAGAATGAGTTTCTGTTGACAACTAGTTCTTTATGTGACCTGTCAATCATATGTACTTCATTGAGTATGTAGTTATGTTATGAATTATTCATTGTGAATGAAAAGGCCTCACTGGTTTTGATGAGGATGAATGTGTTTTATTGTTCCATGATCCTCTTGTTTAAAAATATGTGCAAATGCCTGGGTTGAAATGCTTTCTGTAACCTTTGCTAGAAATTCCTGATGAGTTTGTTTGTGTATCTGAACTAGTCCGGACTCTTCTGCCTTACCTGAACGCTCAGCTGTAATGTTTAATTCGTCTGTCTCCCTAGTGAGACTTGAGCAGGCAGCAACTTGTCCAGACTCAGTCTTCTGCATACCACTGAACACATGAACTGGGTTCTGATGTCTCCTCATGTTCAGCAGTGTATTGTGTGTTTGTAACACTTGTGTGATGGTGAGGAATGTGGCTCAGCTGTCTGGGGTCAGCGAGGGGGTTGGGAGGTTTTCTAGGAGAAAGCTGATATCTCAGTCTCACATAGACGGGCTTTTGACTATCGATGTATTATGGCCAAGAACTATCCGCAGAGGTAGAAACCATCTCCAACAGAATACATTTGGGCCCTGCACAAAGCACAACATACAGCTCTGCTCAAGCGGTTCTTGTAGGGATGCATCCAATATTCGGCAATGGAAATTGTTAGTCCAAAAATACCAAAAAACTCTCTTTCGGTGTTTGGCGGAATAAGTGAAAAGGCCGAATAATACGTACTGAACAATGACTAAAGCGATCAAATAGAGGCACGCACTAATGCAGCAAACCTGTTAGCAAAAACTCGTGGTATTGATGTGCAAAAATTGACTTTGGTGTGCATATAATAAGCAGTTTTCATATGCATATAATACAGAATCTGTTAATGTGCATATGGTATGCAGGTTTCGAGTACACATGATACGCATCTACCCCACAACCCTAAACCTACCCTTCATGTAGCATAAACATAAACACGCCATTACCACAAGTTGTAATTTTAATTTGGCGTACTATTTATACGCACTGTCGTGAGATGAATTTTTAAAGGCACGTGACAACGTGATACATGCGACAAACAGACTTCCCTAATTCGTAATGAGAATCATGTATAAATCTGCATGCTGTTGTCAACAAAAAGAAGCACTGATATATTTCTGCGGGTTTCTGCCAAGATAAAAGCAGAGAAAAAGCAACAACTCCATCAACATTCATTCAAGTTTACTGTAGTTCTGTAAAATAAAATAAAAGACAATAGTAACATCTATATATTGATGGTGATATATTGATAGTGTTAATACATTGATTATAACACTCACACAGTGTTCAAGCTGGGATCTGTAATCTATTCTAATGTTTTAAAAGCACTCTTCTGCTCTGCAATGCTGTCTTTATGTGTACAGTAAAAATACATGCCTGACTTAGGTCTCAAAAATGGACAAAAATATTATTTTACTAATTATACATTTTAAGTTTAATTGTGTTTTGTTGGTATAATGTAAAACGAAAATGTTCAGTGGTAAGTAAAAATTATTAAACTGTTGTTTTGTAATTTTATTTTTTTATTTGAAAAGCAGGACAAAATGATAAAAAGCCAATTTTTGAGAATTTAATTAATGCAATGGTGAAAAATAAGGCAAAATAGGCCTAAAAAGGAGAAAATGTTAACAGCCATATTCGGTTTTTGGCCCAGTGTTTAATTTTGTTCAATTTTGGCCAAGAATTTTCATTTGGGTGCATCCCTAGTTTACTTTTACATTGTTTACTTGCTACAAAGTGTCTCACATTTCAAAGATTTCAACAGAATTTTGTAAACTTATAAACAGGGAAGTTTTCAGTTTTTAAAGCTTCCATAAAATGACCTTTGATCCCAAAGCACATGGGGTAATTACTAATATATCATCGCAAGAAATTATTACTGTTATATAATTATAATTACTGCTAAATGAATAAATATACATGTAACTCAACTTCATGTCACTCACTGTATCTACTTTCCAAATTAACAATCAAATGTACATGAAATATTGATTGGTGATCATATTGGAAATATATTTTGGTTAACAGATCATAAGTTATCGTATATCCAGAATTAAATATATCAGATTCCAAGACAAATTTCCATTCATTTTTTAATTTACTTGTAATTACATATTGCTACTTGGCTGGATGTTGAAAATGAGTCTGGTTAGTGCTCTTTCACATAGTAAGGGTGTGTGCTGTCTAAACCGCCACTTGAGAAAGAGACTTGACAGGAAATGACACCTTAAACTGAAGCCTTCATCTCGCTGCCCTTTAAAGCTTGGTGCATGAGATCATGGGAAAGTGCAGATTAATATTATTAGCATTCGGCTTCAGTTAGTTGAGCTGCAGTGTAAAATGCAAACATAATGTTTTTTTCCTCGTCTCTGCTCAGTTTCCTGTGTGTGCACTGTTGATCATCTATGTGACCGCTGTGGTCACGTGACTTCCTTCCCATGTGGGATGTTGACTGTGTGTCTGTGTTGTCACCATCAATATATAGATGTTTTTATTGGCACATTTAAGCTATGGACAGTAACTGTGATGCTGCTGACTATCACAGGAAGTCATTTCAACGTTTCATCCCTCAGTTCATAAATTCCAGACAATATTGTGTTTGCAGTTTCAGTAGAAGTCTGAGGGCAAACATTGCAAAACTAAAACAAAACATCTCTTTTACATTGATCTAACATCTCTCACAGAAAATATTCTTGTAATTACAGGTGATCGATATAACATACATATACAATACAATACTGTGTTTGATCCCCTGTCATCTTCAGAACTGCCTTAATTCTGCGTGGCATTGATTCAACAAGGTGCAGAAAGCATTCTTTAGAGATGTTGGCCCATATTGATAGGAATCTTAGCATCTTGCAGTTGATGGAGATTCGTGGGATGCACATCCAGGGCACGAAGCTCCTGTTCCACCACATGCCGAAGATGCTCTATTGGGTTGAGATCATTTTAGTACAGTGAACTCATTGTCATGTTCAAGAAACCAATCTGAAATGATTCGAGCTTTGTGACATGGTGCATTATCCTGCTGGAAGTAGCCATCAGAGGATGGGTACATGGTGGTCATAAAGGGATGGACATGGTCAGAAACAATGCTCAGGTAGGCCGTGGCATTTAAATGATGCCCAATTGGCACTAAGGGGACTAAAGTGTGCCAAGAAAACACCCGTGAGTGGTACCCGGTGGGGTCTTCTGCTGTTGTAGCCCATCCGCCTCAAGATTGTGTTGTGGCTTCATAAATGCTTTGCTGCATTCCTCGGTTGTAACGAGTGGTTATTTCAGTCAAAGTTGCTCTTCTATCAGCTTGAATCAGTCGGCCCATTCTCCTCTGACCTCTAGCATCAACAAGGCATTTTCTCCCACAGGACTGCCGCATACTGGATGTTTTTCCCTTTTCACACCATTCTTTGTAAACCCTAGAAATGGTTGTGCGTGAAAATCCCAGTAACTGAGCAGAGTTTATTATTATTTTTTTTCATGATTCTTTATGTTGGTTTTACTATTTTGCAAGGTGTCTGAGCAGCACAGCCAAACCAATTTCCCTATTAAAAAAAAAAAAACACATAAAAGGTAACAAAATATTAAATAATAAAGAATTGCAGACATTTAGGCCAAAATCTTCTAAATGGGTGAAGATACATATCTATGTCATTGTTTCATCTTTGTTATTAAAATATAAGAACAAAGATACGTATAACAAATGCATATAATATCAGCCCCTCCAGAAAAACGTGATTATGCGATCGCCTGATTTAATGCATAATCAGCCAAAGGCCGCATATTTATGTGGGGTCGCATTTTTTCAAATACGCCGCTCTTTTGCAGCATAAATTGTCGATTTCAGAAAGCAAAATATGCGGGGCTAGCATGATTTCATAATCCCTGTATTTTCCATGCAATAAAACTCACATATATATTAGCAGAAAGTTGAAAAATGTTGCGTTTACTTCACACAAGTAAAGCACCAGTTTCCCCCTATTGCCTTGGGAACCTTATGAAGTGACGTAATTACGTAACGTGAACATCATCTGCAAACCCCTGCAAAACCTGAAGCGCGCAAATCATTCTTATTTGCAAACAAAAATAAGTGCAAAAGAAAGCGCGAAACAGTTTCCCGATTTGTTACATGACAGTGTAGCCAAATTATTTTGCGAGAACTTGCGAAAACTGCGGTTTGATGAAATAGAGAAAAAAAGGTGATTCCCCCAACACCCCCTTCTCACTAGGCTACTAACACTGTTGTAGTTTCATTCAGAAGTTGATGCAACTTTACAGTTGTAAGATTGCACTTTTTTGTTACAGAACAGTACCAAAAACGTACAGTTGTAATTATATTAGTAATATGTAAAATAATTTACGTTGCAGAAAGAGATTGCAACTTAAATATTCTGTGATTTAGTATGCTTGCTTATCATAGGAAGTAATAAGAAATTACTCTTTACATAAAGGTAGTAGCCTAGTGAGAAAAAAAGTGTTGGGGGAATCACCTTTTTTCTCTTTTTTATCAAACCGCAGTTTTTGCAAGTTTACGCAATTTCATCGTATAAAATTGCAAAAATATCCCGCATATTCCATCGCATTTTTTAAGAAAATGTGCCGCAAAATCAAGGATTTTTGCCCGCAACAATCACAAAAAAAATCTGCGTTTTTCTGGAGGGACTGTAATATACAAATAAAACAATCAGTGCTTCAATTTTAAGGTGCGCTAGGTGTTTTTAGTGTTCAAGAAATTGAATGACTTCAGATAATAATAAAAAACTATGTAGCTACCCTTGACTGTATGAATTATAGATGGATTCTTATTAAAGCAGCTGTATTAAAGTTCTTCAGTCAAGAGCAGTGAGGGGTTTTTCTCTTTGTGTTTTGTTGATTTTTTTAACATTACAGGAATAACCTAGTTCATCTACTCACTCTCAAGTTGTTTTAAACCTGAATGAGTTTCTTTCTTCTGTTGAACATAAAAGTTATTTTGAAGGATGTGGGTAACCAAATAGTTGCTGGTCACCAGTGACTTTCATTGTATTTTTTTCCGGTTATCAAAGTCATTGAGGATTACCCACAATCTTCAAAATAGCTTCTTTTGTGTTTTTTTTTTATTTTTTTATAATATATATATATATATATATATATATATATATATATATATATATATATATATATATATATGTATATATAAAGGTTTGCCATTGTCTGTAATTATAATGCATGTAATAGCACTTTTAATCTTTCAGATTGGGGCTTTTGTTAAAAGGCATTTGTTTGAGTACATAAACCGATTTGGTATTCTGTCAGACAATGGTTTAACTGTTTTGTTCAGTAGGGCAGGTGCTCATTACCAGTTTAACTGGTACGCACAAAAGCCAGATCTGAATCGCACTGGTTCACTTTGGCCTGAATGTTCGTTCTGCTTTTCTCCACGCAGTGAAAGTGGTTGTGAACCAGGAAGCCACTGCAAACTCACAGCATTGATATTCTGTTTGACATACTTTTCATTTATGGGTGAACTATCCCTTTAAATTTAAATGAAATGATTCGGTATTAAGAAGGTTTGTCACTATTGGTAACTTGGTTAGTGAGAATGGCTGTGTCATGCACGGTCTATATTCATCTATATGTGGTGATTGCTCATGAGATTTGTCCTGTATGCTTTCGTTTGTTCTCATGAAGGGCAGGATGTTTACTCTGCAGAGCTTCAGGATGTTTGCTCAGCACAGCGGCCCGTCTGCTCTGGGCTCCTCCTCACAGATCCACCGGTGCCTCATGATTGTTTAACTAGGCCAATGATTAAAATAAATCAGTCTGCATTCCTCATACAGAGCTCCAAACTGCCTGTTGTTATTGTTCGTGTTATTTTTGGCTTATGCCTGCTGCATTGATTTCCTGGCTTTCACTCGCGCTTGTGAATCGTGTTGTATTGAAGGAGTGTGTCTGACACAGAAACATGTCATCTCTTTAGAGTTCTGCCCTCCTCTGATTTAAGACCATCACCGATGCTGGCGGATTCCAGGAAAACGCATTTAAAAGATGATCTCAGGCTGCCATGAGCTGTCATGATGATCTTACTGTTATTACAGGATTAGTTCTCTTCTAGAATACAAATTTCCTGATAATTTACTCACGCCCTTGTCATCCAAGATGTTCATGACTTTCTTTCTTCAGTCGCAAAGAAATGAAGGTTTTTCGGGAGCTTCTTGAGCTTCAAAGGGTTTAAAACGATTCCAGCTGTGGAATAAGGTTATTATCTAGTGAAACCATTGGTCATTTTCTTTAAATAAGAAATAAAATAAATATTTTGATACTTTTCAACCACAAATGCTCATCTTACACTTGTTCAACTTTACCTGTTTAGGACGTAGTCAGAAGCACTGTCCTTGTGTTTATAAAGTGATTGTGCAAAGAAAGTTAAATGCCCATAAAATAAAATACAATTATATATATATATATATATATATATATATATATATATATATATATATATATATATATATATATATATATATATATATATATATATATATATATATATATATATTTGTTTGATGAAGTTGGAGGAGAAAATTAGTTTTTTTGCCCTATACCCTACATTTCTGAACCTGGAGAACACAGATGAAGAGATAACCACGCGTGTTCTTTCCAACGGGATTATGTAATGCGGGAATTTGCAGACGTGCATCGCAAAGCTAGTGCAAGATATGCATTTTTATGGTTAAAAGTATAGAAATAAGACCCTTATTCCTCGGCTGGGATCACTTGGAGCTCTTTTAATTAAATATTAATTAAATTAATGTTTTATGTCTTTATCTGATAACTAGAAAAAATGTAATACACAAGCCAGAATTTCTGACAAAAAAAAAAAAAAAAACAATCCATAAGGCTATTGTAAATATCTTTGTTTTTATGCATTCATATGATTATACATAAATAAAACCGAAGGTGAGGATAAAAAAAAAAAAAAAAAAGTTCATAGGGCCCTAAACGTGTAGGCTAATTTGGGAATTTTTGTTAAACTTTTAATAAATTGATTTTAAATGGGACAAGTTTCATGATTTTAATGAATTAGACATGCTTTATGGTTAATAAAAGTTTAACCATTGAAAAGGAATCCAGAAAAAGTACATTTTTATAAAGTACATTTTTTTTTTACTGATTTCATGGGGCCATATAACCTTATTGTGCACAACTAAGAGAAAAGCCATTGTAAAATGACCAGTTATTTTTTATTTGCAAACACTTTAGATTTACCAGTATTTTACTGTAAAAGTATTGTTGCATTAAGATCTGTTATAGTTTTTCACAGTGTAGAGTAAGGGAGCTTACCTTTACCTGTTTGAGCTACACCAAGATTACATGTATGCTACAAATAGGCTGTGTGTGAGTGCAGAAGTGATGTGAATGTGACTCATTGGCCTGAGACTGATGACATTTCCTCCACTGTTTGCCGTAGTCATATGAACACAAGTACCACACACCAAGATAATGTGTCTCTAAGTTAAAGCGGCTTTGCAAAATATTAGAGTATTCAAGGGACTTTAATAGCTCCTTTTGGCTGATACTAATATAACTTGAGCCAAGTAATGGGATCCCTGCTGTGGACAGTGATCTAAAAAAAATTGGGTGAACAAATTAGGATTAAGTAAGAGTGGAGAATGACCGCTAGATGGGGCTTCCTTGTTTGTGAAGGCATGATGTCTGAGGGAGGAGGAAGGAGAGAGAGACAGACAGAGTGTGGGATGGAGAGGACCGGCTCCACTTCAGCAGTATGTGAAACGTGTCTTCCTGTTCCTCGGTTTGATGTTGCCAATGTCTGTCTCTGCCATACTGAACACTCAGCTGCCACTTCTTACACGGATATGGAGTCTGGTTTGAAGTGATCTGTAGTTTGGCTGCTATTTTGGAAAATGAAGAAGAAGAGAGAGTTTTGAAGAGTGAACAGAAGTGGATGGATATCAGAAAAACTGATTGATTTCACGAAACATCACAGATTCAGGTCAGTTGGCTTTAAAGCTTTAAGTGGATAGGTTTTTGGATGTCTGATGCTTCAAGTATGACATTGAAAGTGTCTGTAAAATGTACTGTCTTACATATTGAGCATTTTGATTGCATGCAGAAGGATCATTTGTGGACTCATTAGTTTCTGTTGGGCATTTAACTTGTTCTTGTTCAGATGAAGAATGTAAGGATGGAAAATAGGAGCCTAGGATGATATACTATGATATACTGTTACATTTGATTCCAGGCTTTATGAGAACGTTTATTATTGCAGGTGAGTTTTTCAAGTAACTTCTCAAACAACCTCAGTTGTTACCAAAATCGGGCAGAAAAGCCCTATGAAGTAAGGCATTGTCTCTAATCCAGAGGATAGTTGTACTAATGGCTTTACAGAGTTCAGTGATCGATGATCTGCCCACTGCTTCTGTGTTCTTCTGCCAAGCAGTCCCACACGGCGCTTGGAAATGCTGGACTCTGTATTTTTCAGTCCAGTGGCTTGAACAATGACCCTATACATGCATTGATTGTTTTTTTCAGTACTTCAGTCTCTTCGGATCACCCTACCAGAGATCAGGAATGTGTCAGTACCTTTGCCAGTGCCATGTTTCACAGTTTGGACTCAATCGTACAATTTTAAAGGGACCTAGATTGGGAAGAAGTTCTTATGCAGACAAACCTAATAAACCATATTTGCAATTAAACATACAGAAACAGAGATGTTTCTTTGGCTGATGAACAGGTTTTGTAAGTAAATATTTCCAGGCTGGCAGGACAACGGCCTTTTAACAGAGACTCAGAAAATCTGGCAGATAGAGGTTCTACTCACCTTCATCGATTCATATAGTGCTTTATACAATACAGATTGTTTCAAAGCAGCTTTACAGTGTTAAACCTGAAAAACATGTGCTGATATTGCAAGAAGACAATAGAAAACAGTCAGTTTATCAGTTAAAGTCAGTTCATTGTTGATTCAGTGGTGTCATCATTCAGCTCAATTCGGTTCTCTTCCAATAGTCTCTGTGCAGTCAAGTCAACAATGTTGCCAGAAATTAAGCATCCCCAACTTAGCAAGCCAAAGGTGACAGTGGCAAGGAACCAACTTCATCGGTGACAGAACAAAAAACGTGGGAGAAACCAGGCTCAGTCGAGGGGCCAGTTCTCCTCTGGCCAGATGAAACCAGCATGGTGTGGTTTTATTCCAGGATTCAGTGCACATCAGATTGACTCATCTGGTTCTCAATGTCTTGAGCCAATGTCCAACAAGGTCTTCACAGGGGACCTGTCTCTGGGGCTCATCTAGTTGTCCTGGTCTCTGCTGATATTCAAGGCTGTAGAGGTCATCTCTAGGTGCTGATCCACCATCTGAACCGGATGCGGAAAATCTTCTACTGAAGATGCAATGCAGGGAGATTAAGATTGTTTCGAGAGAAGAAAGTAATGATGAATACTTTGGAAAGACAGTGGACCGCTTGTACTATATTGCAGGGATGCTCTTGGACTTGATACAGGGAAGCACCTTGTCCATCACAAGGTTAAAATATCTTTGAGGAAATCCCAAGGCACTTGGAGAAAACCAACGCAAACTCCATACAGAAAGAAGTCCTGGTTCAGCAGGGATTCGAACCAGAGACCTTCTTGTTGTAAATTTACAATTCTACCCAATGAGCCATCATGCTGTCCTTCACCACATTATTTCAAAGTGATTTACTGCCCACTTGTAGGAATGGTCTGCCTTGTGCTGTCAAAAGTTAAGTGCTGAGGGACTGAGAGCTTGTGTCCTGTTCGTTGTTGACTTCTGGGACCTTCTACTTTCTGGAACTGAGTTTCAGTCGCCATTGTACACCACTACCAGGTTGGATCCATGTGTATTGGACATGGATCCCATGCCCAGTTGCTGAAACAAATTCCACTGTCCTTGCTCCAATCCCTGAGACAAATGTCTGTAAGCATCTACTTTCATTTATCCTGCTTTATGTTGCCTTAGCAAAATAATTCTGTTACTGCAGGTCATATATCCCTGCAATGATCAGAAATGAAGCCAGAGCTCAGGATCACTTTGTGAGGATGTATGTTTTTGCAATTTCTTTGCATCTCATTTATTACATATTACGTTCAAATCTCATGAGCCATTGATGGGAGAGATGGTATATGCATGTGGTGCCTTGGGCTCCCATAGGCACACAATAAACTGGGTTAGATCCAAGAAAGGAGATCCTCCAGGATTTATTTCCTGACTTTGAGAGGAGAGTTCTCCAGTGGTTCTGAATGGAAAATAAATGTGTGCCAATTCTGACGACATGGAAATTGGACTGGGTCTTCAAGGGCTTGTTTATGTCAAGAGGCTCCTGGTAATTGTGGCTTTTCTTTGCTGGGTTATGGTGCCTCTGCTCCACCCTTCCATTCACTCTGAACAACTCCAGAGCAGCTTTAGCAACTAATCGGAGCAAAACACTCTTCACACTTCATGCCTTAAATAAGGACTACAGAAACGGGTCAATAAAAGCTCATGCTGCTCTCAGCAACAGGACTCAGAGGAGGGATGTGATCATGCTCACTAAGTATGTCAGCAAAGGCCCATGATAAATGAGGTCAATGAATAAGCGGAAGAGCATGTTCTGGATAATACCCTGATCAAATCAGCTGAACGGTTTCAAATATTCAGAACGTAGGCTTGTGAGACGTGAGTTGAGAGATGCTGGTTTTGTCTCTTTGAATCTTTACGTTCTGTTATCAGTTGGAGACAATCTGGTTTTGTTTTGATTTTATTTTCATACCCAATCACTATTTAGAGCACATCTGAGAATACACAGTGTGTTCCTATCTGAGACCATGTCTCAATGCTCATTTTATGACATCATTTGCTTTTTTTTATCATATTTTTTTCTAAAACAGACCAATATTTATATGGCATTTAATAAAATTGGTTATATATTAAACATTGGCTACAAAAAAATCAATGATACCAAATACACCAATGTTCAATAAATATTTACATTTGTGAAATATAATAAGTATCAGCAGTACTTCTGGTAAATAGTAGCTGTATACATATTCCAAATCAGGGTGATTAAAATGAAGCTCATGAAATCAGTATTTATTCAGTCAGCCGACTTGTGCGTAATACTTATTAAACCAATTTATTGAAATTAAAGATCTTACTGATTGCCAATACCACGAATTGTCTCAGACTTCTAAACACTTCTTGAAAAATATAGTTAATATATAGAATAATTTAGGGATGGGAAAATAAATCAATGCATTTTGAATTGAGAAATGTTTTCCGATTCTGAGATTTTCCGAATGCATTGCGATAACTTTTCTTGAGTCGATTCTGATCTTAGTTTTGAACAGCAGATGGCACTGCATGCTTTAGAATCAGCCATACTATGCTTATTTCCAAATCCTTACACACACTTGAACCTAAAATAATCATTCATAAAATTCGGAAAAGTTGAGCGAATTACATGGGTGTAGGGCTGGGCGATATATCTAACGATATGATCATGCGCATCTAGTCAGTAAATCTGGTTCCGTGATTGCTGCTAAATCGCCATCACCTGCTTTTAAATGGAGCAGCATTTAATAGATAGAGCCGTAGATCACTGACAAGCTACGCAATATTGCGTTGATTATCCCAGATAATTTCTCCTTCGATAATGAACACGATATTGCATAGCTTGTCAGTGATCTGCGGCTCTGTCTATTAAATGCTGCTGCAATTTAAGCAAAATAAGCAGGTGATGGCAATTTAGCAATAATCACGGAACCAGATTTACTGACTAGATGCGCATGATCATATCGTTAGATATATCGCCCAGCCCTACATGGGTGTTCACAGTGGGCTGTTTACATTAATCTTACATCCTAAAAGCATTCTGAGCCGAGGTGAAATTAACATCACATGACCCAGCTGAACACACAAGCGCTCTTCAACACTCTTCTTCATTTGAGTGTGCAGATAAAAACTAGATTAGAGCGCCATCTGCTGTTTAAAACTTCCAGCGGAATCTCAATGTATTCTGAAACTCTCAGAATCATTCCACGAATCGATTCTGCATCGATTTATCACCCCAGCCCTAGAATAATCGCCCTCTTATGGTCTTCAACATGCAGTTTTATTAATATAGACACAGGGAAGAGTAATAACTATTCACAGGTGTAGCAGTTAGTACCCGAGATTGTGGTGTCCAGTAATATCTGCTTTATATTGTGCACTGGTTTTTCTTTTCATGTTAAGTTTGATTAATTATCCTAATCATAAACCCATTTAATTGAAGCCCCAATAATTCTACCATTTACTGCTGTTTATTATTCATCTGACTAAACAATTTAAATCTTTTACAGAAAATGTCTCACTTCTTCACTGAAAAATGAGGTGGATAGGGTTAGAAAGAGAGAGATGACTGGTTTGTGTGTGACTCTTGACACTTTAGCTGTGTGTGGGTTCATGTGTGTGGGATGTTGAAGCATGTGTGGGTGATTCTGGTGAACAGCCTAACTGTTGCACTGAAATTACTCCATTTGAGACCTGATCTGATCCTGCTGCCCTAAAAATGTAGAGCTTTGACTCATTTATCAGTTTTGAGCGGCAGCTTGATAGGCTGTGCTATGTCGGTCTTGATGTCATTTGTATTTAAATAGCGCTTTATGCAATCACATTTTTTGGGGGGAGAAATCTTTACAGAAAATCATGCATTTATATCTTACAGCCCTTAGTGAGCAAGTCCGAGGCGACTGTACCAAGGGAAAAAAAACTCCATGAGATGTTTAGGCAGTGAGGGGAAAGAACCTGTGGGAGAACGCATTACAGAGAATTCATGCTCCTCATGTGGGTTTTTTGAGAAAAGCAAACACTGAGCTCTCTCTTCACCTCATTTCATTGTTCATTGTTGAAGAAAGCTGAACTTTGATGTCTCTGTGTTTGTGACTTGCATGATTTTTAAGGGGTTTTCCATCATCACACAGCATCAGACTCAGTACAGGAGCCAGTCTACAGCAGGATGTGTGTGAAGTGGCTCAACATATCTCTCCCAAAGATTCAGAGAACTTAAAATGGGTTTTACACTGTTTCTTTATAAATCAGCTCTCACTGATTTATTGCAGTAGCTATGTCATGTTTTTCTACATAATTATATTATTACATAAACTTTCCTTCTGATCCAATGTGGTTTTTAGAGAGCGTTGACCCAGTATGAGCAGATTTTTGTTTTTTTAAACGGAAATAAGTAATTCCCATAAATCTACATGTTTGTCTCTATTGTCTCAGTTATTTTAATTAATATAGAAAACTAGTTTTAAGCACCATATTATACACGTAGCATTTTATTATAAATAAGTTGAGTTTTATTAAATAGCCTAATCTTAGTGGACTTTGATGGAAGCTTTGAGGTTTATGTGTTAAATTAATAATTGGATATAGAGTAATATACTGTTGATTCTGTCTAGGGTCCTTTTTTCACCTAATCTTTTATCATGTCACCCCTGTTAGTTTGTAATATTGGCACTATGACATTTTCAGAACATTTCAAGATGTTTGGCTCAACAAAAAAACAACAACAACAAAAGAAGTGTTTTTGTCTTGTCCTCAGTGCCTGACGACCTCACGCCTGAGGAGCAGAAAGAGCTGGAAAACATCCGCCGGCGAAAGCAGGAGCTGCTGGATGACATTCAGGTAATGAAGAACTGCGCTCCAAATGTTTTAGCTGCAAGTGCTTGTTGTTTTCAAAGTGATGTTTGTGTTTCCTTCTTACTGAAGCATTGCATGTTTCAGAGACTGTGAGTTTCCTCTGCATCTGTCCTGCACTTAGTTTAGCTCAATATCTTCTGATCTTGGTTTAAAGGTTTATTTACACATCACAGATTTGCTGAAGCAAGCAATGCCTTGTTAGCATCTAAATTGATAACAGAATGGCATTGAAAGACATTAAATAAACGCCAATATTATGGTATTTCGCAATTCAAAATTCTTCAAAAAATTGGTGTCCCATATTTTACTCCGTTTTATCTTTGAAAGCGTTCCTTTAAAATTCACATATTGCATTAAAGTTGCTTGAATAAAAAAAAAATATTATTTCATCGTGCATCATAGATGGCATTAAAGGACTTAGGGAATCTAAAAATAGATGTGGTATAAAAGTAATGGTGATGTAGAATCTGACCAGTAAGTCACTAACTATGAGCACAGTTTGAGAGGAAATGACTCAAGCTGACAGGAACAGGGTGGAAATGTTTAGGAAAGGACACTCATGCATGGGCTGATCACTCACTGCTATGACACAATCAAATAGATTCAGTCTGTTTAGACACTGACCTCCACTATATTACATACTCACTTAAAATTCCTTCAGTTTTCCATGGGATTGTATCATTTTCGGCAGCCCATCCTGGTCAAATTGGAAACCCGTTTCCGCCACTGAATTTTTTTTTTTTTTTTTACGAAAACCTTCCTGCCCTATCTAAACCAAATTCCTACATGTCAAAGGGATACTCCACCCCAAAATGACAGTTTTGTCATTAATTACACAGCCCCATGGCGTTCCAAACCCGTAAAAGCTTCATTCATCTTCGGAACCCAATTTAAGATATTTTGGCTGAAAACCAGGAGCTTGTGTCTGTCCCATTGACTGCCAAGTAAATTACACTGCCAAGGTTCAACAACTATGAAAGACATCATCAGAAGACTCCATCTGCCATAAAAACAGCTTTTTCCTTACTAGTGATTGTTTTAGAAGTACTGTATGATCAGACAAGATCAAACACTTGAGCGAATTTCACCATCCAGTTGGCTGTTAAACAGGAAAAAATAATATAGGGAGGGAAAACACTTCATTGTGTGACCTCAGGACCAGTCTGGCTCCAGACCGTCACTAAACTCTTGGCCCTGTATCCTAACTCCATTAATCTATGGTAAAATAATCCAATTCTGATGTCTCTAGTCTTTACTCTGGGGCCATTCTCCAATTGTCCTCCTTTAATGGCGTTTATGTCAAACCGAGCAGTCTATAGCAAACGATTCATCCGCTGGAATGAGATTTGAGCTGTTAATGTCAGGCCTCATTGAGGTGGGACAGGACCCATGCAGAGACTGCCACAGTACTCTCCTCTAGAAGATCGTCCGCAATGACATGTGCTCCAGATAAGTGTATGTTTAAACAATGAGGTAGGAGAAGCCTACTTTGGCTGATTGTGCTGTTTTATGCTGAATTTAACTTTCGGCGAAGACAGAAATATTTCCTTTTTAGGACACTGTGTTTCAGGATTACTGTAATTTGGGTGTTTCACTCACCACACAACTCCAATCACAATGTGCATGTCTGTTTGTTTCATTTCTCATATTTATTGACGTCTGTAGTGTGGTGTCATTATCTCATGTCCTCTCACCACAGCGTCTGAAAGATGAGATCGCCGAAGTGACCAGTGAGATCGAGAACCTGGGTTCCACAGAGGAGAGGTGAGTTTCTGTCTCCTGTACACACTTCATTTCCACTTTGAGAGTCATGCGTGAGCTCAATCTGACTAGCATCTTAACATCTAACTACACGATCTACTATTCTATAAAATGAGGCGCTGTAGAGAATTTCCAGAGAACTGATTGAAGTGGAACTGATTCTAAATAAGAACCCAATTTCAATTCTAAATCCCATTTTGATTCCGCAAGACTTCTCCATTCTCTGCAGTACTGGTTTGACTTTTGGATCCATTACGGACAATGTCTGCATTAAATTGACATATAATCATGAAGCAGACACTTTTATCCAAATGAGGGCTATGGAAGCATTAAAACCAACAAAAGAGCAACACGTGTTGTGACAAGTCCTGGATATTCTAACACTGTAGACATAGCAAGGTTTTTTTTTTTTTTTAATATTTTTTTAATAAATAAAAAGAATAAAAAGAGATAGAATAGATAGAACTGTTGTTAGAGAGTCAAGTTATTATTTATTTTATAATGGTTAAAAAGAAAGTAAGTCGAAAAAATTTAATAAGTAGAAAAAGGATAGAGAATGCTAGTGTAATTTTTTCTTTTTTATCAATAAAAAGAAAACGAGTAGATAGAAACGAGAGTTCTAGTGTCAGAGGGTCAAGTTTAGATGGGAGTGTATATCAAATAAACCTTATGACATAACAAAAGCATTAACCTCAGGAATTTCCACATAAAAATCATTATTGTCCCTGCAGGAAAAATATGCAGAGGAACAAACAAGTGGCAATGGGCCGCAAGAAATTCAACATGGACCCCAAAAAGGTGATTAAGCAGACTATTAAAGCATATTCACTGCATGAATTCGGTCTTATTTTAGAGGCTAAACACCTTGAGTATATGTGTGTTTGTAGGGGATCCAGTTCCTCATTGAAAACGACCTTCTGAAGAACACCAGTGAAGACATCGCACGCTTCCTCTACAAGGGTGAAGGTCTTAACAAGACCGCAATAGGAGACTACCTGGGAGAGAGGTGAGTGTGTGGTTATTATGCATGGCCATTGGGTTCACACTGAGGCCTTCTAGATAGAAAATACAAAGACAGAAACCAGTAGTTAAAGTGATAGTATTATTATTGTATTATAACAACAAGTGCAATTTGGAATAATGCTGCATATTTTGTTTCACTGAAATGCACGTTTGACCAATGCAAGTAATTTTTTTTTAGGGATTAGGCTTCTAAGAAGTACAAGTAGCTGCAATCTTTCCATCTTTGTTTCTTTAAGATGCTGACATAAGTGAAATTTCACTGGCTAAAATGTCCATTGTGTCCGCTGTCAGTAGTGTAGTAATGCACACAAAGCTCTGTTCAGACACAAGTCAGCTTCATCCCAAACAGCATTCTGTTGGTCATGATGAAAAATCTGTGTGGGGAAATGTTTTCTCCCTACGCAAAATTACTAATAGACAGATTCCTATTGAAATGCAATGCAAAATTTAGCTGTTCAGTGGTAAGTGTCTCAGAAGAGATGTCATTCCTTCGGGTTGGTGTTGCGTGTTTGCATTCTGTCATTAAATGCTAGCTAAATAAAATTTGAATCAATAAAATTTATATTACCCATTGTTAGCGCTGGGCTATATGGCCAAAAAAATATCACAATAACATTTTTCATATCAGTCGATATCGATAATTATCGTGATACATTATCTACAAATTATCGTGACTTTTTATCTCACAATTCGAGTTCATATCTCGCAGTTCTGACTATATGACACTCTGTTGTGAGTTATAAAGTCAAAATCGTGAGATATTAAGTTGCAATTCTGACTTTTTTCTCTATGAATTACGAATTATAAAGTCAGAATTTGGAGATATCACAATTTATGAGTGAAAAAGCTCATAACTGTGACTTTATATCTCGCAATTTTGATTTTGCAATTTGCAATTACCTTGTTTTATCTTTTATTTAGTAGGGGAAACGGGTTTCAATAGATTTCATCTGAATGAGAGATGTAGAAACCAGTTAATTGTGTTTTTAACATATCTCAAAAGAGAAACAGTTTTGTGTTCCCTGGCTTTGATGGGGCAATGTCAATTTCCATTCATTAACAAAAAAAGTTACATCTGTAAATATTGTATCTGCTCTACTTTCATTCAAATTAACCATTGGTCATCTATAGTATCACACAATTAGATCATGAGAACCAAAGGTAAAACCATACACAGCACCTCACTACCATAGTAAAGTGTAACTATTATGGTTTCTGGTAACTGGTAGTTAATTCTAAATACATTTAGTGTAAATACAAATGCACAAATGCTATAGCTTTATAACAACCATTACTCCTTTAATACATTTAATACATGTCTACTTTAATCAAACTCCATATGGTTATTGCGTATTTTTGCCACAGTACCTTGGTGCAGTTAGTTTTACTACAGTAAATCCATGGAAAAGCCTTCTAATGGGATTGTTCGGGCACAGTGTTTCTTGTGTTTGTTAGTGCGGTTGAGATCATCAACACCTATTCATCTGGCTGTGAACTAAATCACCAAGACATTTGCGTTTCTCTGGATCTCACAGTGCTGGTCACGAATAAACGCTTCTGCTGTTGAGAGGAGCTGATCATTGAAAAATATTGTTTGTTTATTGCAGTGTTGTGTTAGAAACAGCAAAATGCATATTGCAGAATCATTTTGACTTTAAAACTTGTAAGTAGAATTTGATTGGTTCTACACCTTTAAATGCACTAAGTAGTTTAGCCTAATATCTGCCAACTGGTCTTTGTGCTAAATTCTCTGCTCTGCTTTATAAATCTCATCTGCATCTGTCTTTGCCCTTTTATCCTGGCTCTCATTACTCTCTTCATTTTTAAGGGATGTTGACTCAAACTGGACTAAATGTGTTATTCTAGTCCACTGGGCAGCACCTAGTCACTTTGGTTACATCTGTAAAATAACCCTTCTCTCTCTCTCTCTCTCTCTCTCTCTCTCTCCCTCATCTTGGATTTCATTCCCTCCACTTCCTTGTTTTCTCTTCTGCTTCAGTCTGGGTGTGGTCAGGAACCCAAGAGCACTGCTCTGTAAGGGGACGGCAGATGAGATTGTGTCTCTGCTTTGGTAGCGAGGGGGTCCGCAGTGCTTTGTTTCATGAGTGCACGGTCACCAGATCACTGGGGAAGGGTGTAGAGAGGACACGATCGCCATCAGCCCCTTGAGGGATATCACATCCTCCGCTCGTAGAGGTTAAATGACAAGGTTTTGAAAAATGGTGCAGTGCTGAATGATCTCACATCCACTTAGTCTCGAATAACTCTTGTGCAAGAGACTGAACGGTGAATTCGGAGCCACAGATCATTTCATTTTAAAGCATAAAACCAATTGGCCTAGCCTCAAAGCATGTGAAAGAGCAGCCAGCACGTTATTCAAAATATCTCCTTTTGTATTGCATTAAATAAAGTAAGTCATGGAGGTTTTGAACTGTTGTTTAAAGGGATAGTTCACCCAAAAATGGAAATTCTGTCCTTTATTTGTCCTCATTACAAACCCGTAAAACCTCTGTTTATTTCTGAAAAACAAATGAAGATGTATATGAAACCTGACTGATTTCTATCGCTTCACTGGAAGTCAGTTACACTAAAAAGCTTCAAAAAGTTCATAAGGACATTTTTAAAAGTAACCCATATGAATCAAGCAGTGCAATGCAAATATCTTGAAAAGAGAATAATAATCTTAAATTGTCAATCATTTAGAAATATTTATGGTCACTTTGTATTTTAAGGTCCGATTCTTGGTATTAACAATCCATTGACTATGACTTTTGCCTAAAAAAACTCATAATTTGCTGTTTATTCATAGTTAGCGAGGTAGTTGTTAAGTTTAGGTGTGATGAAGGATTAGGGATGTAGACTATGATCATGCAGAATGTTCTTTATTATTAAGTACTAATAAACAGCCAATATGTTAAGGATAAGCAACTAGTTAATAGTGAGAATTGTTCCCTATAGAGAAGTGTTACCGTATTTATCAATGCTCATACACAGAGCACATAAATATATGGTAAACTTAAGAATGGGTCTGAAGCGACATGAGTTTGGGCTTTTTTTTTTCAGCTGGAGTAAGTGTGATAAATAAGTTGCTTTGGATGAAAGCTAAATGTTATTTACTACTTGCTCTCATATTCGAATTGTTCAACAGGGATGACCTCAATCTCCAAGTCCTTCATGCTTTTGTGGAGCTGCATGAGTTCACAGATTTGAACCTGGTTCAGGCTCTCAGGTAAAACTGACTGCAGTAGCTGTCGTTTGAAATATTTAATACATCTGGAAAAAATGCTAGCATATGATTTCTGTAATTACTGTATGTAGTTTAAACTCATCGGTCAGTGGATTGATCTCGACACATCTCACTGTTTTAAACCTCGTTATGATGTTTGCTGCTCCACACAGGCAGTTTCTCTGGAGCTTCAGGCTTCCTGGTGAGGCCCAGAAGATCGACCGAATGATGGAGGCGTTTGCGTCCCGCTACTGCCAGTGCAACCCCGGCGTCTTTCAGTCCACAGGTGGGGCCCTTTCAGTTTAGTCTGTGTTTAGAGCATTATTTCACAGTAATGCTCACAAATTGAGAGCTTGAGGTGTTGAATTCTACAAATGCATTCTTCTCCAAATAAATGCCATTTACCAGTAGTAGTCTATATTTCCAACAGAAAAGGAAACTCCTTTATGTTGTAAATGCTAGTAATATTGTGAAATCCCTCACACATATATTTACAGCCCAGTTCTCTCATTGGTCTCTTTGCTGTAAATGTATAGAGATGTTTATGTCTTGATCGCCCTCAGTAACTTTTCAATCATGCTACTCATTAGCATTCATGCTAGTTACAGTATAAGCGTGGAATAGTTAAATAGCTTCATATTCAGTGCTGGAAAATACTATCAGATGCTGAATGTTTGGTTTTTTTTTCGCAGACACATGCTACATTTTGTCGTTCGCCATCATCATGTTAAACACCAGTCTTCACAACCCAAATGTGAAGGACAAGCCCTCAGTGGAGCGTTTCATCTCCATGAACAGAGGCATTAATGATGGAGGAGACCTGCCAGAAGATCTGCTCAGGGTCCGTCTCCACATAATTATATTGTTGTAGGCTTCTCTCCGAGTGACGTTCATTTCATATTTAGCTTTGACTCCTGCAGAATCTGTATGACAGCATCAAGAACGAGCCCTTCAAAATCCCTGAGGATGACGGCAATGACTTGACGCACACTTTCTTCAACCCGGACCGAGAGGGCTGGCTGCTCAAACTGGGTGAGTGGGTCTGGAGTCCAGATATGTATTGATTTTTGTGATCCTAGTGCAAGATATATTTAGCTTTGAATAAGAGATGTCCTGCTCAGACACATGGACTGAGTGTGAGATTTACACACACTTCCTGAAAGCACATCCATGCATCAGATTATCACATCCTTTTACAATTAGACCTACTTCAGTTGGATGTTAGAAAGCAGAGTCCTGTCTTGAAAGGTGCAAGAGAAACTGCTCCTTCAGATGGGCAGCGTGCATATGTAATGTTTTAGAAAACTATTTATAATCTAATAACCTGATTGAATCATAATTGTAAATTAGTTACCCTTTGCTAATCAGCAGTCTTTCCATAAACAGTTTTTGGTTATAAGAAAAGACAACTGGTTGTTATTTGAATGAATTATGCTCATTAAAGGTGCATCCATTAATATAACACACCTATGAGTGCACCTTATATATGTATTTAATATTCATGATATGTATATTATATATAATGTGTATTAATGATTAAACAAAAGAAGACTAGGAGAAATTCACTCACTGCTCTTGACTGTATATTTATCATAGATTTAATAAGAATAAATGTATATTTAAGTAATGTAGAAAAGACTGTTTTAAAAACAACAACAACATTTGATTACTTTAATCCTTTTTCGGTTTATTTTCCTGAAACCGCACCTAGAGACATTTTCCCTCTTTGTGGATGTGGAAAGGAAAGCTGTGTTAAATTGTGTGAATTATTATTATCATTTGTACATGTATCCCCTGTTTTATGTTGGACTGGTTTTCCGTAATTTACATCAGCAAGAAATGCACAAGTTCTTCTTTTGATCAGAGAGGCAGCGTGTGGGGAGTATGATTTCCGATTTAATTTAATTTTTTTGTTTCCTTTTCTTCCTCGTTTGTTTGTTTGTTCCCATGATTTTGGCTGTTGTCTTTCCCTCAGGAGGTATGTACACCTGTTCTTCCCAAACAATCGCTCATCTCTCCGCTCTCAGGTGCTTTTGGTGGTCAGCCTTGCTTCCTGTCCCCTCTTTCTGTTATTAGCCACCATAGGTTTATTTTTGTTCCCATGGGGTTCGTCTTTCTATGAGTTGACTCTAGTTTTTACATGTTCCTTCATTTGTTTGTCTGTCTGATCGCTCGTTTTATTCATCGAATCAGCGAGTCGTGTCTGCGTGGTGGCGGGTGCTTGGTTCTTGATTTTGTGACCACCAGCGTATTGAAGAGCACCTCTCTCTGTTTGCTGTGGTGTTCGAAATGTTCTCTCTCTCTCTGTGTCATTTCCACTTTGGGAGCTGCAGTATTTTCTGCTTCCTCTCAGTCTGAACAGAGCCCAACAAACACTGATGAAAGCAGCAACTAAAGCAGATTAAAGGCATAGTTCACCCAAAAATGAAAATTCTGTCATCGTTTCCTCGCCCATATGTAGTCCCAAGCTCATATGAGGAGTACAGCATCCGTCCCCATTCAGAGTTGGTAGACTGATAATTCAGAAGGCAATCTAATTAGAGGTTTTGGCATATCGTCTCTTTTGTGGTCGCTTTCCTGTGTATCAGTTTAGTGTATTAGATCCGTGCATCGTGTCTTAAAGTGACAGCAGCCCAACACACCTGCTACTGTCTAATGATAAAGAAACCACAGAAGACAAGGAGAAATTCACTCACTGCTCTTGACTGAATAATATTTATAGATTTAATAAGAATCAATGGATATTTAAGTAATGTAGAAAAGACTATGCTTTGAAAGCAGACATTTGATTACTTTTTTACGTTATATTTCCTATTTTTGATAGATGGACCTGAAAAAGGTAGACTAGTCTA
The DNA here is from genome assembly GCF_023724105.1 of Carassius gibelio. NCBI lineage: Eukaryota > Metazoa > Chordata > Actinopteri > Cypriniformes > Cyprinidae > Carassius > Carassius gibelio. The sequence goes on along the minus strand of NC_068373.1, from coordinate 5,763,269 downwards.
AAATTGGTTTTCTTTGTTCATGTTTTCTTACTGACAGTAATGTCTTTAGTAAGATTTTACTTGCATCATTTAGACTATTATCAGTTTTTGCAGTGAGTTGTCGAGTATTGTGAAATTCGTCATTGTCATAACCTTGTTTAGGCAAAAAAAAAAAAAAACTATTTTTGGGATATATTTTGTCATCATGAAATAAAGTAGTTCATATCGTGATGTAAGAATCTTGGAATCTTGGACATTCTTCTAAACATCCTCTTTTACGTTCTGTTGAAGAAGAACTCGTATGGGTTAGAGACAAAATGATGACAGAATGTTTTATTTCTCTCTGAACTGTTCCTTCTTAAATGAAATTCAGTCATATCACAGGACGTGGTGTTTGATCTGATCAGACTGAGTCAGAAAACTGCATCTGGACCAAAGACTGCTGTTCTTCATGCTGTATGTAAAGTATAGGTGTGTGTGTGTGTGTGTGTGCTGCTGGACTGCAGTGCTGAGGAAATTGTGTGTGTGTGTGTGTGTTTGGTCAGATCGGACTCACCACTAAGGATGCTGGGTGAGGGTGGGTTTCATGAATCAGACATCACTGAATCCAAAATAAAACCATATCTGAAGTGTTCTGGTTCTGATCAGCACATACCTATGATACTTATTTCTAAAAGAAATGTACAGATTGAGCCGTTTGTTGTGACATCAGAGCTCTGAACGCCCATCCATCCATCACCCAGCCTCCTCTGCAGCCCAGCACGGCCTCTTCACGCCCCCCTCCACAAATCTCTGAGAGACATTTCTGGACGGGCGCACCTGGTGATCATTAATCTCAGCCGATAACTCAATCAGCCAATCAGCTTGCTCAGAAACTTCTCACCTGTCTGTTTGGTTTGTCGCTCACTCCAGGATTCACATACTACAGCAGGAGGATCTTTTCCTGTTCAGCAGAAATGTCTGAAATGCTTTCGGGTGATTGACATGCCCTGCTTGTGTGCAGTGCTGTGTTACATAGAAAACTCATTTATTTTTTGACAGTTTTTATGTTTTCAGTCTGCTTCAGTCTTCAGTGTCCCATGATCCTTCAGAAAAACAGCATTGTATTCTGATTTGTTGCTCCGTTATTATTGATTATTATTGCTGCTAATATTAAATTGTAATATTTCACAATGATCCTGTATTTTTATTTATTTTTTAAGTCAAATGAATGCAGTCTTGTTGAGCATGAGACTTCTTTTAAAACCATTAAAAACGTAATTAAGTTTTGACTTGTAACACAATATAATAATTTAAACCTACAAGCCTTTATCTGTTTGAAGAACTTAAGAAATGTGTTCATACTTTATAGCAGAGTTTTATTTTCATAAAATAAATAAATAAAACTCTTAGGACAGTATTTGTAGCATGATGTCAGATGTTGAGTAACAGTAAAACGGGAGTGTTTTTATATTCATGATTATTTCAAATATATATATATATATATATACTGCCTTCAACTTCAACTACCCTGATGCACAGTGAAAGTGGTTTTGGTTTCTTCAGTTTGATGTCAGTGATCAGGTTTCCCTGCAGAGGAAACCAGGGTGGCACAGGGGTCAGAGGTCATCCTCGGTGTTTACCTTGCAGTCCCTATAGAGAGGGACATGGGAGGTTAACTGGGAGGTTAATGGTGTTATATATTCATCAAATAGGGTGCTGCGGTGATGTATTTTTGTAGGCCAGCCCAGTGGTTTGGATCATCCTGGTTGACTTGACAAACACCTTATTATGGCTTTTGGGTTATTGTAGAAAATAAGCTCTGTGACCAGCAAAAGTTTATGATTCTTATACTTTTTGCTCATTGATCATAATCTTCACAAATGAACAACATTTCAAAGCTTAAATACAATTGGCATAAGCATAAAAGCCTAGCGTAAGCTATAGGCACAGAAAAACTGTTTTCATGGGTCCATTACTGAAATATTTTATGACTTCAAATAAAATGTAAAAATATCTTAACTCACAGACCTTATTTGATATCATTACTGGGTTTTGTTCTACAAAAATGTCATTCCTGCTGCAATCTTGACTCTTATTCTGGTCTTTATTCTTTTTTTATTTATTTATTTTTTTACTGTAAAAAAAATAAACATCAGCTGGTTTCAGATATTATCATTCAAGTCTACATTTAATGAATATTTAGACATTTTCGCCACTTATATTAGTAAGAATATACAGAATAATATTGAGATGATTGTAGAAGACAAGTTGAAGAAAGGACAACCTCTCTGTATGTCTGGAAAGCGAACATCAGCTGGTTATAGAGAGTATTGCTCCGTTTAAACACATCTTACCTTTGGCTGCTAGGAGGTAAACTATGGAAGCCCGTTTGTGCCACTAAATAAAATATGAAAGGCAATTGCGACTTTATATCTCACAATTGACTTTTTTGTGAGTTCATATCTTACAATTCTTGAGGAATAGAAAGCCAGAATTTGTGAGATATAAACAATATCAATTGTGAGAAAATAACTGAGAATTGTGACTTTATAACTCTTAATTGCGAGCTCATATCTCGCAAATTCTGACTATAACTCGCAATTGTGTGTTATATAGTCAGAATTGCACGATAAGAACTCGCAATTGCAAAAAAAAAAAAAAAAAAATTAAGAATTGTGAGCTTATATCTTGCAATTCTGACTATATAACACAATTTTGACGTTATAACTCACAATTGCAAGTTTATATCTCTCAATTCTGGCTTTACAACTCACAATTTTAACTTTATAATTTACAATTTTGAATTTAAAGTCCAAATTGCGAGAAATAAAATCGCAATTCAAAAAAAAAAAAAAAAAAATCAGAAGTGTGAGATAAAAAGATGCAATTACCTTGTTTTATTTGTTGTTGAGCGTTGTAAACGTGCTTCCATAGTGAGCAGTATTGCAGAGTGTGGTTAAGAGGAATGTCAGCTGTGAAGCTGGATTGATGGAGTGTGTTGGAGCATGCTGTGGTGCTGCTGAGGAATGCTGTCATGGAGTCAGTGTAGAAGAGCTCTCATCGTCTGTTCATCTGTCTGTCTGCTCTTCTGCTGCTCAAGTCTTCAGCTGCTCGGATCTGCCAGCTCATGCTCTCAAACTAACATTCCTCTTCTGATCCTCAGGAGGACGTGTCAAAACCTGGAAAAGACGGTGGTTCATTCTCACAGATAACTGCCTTTACTACTTTGAGTACACTACTGTAAGTACTGGAGAAACATCACGGCATGCTGCAGGGCGGGATCTAGGCCTTTTTCTGTGTTTGTCTAACAAAATGTCGTATGACAATGTTATTTTATTTTTGGATGGTTTTCGCATATTTATTTATCATGTTAATTTTGGTCCATGTCTAACACGCTATGCATTTCTTACTTCTCATCTAATTTATGCAAACTGAGCTATATGCTATAAAGTAATTATAGACTGTAACTGATTATTAGTCTGTAGTCTAGTCTGTTGACACTTTCCATTAACAGCTTGATTTTCAGTAAAATAAGATTATAAGTAGTAAACTTTTGTTGATTTGAATGGATTTTTCATTTGTATGTGGCCTTATATAGATTGTAACATTAAAAAGCATTTTTATCAGCTTTTTTTCTTTATATAATTTGTTAAACTAGAGACTGTACATCATAATGCTTCTCAGTCACTGTAAAGTGTATGGCCTCATTTGAAGCCTATCATAATACATTTGATTCGAGGACGCAATAGTTGCGATGGAAACTCATTTGACTCTGTTCATGAAGGATAAAGAACCACGAGGCATCATCCCCCTGGAAAACCTCAGCATCCGTGAAGTGGAGGACAAGAAGCCGGTAAGTGTTGAAACCGCAGAGACAGGGCTTTTCCTGATTATCCGGGCACAGTTAACACGGATCTGTGATTGTGTGCTTCTCAGAACTGCTTTGAGCTCTTCATCCCTGACAATAAGGACCAGGTGATCAAGGCCTGCAAGACGGAGGCGGACGGACGGGTGGTTGAAGGAAACCACACCTTCTACCGCATCTCTGCTCCCACCATCGAGGAGAAGGACGAATGGATGAACAGCATAAAGTGAGTGCTACTCCTCCAAATACAGATGTGTGTGTTTGATTAAAGGGATATTCTGCTTTAAATTCTGCTTATTTATGGTATTGTTTTTTTTTTTCTCTTGCTTTCTTCTGACTTGATGAAATAAGTCAATATTTAATGTACATTTCAGTTGAAAAATGTAGATTTATACACAGAAAGTGCAGATAGCCTGGTTGGGATAGACACTTTTTGACGAGATTAACCCGAGTTCGAATCCCCCTTTTGTCACTCTTCTCCCATAATTCTCTCTCTTTTCCATCACATATCAGAACTGGAAAGGCATTTGTGTTCAAGGAAATATTTGAAAAGTGGAAATTAAGTGCCTCGTGGTTGTTTAATAATGAAGTCGGATAGTGTTCGGTGTAGGGAAGTCTTTATTGTCCCAATAAGGCAGTAATCCATTTAATATAAAAAAAAATATATATATATATATATATATATATATATATATATATATATATATATATACGTGACCCTGGACCACAGAACCAGTCTTAAATCGCTGGGGTACATTTTTAGCACTTCCAAATTATAGATTTTTATTTCATGCCAAAAAATCATTGTGTTCCATTAAGAAGATATTTTGGAAATTTCCTACCATAAATAAAACATATATTAATTTTTGATTAGTAATATGCATCGCTAAGAACTTCATTTGGACAACTTTAAAGGCAATTTTCTCTGTATTTTTAATTATTATTTTTTTTCCACCCTCAGATTTCAGATTGAATAGTTGTATCTCATCCAAATATTGTCCGATCCTTACAAACCACACATCAAAGCCTCTTTATTCAGCTTTCAAGTGATGTTTTAATCTCAATTTTTGTGGTCCAGGGTTACATATAATTATGTTTCAATTGCATGCCATTTTATAAAGTACTACCATTCTGAGCTGCAAATATGTGCTGGTTTTGCACTATAAATAGCATCTGATTCCTCCTGGTCTCTAGGGCGGCCATCAGTAGAGATCCCTTCTACGAGATGCTGGCAGCGAGGAAGAAGAAGGTCTCCTCTATGAAGAGACACTAGAGCTGCTCAGGACGCTGTCGGTACAGATTCAGGGCTGCTGGGACAACCAAACCAGACTGGAGCAGCGAGGGCAAACCTTGCTAGACTTTGCACCTCTTTTTAAAAGTCTTCTTGCTCAGCTCAAGTACGCGCGTGTGTGTGTGTGTGTGTGTGTGTGTGTGTGTGTGTGTGTGTTGGAAGGAAGTCAGTGCTTTTTTACTTGCTGCTGCTGCTGCTTCCTTGAAACCCCCAAAGAGAACATTTTTCCTCACGCTTAACCAAAACACGCTCTTCCTCGCTCTGTCCTCTCTCTGTACCTCTCGTCTCTTGCACACACACACACACACACACACGCACACTCTTGCATCTTCTGAAATCAGCAGGTCTGACAGAATGTGGAAAACCAAACGGACGCTCCTACACGCATCGGAAAAAGGAAGATTTCCTTCATGCTGATCATATGTACAGGCTATTTTCTTCTTGCACAAGCATTTTAGTCCTCAGAGGTTTATTTGAGTGTATAATTGTAAAAAAAAAACACATTTTCCAAGAGACTTCTATCATTTGCAAGGGAATTCCAAGTTTGTAGGGAGATTGGGATATCACCCGAGATTTGTTAACAGATTGATTTGGAAACGTCTCTTTATTTTTGCAGCGTGTCGTTCTGCACACGTAAGCTGAAAGACTGGATGGTGGCCAGCTGAGGATTATGGGATATCATGCATTGGTACTACCTCTCAGACAGACAGGACGGTTATTAGCAGATGGGTTTTAGTTTGCGTGAGGTCATCATCGAGTGTGTGGACCTTCAAGTAAAACGCTTTTAATAAAATGAATAAATGTGCCTACACACGTCAGAAGTCCTCCGGATGCTCCAGTGCCTGCTCGCGTTTCTCCTTCCTTTCCCGGGTTTCCATCGGTCTTGCAGTTATTCTTCAAGCAACATGTTAAATCTAAGCAGTATTGGTTTAATTTATCAAAGATGTACATACTTTAGTGTATAGAGAATATCGGTTTGCATTTGATAAGTGTGTGTACTGTATGTAGCAGTATTGTACTAGTCGAGTGCCATTTTCTTCCTTTTTTTTATGTTCTGGAGGTCGATACCAATGTAGTGGTAGCCAGATCAAGCTGAAATAAAGACATTATAGCAGCTGTGGTTGTGTCTTGTGTTTTGACTTGAGAACGGCTGTTTGTATCTCACCAGAATGAGTGGCCAAAGCTAAAAACACACAAGAAGAAAAGAAAGAGAGGAATAAATACAATCCATATACAATGTCTGATGAATACCAGCAGATGGCAGCATGACGACACTTTTGCTACATTTCCTGCTAATTCAGAGTTAAAAAGATGTGGCTCTGTGTAAACACATCCTTTGTTTAGTTGAAATGGAAATATATTCTGCAATAATTCACTTTGCATGGAAGTCCATTGGGCATTGTAGCAGGTTAAATATTAAAATGCATATATTTATTAGCTCTTCGATCACTTAGAATCTGCTATAGAGTTGGTTAATTGTGTAAAAAATGTTCCCTAAACATTAGAGGTGTTAATGTGTAATTAATTGCATACTAACAACATCCGGGAAACATTATGCTTATTTTCCATCATGTACATTTTGAAAAGTTCACTAGCATACCAGAAAATCATGTGTAAAGAACTGAAACACCTCCTGTATTTATGATGTGTAACTGAAACATTATAGTCATCTCAGCAAGGAACCACTTCTATCTCAAACAACACGTTTTGTGTGGACGAACAGGCCTCAATTCTGCTTCAAAACCCTCCAGATGTCCTGCAAAACTGTTTGATGCAGAGGATGGATTATTTTCATTGGTAAATCATGTCACAGATGTGTTTACGGAGAATAAATGCAATCACACCGCTGCATGAGGAATAACAGCAAACGCTGGGTAGTGATACATTAACCAAAAAATATCAAACTTCATATGAAAAAAAAAAAAAACACAAGATCTTGGGGAAGGGTTGCTGTAACACATTTATTTGTCCTCTATTACTTTCTTACCGCATCACTATCTAAACAATTGTAACACGCTTTACAGAAAACTGTCATATATATATTTAAAGACTTTTATAGACTCCTTATCAGTACTCCAAGCGTTGACATTTCCTCATGACACCCTTTTATTGTAAATCTGCACACTCTTGTCTCCAGAGGAACAGAGGGGTGTTTGATGTGCTTTATAGAAATTTGACATTTTTCAGAAACAGAAAGAATACAGAACAGCTCTGTCTCTCTCTCTCTCTCTGTGTGTGTGTGTGTGTTGTTTTGCTAAATTTACTCTTTGTTGTCAACGGAGCACAGTGTGTCTTCAGTAAAAGGCTTTTTATTTTCTATAAACCCGACAAACGATGTGCTAGAACAGTTTGGTTGTGTAACTGTATCTGCCGTTCAGTATTCAGTGTTGTAGTGTCAGGAAGCATCTGTGCGGCACACTGACCTCCGGAGAAATAAAGACACAAGAACTGTTTAACTGCAACAAAACTGTGATTCTCCTGCAGTGAAGATGCGATGATCACTACGACAGAAATGTGTAGCAGGTGTTTCCTCCGAGAAGCCAAGGAAAGCTGTGCTGTCAAGAAAGAAATGAATCATATGAAATATGAGCTGAAATAATGTGTAATGTCTTTATTTAAATGGTGCTGTTATTGGCTGATCGCGCCGGTTTATCTTATTTATTGGTTTATCTAAGCAGCAGTGCACTTCCAGACTGCAGCAAAGTCAGATTGTGCAGAGGACTCATCTGCTCCCTGTGCTCAAACTCTACTGTGTCAGTTAACAGACAGCGTCACTAATGGAGGGTGGTTATAACAAGGACATGCGGTATATCCTGCCCACTTTAAGACACACCACTGCTCCCCCAGCTCAGGGTGAGGGTTCCCTTGTTCAGCAATGGGAAGCTGAACCGCAGCCAACACATCTTATTTTATGCCAGCATACTGGAAATGCCGAGCGGTCAATGCCTGCTTGGCAAACTAGCATGAGTTTCATCTCTCATGCTGGAGTGGGGACAGATCAGCTCGTGGGATCTCTTTTCCCCTCTCCTAAATAGATCCATGTGTGAACTCACAGGATGCCAATTAAGTACAGCCTGTTTCCCAGAAGAGAGGAGCTCGTCCCGCTCTCGCTCGCACACACTCCTGCCCGATGCAGCAGCGCTGGATCACACACATACCAGCACAGCCTGCATGCTGTCGAGCTGTTATTGTAGGTTGAAATCACAAGAGAGCAGTGTTTCATTCAACACTGGAGGCTTTGTGGGAATAACAATGAGAGGGAGATTCTTGGAATCCCGTTGCAAATCCAAGAGTGAGTTCAGAGGGAGAGCTAGCAGTTAGCATTCCCAAACAAAATATAAATATATGCCATGTCAACAAGACATTTTAATATTTTTTGGGGTTAACCAGGCAAACCTTGACCACCGGCTTCACAGAAGGAAAAGGTTTAATGTTAAAGTTCTTCAGCATCTTTTTTCCTTATTGCAGCCCCAGGTTATTTTAAACACACCTGTACTTTGTTTTTATTTTTATGATAAGAAATGACTCGACGGTAAAAATGATTGACCTACATTAACTATGGCTTAAATACACTTAACCTACAAACCTACATATAACCGCAAGTTAATGGAGAACTGTAAAAACCAATAAATCCAACATATAATATATCACTATATTACCGTAGACAACTGAGCAAAATGTTTGATGACTTTTGGAAAGTCAATAAAAAATACAACACTGTAAAAACTGTTTTTTTAAACAAAAGTCAAAACTCCTGTTATAATGTAGATTTCTGAGGGTGCAATCTTGTCATAAATTAATCTATTACTTTTCCTACATCATTTTTAACAAAAAACAAGTCAAGTCAAGTAACCTTTATTTATATAGCACTTTAAACTAAATACATTGCGTCAAAGCAACTGAACAACATTCATTAGTAAAACAGTGTCTCAATAATGCAGAATGACAGTTAAAGACAGTTCATCATTGAATTCAGTGATGTCATCTCTGTTCAGTTTAAATAGTGTCTGTGCATCACCAAAAACATTGGTAAAATAAACATTTGGGAGTCTTAGACCTTTCCAACAATATATAGTTTGTCAAGATTAGATTAGATTTAATTGCAATATAGTGAAGTAAATGTAGGCGCCTGTATACGGGACAGGGTGACAGTTAAAGGGTTAAAATTCAACATTAGAATTAGTAACGTAAATAAAAATAAAAAAAGTTCATGTTCATTCAATAAAGTGTTCATGCTTGACTTAAAATTCGTGATCACTTAAAGATCCAACAAAAAAGTTGTTAAAAAACTGAAATATTCCTTTAAGACTTAAACTGAGCTACTACCTTTCCTCTCAGCTCTGTCTGCAACCGGCTGAACAGATTGTTTTCAGTTGGCATTGTTGGAACAGATTGTTCTTTCTCTAGAAACCGTGTGACTGAGAGGCTTGGCGTGCTTCCTGTTGGCCGGAACTCTCTTTCAGATGAAGGGATCAATGAGGAAGTGGCATGAGACAACAGGCCTCAGCCTGCTTCAGCTCTCTGGTATTTGGGATCAAAAGATATTCATAAGAATCAAGGAGCTGCGCTTGTACTTAAGGTGCACAGAGAGGCAGGGGAATCTGTTCCCCGTGAGCACAGGCTGAAGAGGGCAACTGTTAAATGTCTTCTTGTTGAACACTGCTCTACTGTTGTCCCTGGGCTGAAAAAAAGAGGCATGGAGACAGCAGCCAGAAACCATGAAATGAGAAGAAGATCAGAGAGAGAGAGAGAGAGAGTCCAGGCAGGGAACAGTCGCTCCTCTGAGAAGCAGCAGAGAGTTTCGGACCACCATGGTCTGCCATAAACCGAGTGAACTGCCACGCGTCTACTCTCTGTCTCATTCAAAAGCTCCTCACAATTGGGTGTTTGGCATTAGCATGTTGCTAAGCTAACTATATAGCAAACTGAGGCAGTATGATTGTTTATTACTGCGCAGCTCTCTATGTGAAGTTAGATGTATATGTATGTAGGTGTATTGTAGTTATAGAAGTACACACACACACAGACACAGACACACACACACACACACACACACATACACACACACGTTTGTTTTTGTGTAACGTGTGTTCATCCCATAGGTGTAATGGTTTTTATACTGTACAAACTGTATATTCTATGGCCCTACACCAACCTTACACCTAACCCTAACCCTCACAGGAACTTTGTGCATTTTTACTTTCTCAAAAAAACTCATTCTTTATGATTTATAAGCGTTTTGAAAAATGGGGACATGGGTTATGTGCTCATAAGTCACCCTCTCCTCGTAATACCTGTGTCATACCATCTCATTATACAGAGTTGTGTCCTGATATCTCACAAAAACATGCCCACACACACACACACACACACACAGGTTTTTATACTGTACAAACTGTATTTTCTATCCCCTAACCCAACATCTAAACCCCTCACACAAAACTCTCAGATTTAAAAATAACACCAACAAAAACCTCAGTTCTGTATGATTTATAAGCTGTTTTTTTTTTTCTCATGGGGAACAAAAACTATCCCCACAAGGTCGAAATTTACTGGTATTACTATCCTTGTCGAGACATTTTGTCCCCATAATGTAGGGAATAACAGGACCACACACACACACACACACACACACACACACATGCAGTCAATACATTAAATTAGGTTAAAGCCATTATATACACAAATTTTTAATGTTTTATAGTACATACACAATGTTTAATATTTAATTTATATATATATATATATATATATATATATATATATATATATATATATATATATATATATATATATAAGAGATCATCTTATGATTTGACATGTCCTCTTCAATGTTTATGGTTTATGTACATTAATGTATTTACAATGAGCCTGGGTTGACAGAAGGGGTTATTTCAACTTGACAGAAATACCACTCTCGGCATACTATTAAGCATAAATTATTATTGCTGATATTTTCCTTTATTTTCTTTTTTCTATACTAGACTTTAAAATAACAATATGTTAATATGTTTGTTAATAATTTGATAAACAAATTTCTTAAATTTAAAACATTCTTTTTTCCAAAGGAAACCCACTTCCTCTTTTTCCAAAAGGAAATGAGGAAAATAATAAAGTGTTGTCTACACTGTACTTCCTGACAGTAAAGACCAGCATTAGCATGTCCAAACATTACTGTACATGGATTAACACATAGTGTGGATTCATCACACACTTACTGGAGCTCTTGTGTAAGTGTGCTTTCTTTCCCAGCCCAGGCTTTTGCCACAGTCTTCTTTTACATCCATAACCCTGCACGTCTGAAGCATCCTCAGAAATCACATGGCTTTAATGAACCAGCCACTTTTCTTTTAAAATAAAGCTCACGTCCTCACCACCATATCATAGCAAAGGTTTTCCCCCGATGTGAATCATGATGAAACACAGATGGCATACAGGAAACATCGCTACGATCTTATCAAGATGCATTTCAAGTTCCCTTGTATTAGATTTTACTAATCTTGATCCTAAGGCTAAGCTTCTGATGATAATACACAATGTGCACTAGGCTCGTGAGAGCAGTCATTGCTGGGAATTCTTATCCCTACACTTCTAAAACAAGGAAATTAGTGACTTTATTTGATCCATGTTACAGTACATATGCCATGACATCACATACCGTTTCCTTAAATGTTATATTCACTTTGTGTATCTTTGAATATGGAAACAGCTTCCCAAAATGTGATTACAGAGTACACAAAGATGGGAAGAGGAGTGAACGACTGCAGTATTCCCGAAGGAAGTAAACCAGAGACACTGCAGCTTGATTGTAGAAACATTGAAACATTGCTTTACTCTGCTTTGAAATAATTTAATGGATAGTTTACAAATTGCACAGCAATAACACCTCCATGTGGTTGTGAAACTGCAGATGGGGAAACCTGGAAGCAGAACAGAAAATACAGAAGATTTCCAGAATTCAGTTTGATGAATCAGAAAGAGGATATTTATTCCTTAACGCGAAATTCCTAGTAATGACCCAACCATTTCACGCAAATCCAGCAGATGTGTCATTCCAACCTGTTATTCAACTCCTTTATTCGGCAGTTGTCTGAGTGTTTTTACAAGATGAACTAATTAAAGGGACAGCCCTCTAAGGCCTTGTTTAAATATAATAAAAACTCTTCCTGGATCTTATATCGATTATCAGCATTACGTGTTTGCTCTGAGCAAATGCTATCTGGCAAGTGCACTGACATTATTGACATATATTAAGGAGTTAGTCACTTGTTCTGCGCTGAGCTGCCATACACATGTGTCAACAGAGGACACAGCCAAGCAAAACAGATAGTTTGTTGAAGGCATTTGTATGTGCATGGTTATCAGGAAAACTAAAACCCGGAAAACCTCTTACGGAGATGATACAGCTGATAACGATAATGTGTTTCTGTTGTATTCAGCAATGCTGTTAGATAAGAACAGAGAAATCCTTTTTTCATTGCTTTTCACGGGAAACTGTTTGCTTGAGAAAGCTGGGGGAAAGTCCAGGCAAGTTTTCGATGGAAAGCTGACCAGAAGTCAGTATCACAACCCGGCTCTATTCTGTCCTGTTTCTAACAAGCCCAGATGACCGTTTCTGTTCCTTTTTCTCAGCCAGTCAGACTACCCGTATTTTCATGATAATTTAGCTTACATTTCTGCCTGAAGACATCATGACAAACAAAGTCAGCATTTTCACTCAAATAACCTTCACGGATCACATGCCATTCCATATCGCTTTCTCTCGACTAATGACTTTATAAAACAGATTAGTCAAGATGACTTATTTTATTATTTTTGGGGGTAATGAATACTTATATGAAAATCCTATCAATTTATTTTTGGGAATTATTTAAATAAATTTTCTTGAAAAATACAATGGATTTAATACAACAGAAACTGATCTTTCAAAAATCAAAAATCTCATTTTTTTGTATTTATTTATTTATTTATTTTAAATTGATACAAATTATGCACAGAAGCAGACTGCATAAGCACATATGTGTACTGTTGTATATAGGTCATAATATACACCTCTTGTATACACATATACAAGTCTTCTGATTCTTGCTTATTCCTGTTTTTATATTTCCTGTTTAATTTTTACTTCAATATTATGCAAGTAGCCAGTGATCCTGGAAACCACAACAAATTCCCTGTGTTTGAGCACACTTTGCAAATAAAGCTCACCCTAAATCAGATTTTAACGTCTGTGCGGTTTAAAATACACAGTTTTCATTTGAACTGATGCTGGTTTATAAATAAAATTAAATACTTCGTACTACTTCTGTTGCTCGGTTTACTGTTAAAACTGCTAATAAAAGTTTAGCATACATTAGCCAGTAGCATTGTCGCCTTCTAGTGGAGTGATCTGTGTATTATTATAAAGTCTGATCAGTCGTGTCAGAGCTGACGAGTCGAGTTTTATTCAGATTAGTCATGTTTCTGGGTACAAACTTGTCAAATACCATACGCCTGGTTTAAACTATATCAGTTAAACAGACGACAGTTGCTAGGCGCTGATATCTGCTCAACAACAATAGGGAGGTGTGTTAGGGAATACGTTTACAGTAAGGCGGTGATCTGGAAGAGCAGCGAGGGGGAGGGGAGAGCATTGGGTGTACCAGGAATAGTATTACTGACAACCTACCCTTACTGGAACCCTAGAGAGGGCGGAGCTAAACTAGAACACGACTGGGACGCCGCTACAAATAACAGAGGACTGCAGCACGAGCGAGTCAAGGAACACTAACTCCTCTCAACAGCACAGCCAGAGTACAGACTTACTACTTCGGATTTGTACAAAAACTACTCTTCTGCCAAAAGAGACTCAAAGGTAAGAGAGACTTTCAGAAAGCTTTTGATCATTTCAATACAATTAGAGTACTTATAAAGTGCTTTAGCTTGTCTTTAAGATCATTATTGATAGCCTTTATATATATATATAAGGAGTAAGAACAAGTTATGCCAACAAATCATACTTTAAATTCTTAAAATGTGAATGAAATGCTAGAATAAGGAATCTTCAGCCTACTACATCAGTCTGCATAGATTAGATAGAAAAGCTTCTGCTTAATAACTGGCTTTTTTTTAAGCCTCTATACTTTAAACCACACGCACATTTTCTGTGGTGCTAATCTAAGATCTTGTTTCTCTGTAGGCTCCTGTTGCCAGCTTTAAGAGGCTCACAGTTTCCTCGTAATCACCCGAGCTGCACACTGCACGGTTTTCCCGGCAGCTCAAGGTCCGCGCGTAGAGCCATGGTAACCCACAGCAAGTTCGACAACGCAATGAGCAGCAGCCTGTTTGACGCCAACATGCGGCTGCCGTCTCACCGTTACAAAACCTTCAGCTCAAAGCTACAGTACCAGATGGTGCAGCACGCCATCAGGATGCTCCAGGAGAGCGGCTTCTACTGGGGCTCCATCAGCGGCAAAGAGGCCAACCACTTGTTGAACTCGGAGCCTAGCGGGACCTTTCTGGTCCGAGACAGCTCAGACAACCGGCACTTCTTCACGCTCAGCGTCAAGACCGAGTCGGGCACCAAGAACCTGCGGGTGCAGTGCGACAACAAGTCTTTCTTCCTTCAGACGGACTCCAAGAGCTTGCACTCCGTGCCCCGCTTCGACTGCATGCTGAAGCTCGTCCACCACTACATGCCCTCTTCCAGAAGCCCTCTGTCCATCGGGAACTCTAGGAATGCTTACTACATCTACACAGGGGGCGAGAAGATCCCCCTGGAGCTGTTGAGACCCCTTCCTTGCACAATGTCCTCCTTACAGCACCTATGCAGGAAGACCGTCAATGGACATATAGACGTTTCAAGCAAAAGAGAGCAGCTGCCTCAACAGCTGAAAGACTTCTTACAAGAGTATGACGCTCCTATTTAAAGAGGATATAGCTTGATGGGCTTTAAAGTTCACACGCTTTTTTGGAGCTTGTTGCACCAAGAAGTATTGAGCTGTTCATGAGTACATGGAGTTAGCCGTGTGTGGTCATGAGTAGCATCACTGATGCATTCTTATGTGACTGAAATTGAAGCACCGTTCTTGCCGTAACAGTCTCAGTGAATGGAGGGTCTGTGCTGTTTTCTGTACCAGTGCCAGTATCGTAACCCACTCTGTGGGAACCAATCACTGCCTCTGTACTGCCCCGAATCTGTGAGCGCCGCCAAGCAGAGAGACAGCAAGCCATTTAACAGAAATCAGCCGCCGCCTTCTTCCAAGTAAATATTTGTGCCTTTCACGGGAAGAAGGAAGAAGTGAGTAACAGCATTGTGAAATGTCGTTGAGAAATGCCTTCTGGAGTCCTCAGTCACGCCAAGGACTGGACACAGATTACAGTGGACACATGTGGACATTCTGCTTGTACTTG
Source organism: Carassius gibelio (assembly GCF_023724105.1). NCBI lineage: Eukaryota > Metazoa > Chordata > Actinopteri > Cypriniformes > Cyprinidae > Carassius > Carassius gibelio. The sequence goes on along the minus strand of NC_068373.1, from coordinate 5,747,760 downwards.
AAAAAGAGACACTTTGGAACAAAATGTCTGTGTTTTTTAGATGTGTTTGGTGGTTCGCAGATTAAACCAGACTGCTTGTTATTGAATGTATTAACACACATGTGTGTTTGGTGTCTACAGATCACCCATGTTTCACCTTGTCACACATGACACTGTTTACATTTATGAAGATACATTTAGATTTTGTAAAGACATCTCAGCCATGTTTTGATGTTACATATTTATATTTATATACATATATGCACAAAAAGACATTTCAATAATTTATTAAAGAGCACTATTTTTGTAAAAACGAACTCCTTGTCTTGGGTTTTTCATTTCTCAAGTGTTTTACCTCTGTAAATGTCTGAAATAGTCCAAAATGTGTATGAATCAGAGTTGCCGGCGCCTGTGATTCAGATTCCCGGAGCGCCTCGCCTGGAAGGGTTCAAGTTGATTCAGAGACATTGACTTTAGTGAGCGGGAATGATCCTCCCCTCGCTCTCTGACCAGGCTCTTCCAGTACGACTCTGACTGATATGAGGAAGCTCAGGATTACGGTTAGTTTTTAAGAGAACAGCCTTGGATGACTAAAGTGAGTTAATATCTCACAGCATGACATGCAGGAATGGATGCATGAGACAAGAACAATATATGGTCAGATTCTGTTCACATTTTAAGCCCAGAAAGTTTACAAAACATATTTAATATAGTACTTCTAGACAAAGTCTCAAACACAGCTATGAGTCCTTCATTATTACCACTTTTAAAACTATGATAACTCAAATGGAAGTCTGTTTTCTTAATCAAGTTCATTAGCTGCACACTTGTAGACTGCTTTTCCTTCACATTTCTAAAAAATAAAATAAAAAATCGAATAAATACTAAATAATTTGAATTAAAATAATTTTTTTAAAGCCATTAATTTACAAAGACAGATTATGTTAAATGGAAATTCATTGAAACGGAAGCCATCAAACACATTAAAGTAGTAAATGTTCAGTCATTTGACTGGTGTGTAAGAGTAGCAACAGCTGATCTCTCTCTCTTTTTAAACGAGTGTAACTTTACTTGGTAGAGACTGTGATAAAGAAGAAGAGTTGTGATTGCTGTAACTCTTTTGAAGTCAGTCTTCTGGGAAACCAATCAGGTTTCTGAAGTCACGCTGTGTTGTGGCGTACCCAGAGGACTGGAATGTACTGTACTTACACAGCTGGGGAGTGTGTGTGTGTGTGTGTGTGTGTGTGAGGGTTTGTCTGAGAATGTGTGATAGAGAGTGATTGTATTTATATGTGCATGTGACAGCTGGTACACCGTCAGAATCAATACGTCGTCACAATGGGGAAAAAACTCAGATCTTGATAAAGTTACTTTTTAGCGTTCTGCTGCTCTTGACGTGGCAGTCAAAAATTACTGATTTTTATTTATTTTTTATTTTTTTACTTCTATTAAATGACTGTACTAGTTCTATAATTAATATTTACTCTTTTATGGTATTTTAAGAGTATGCAGTAGTTAGTTATAGTTATAACCTGTTCATTACCTGTTAACCACCTTTACACTATAGACCTGAAAATAATATTTTCAAATGCTATTAACATGAACTATATTTTCCAAACACGGAAATCAAAGCCATACACCGAAACACGTTGTGTTCCAAATATGAGCTTTCAGTAAGATTTTGTTGGATGCGGGACCAAACGAGATGATTTCCCATATGTTTCCATTGCTCTTTTAGAAGTGTGAATTTGTTTTCAGGACCATTTAATCTTTTCGAATCATGTCCGTGATTTCTTTATTTGTTCATATGTTAGCGCATGTTCACATAGAAAGTGCCAAAAACATTTTTCATACGAAGTAAAACAAATAATTAAAAATAACCGAAGAGCACCAGAGGTTAAACTGCTCTTTAGTAAACACTTTTTCACTGAACATCACGCTTTATTAAATTAATATATAGTGGCCCATGTGTTTTCAAGCTCAAACCTGAGTTTAGCTTACATGCAGCACCAAATCATCCAATGTTGTTTGAAACGCTATTCATTTCACATGCTTTCAACCCTTCAACAAATGCAAATGCTTTGAGGTCAGGACCATGGATTTAGCGAAGAAAACGTGTAGATTTGAAATGAGTTTTGATCGTGCGGGAAAAACATTTTCACCACAGAGATATTCTGTGCTTCTGCCAAACAGACACATGGCGTACCTAAAACCTTCGGCTTTTTCTTCTTCCTGCTACCCTGACGTTTACAGTAAAACGAGAGAGAGAGATAAAAAAACATGCCTCTCTTACAACTATGAGACTCCTAACCAGGAAACAGTTTCGTAGCAGCCACACCAAAGCGTGCAACTCCACTGTCTGCGTTTACCAGAACTCAGAGATAGTCTGTCGTTCAGCTGCAAATCCTTTCAGTCCTGTCAGTATGTGTGTGCTGCACCCTTGCTGCATTAATAATATGTTGCATGAAAAAAAGGGCGCTTGAGGTGTGTTAAGATCTTTAACCCTATGTGTGAGCAAGACTGAGTGCTAAAACACAAAAGCTCCTTTCATCAGTTCTAACGAGGTAAACATCACATTTGGGTTCTTCGCCAGCTGCCAGACCTTTCCAGTGTACTCCGTGATCAAATGTGAATTTCTCTAGTAGCCGATCGAGAGATCATGTGATTCCACAGAACTTCTTTGTAATTGCGCAACCCAGCGAGCTGTAATAGTTGTGAGCTGTCACAAATAGCTCTTGCTCAGTCTTTTACACTTTTAGATGGCGTGTGCCACCCTGCTTTAGTCTCGGCTGAGCTTGAACATGTGCCACCTTGAAGGGCTTCTTTTCTTAAGAAATAAGGAAGTTGTAGATCTACAGTAAAAACAAAGACACAATAACGAAGTAGAGACCATCTAGCAAGAGAAGAGTGCTTACAGAATGCATAAAGTTATTTCACCACAGCTTTTTGGAAGTATGATGTGATAATGATTCATTGACACTACTGAGATCAGATATTAAGGAATTTACCAAAAACTACCCCGAAAAAAACTAAAACAATTTGGTGTAATATTCATATTCATATGAATTATTTTTGTTATCAGTTTCCAACCTGACTTGATGTTGAACAGATGTCATAACTTCCCAGAACACTTATCTTAGATGTCTATGAAAATAAAGTGACGCCTTTTATGGACTCATCTTTCATGACATGAAAATCTGTAGTAAAATGAACGACGTCGCTCGTGTTCAGAGGGACTGCCCCTTACAAACATCTCATTGTCATTCTTCTCATTTGCAGCTGGCTGCACTTTTCCAGTATGACGAAAGGGAAATGATGTAATCTCTATGCAGGGAAGATGCTTTCGTGAGAGCGGTTTCATCAACGTTTCAAAAGCCTTTGGCTCTCTGTGTTTAAACCAAGTGCCCAGAAGTGTATGATTTAAAGCATGCTGTTCCAAACAGACTCCGGATCTGAAACAAATGCATGTTTGGTGTGCATCTGTGACACAGCACAGTCCATGGATCTGAACAGAGTAAATCTCACTCCCACTCATACAAGTGCAATAGACACAGATATAAACACACCTACATAGACATCAAGCTCATTGTCCTCGCATGTCTTTTATGATGACTCGAAGCTCTCAGTGACAAAATCGAATTGTGAGTTTCTTTTTCATGCGTGTACAAGGTGACATTCAATTTAATATTTCAACTATTACATTTACAAACTAATAAAAATATAGATGTGTCCCAATTCACACACATAAGCATCATTCAATTCCATTTTGCAGTACAAATAGTGCAAGTGGTGTTTTCACACGTAAATAATATCCAAATTATGCAATCTTGGCAGTGCTGGTTAGATTACTTACAAATTGTAGTCCGTTACTGATCATAGACTACATGATGAAAAACAACTACTTTAGATTCTGGATATTACTTGATATTTGAAGTAAATATTGGATTTTAACGGTTGAAAGGTTTGGGAATCCGTGCATTATATGAACAAACTTCAATAAACATGAAAACACAGGTTTGAAATATATTTTGTCCAGCCTTCGAGAATGATTCGAGAATTAGCAGCCCGTAGAAGTCGCTAATGAGGCATCTATGTATACTGTACTGTATATATATATCGCAAACCTCAGCAACCCAAACCATTTGGCACAAGTTACATGCCAAAGTTTTTTTGTTTTTTTTTGTCATTGCATTCCCTATTAAGTAAACCGATCTTTCCCAAAGAGGGCTTCTGTGAAATGAGCCAAATACTCTCATACAGGAAGTTACTAATCATGATAATAGCTATCTTGAATGTCATTAAAGACCCAAAATGAGTATTGCAACATCTTGAAGTGCAACAAAGTTCATGGAAGCACTGAAAGCCGACGACATCATCCGCACCCTGACCTGAAGTTTTATTACATGAAATAAGGAACGATTTGCATAACTTATAAAACAGTGGGAAAATGATTAAAACCTCAGAAGAGGTAGATAAGCATGTTGCATTTTAATAAGCAAGATAAGATGTCCCATATTTTATCAGTTAAAAGTTTCCAGGGAACTTTCAGATCTGCTCTGAGATTTTGTGTACTTAACACAGCAAATTATACTGAAAACATCTCAGCGGTGTTTTCCCTCAGAAGGCCTTGTAAATGTCTTCCCTGATTCAGATGAAATTCGCTGGGAATGAGGGTAAACATAGCAGACAGACCAGTCTGAACGCCTGCGGTGCTTTAGTTCTTCTTTAGAGCTCTGCTGTTTTGGTCGGAATGAGAGATAAAGAGCTGTCAGGAATCCCCGACGCTCCAGTGAAACTGCCACAATACAGTCCTTCCTCATCTGACACAATACTTCAGCTAATAATAGCTTCGGGCAGGCAACCGCATCAGCTGGTGTGGATGGAAGGTGTTCACAGAGTAGTATAATAGTTTAGCTTTCTCACAGAAACATGCAGTTAAAGTGAAGTGCATGCACAGACAGGACAGAATTAGCAGCGAGGACATTCAGTACTATAAGAGACCTAAGTCATGCATTGCTATTACATAATGAGCAGACACAACACACAACTGTGTTTCATGTATTACCAAAGCTTGTGATTGTTTAATTGTAAAAACACCTTCCTTATTTATTTCACATTATTTAATGGCATTTAAGACTGCTGTTTGCATTGTCTTTTAACCGGCTGGAGTTTTGATGATTTTAGTGGATATATGAAGTACGAAATATGAAGTTCACACAGGTGTCCTAGCAGAAGAACCACAGATATAGAGAATCATATTAACCATCAACATCTATGGTTTCACAGCTAATACTGTAAATGTCACATTATTGTTCAGTCATTTTTAACCTAGAAAACGCTTTGTGCATCCTTCTTTAAAATGTCAGTTCACTATCTTGGCATCTACTGCAATGCCGTTTTTATTTATTATTTTTTACACATTCAAAAGCCTTTTGGGCATCCTGTTGGCATATCATATATCACCCTAATCAGGCAGTATTAGATCCAAAAGAAAGAGAACCAAATCAGAAGATTTCAGTTAAACCACGATGGATGATTTTGCTCGGAGTGACTGGAGTTTCCGTTTATTTTAGTTCCACAGAAAAGGCCAAACGCTCATATGTGCGCATGTGACGCCACACTGGTGAAACCTGAAGAAACAAAGAAAAGGTCCAAATATTTCATGGCCTTTGTGTCATTTTCTGAACAGGCACTCAGGGCAGTTTCTGCTTACCGTAAAAACAAAGAGGTTAAAGTAGAAACTGAAAAAGGAAAGAGGACAGAGTAAAAAAGCTGATTCATAGTGATTCTCAAAGATCAAAGATTTATTATATATCCTATCTTATGTATGATAATACAGCTGCCATGCTTCTCATGTAAAGGGTGCATTGTGTGAGAACTATTACATAATTATTTATGGTGACTCTATCTACATAGCTTATTAAAACATGGAATAATTAAACAGCCTTTCAGCTCTTCCCGAAATATGCATTAATATTTGATTTCGCACCATAAAAGGCTGTGCTTCAAATACGACCCTACTGAAGTCAAACAAAACCGCTGAAAACATAAAACTTCTACAAATAAAAGACATCACATGTGCCTTTATGAGCGTTTTATACACTATAACCATTCCTCTCCATTGCACTACTTCTCAAATGTCAATGGTTTCACTGTCTATGTTATTTAATAAAGCTTCTCAAAGGTCTGTCTATTATAAAACTCCCAGACAGTGATGCAGAACATGAATCAAACTGGATCTTCATCATTCACAAGTTTCCTTTTTTATTTAGCTACGTGGAACAACTGACTGTGATCAAAAAAAAAAAAAAAAAAAAAAAAAAAAATATATATATATATATATATATATATATATATATATATATATATATATTTTTTTTTTTTTTTTTTTTTTTTTTGGTTGCTGCTACATAGTTTAGATTGTCTCTGCTTCTGAAGTCCTAAACCTTTTTGGTGTTAAAGTGTTTTAGTTTTTCTCCCCCCCACCCCCACTTTTCATGTACATATTTTCTCTAAAATACCGGTAACACTTTAGAATACTGTTTCTTACTTACTACATAACTAATAAGGAATTATTGAAGAACTAACAGGTGATTATTCAATAAACCTTTAACTGACTACTGTTAACTACTATGAAAGATGTGTTAATTAATCAGTATGTAATATAATTTTATGATTATGTTAAGTAACAGTTAGCTAATCAATAACTAATGTATTCTGTCATACCTCCTGAAGAACTACTATTAATTATCTACTAGTTAAGGTTCAAGAAAAATAACTATGAAGTAACTACTAATGAACAGTTATACACAATTACATTAAATTGTGACCCTTTCATATAAATGTTATTAGCAATAGTAGTAGTAGTATGAAAATGCAATCTTAATAAATGCAATACATTAAATAGAGGTTTTGCCTGTGTAGTGAATTGTTTTGTGAGTGTGTTTTATAAGAAATCAGCTTCCAATAGGAACCCCTACATCACTCCAGTGCCTTGCGATAACTTACCTTAGTTTTTATATTTTATATACAGTACTGTATGTGTGCCTCCTCAGCAAATGCAACATTATCATTAATTCAATTTCTGTATGTAAGGCGAAGCCTGAGGAAAATACAGGTATCCAATTTGTAATTAATAAAGAATTATAAAATAATTATGCAAGACTTATTTTGAACCTGAAACATTAAGCCTATTCTAAAGTGAAAATATTAGAAACCCATTAATAATTAATAAAGAATTATCAGATAATTCCTGTAGAATTACTTAGGATCTGAAACAGTATTCTAAAGTGAAAATATAGGGAACCCATTAGTAATTAATAATTAATTATCAAATAATTCTGCAGGACTTACATAATTCTAAAGTGAACCTATTAGTAAATAATAATAAACTACATCATTTTGACAAAAAAAAAAAAAAAAAAAAACTATAAAAGTAACCATAAACTTTGTAAAATAATCTCATCTTTTTATTTCAGATGAGAACATTTCTTAATACAGCATATTTTATTCCATTTTAACATGTATACTGCCCACATTTTAAATAATTTAACACACATTTCATAATCAAAAGTTAAACATTTAGAAGCAAACAAAATCCATATTTCATTTCCATTATAGGCTTATAACTGGGCTGTAACAAAGTTGCTACTGTAGTAGTACTTTGTACTTGTCCTTTTACTCAAGTAATTTTGAAAATGAATAGGCCTACTTATAATTTTACTGGAGTAATATTTTATTGGGGTATCTGTACTTTTACTCAAGTACTTGATATGTGGGACACAGCCTGATTATTATAGTGATTATTTGCGTATAACTGTTCAGTAATTTTTTCATAGTTATTTTTCTTGAACCTTAACTAGTAGATAATTAACAGTAGTTCTTCAGGTGGTATAACAGAATATATTAGTTACTGATTAGCTAACTGTTTCTTAACACAATCATAAAATTATATTAAATACTGATTAATTAACACATCTTTCTTAGTGGTTAACAGTAGTGAGTTAAGTGTTAATGAATAATCACCTGTTAGTTCTTCAATAATTCCTTATTAGTTATGAAGTAAGTAAGAAACAGTATTCTAAAGTGTTACCAAAATACCTAATTATAGCTCTGATCCAGAGTCAGTCTCCAGACAGCAGAATGCCACAAAACAAAAGAGAAAAGAGCAAGTGAAGGAAAGAGAGCAACAGGCCTGGAAAAGACAAGTAATAACCTGGAACTACTCCCAGAGAGAGGGAAGGAAAAAAAGAACTAATAATAACACACTGCAACCATGGTGACCATTCCAGATTACAGCCAGAGACTCTGTCGTCAGCGGAAACCTCAGCACAAACAGAACACACACAGCCTGTGGTGCGTCCATGGAAACGGCTGCCCACTTGAAAAAAAAAACAAAAAAAAACACTGATATTGTTGTACTGTTGCTGCTGTCACAGACACCACATATAAAAGAGGAAACTTAAAAAAAATATGTTTCCAAAAAATAAAAATAAAAATGATTAAAAGCCAGGCCAGAAATAAGTCAGCGCGAAGTCTTTGACCTTTGTGTGAAAGCTTTTATCACTTGTAATCTTAGCAAGTTAGAAAAATTACTCCAACATGTCATTCCAAACCCTAAGGCTCATTTCTGATTAATATTCAGACAGATCCCCCCTCCCCCCCCCCCCCCCCCCCCCCGCAATATAACAACAGCTAATAGTGCCTACAACTAGACAATACAGCACTACAAAAGTAACCCGTACACAAACTATTAAATATTCCAATTAATTTGCAAGTAGGTACTGTATGGAAATGAACTGTGAGACGATTCTGCAGAAATTCCTTTGTGCTCCTTGGAATAATAGAAGGATGAAGGGTGATTAAAGACTGAATACACTGAACAGACGAAAGAGCCAGAGTGTAATGGAAAGGTTAAAGGTTTTTAACAGAACAACGGATGTCAGTAAGAACCCTTATTTTTAAGTGTACCGGACTTTTAAGTTGTTCAGGACACAGCAAATTCCTGCAGAAACACGTGCCTTGTTAACAGGAGACGCATGACAAATGTAAACAACATGTGTTCTAAAATGGCACAAAATATCATACATACTGTATTTGATATCCCCAGGCTGCATGAAATCATAGTCTATGACAAAGTGGTTTCCCATGAAATCTGTCAACTGAAATCTGCAGAATGGCTAGCGTCAGCTTGTCCAAAAATCTGGGCAAAGGCTGTGTAGTGTATTCCAGTCTTAGGCAATAAAAGAGTGTTCAATTTGAGATTTTAAATGAACCAAAAGTTGGCTTACACTTAAGCAGATCTGCATCTGTAACCAATACAAAATACAAGATGTAAGCTGTTTACGATTTTTAAGACTTCCCAAAACCACAGTAGCATTCTGCTAATATGTTCTCTTGTAACAGTGGAAGACTCTGAGCGTCAGACAATAATAAAAAAGTGGGGAAGGCGCTGGCTTTCATAGCATGTGAAGATATTGTGTCACTGCAGTGTGATGCTGAACAATCAGCCATGCATTAGAACTGGAAGAGGGTAATGGTAAAAAGAGACACTGTAAAGAAGGAAAACTGATCTTTTTAACACTTACAATTGATTAACTGGCATTATATTGTCTATGTTCTGTTCTGTTTCAGGCTGTGTGAGCGGAAGTTATGGTGAACAATGACCCTGATCATTTTAGTCTGATCTTAATGGTTAGAGGTTAAGAAAAAGGGTTGGGAAAAATAAACTGACTTTGGTGTAAACAAATTTGGACTAACTTTAGCCTACTGCTGACCTCAGGGAAAATTAATACGTAATAAAAACAATGAGCCCATTCATGCATAAAAGTAATTACCCCAACTAAAGTTCACTGCAATGTCAGAAACATTCTTTATGCAAGTACAAAAACACATTATGAACCGCGTTCTGATTTGAATTGCCCTTTGAATGCAAATTAAATTTTGTTTGTGTATAGCCACTGTACAGAAAAACATAGAAGTTTTAACTCATATATTTCTTGCATATGTTAAAAAGGAATTACACAGAAAAAAGTAAATACTGCAAAGCAAAATTACAACAATAGATTCATAATAAAACATTTTATTTTTGAAAGAATTATTGCACAGAAATTACCAGTAAATCAGATATCGGGTTTCCCAATCAACCTTTCCCAATCAGCAGAAGATGAGCAGTTTGATGTCATTATTTGTCGATTTCTCAATGCGTTGATTTGTAGAGAATTGAGAAACAAGTCTGTTACTGTGAAATGTAAACTCCAGGTACCTCAGTTTCAAAAATGTGTACTCTTAGCATCTCATAACACCCAACTTGTCTCACACTTTAGTTTTGTTAAAGGGGTCATCGAATGCTCATTTTCTTGACTTGACTTGACTCTTAATGAAAAGTATGTAACGTTTGGTTAAAATTTCTCTATGGTATTTTAAAAAACACCCTTTTTACACCGTCAAAAACAGAGCACACGGTTATGTTGCATTTTCCTTTAAATGTTAATGAGCTCTGCTGACCCCTCCCCCCTCTTCAGAGCGGCTCTCTGAGGGACTGTTTGCTTTAGCCGCTTTCATCTGGAACTTGCTAATTTGAGCACATTATTAGGAGAGGCGATTTGCTAAGATTCATTGGGCTTTTGTAGGTGAAGCTGGATTCCGAATGATTCACGCAAACTCATTTAAGTAGATCAGGGATGCATTGCCTTCAGAAACAAATGTAATTAGATGTCGGAAGTAAATGATGACTGCTATGTTCATTATTACATCCAACAACAGAACACCTCAATCGCTTATTCATTCTTGTCTACATCTGCTCCGGCGGGGAAACAATGGCGGACTGATGAAAGCTCACTCAGGGCAGGTCTAAGATAAGACGCCTGTCCAGTCTGTGTTGAAACACCTCTGTAAATCAAACTATCGTGGAAGAGGGCCTGTTTTTGTGAAGTTACACAGACAGGCAACTGAGATCGGCTCGATTTGAGAAAGGGGTAAAGATTTGAGCATATAAAAAAAAAAAAAAATATATATATATATATATATATATATTGGGTGATTTTTTTGTCATTTTAGGGTGGTTGTGTACACACACTGCCAGCCCACATTTCAATTCAAACAACTTGTAAAAGTGTATGTAGCATCATATGATTCCTTTAAATGAATAAAAAACTGTCTGGCTCTAATTTGAAAGACCACAGGAAGCCCTGGCCCTCATGTTTATCTTTTTTGAATGCAACATAATTGTTGTCACAAGAACAGCCCATGGGTTTCATACATCAGCTGTTGTGTCAGCAGCCAGACACTTCCTCTTTCTCAGAAATGATGTGCATGTTGCATGCTAACTGGCCTTTGCGCCACAGAGGTGGACACGCTCACACGCTGCCTTTCTCGGCCCTTGGTGTTGCCTTCCTTCCTAATCCAAAGGTCAGTTTTTTGAGATGCCTGATCAATAACTGTTATAGATAATCGGGTCAATGCAGTCATTATATATATATATATTATATATATATATTGTGGTCATGAATTAGAAGTAACACAAGTTATGTAAAAGGATTACTTTTCCCAAGCAACCAGTAAAGTAGTGCATTACTTTAAATTTACAACAATATATCTTAGTAACTTTTTTCAAATAAATAACGTAAGTTACTCTGTTTTCCCAATTATTCACTGAAACCTCTCCCCTACTGAGCATTTAGGAATGAAGTGAAGAAGCAAAGGCACTTCCTTCAGACTGAGGCCTATTCATTTCACTTTTGGTGTAAAAGGGCCTTTAAAGTTGACAAAAATATTACTTTTGGGTTTTTTATTGTCAAAAATAAATAAGCAAGCCCAGCCTGGGTGGCAAAAAATAATGTAAAAGAAACATAATGCATTACTTTCTATAAAACGTAACTAAGTAATGCAATTGGTTACTTTTTCATGGAGAAACGCAATATTAGAATGCATTTCTTTTAAAAGTAACTTTCTTCAACAACTGCCATTTGAGTGAATGAACCTGGGGAGTCTTATTTGTTCTGAGTGTGTTCAGGTGAACAGTTTTGGGCTTAACTAGTTCATAATTTGGGGATAAATGTGTGACCAAAATATAACAAACTGACCCCCCCCCCCCTCTTCTTTTTTGACATCCAGACACATCGGTCACATAGGTCATTCTTAGCTTTTTCCCCTTTTTTCTAATAAAAGTATAGTATGTTCTCATTTAGATGAGCTAGATAAACAGTTACTGTAATCTACATTATCTAATCAGAAATACTCAATGTTTTCCATCATTGCTTGAATTATGGTAAAGTCCTTTCACACTCATCAGTGCTTTACAGTAACCAAATGTTAAAATTTCCTCTAATGGAAACCCTGATCAGAGGCATATCTTGAGTGGTCTTGTCCCTTCTTTAATGGTTTCACATTCTCTTTGACTCAATCTGCAGAACAAAAAAAAAAAGACCCTCAACGCACACTGTACTACAAACCTCACACACTCTCGGTCTTCATCACTTCCATTACTGTGGCCAGGTTTCTTTCCATTTCATGTGTGAGTATGTGCATTTCCACTACTGCAGGTCTTTCAGTGCCATTATGAGACTTCATCTACTTTAACGTCCTGCCAGTTTTCCAGGAATCAGAAACGAGCCAGGCAACAGGTTTTTACACATTTCTGTGGTTCAAAAGTTCAGCAGAGGAGAACAAGCTCAGATAACGTAAGATCTGTCAGCTGAGTGTAACGGTAAAGGATATAGAGCATTTTAACCCCATATTGCCTGTGGCTATTAGGAGGGCATGTGAGGACGAGGGCATTAAATGAAAGAGCATGTCAGAGGAAGACAGTCATAATGGTGTGAAAAAGTACAGCTGTTAGAGACACCCAGAGGATATCTGTATTACTCAGAGGCTGCACTTTCATTACTCAGTAGACTCATAGCTCATGGAGTTCTTGGTTGTGTTTCATTTAAAAGGGAATGGTATCATTTTGATGTTAAACTACCTTCTCCTATACCAGATTCATTTAAAGGACAGTGTTGGCTAATTTCCCTGTTTTCAATATCATATTAAAAAAAAAAAAATTGAAGACAAAGCAATTGCTGACACAGAGTAAATATACAGAGCTATAAGAATAACGAAGAGGGCATCACATAATCTGGTCTTTAATGAATGTGATAAGAAATGTTTTAGATCATACTGAAATCTGATCTGTCTGAGAGGAGACAATGTGAGATTACTGAGGTCTTTTTTAGGAGAAACATCTAAGAACAGGAGGCATTCTCCATTTGCTCTCTGTTGAAGAAAGGATGAAGATACAAAGAGAAGTTATTGTGATCATTTTTGTGGGTAGTCTCACGTTGGCCACGAGTGAGTGAGCAGTGTGAATGTAAGGTGTTGTAGCCACAATCTCGCTCTCTCTGCAATGATTCAAGGAAGTCTGAGAAATGTGACTCATTTGAGGTATCAGGAAGCCCATCCGATGATCACAATGTCTCGTTTGCTGAATGATCTTTAGTCTGACCCACTCTGAACTCTTGCCACACGTTTTTGGGCTCGATCCACCAGTTGAGAAATACTGATTTAAACAATGCTCAGTTGGAACTACAGTGAACAAAGTGTGCAATGAAAATATTTCCTTCACCACTATACCAACACCAGCAGCCCTAACCGGATATTTTTCGGACCATTCTCTGTAGTAAACAGTAGAGATGTTTGTGTGTGAAACTCCTAGCAGATCAAAAGTTTCTGAAATACTCAGACCAGTCTGGCTGGCACCAACAAGCATGCCATGTTTAAAGTCAATTAAATCACCGTTCTTCCCCATTTTGATGCTTGGTTTGAACTTCAGCAGATCATCTTGACCATGCCTACATTCCTAAATGCTGCCATGTGATTGGCTGATGAGATATGTGAGTTAACAAGCAGTTAAACAGCTGTACCTAATAAGGAGGTTGGTGAGTTGCATGTACAGTATATATAAAAACATGAAAACAAGATAAAACAATGTAGAATAATATAGAAATGGAGCACTGTACACAGATCAAATACACCTTGATCCATCTCACGTCTTCTCAAAAGGAGTGGTGATGTATCTGTGAGTTTATGAGTGTTCGGTAAGTGCCCAGGCCTCTGTGTATGTCATTTCCTGTCAGAGTGGTGAGTAGCCAGGATGTCTTGACTCATGGTTATGTATAGTAGCACTGAAGTCTCACTCAGTCCACTAATGACGAAAGACCTTGTGTAAATATGAAACTTTCCTCCCTTCAGTACATACAGAACACATGCATAACTTGCATGCATAACACTTCAGTAGATTTACAGTGAATAAAAGGGGTTTGTTATAAGACCAGGCAGCCTTTTTCAAATCTTCTATTGTCCATATTATGTGAACTGTGAACTGCAAACTGTAGCTTTGGTTTCCTGTTCTATGCTGAAGGAGTGGCACCCGTTGTGGTCTTCTGATGCTGTTTCCCCACCTGCTTCAAGGTTTGACATGTTGTGTGTCAGAGATATCTTTTTGGTTGTACCAAGTGGTTATTTGAGTTGGTGTTGCCTTCCTATCAGCTTAAACCAGTATGGCCATTCTCCTCTGACCTCAGGCATCAACAAGGGATACAGAATGTACAAAATGGCTCTTACTAATGTGATACTGCCTAAGTAATTAAATGAGATATATAGTATGTAGAATTTAAAGGGCTGGAGGAACACTTTCCATAAACCTGAAACAAATGAACTGAGAACAAAAGAAATGTGGCATTTGTCTCTGAATCATTTAGTTAAGGAGACATTGTGATCATCGGATGGGCTTCCTGATACCTCAAATGAGTCACATTTCTCAGACTTCCTTGAATCATTGCAGAGACAGCGAGATTGTGGCTACAACAAATTACATTCACAACTGGTCACTCACTTATGGCCAACGTGAGACTATCCATAAAAATGATCAAAATAACATACCTTTATATCTTCATTCTTTGTCATAAAAGGTGATGGGATTAATATTATACAAAGGGCAAATGGAGAATGCCTCCTGTTCTTAGATGTTTCTCCTAAAAAAGACCCCAGGAATCTTCTTAGTCTCCTCTCCTAAAAAAGTTGATGACCATGGGAAAATGTGGGTCCCATGGCCAAACCAGTAGAGAACCACTGGTTTAAATGCCACAGCCTACCTTAGTGTTGTTGCTGACCATGTCCATGATTTTTTTGGCCACAGGGCACCCATATTGTGATGGTACTTCCATCAGGATAATGCAGCATGTCACAAAGTCATGTCTCACAATGGTTTCTTGAACATGACAGTGAGTTCACTACTCAAGTCACTACTCAAGTCACCAGATCTCAATGGAGTACCTTTGGGACATGGTGGAATGGGATATTTGCATAATGGATGTGCAGACGACAATTATGCCGACAGTAACTGTGTAATCTATTATGGACAATGAATGAACCAATGAATGAATGAATAAACGAATCAATGAATGAATGAATGAATGAATGAATGAATGAATCAACCAATCAATCAATCAATCAATCAATCAATCAGAGGAATGTTTCCAGCACCTTGTTTAAAGTGAATCTATATGATGAAGAAATTATGTCAGTAGTGAAGGTCCATCCATGGACTAGCAAGGTGTACCTAATATAAACGGTGAATATATAAGTTCAGTAATATATACTCAACATACCCCAAAACAGGGCCCAATGTACTGCGTCATCATGAAGGAAACAAAGGTGTTTTCCCAGTCTTTTGAATTATGTATTGTATTATGTTTTAGGATTAAAGTAAATGTCAGTGGAGATAACAGAAAATGTCCTAGCAAAAAAAATTACCATTACCTACTCAAATTTTTTTCTTTTTTAAAAACTGTTGTTAATGAAATCCGTTGTTGTTAATGAGGTGGTTGATTAATAACTAATAATTATTAATAATTATTAATTGGTTTGAGGTTGAATGTCAGATTACTATAGCTCATTTGTATGGAATGCAAGATACACATTTTATTACAGTGTATCCCAATTCAGGATGCTCAACCCAACAGTGAAATGAAATGTCTTTTTCCACTGTGGTGCTGTGAAATCATGATAAGAATTTACATTACCTCATGACACAGGACGGGGCGAGGGTGTTATAATGTAGGTAAACACTGGAGTGAGCACACAGTGGTGAATGATAACACTGCAGTGTGTAGACAGGCAGAAGTTTCCAGACCAGCTATAAAAGACATTTACTGCCATAATATTATTTGAGTGATGTGTTGATATATGAAATAAGGTAGATAACATCATGTCACTACAAGCGTTCCACCAGCATGGCTAAACACTTGCTGTAGAAAAATGGCCAAATTCTAACATTAGCAGATCATTTTTGATAAAAACAGTAATATTCTGTAAAAATCAATGCATTCAGGGTATTATCTGACATTTTTGAAAAAGCAGCCTACAGGAATATACAGTGACTTTACAGAGCTATCACACCCTATATCGTCATTCACTATTCCCTACATTAGTTTACTGGACTAATGAATGAAAGGAAGTGAGTGAATACAGATACTGATGAACACATGATTATAACAAGCAGAATATTTCACATTGAGAGTGAAAACAGTTTAGTTTTATTTAAAATTATATTAATAAATTAATAATAATGTTTGTAATTACTGTTATGGAGGTTCAAAAAGCACATTTGTAATAAGAATAAATGGATGGGGTGATTTTGGCTGTGTTGTGAGGATGCCATAATTATAGTGAAGGCATCTGAATCTCTGATCTCATCCAGTGTTAATCTTTAATTTCATGGGTGTTTTATTGACGACAATCTCTCTCAACGTGGAGAAGACGAAGGAGATTGTTGTTGACTTCAGGAAAGCACATTCAATCACACTCAGCACATTCCTCTGACCATCAACGGTGCGACTGTGGAGAGAGTGAGCAGCACCAAGTTCCTGGGTGTGCACATCACAGAGGACCTCTCCTGGACCGACAGCACTGGCCAAGAAATCACAACATCGTCTCTACTTCCTCCGCAAACTGAGGAGAGCCAGAGCCCCACCCCCCATCATGTACACCTTCTACAGAGGCACCATCGAGAGCATCCTGACGAGCTGCATCAATGTGTAGTATGGCGCCTGCAACGTGTCCTGCTGAAAGACTCTGCAACGCATAGTGAGAGTCTCCAGGCCAGGACCATCAGACTGAAGAACAGCTTCATCCATCAGGCTGTCAGGAAGCTGAACTCCCTCCCGAACTTGCACTCTATCTGCCATGTGCCTCTGCTTTATTTAACTTTATTTCTAATTTTATTACGTCTTTTTTACATTCCCTTATTGTATAGCTGTATCTTATATTTTATATTTGATCTAGATTTTTAGGCTCTACTGTTAGTGTTATCTGTATGCACTGGGGGTCTGAGAGTAACGCAGTTTCGATTCTCTGTATGTATGTACTGTACATATGGAAGAATTGACAATAAAGCAGACTTGACTTGACTTGACTGCAATGAACCTCCCAGCTTGCACTGCTAAATGGTCTTACCATTTTCTTTATTTGCATGTATTATTTTGCTGGTGTTTTTGTTATCTACATTAATTGCTACCATTGTTGAGATTCACATGCTGATGTCTTTGTGTTTATCAGTAATGCAGTTTTTTTTTTCATCATGTGTTGAAAAAAACCTCCATTATATCTGATTGCTGCTGTAACTTCATGTACTTTCACACTGGTGGTAATATGAACTGTAACTGTTAATAATATAGTACATTTGATAAGAGACTAGAGATCAGATCAGTGTTCTGTTTTTCATTCGTCTTCAGTGATTCTGTTTGTTAAACGCCAGTGTGCGTCACCAATACTCATACTCAAAGGGTTAAACATGTAAGATAATAAGACACACCCACAGCATTTATTTTAACAGTAATATACTATATATTCATTTTATGGCAAATGAACTGTAGAAAAACAGTAATACATTAGCAACATTGTTGCCAGGAGTTTACTGTAAAATCAAGAATAAGGCAGTAGCTGTGTAGTTGCTGATGAGCGAAAATCTCTTAGCTAATTCCGATCGCACATGCATGGGTGCTGTGATTAACCAGTTGTTATCTGTAAGAAATTAAATTAAATTTTGATATTTTAATGGTTGTGTTTCATTTTTAAAAAAAAAAAAACTATTTAGTTTATAAACTTAATTGGCAGTTGGACAATTTAAGGAAGTCAGTTTCTAAAAATGAAATTAGTTAACACAAGTTTTAATTTAGTCCATGGTATCCTTATACAGCAAAATACTGTAAACTAGACTACAGTACATAACTGCACAATTAACAGTTAATTACTGGCAATACATTTTACCATTAATTTACAGTGCAAGGTTTTACAGTGCAGGCCATGAGCGGTTTATAATTGTGTTAAACCGTGTTCAAATGCAAATTCAACTGAATTCTTTCCACATTGTTTAGAACCATTCAGCTCAATAGGAGAGAAGTACTTTTTATAAGTCTGTGGTATCTTTTGGGGGATATCAACCTACAAATGGCTTACACTTGTGTATAAATGATGAGTAGGTCTACACAAAGAATTTTGATTAATACACTTCACCTATAAAGAGTATCAAAGGGTTACATTCTGTGTAGTTTTATATATATATACACTGTAATTTAAAAGCTGTTTTTTCAGCATTCAGGTCTTATTGTAACACAGGAACATACATACAACCCACTCAATGCAACAGTTTCACCCACACTTTAGATGAACTTGTGGGTGTTGTACACAACCTAATTCTCAAAACAACATCAGTTATAGTTAGTCAAACCACAGCTACCCCCTTTACCTGGAAATATATTTTTATCACTTCTGCTATTGTGAGCTTCTCTGAAGACTTGTTCAAATAAAACCAAGAGTTTTCTCATAGATTGTACTGTCGGCTTGAAACTGAAGCAGTGACTTAAAAAAAAAAAAACATGTCTCAACAAAATCAACTCTCAAACATCCACTTATTATATATGCAGTCAGGTGCACACAGCTCCATTCAAAAGAATGTAGATATGAACAGATCCATTCATTAATGTGTTCATATCAGTCCTTTTCCTGGAATCTGCTACAGATCATATATGCCCATTCAAATCCATTGTTCTGCATATCTGAAGATAAAGCCACTCTGTCACAGTAAGATGTGTATTTAAATCAGTTTGACTTATGGATTTATGCATAGGACATTCATTGGTGCTCAGGGTAATACAGTATAACACTAATAAAATTGGCATTTAATTTTTTTTTAACTAATTCAATTCATTATATTTTTCATTCAGCATAGATGAAATTTAAAGTGGTTTTCTTTTAGATGTTTTTTGTGAGGACCAGCGCTCTGTGCCAAGCCTTAGCGCTATAGGCAGATGTAAGGGGGTTCTGGAGTGGGGGGGTTGGGGGGAAATTTACACAAGACTTAAGATTTCTCTTCGGCTTGTGACAGCAGAAGTGGATCAATTCAGAAAAAGAGGTGGCTTTTCTGCATTAGATATGCTTTTCAGTTTTTTTTTCAATGTATTTTTTTAATTTCGATATATGTATATGTTATATTAATATATTAAATGTAGAACATAAAAAAGTGTTTGTGGCTCATCTGCCAGCGAGTGACCCCAAAAGCATAAAAGTGAAGCTCCGGCAATGATCAGCACCCTACTGAACTAATAAAAACCACTTTAAACTGTAATCAGAGGTATCCAGTCCTGCTCCTAGAGGGCCAGTGGCCAATGCCCAAAATCACACACTCTTGAGTAGGTACTTTTTTAAATAAGTAATTGCATTGCGACCACGAACAAAGCATGTTCTATATAATTTGAATGTGTGTAGTATGAGTGGACATACTGGATAATGGTGGATAATCTGGACGTACTACATCCATCCTGTTGTCATTATCCAGATGGGATACCCAGGTGGTTGTGCTTATGCTATTGTAAAATGGCTATGAATCACATATATTGTAAATAAATGTAAAAAATAAGAAACGTATATTTCCATATATTTGTGTATGGTGCATTAGTAAAAATATGTTATATTTATACACATGTAGTACCATATCACAGGTACATCTTTAGTTTAGAACATCTGCTGGATTAAACTTGTTAACCATGTGAATGCAGAGGTATCACTGTGCTGAAAAGAGCACAACCATTACTTTTTTAAATAAAGTATTGTCTTAGTAATTTGTTTGACCAGTCTTCAACCTAACTACAGGCTCTACTCTTCAGCCATGGCAATCAATATATAGCCATACACTGTCAATGCATATATTGCTGTATATTGAAAAATATAAATACAAGTTCACCAATTATGGAAATGTATTACAGTATGTAATATGTCCCATTATATACTCTTGTTATGCTCCGTAGGGGAAAACTAAACTCAAGTGCATGTTAAGCAAACAGTATACAAATACTCAAATGACTGGAAGTTGACGTGTAGTAGCAAACTTACATAAGCATGTCTAAAGTGGATTATAAAAATAAAGTGTTACCCATTACAGTTTACTAACACTTTGTGCTTTAATACTGAAAGCTGTGGTACATTCTATCAAGTTTTCCCAGACTTGTAGTTCTGTTACATCTGAATATATTTCAAACTGTGTTCAGGTTTCAAGTTGCTTCATTCCCACACTGCAGAGCTGTTCCCAAGAACTGCACCATGGTAAGTAGTATGTAAACACTTCAACGGCAACAGCTACCACACTATCTAAAAGTATTTGATCAAATTAAAATGAACAGTTAACAGGAAGAACAGGAAAAAAAAATTGTATTTAAATTAAATTCAAATTCTTAGGATGCCTGAAACCATTTGGCAAGTATAAGAGAAGTTGCATATAAAGAACGAGTCAGACACTGGTCGGAAACATTCACGCCTACTGGCAATATACAAACTGACACAGTTCTCATGCCGATGGCTGCAGGACAGGAGTCTAATTCATTGTGCTGTGCGGCTGTTAGACACATGTGATGTTCCACTTAATTAAACTCAGGCCTGGTGCTACCTATAGGCTGAGCAGGCAATTGCCAGGCTTTGAGGCGGGGCCTACATAAACCCTAACATTCCCTCTACCCTGGTCCACCAGTCAAGACAGACAGCAAAATACTAGCCTCATTGTTCATTGGATATAACTGATTGAAGTGAATTGTCACTTACCTGCAAATAAACCAATTAATGTTGCCATTTTAAAGCGGGTCCCACTTTCTCACTGTCTGCTGTAACAAACAAATTTTTTGGGTGTTGTGAAGTAAAAGTTTAAATAGCTCCAAATGCAGGTGTGTGAGATGTCATCTATTTTGTAGTAACTGCAATTTTATATTGTAATATCTGGACAGATCATTTAGCCTAACGTTTTTTTAGGCTACCAGTTCAAAGGAGCGCAAGCACTGTTGACACGCCCATACAATGAATGTCATCACGTCAGGAGCTGACTTGCGAAATAGCTTCTAAAGTAAAAGCAAAGAAGTTTGTATTTAAGGTCAAAAAGCAAAACACACTAGAACATATTTTGTTTTAAAAAATAAATAAATAAAAAAAAAAAAATCAAATGTGTGTATTTTCTAAATTGTGCTGATGATTACATTACTTATCAAACATAACACTTAATTGGAGTTTCAACCAACTAGAAATTAACTTATTTTCTGCTTAGTAGTGATCGACTCTTTCAATTCTTGGTTTGAGTATACAGTGCATATTTAAGGCCCTGTCCACATGAATGCGGGTATTTTCAAAACCACAGCGTTTTCTAAACGGTTTTGCCATTTGTATTTACAAATGCAGGACCATTTTTGAAAACTCCTGCCTGGGTGAAGATTTTCAAAAACTCTATAGATACATGTAAATAGATTTTGGCTTGTGACATCAGAACATGCGCCGTTATCTCCGCCTACTGGAAACTTTTTCAGGCTTCTGATTGGCCAAAATGGCTTTACAGTTGAGATTATAGTGCCACCTGTTGGTTTGGTATGCTCTTGACAGTGTTTCATAGCATGGTTTTGCATTTTCAGGGGACTGAGATTTTTTTTTTTAAATGGAAGAAGGAAAAATGTCTCGGTCACGTATGTAACCATTGTTCCTTGAAGGAGGGAACAGAGACGTCACATCGGTGACCACCGAATTGGGATCTTACTTAGCGAGACTAATCCCTTTCGATCTCCCCTAAATGAGCCAATGCACATTGGCATGCGATGATTGTATCCAGAGGTGTGAGTATAATTAGGCAGCAAGTGCAATGCATTACAAGTCCCTTCTTCAGGGAAAGAGGGTTACAAATGTAACCGAGATGCTCCCTTTCAGTCGGTCACTACAAGTCACATCTGTGACTGACGGATTGGGATCCCTACCAAAATGCCACAGATGCTGCCCCTTCCAGTGTTTTGTGCACGCCCCTTTTTGGTGTAGTTCGGGGCCAGTCAATGCTGTCATAGCCAGTGGTGGACGAAGTACACAAATCAAGTACTTGAGTAAAAGTACAGATACGTATAGTAAAATATTACTACAGTAAAAGTAAAAGTACTCCTTTTTAAATCTTACTCAAGTGAAAGTACAAAAGTACTAAATTTTTTATGTACTGAAGTACTGAAAGATAGATGTTTGCAATTTTAAATAGGCTACTTAATTTAATGTTATATTAGCACATATTTTTTTATATTCCTACTGCTCAAAATACCTGGGATTTTTTCCAAAATAACCCCTATATGGAGTCAAGATATATTTTTGTTGTTGATATGGACTACGCTGATGAGAGTGATGTTAACTGTGAAGCTTACACTATGATGTTCCTGAGAGAAAACAGAGATGACCATCTGATTTTCACCCGTAAGAACAAAGTATTTTAAAGTTTGTTTTACAGAACATCAAAGTTACAGTACAGACCAAAAGTTTGGTCACACCTCCTCATTCAAAGAGTTTTCTTTATTTTCATGACTATGAAAATTGTAGAGTCACACTGAAGTCATCAAGGGCTATTTGACCAAGAAGGAGAGTGATGGGGTGCTGCACCAGATGACCTGGCCTCCACAGTCACCGAACCTGAACCCAATCGAGATGGTTTAGGGGTGAGCTGGACCGCAGACAGAAGGCAAAAGGGCCAACAAGTGCTAAGCATCTCTCGGGGAACTCCTTCAAGACTGTTGGAAGACCATTTCAGGTGACTACCTCTTGAAGCTCATCAAGAGAATGCCAAGAGTGTGCAAAGCAGTAATCAAAGCAAAAGGTGGCTACTTTGAAGAACCTACAATATGACATATTTTCAGTTGTTTCACACTTTTTTGTTATGTAATTCCATATATAGTTCCACATGTGTTAATTCATAGTTTTGATGCCTTCAGTGTGAATCTACAATTTTCTTAGTCATGAAAATAAAGAAAATTTTTTGAGAAGAGAAGATGAGAAGGTGAGTCCAAACTTTTGGTCTGTACTGTAACTTTATATATGACATGATAATAAGGCCTGAAGTTAGGAAGAACATTATGGAAAATATAATTATATTTTCATAATGATTTTTTCTTTCTCAAACCTTGTCTATGGTTTAAAAACACCCCTGGCCAAACGGCGTGCATCTCTTCCCACTTTAATAATTGCTGTAGTTACCATGTTCTGAACATCACATCCTTTCTTTTCTACCCAGATGTAATATATATATATATATATATATATATATATATATATATATATATATATATATATATAGGTGGTTGAATAAAAATATTTGGACATTATTTATAAAAATTACCTCAACTTAGCACCAACAAGCTTGTTAGCTAGACAGTTAACATCAGCTAACAATATTTACTTATTTTCAGTACGGCTATGAATAAACATTCATGTCTGTCTACTCGTCTAGTTAATCCAAACAATATACATATGTATAACGTTACTGTTGATAAACAATATAAAAACAGACGTCACATAGGACATTTTAATAAAACTGTTAACATTATTGCAGCGGGGAATTTGAACGTGCATGAGTTATTGTATGTAATCTGTGTTATTTACATTTTTTTTTTTTTACCTAAAATTGATGTGTCTGCACTCGAGCATTTCAGTAGGCTTAAATAGATCACTCTTTGCAACTGATTTAGTTCCCAAACAACTGAAAATTTTGACCTAAATATGATTTTCAGTTACAATAATTAATCCAATATTTCGACATTAATAACTTACTTTCAGCAACATCAGACGCACGCGGGCTCACAAGATCTCCCGGTTCTTACTTCTGGAGACTCGCACTAAACGGTTCATTTGAATCAGTGAGTGGTCGACTCCAGAACAGCTGCAATCGGATCATTCTAATTCCTAAACGAATCGTTTGGTGCGATTCGCGATCCGATTTAAAGGTTTATTTTGAAAAGACTCAGTTCATTCAGGATGAATCAGACACCACTTCTGCGTGTCGGAGCACGTGATATATTTATAGGGAGTAACGATATGTTTTATGAAATGTAGTGAAGTAAAAATTAAGATTTTATGCTTTGGAATGTAGTGAAGTAAAAGTAAAAGTTACTCAAAATAACTCAAGTAAAGTACAGATACTTGAAAAATGTACTTAAGTACAGTAACGAGGTAAAGCTACTCCGTTACTGTCCACCACTGGTCATAGCGCTACTCACTCAGTGAGATTATATTACACTGGGAAAACATACCTTTTCCACTAGGAACAAAAACGTTGTGGAAGCCACAACCTTCCCAAAGGACGTTTCAGAAGCACTTACACATACACATACAACTGTTAAGGTGCATATTGTAGCCCTCTTAGAAATGGCAAAAGTCTGCCGGGGAAGACTATAGAATCTAGTGAACGTGTTGGTGGTCACCCATCCTGAAGCTCTGTCACTGAGGTCCCACAGCCCTCAGGAAGATGCAACACTTTAAGTAGAGTGAGCTTGCAACCTGAGTTGGCAGGGCACACTTTGCGCCTGATAAGCAAGGGTGATGGCATCCAATATCCACAATCTACAGACAAGACAAATCAAAGCTAGGGCTGGGTCTCCCTCCTCCAAGGGCAATGCTTGCAGGTTCACTACATGATCCATGAAAGGGGGAAATAGGAACTTTGGGCATGTAGCCTTGATGGAGGCCAATACTTTCAGGAGCAGAGATTTCACTCAAAGAAACTTTGAATGTGAATGGTACAAAGCAACCTCAGAAGCTTATGACTCCAGGGGAGGAGGTGGCAGGCGAGTTGCGACATGCAAGGGGAGCATAGAACACCTTGTCGGTTGATGTACGCAATGGTTGCAGTGTTGTCTGTGTAGACCAGCACATGCTTGCCTTGTAAGCGACCCTCTGAGACGATTCAAGGCAAGGTGTACTGCTAAAAAATCTAGGCAACTGCTAACAATGCGTGCCCATTGTACGCGGCCCTCCAGCTGGTGGTGGAAGCATCCGTGTAAACCACAACATGCCTGGAGACCTGTTCTAGGGGCACTGCTGTCCATAGAAATGCAAGGTCTGACCATGGGGCGAAGGTTTGGCAACAGGCTGGTGTGATATGGACCAGGTGAGTGCTGCTTTGCCACGCCCACCTTGGGACACGTCCATGGAGCCAATATTGATGTAGACTCATATGAATCAGCCCCAGTTGCGTGACTGCTGCTACAATATTTCAATAGGATTGCCGTCCTGCTCTTGAACATATTCAGGCAGTTCAACACCAACTGAGCACGTCCCTGCATAAGGAGTGCTATCTGTTTGACTGAATCCATCTCCTTACCAAGAAAAGTGATCCTCTGCATTGAGGAGAGTTTACTCTTTTCCTAGTTGACCCAAAGGCCCAACCAGCTGAGGTGAGAGAGCACCAAGTTCCTGTGTTTTGCTCAACTGCTCCTGAGACTGAGCTAGTATGAGACAGGTGTCGAGGTAGTTGAGATTGTGAATGCCCTGCTCTCTCAGGGGAACAAGGGTTGCCTCTGCAACTTTCATAAAGACAAGGGGTGACAGGGACAGCCTGGAGGGCAGGATCTTGTATTGGTATGCTTGTCTTTCGAACGCGAACCCCAGCAATGGTCTGTGGTGTGGAAGGATTAACACATGAAAGTATGCACTGTTCATGTTGATTGCTGCAAATAGTCATAGGAGTGTCTTCACAATAGTGAAGCAGATGCTGCTGGACTTGGGGGGATGATGGGCAAACTGAATCACATAGCCGAGTCTGATGGCCTGCAGTAGCCAGTGAGACGGTTTGACTAGCCAGGCACCCAGACACCATTTAAGCTGAACCAGCAGGACCACTGACATACCCACTATAACAGTCCCAGCTTCTTTGCGCTAGTTCAGCTATATAAAAAAAGGGTAATCTTGTGTGCAATACTTAATTGAACTCAGTTGAGATAAGATCTAAAATAAACTCTTCCACCCACAAGTGCAAT
This sequence comes from Carassius gibelio, assembly GCF_023724105.1. Taxonomy (NCBI): domain Eukaryota; kingdom Metazoa; phylum Chordata; class Actinopteri; order Cypriniformes; family Cyprinidae; genus Carassius; species Carassius gibelio. The sequence continues at coordinate 5,721,439 of NC_068373.1, read as the reverse complement.
GTTACTTCCTTCATATAATTCAAAGTTTTACCCATTCCTTTTCCACCAAAACCCAATATATCACAAAACATACACTTGTTATACAGTGATCAATTCATTATTTCCAATCATGCTCTTATATACATATAGGTGTATCGAAATGTCCAACACAGTCATCCGAGGTCCACAAGCCTCAGTAGTTAAAAAAATGAAAAAGGTCAGTCTTATCTGTAGGGGCCAAGGTGGACCATGATGAAGTAAGAGGATGTCCAATGCTTAGTTGTTTGGTGAGTCGTTATTTCTCACTTCAAACGAATCACACAAGTGCTCCAGGAGTATAAGCAGAGTTTGTTTTGGTCCCATCATGTAACTACATCCACACCTGAGGAACATTAGCTACATCCCCAAACCAATCCTCTACAAGAAACACATCACACCATCAATTATTAAATAGATTCCCCATCCGTTCCCCCAAACATTTCACACAAACAATTTAACTTACGTCTAAGCAGGAAACAATCAGTTTCTCAAACAGGATTGGAAAGATAGTTAGCAAACAACCATATGGCAGCATCAAACAGACGTTAGCACTTACTCTGATGCTTCCTGTTTTATCCCATACCAGGTGCCCTCTAGCATCCTCCTAGTGGCTAGGAAGAAAATAGCACCCACCAGTCCTAAAAGATCCTGTGACAGGCGGTGACTGTTACACCGTGGTGGGCGGAACGAAGAGGGGTCTGAGTGTGTGGTCACAAATCTCCATGCCATCTTGGGACCCATAGACAGAGAAAACTGCTCTCTTGTCGAGATTATTGGAAACCAGATTCTCCAACCAACCCTCTGCCAGGTTTGACAGGGCCTGGATGGGCGTGGCGGCCTGCCTACACCTAGCTCCATGGTGCCACCTGCTCAAGGCTGCTGCAGATGTGGCACAGGACCCCAGGGTGGATGCAGGAGGCTGCACTCAGCGACGAGCAGGCTGGGTGCTATGGCCGGCGTGTTAGATCGCCTCAGTCTGCTCCCATGCAGCGGAGAACTGCTGGGCAATGTTCTCAACTGCGTTGCCGAAGAGGCCAGTCTGGGACAAAGGGAACTTGAGGAATCAAACTTGTCGGCATCCTTCATGTTGATCAGATACAGCCAGAGGTGACGCTCCTGGACCACAAGTGTGGACATTGCAAGACTCTGAGAACTCGAGGTGACATTCATCACTCAGAGCCCGAGGTCGGTTGTGGTCCAGAGCTCTTTCAGAACTGTCAGATTGTGACCAGCGTGTAAGGCAGAGGCAGCTTCTCCACAGGTCACATAAGCATTGCCGGTTTGCCAAGCCAGGTCAAGTCAAGTCACCTTTATTTATATAGTGCTTTAAACAAAATACATTGCATCAAAGCAACTGAACAACTTTCATTAGGAAAACAGTGTGTCAATAAAGCAAAATGATAGTTAAAGGCAGTTCATCATTGAATTCAGTGATGTCATCTCTGTTCAGTTAAATAGTGCATCTGTGCATTTATTTGCAATCAAGTCAACTTTATCGCTGTAGATGAAGTGACCCCAACTAAGCAAGCCAGAGGCGACAGCGCCAAGGAACCGAAACTCCATCGGTGACAGAATGGAGAAAAAAACCTTGGGAGAAACCAGGCTCAGTTGGGGGGCCAGTTCTCCTCTGACCAGACGAAACCACTAGTTCAATTCCAGGCTGCAGCAAAGTCAGATTGTGCAGAAGAATCATCTGTTTCCTGTGGTCTTGTCCTGGTGGTCCTCTGAGACAAGGTCTTTACAGGGGATCTGTATCTGGGGCTCTAGTTGTCCTGGTCTCCATTGGATTAGTGGATGTGGTATTATGACACATGATACATAATACTGAGAACAGCACAGGCCACCCCAAATAACAAATTGTCAAACCTTGAGGTCTTGGAACAAGCTGGAGGTCTCCACTCGAGCCCTAACCTCATGGCGGCCTGGGAAAGCATAACCATAATTTCCAGATCCAATTCAGGCACTGGTTCAGTCCAGAGGATTGCGGAGTGCAAGAAAAGCAATGGTGCCCCAAGGTTTGGTTCCCTGGCGGGTTTGTCATCACTGTTACCCTCAGACCCCCTGTGCTACTACCTGAATTAGCCCCTGTCTGAATGTCACCATGACGAGAACTAGATCGAGGCAGAGGCAACCCCTTTTGAGGTAACATAGCTTGGCCCGTAACTCATCCATGAACGCTACCTCAGTGTGCTTAATGCCCAGACACATGAGGCAGCAATCATGACCATCCCCCGATGCCAGGTAACACCGCATGGGTGATACGTTTTCTGCAGCAAGTGCAACGCCATTTTTACAAAGACGTAACGTCGAGTTTGCTAGACCCAATGTCATCTTTAAAAAGACACACCTATGAATGCTCTTTTAGGGAAAAATCTTTTTTAGCGTGCTGAAGAACACTGGATAGATGGCCACCTGCAACACAAATAGGGGAAGTAGAACCTGGTGTGTGCAACCCACTCAACACAGAAAACCACCACGGCTGAAGCGCTGTACCGCAAACACCAAGAGCTCCAAAGAGTGCTCTGAACTCATTCAGCCTTCTTCTCTCAGTAGAGTAGTCATGAGCAAAACGATGTGATCGCTCGGCTCCGAAGCGAAAAGCTGGTATGCGTTTCACCTGCTGCTTAATTATACTCGCACATTACTATTTTAATGTTTTTGAAAGAAGTCTCTTATTCTCATCAAACCTGCATTTATTTGATCAAAAATACAGAGAGAAGAAAACAGTAATATTTAGCAAGGTAGTGTTAAATTGATCAAAAGTGATAGTAAAGACTTACATTGCAGTATATTGTTTATATTTTTTTAAACAACTTTTTAATCATCAAAAAAAAAATCACAGGTTATAAAATAAATATTAAGCATCAATACTGTTTCTAACATTGATAATAAATTAACATGATTAGAATTAGAATGATTTCCGAAGGATCACGTGAAACTGAAGACTGGAGTAATGATGCTGAAAATTCATCTTTTCATCAAAGAAGAAGATTATATTTTAAAGCATAGTAAAATAGAAACATTTAAAGAAAAGAAAAAGAAAAATACAACATTTAAAATGAAATGTTGTGTAAATTAAAAGGTTATAAATCATATTTGTTTCAAATGCTTTTTATTGGGGGTGGGGGGCCTCAAGAATGAATTTTGCAAAGGGCTTCCAAATGTCTAGAACTACAACACTGCATTTACTGAACCTTTTAATGCAAATTTAATACATTTAACTATAATTGTACTGTAGTGAGCAGCAGTTAGATTATGCAAAAGGCAGTTAGACTGCACTGAGCTGCAGCTGTATTGCAGTTATATTAAAGATGACCGATTTACTTCATACACTAATCTTTTTTTACAGCAGTTAATCTTTGAAAGGGTCATCTGGGCCTTTGTTACCCATTAGTTATTATAATTCTTCCACTGAAATTCCTGTTGGCACTGGTGTGTGATTCTCCCTAAGTGCAGGGAGAAGCCTTTAAACAAACACTAGTAAACACAAGTAAACACAGGACACAATTGCACGTTGGACGGAAAAAAGCCCTGCCCTTCATTTACTGTAATGGCATGTCAGTGTTGACAGAGCTGTTTGCGCAGCTGTCACACACTCATCTCCTTGTCAAGAACATTGTCTAAATTACATAGTTTAAAAAAGTCATGCTGTCATGCTCTAGATTTGTGTGTTTACATCAGTGGTTCTCAAATGGTTTTGCTTCAGGAATCAGATTTGACGACGTGTGGAATATATTGAGGATATAGATTTGCTATTCTAAGCTTTATGAGAAAGCCAATCCCTCTATGCTGTCATGATAACCAGAAGGTGTGTGGTGCAAGGCGTAGGCTCATAGGTTGTTGGGAAGAGGGGTAGTTAATTAACTTGAATACTGTACACTTTAAGTGAACCATTATGCATGAATCCCAAATAATCATTCAAAATAGTATTCCTTTAACATTAGTTAAAGATTCGTTTTGCATTTTAGTTTAGGATTATTGGTAATTGATTGGTTACTACAGCACTCCAGACAAGCTAAAATACACATAATATGAATGCCTATGTAAAGAAACACCTTGAATATTGCTGCACAGCACACTTAACTGCTTCATGCTTGTTTAGTAAGTGTGAAAGGCCTTATCGAGCTTTAAGCTTGTGTGAGATCTTACAGGTCTAAATATTTATCTTCAACTGGGCACATCTGGTAAAAGCCTTCCTTGTGCTCACACACCTGACTGACACATGAACTCAGTTTATCAGAACAGCATCTGAATGCCATTCTGTTGTTACATAAGATTCTGGTAAATTATCATATGACTGTGCTAACAGTGATGGTAAAAATGTTCCTGCTATTCCTGATCCCTAACAGTTAATGAACACACTCAAAGTCAGCCATCTCCATCGTTTACCTAAAAAGAAAAAAGAGACCCTTCCCTCTTCCGTTTGGTTTACACAGTTTTAAAATAAACAAACTAATGAACATAACGCAGTGCATAGTTGTCACTTGAAACACGTAAGATTTCTACACTCAAAAAGGCTGTTGCATAGATTAATATGAACTATTTGCATCTACTGTATTTGATTTTATTTAAATAACAAAAATGCATAATAATCAGCTAATAATGAATTCATAAATTATTTTAATATGTATTCATTTAAAAGTGTAGGTTAAAATATGGCTAGCTGTGGAACAAACAAAGTGCAATTAGTTCAAATGTATGAGACTGATATAAATGAAATTCATTGATGATAAATGTATAAACCTGGTTATTGTGTATTTAAAACAGATTTAGATTATTAGTACAGTTATAGAAACTAAACCTGTTTCTTGCTTGATTTTAATATCATTAATGCTAATGTCATTAAACTGAGATATTTTTTTTTATTGTTAACTTGTTTTGTTAAAGCAGTAATTTAGTAGTAATTCAAAAAATAAATAAAAAAATCTTTAAATGAAATGATTTTAGAGGATGTTTGGTTTCAAAACATTGACATCACCTATTGCAGTGCTGGCAGAATTACCCTGCAGCCTTGCAGTTTTCATTTGTTTTGAATGGGTTCATAATTCATTTCTGTGCATTGCAGCTGAGGCGACTGCTTCTGTTCCACTGATTCATTGAACATGAGAACTCCTACTGGCCTTCAGCACCAAACAAGAGGAATTGATGTGAGCTGACTGAATGCTGGGAACCCACGCTGAGAAATTTAGAGCTCTTTGTCAGGCGCTGTTTGGGAAACTCACATCCCTCTAGTGTGAGGTAATGCCTCCTGCTCTCAAATGAATAGTTCATTCAAAGCACAAAGAGAGCTGTGTAAAAATCCTTCAAAAATGTAAACTATACTTTAGGGGTCCACAGAATACGAATACAGATGTATGATACATGATATTGTGTAAGAGATGACAGAATTCTCATCACTGAGTGAACTGTTTTTCTACACCCAAGACAATATCTGAGGAAGCTATTTTTTAAACACCAGCGTTACATAAAATGGATCTAAAATCACTCACACAAAGAAACGCACACAAATAAAATGACAATGACAAGCTGCTGTAAAATATGGTTGCATTATGTGTAATTAACAGCCTTTATTGCGACAATACCATATTTGAATCCAGCCAAATGAGCCATAAAGCTTTTTTTATGGTGGATTGATTTCCATTTAATATACCTTATGTTAGATTGAAGTCAAGGCTGACTGTGTGAATGGCCCAGTTTTCTCTAGAATTTAGTTATGACATGTTTAAACATTTCTAAGCTAGTGTAAATATAACAGACAGCTCTCCAGAGAACAATTACACACTTATAAACAATGACTCATGGCTTTGCCAAAACCACAAATGAGCAGACACACACACACACACACACACACACACACACACACACACACACACACACACACACACACACACACACACACACACACACACACACACACACCCATGAACAGATTGCCACCCAAGACCAAGGTATCTGTTTCTCTGTCCCTTCTGAAATTGGCATTATCCGAGATCTGCTAGTATCCTCTTTGAATTTCCACCATGAACTCATATTCTTTGTACAGAAAGTTATGCATAAATAGGATCTCAGCTGTTTGCCATAAGGAGGTATGTGATACCTGGAAAAAGCCATCTGCTAACATTCCCATTCATCTCAATGGTAGTTGATTTGCTGGCATACACTTTCTCAGAAAGTTTCTATCTTTGGGTGTTACTAGTGCTGTTACAGCAGCCAAGTTTGTATGACAAGTTGTATCTGAGCCGTAAATGCTGTGTGAGAAGTCATTACAAAGCCACTGGAGACTGACATCATGATTGTGCAGACTGAAGCAATGAATCAAAAAATCATGTTCAGTCTCAAACCCTTTTAGTATCAACTCACACTGTAACATCCAAGCCAGCAGACAGGGAAAATATTTTACGTTTCACTAAAAAATCTCAGTTTCTCTCCTCTCATATGTCGGACTACTTAAGTTCTCGCCAACAATCATCGTTGTGGTGTATTAATGTGCACTGTACTGATGTTATCATATCTATGAGTGAATTATGATATAATACTTTCACATGGAGGTGTATTGACTGTGACCTCAGAAATATACCAGAGTAAAATCAAACAATTCACTACTTTCCTCATGCAACCTTTCTTTATCACGAGCTAGCAGGATCCTAACAATGAGCTCTTTCTTGGCAAAACTAATCAGGGTTAAACTTTAAAACAGGAAAACAAGTCTGGTGTTCAAGGCCTGGGATGCATACGCTGAATGTTTTTAAGAGGAAAGAGGAGGTGAAGCTCAGATGGTAAATGCCAGTGATCTGCTGAAAAGGTCAAATAGGAATCATATTTTCATATATTTAAATGTTTAATTACAAACATCTATGAGTTAAAGTCAGCATGAAATGGCACTGTTTTCTTTCCTGTGCTGACATATTTCCTATTGCAACAGGAAGTTGGGGTGGGGTAAGTCATATGGCTCATTCTTTTGTAAATTGTCAATTTAGGAATGAGAGCTAAAATCCGGAAATGAGTTAGCATTTTAGCACTTCCGCTTCTATTATCCTTAAATCAAGGGGTTTTTGCCTCAAATAAGGTCTTTACAAAGCTCAAGGTGTTGTCACTTTTTATTCTACAACAAAAGAATACACGGAAGAAGGAGGTAGAGAGGAAAGGATGTTATAATTACAATATTTGTTAAAAATTTACTATTTTTAAATATGTTAGGAGAGTTAAACATAGATTAGGCAAAATTACAATTATGATTTTATTCCTAAAAGCCCCAGAATGAACCAATGTCTACAGAAAGCTATCCATTTGCATTAGGTTTGTTAGTGCAGGATCCCCTGTAGCCCCAGAGCGGCAGAAAACATGGAAACTATCCATTTTAAGAGTCCCACAAAAGTAATTCATCACTAGTAAATCATCTGTTATCTATGGAGCCCCACACATGACATGCAAGAAAAAATTAATAAATTGTGCGCATGATTTACTAATTCGTTCCCTCAATGTACTAAAACGTGCACATGATTACTATTGTGTTCCCTCGATTTACTATTTTGTTCATTTGGTTTATAAATTGTGCGCACCTCGATTCGAGGGAACGCAATAGTAAATCGAGGGAACGTAATAGTAATCGTGTGCACGTTTTAGTATACTGAGGGAACGAATTAGTAAATTGTGCGAACAATTTATTTATTTTTTCTTGCATGTCATGTGCGGGGCTCCGTAGTTATCATATAATGAAATATTTCAAATTCAATGACATTTAATAATCATCACAATGTCCTCACAGCCATATGAGTCTGATGTGATCATGATAACTTTCGACATTTGTTTACACATTAGTTTATTTTAGACTTCATAAGCTGGGTCAGTAAAAGAAACTCATAGGAAGAAACTGGTCATTTTCTGTGATCCAGTCGTGCACTGCAACAATGTGGTGGTAAGTGATATTTTCTCAAATAACAGCCTAACACAACTGCCCTGCTCTGGCTCCCTCTTCATTTGTTGATAAATGAACTCAGCAGATGTGATATGTTCAGGACGGCATGGCAGTGAATGGACCACACATGAATTTCTGCTTAAGAGCAGGGTTAACTAGTAAGTTTTTCACAAAGTTTGGGGATGTCTTACTGAAGACTGTGAATCAGCTGACAAGTATTTGCATGTCTTTAGAACGACATCTAGTGGCAACATTGTTCTTGCCACTTCAGCTCTACCAAATTAAGTCAAACTGGTTCACCCTGACAGAAACAATTCATTTTACCTATAACCAGCTGATCTCTTTAGTGTGTTTGCTCTGGGTCTCAAAATATTTTCACTGGAGAGTTAAATCAGCTCGCATTTACACTGGCTGCAAGTACACTTCAAAATGATGCAAGGAAATTGAAAATTTCTTCAACAGCTCTATTCTACAACAAAATCAAAGACTGCATTTGCACGGAATTGTATTGGCAAAACCTGTCAAAATATTGGACCTGTGCATTAAGCCCTGCAGTGTGTGTAAATGAGGCTGCTGATTTTATATCAGCTGTTAAGGAGTAGGCAAGTGCCAATTTTATTTCAATTTCAAGTCTATACATCAAGCCTGGACATGCCCATTGAAGGCCCCAGGAGAGTCTGCAGGGTAAATTATATGGTTCTTTCCGAGAAAACCAATTCCACTGCTTGTCAATGCAATACTTCATTCTATTACTCTGTATTTTATTACACACAACAGCAGACATTGGAAAACTTTTTCAGGGCTTTTTGGGGGGAAATGGGTTAAACATGACCCAAGATTCACAATTCACTTTTGTGACATATATCTATTTGGAGAAGAAAAATTTTTATTAAGGAGGACAATTATTTCCGTTGAAACATGCTGATGAAAAATGGACAATACCTTTAACATGCATTAAGAAAGTAATGTATTGATTCATGTTGAGTAATCACAACCTAAAAATGCCTTGGGCAATTTAGCCAAATTATGGACTCCAGATGAGAGCAGTATTTAAATGAACCATCTGTGTTTAAAGATATGATAATTATATGCTCTGAATCACTGGATTTATGTAACAATCACGTTATTCCTGTGCATTGATTCTCAATGATTTCACTCCAGATTTTACATTGGTCATCAAGTGGCAACTCAACAGAGTACCTAAACTGTAAAAAAACACATGGCATATAGGTTTATGGGATGCAAAACCTTTATAGAGTAGAATGATTTTGAAATAACCATTAATATAATTTAATTTGTATTCTGTGCTTCTGGTAAGATGTGGAAGCAAGTATAAGATCCTATTTTTCCTTTGCAGTTTAAGGCTCTCTGTCATTTTTGAGCATTTCATGTATAATGATGGTTTTGGGAAATTTATTTCAGTTAATGCCTTACTTGCATTCTACTTAGTGCTTAAGGTAACCACCCTGGGAAAGAGTTTGCACCAAAGATCTGGCAACCAAAATCTGTTTTTGTCAAAATGAAGGAGGATTTCTTAAAGAACAACTTGACTCCTCAGTCCTCAAATCCGCCCCCAGCTCTCCAGCCACAATCCTTTAATCCACAGTCCCCACACACTGTGCTCTTCAAACATCAACACTTTAATTAACAGGTCACAAAGACGTTTAGAAGAAGACTGAGCATAAATGATTCAAGAGAACCCACATCAAACATGTTTCACCATGAAGGATAGAAGATTTTGAGCACATTCGGCCAATGGAAGAGAACATAAGTGGACCAAGATGAGATGCCATATGAACAAAACACTAATAGATATTTTCAATCCCCATTTGAAATCTTCTTCAAATTGAGGCCTGCCACTGTTATCACAAGACCTAGTAGTTGGGTTTTGCGTGGGCCGCTGTGAAGATCTCAATTGACACTTATTTGTGAATGTAAATGCTGATCTTCACGCCTCCTCCACGTCTCTTCATACCTCCAGATTACTTTTTGATGACTGAATTTCAGTTTGTAGGAGTCATTTAGGAGCTTCCACATTTTGCAGGATAAAAATAGATGTTGCACATCATTTGACGTGGCCATACTTTCAATTGTCAAGTTCAAATTATAAATATTACGAAAGGCATTCAAAGTTGAAGATGAAAAACGAACTACATAATGTACATGATATTAGGAACCTTCAGTTGCTGTGTAAAACTGAAAGGAAAAACACAGTCCAAGAAGGTATATACAGAGGATAGTGAAAACAGCACAACAAGAAAAATAAATGACTTTGATTCTGTAAACCATGCTATGTGTGAATGATGAAATGATTGTGAGAATCCATCAATGGGTGGTTATATGTTTTGTGATTAAAGCGATAGGAAAAATCCACCCACCTGGGTTCTGGCTGTAAGAAAAAGCTTTCAGATTTCACAGCTTCTCAGATGTGTGGGGGAAAAATTTAATTGCACACATCATTCAATGCCAACAGGGAAAAAAGCGACGTGTTTACCCCAAGCTCTGCTTGATTATGCAGCAAGTGAGAGAAGAAATTATTTGTACCATAAAAGTTTAATGCATTTGGTGCTGGTTTAATCTATAGTAGCGGTCCTATCAAGCTCTTCAGTCACGCTCAACCAGCCAGAATCCAGTGAAAAACATGCTTTACTGTATTTCACCTGGAGTTATTCTGTTTTTAAAGAGACATGACAAAACTAGCTTACACTAATCAACAAAATATGCTACTGTAAGTACAAAAATGTTAAGCATGGTGGCTAAAAGCAAATTCACACTTTTTTTTCCAACCACTTACAGGCTAAAACTCATGACCATTGAATCATTGACCAAAACACAATAATTAATTAACACTATTCACTCATTTTCACACAAATTCCAGCTCTTAAACATTTTATGTTAAACTCTAAACACTAAACTTTTAATAATACATCACGCACTCGTATAGAAAGTCACGCAAAAGTTAATTTAAAGAACCATCAAACTAGACTAGACAAAGTTGCATGTGAAATTACAAACCCCATGAGTTACAAACCCTCATAAAATAGTTATAATCAATAATGTAAAAGACTTTGAATCTTAAACATAAATGATCCAGTAGGGTGTGATGGTATCACTGTGATAGTATGCTGTATTTATGTGCGCATGCCCAGTAGAGCCAAACGTATCGCTTCTAGCCTTGCTGTGCGCATTTGTCATATCCCGAGCTTTGCATGTGTGTGTGCACTGTGCCAAGGCATCAGTCATTTAAATTTTTGCAAAAGCAGCATTATTAATTAAATAAAATGAAAATAAAGTACATAAAAATAATTTGACCTTACAGCTCCAAACTCTGTTCTAGAGGGCCAGTGTCCTTTATAGTTTAGCTCCCAGTGTCGGACTGGGGGTAAAACCAGAACTCATTACCAGGGCCCCAAAGGAAGAGATGGCCCTTGAAAAGTATGAATCTGCCTATGCATAGGGCCCGGGATCTTGTGTGGTGGTGTCAGGTTATTTGTTAATCTAGCCACTGTGTTTTAATTAAAAACCTTGGATTGTATGGTTAATTTCAATGAGTTTGTGGATATGCAGTTTTTAGGGCCTGTCTATAATTGGACAAACTGTTTTTCCATGCAATTCTAAAAACTTCCAAGTCAGTTTTTCTCCGTTTGCACTCAAGACTACAAGTTTATTTCTTGGCAGAATGAGTATTACTGTTATACCATGGCAGAGTACATTTTTCTCTAACCTTTTTCAATTTGATGGGGGCAACAGCTTCTAATGTATTAGAGAAAATAGTGCCCATTTTGCCAGTCATTTTGTCTAGTTCTTGTGTATTTTTGGGTACACATATCATTTGAGATAAATCAGGCAAGTTATTTGTGAATCTGTCTTTGGTGGCTGGAACAATAGTTCTGCCCAAACGGTAACGCTGTGACATATAGTTAATATCAGTTATACGCAGCATGCACGATACAAGAAAATGGTTGTTAACATCATGACGTTGAGGTACAACAATAAAATCGATTCCATGCGATATAATTAAATCTAGTGTATGATTAAAACAATGAGTGGCCCCAGTGACATTTTGCTTGACTCCAAAAGAGTTTATTAGGTCAGTAAACGCAAATCCCATGTAGCATTTTTCTATTATCAACGTGAATAGTAAAATCTCAGACGATTTATCAATGCTTTATCAACCATAACCAAAAGGTCTGAGAGGAAATCTGCAAATTCTTTTAGGAATTCTGCATACGGCCCTGGTGGTCTACACACAGTAGCCAGAGCCAAAGATAGAATAGATTTATTTTGCATACATGACAGTGTAACATTAAACAGAAGTATTTCGAATGAGTTAAACCGGTTTCCTGTTTTCTGGGTAACATTGAGAATATCATTATATATTGTTGCAACACCTCCCCCACGACCAGTCTGCTGGGGCTCATGCTTATAACAGTAGTTCGGTGGAGAAAACTCATTTAGACTGTAGAATTGTTGCCGCCACTGCCATGTCGTGGAGATACTCTATGTTTCATGTGAAAGCAAAACTACTTCATTTGGCCTTCCAAAAGAGGATTAGTTGTATTTACAACACTGTTCCAGAACAGTTCAACCCAAATATTCAGATGTGTGCAGCCGTTTTACGGGGGACTATTTCCTGGGAGAGCAGCCTACAATGCTGGCTGTGCACAAAGGCTGTTTCTATAAAGTGGGGAAATTCCAACTTTGCAAGGACAGTCAGGCACTTCTGACTCACACACTTTAAGTACGTTTTCCATTTAAAGAATTTGCCGCTGACAATTCAAATGTGAGTTTTAAGCAGTGTAGAGTAGCGCTTATTGTTTGTCGTTTCTCCGATCACAAATGCAGATACTGAATGCTTTTATCCAAAGCGACTTACAAATGAGGACAATAGAAGCAAACAAAACTAACAAGAGAGCAACAATACATAGGTGCAAATGACAAGTCTCGGTTAGCCTTATGCAGTACAGTACATGTAAGAAGGTTTATATTAGGGGTGCTCTGTTTGATTTGTTACCGATCACTATGTTTGTTCGGCGGTCTCTTAAAAGGCCAATCTCAAAAACAATCTCAAGCTCATGACACGCCTGCCATCAGAAGTTTGGCATGACATGCAGTGGCACCATCATCATCAAATAATTATAATGCTGAAGGTAAGGTGCAATTCATATTTCTTCATTAAATAACTAAAGTAATTTTGAATACTTTTTGTGAGACATAATTTCACAAACAGCGCAAGTGAATCACTGCACGCTCTCTCTCTTTCTCTCTAAAAATGCGCAAATGGATTCAAATCACATTGTGTCTACACTATAAGTGAGCTGCATGCTGCACAGTTGACTCAGGAATTTTCATTTTCACAATCTCCAGCAATGCAGACCATTTCTGCTGCAAGTGCTGAATTAAAGTGACAACTCATTGTTTGCTGTAAATATGTAAACGAAAATGTAGTGATTTTTGCTTTCGCCAACCTAGGGAGGCGAAATAGTGTAGTGATGTGTATACACGTCACCAACGACATTATGATATTTGGATCATGTGTCACTTAAGGTGTGGTAATGAGTGCATCACATAAAAAAAGATTGGTGGGATCTCTAACTTGTAGAACCTCTTTCTGTATCATCAACAAAAGGAAGACACAAGTGTGATAAAATATTTTTTATTAAAAAAAGATAGACAAGAGTAATCAACATCTACTAAATGAATACCATAAATTAAATAAGAATAAAGTGCATAAGATGCAAAAATGTGCTAGTGAATGGGTGTTGGTTTGTCAGAGCTACATTATCTGGAAAGATAAACTGTTGTTACTCTGAAAGAAATAAGATGAAGAACCCTATTATGCATCAAACAGATACATGAAAGATTTGCTATAAACTGCAGTCAGCAACATAATATCTAATGTAAATTAGAAAAATCGTCTCGGTTACGTATGGTAACCCTCGTTCCCTGAAGGAGGGAACGGAGACGCCATGTCGGTGACCGACGAATATGGAATATCACATTGATAGACCAATCTACTTAGAGTGTAAACTAAACGAGCCAATGCACATTGGCATGCAATTATTGCATCCAGCTGCCGCTGATCACTGTGTGAGTATAAGAGGGCAGCAGGTGCAATGCATACCAGTTTTTCACTGAAGAGCCGAGCCGGGGACCCGGCAGCTCAGCGGCGGTACAATAACCATGGCGACGCGACGCGACATGGCGTCTCCGTTCCTTCCTTCAGGGAACGAGGGTTACCATACGTAACCGAGACATTCCCTTTCAGCCAGTCACTCTTGATGCCACGTCGGTGACTGACGAATATGGGATCCCTACCAAAGCGCCATGGGTGCTGCCCCTTCCAGTGCCCTGTGTGAGCCACCTTCACCCCTATTAGGTGTAGGCCGGGGCTCGGAATAAGTAGTTCCACTCACCAATGTCAAAGCACTACCTCACTGGGTGAGATTGGATAACACTGAGAAAACGTACCCGTTCGCTTGGAACAGGCACGCTGCGGAAGCCCCATCCTTCCCGAAAGAGGTCTCGGAGGCAAATGCACATATAGCATCTGTTTAGGAGTATAAGGGGAATTTTGAGGTGATTAAAACCCTCTTGGGAAGGCAGAAGTCTGCCGGGGAAACATGGGCTCTAAGGCTATACCGTGGACTGTACGCATACGAGTACCGCTTAGGTCTCGATATGGAACCCAGCCTTCCATGGTTCTCACGGATTCATCATGAAGGCCTGGTGCCAGACGTTCCCGCCGCGTCCATCTGCCTAGGGTGTTGGAGGATCTCAACAGGGTCTACAGTACGGACACTCTGGAGCAGTTTTAGCAAGCCGACACTAACCGGGGCCTCTCTGTGCCACTACCCGTTTGAGGTGAGAACACAGGAGGATACTAGCTCTACACAAAGGCTATAGAACCTGGCGAACGTGTTAGGGGTTGCCCAGCCCGCAGCTCTACAAATATCTGTCAGCGAGGTGCCACGAGCCAATGCCCAGGAGGATGCAACACTTCTAGTTGAGTGAGCTCGCAACCTGAATGGGCAGGGCACATCCTGAGCCTGATAAGCCAGGGTTATGGCATCCACAATCCAGTGGGCCATCCTCTGCTTAGAGACGGCATTCCTCTTCTGCCTGCCTCTGTAACAGACAAAGAGCTGGTCTGAGGTCCTGAAGCTTTGTATCCGGTCTACGTAGCACCTTAATGCTCGGACTGGACAAAGCAAAGCCAGGGCTGGGTCTGCCTCCTCCAGGGCAGTGCTTGCAGGTTCACCAATTGGTCTTTGAAAGATGTAGTGGGAACCTTGGGCACGTAGCCAGGCCGGGGCCTCAGGATTACCTGGGAGTCAGCCGGCCCGAACTCTAGGCATGAATCGTCGACCGAAAATGCATGCAGGTCCCCTACCCTCTTGATGGAGGCCAGTGCAAGCAGGAGTTTTCAATGAAAGAAACTTTAGCTCAACTGAATGCAAAGGCTCGAATGGGCCCTGCTGTAGTGATTTAAGCACTAGAGTCAGGTCCCAAGGGGGTATAGAGGGGGGCCGGGAAGGATTTAACCTCCTGGCCCCTGTAAGGAACCTGACGATGAGGTCATGCTTACCCAGAGACTTCCCATTCATGGGGTCATGGTACGCAGCAATAGCGGCAACCTGGACTTTGAGGGTGGAGGGAGACAGCCTTCGCTCCAACCCTTGCTGCAGAAAGGATAGCACGACTGCAATTGGGCATCTTCGGGGGTCTTCTCGGCGAGAAGAACACCACTCAACGAACAGGTTCCACTTCAAGGCATAAGCATGTCTCGTAGATGGTGCTCTTGCCGAAGTGATGGTGTTCACTACCTCTTGGGATAGGTCACCTAGAACCTCCGCGTCCTGTACAGGGACCAGACATGGAGTTTCCAAAGGTCTGGACGTGGGTGCCAAATGGTCCCCTGCTCTGAGTCAGTAAATCCCTCCTCAGAGGAACCGACCAAGGAGGGGCTGTCGAGAAGAGCACTAGTTCGGGGATCCAGGTCTGAGTAGGCCAATATGGCGCTACTAGCAAGACTTGCTCCTCGTCCTCCCGGACTTTGCACAATGTCTGTGCGAGAAGGCTCACTGGGGGAAATGCATACTTGCGTAGGTCCCACGGCCAGCTGTGTGCCAGTACGTCCGTGCCGAGAGTTCCTTCGGGCAGGGAGTAGAACAACTGGCAGTGAGAGGTTTCTGGAGCAGCAAACAGGTCTACCTGAGCGGCTCTGAACCGCCTCCAAATCAGCTGGACCGTCAGGGGATGGAGTCGCCATTCTCCCGGGAGCATTGCTCGAGACAGCTCGTGGGCTGTACGACTGAGCAGGCCTGGAATGTGAACGGCACAAAGTGACCTCAGAACCTTCTGACTCCAAAGGAGGAGGTGGGGGGCAAGTTGCGAGATGCGACAAGAGCGCAGACCACCTTGTCGGTTGATGTACATAACAGTCACAGTGTTGTCCATTCGGACCAGCACATGCTTGCCTCGTAAGAGACCTTTGAGACAGTTCAAGGCAAGGTGCACTCCTAACAACTCTAGGCAATTGATGTGCCACTGCAGCTGCGGGCCTGTCCAAACCCCTGAGACTGCATGTTGTACGTGGCCCCCCAATCGGTGGTGGAGGCATCCGTGTAAACCACAGCATGCCTGGAGATCTGCTTTAGGGGCACCCTTGCCCAGAGAAATGCAAGATCTGACCACGGAGTGAGGGTTTGCCGACAGGTCTGTGTAACTTGGACCCGGTGAGTGCCGCGCTTCCATGCCTACCTCAGGACTCAGCCATAAAGCCAGTGCTGGAGCAGTCTCATATGCAATAGGCCGAGCGGTGTAAGTGCCGAGTAAGTGGTTTATTGCATGTTACGCCCAAAAAAAACACGCATTACTCATTAAGAGAATAGGGACAACCCGTTTAGACCATGTCCTCCGGGGCCAACAGTTTTCGTCATTAAAATAGCAAAAGTGGATTTGGACATGTAAAATCCTTTGAATTTAGATTGTTAAAATAGGGCCCAAGGTCTCTGGAAAAGGTCTTTGGATAAATTATATTTATGTTCTCTGTGGTTACGTGAGCAGTCCGGTAGTGGTGACTTCATCCACTGGTGGTGCTGGTAGCAAAACAGTGGGGAAAGGAATAGGAATCCGTTTCATTTCATTTCGTTTCACTAAGTGCTGGAGGATACTGATCTCCAGGAGCTCCAAAGGCTCTTAAAATCTGGAAAATGCAGATGTGGCCCTAGAGAAGCTGCAGGAGGTTCTTAGCCTGGAACATGCAAGCAGTTACCTTGGAGTGAAGGTATGTTTGCTGGAGCTTAACCTTGTTGCAGATATCGGCGTCTCTTCTGCATCTCTGGACTAGAGACTCAGAATTTGCTCAGTGGACTGTCTCTCTAGGATGGAGACTCAGGACTTGTATAGAGACTCTGAATGAATTGTGAACATAGATTATCTCTTTCATCTCAGGCTGGAGGCTCAGAATGTGGTCATATCTGTTGCTGCACCAAAGTTGGAGACTCAGGACTTGTTATCTGTTATTACCTCTTCCCTCATGGGCCATAGGTTCAGAATGTTGGTTATCTGTTGGAGTACTTTCCTTGACAGGACTCAGACTCAGAATGAAGATTGATCTGCTATTGTCTCACCCTTGCGGGCAGGAGACAGGGGATGGGTTATTTCTGTAGATGTATTCCTGGTAACAGGACTCAGACTCAGAACAGTGTATCTGTAAACATATTTTCCATTGCAATCAATCAATCAACATAGAGCCCTTTACAACACTCAACGTGAACCAAAGTGCTTTCCAATACAAAAAAACTAAAAAACAAAACAATAAAAACTCAAAATAAAAGCCAACAACAAAAAAACATAAAATACACACAAAAAATGTCACTACAATTGTTAGATATAAAAAGCCATTCTAAATAAATAAGTTTTAAGCATAGTTTTAAAAAGACCAGTAATGCTGTGCATATAAGTGGGAAGCATATTCCAAAGTGTGGGCCCAGCTACAGAAAAAGCCTGGTCACTCCAGTGTTTGAACTGTGACCTTTGGACTTCCAGCAAAAGTTGATTTGTTGACCTGAGCCCTGTTTGGTTGATGAAAAGCCAGCATCTCAGTTACATAAGGTGGGGTAAGGTCATTAAGAGCTTTGAAAACAAACAATACAATTTTAAAATCAACTCCAAAATAGACTGGAAGCCAGTGGAGTGAATAAAGAATTGGGGTTATGTGCTCACATTTGCATGTGTTAGTTAAAAGATGGGCTGCAGTGCTCTGCATCAGCTGAGGGCACCTGAGGGACAACTGTGAGACACCAGCATAAAGTACATTACAATAATCTAATCTTGGACTGATAAAAGCATGAATAGCTTTCTCAAGGTCAGAGCAATTTGGCCAAAAAGCTTTAAGCACGCTGTCAATTTATCGAGTTTCAGGCTACTATCAAAAGTCACACTGAGATTTCTGACAGTTGGTCAAAGCCAGACTATAATGGACCCTAGAGGCAGGATGTAAAGTGAAAATAAAATAGGCCCTATAATAGAGCCTTGTGGCACCCCTCAAGGGAGAAGTGGTGGAGGAGAAAAGTCCCCAATCACTACAGAAAAGGTTTCTATTGTTCAAATATGACGAGAACCACTGAAGTGCGGTACCCCGAATGCCAACAAAGTGATAAAGGCACAGTACTCAGACTCAGATCTGAGGTTTATCTGTTAGTTACTCACTTTTGCAGCCTGGAGACTCAGTTCAAGGAGTGTCTTTTGGGAAGGTACCTTTTATCTCTTTTAATTGCAATCTGGCACTTCTCTATTTCCAGGCTGTAATTAGCTTTTTCCATCATAGTGGGGGGACACCCTTCTTTCCTCTTGTGGAACTTATTTGCATAGTCCAAACACACATTTAGAAAAGCGTAACTAAGGAATTACCAGTGCATTATTCACTTACCAAACCACAACCAGAGTACATTTGCCAATGTTCTGAACACATTAAACCCAAACATGATGGAAAAAGATTTAACTTTCATGCATTCATTTTGTACATTAACAGCTGAGTATGATGTTGCACTAATACCTCGCTGTCACTGAGAATACTTATTTCTCTGAATAAGTTGTAAGGATGAAAGAACCTGAGAAACTTTGATTTCCCGAGAAACAAGACAATACAAATATACACAGGCATCACAGAGTGGAGGTGTAGGAGACCTACTTCTCTTCTGTCCATTTGTTTCATTTTAAATCCCTTCACCCATGCTTCCTTCAACTCACTCTGCTCAAAATTATTACATGAAAATGACAATGCAAGTGAACTGCCCCAGTCTTTGGTCTTTTTCTGTAGCCAGAAAGCTCGTAGTGTGGTGTATGTCTCTTCACTTCATACTATGTATTTTCTAAGGTCAGGTATGCATATTTTACTTTTAGATTCATCTTTGTGAATTTAATGTTTTATATTGATATGATTTGATATGTTTAAATTGGAAATGTAATTGGAAGAATACATATTTACCTAACTGATAATAAATTGTCACATTTGATAATAAAATGGAGTCAGATTAGAATTGGATTTAAATTTATTAACTGTGCGCTGAAAAGACCGAACACGCATGAAACCTTCAGCCAGCAATGGATACCTTCTTTGGACCTTACAGTTAAGTGTAAGATGTGTATGTTGTAGTTTGCATCAGTTTAAGGTTTGAGAACATAGTTATGAATGGATTTGGATGGAACTCTGCAATCTCTCTTTGTTTCACCCACTGCTGCTATGTCCAGAGGTCCAAAGAAATTTTTATGGTAGTCACAGGCCAAAACCTGATGAAACAGTCTGTTGGTGGGTGAAGGACAGAAACTGCATTTTGACCAATAGGAAGTCCCGTCCTTCCCGGGCTTTGTACCAAAAGTCTTCTTCTTGCCCTCTAAAAGGTGTCTGGCTGTTTTTTGGCATCTTTATCTGATGAACTGTTTGCTTATCAAGATCCAATCACAATGTAGCAAACCTAGTGGTCAGAGAGGTTCCCCGCCAGAAACTGGGCCCTGGAATGCTGTCCACTACAAATGCATATAAACTAAGTTTGCTCTGTTTCACATTTAACACATTTGCAGGGCAGGGGTGCACCAGGGGTGACAGGTTTGAAAACCACTGGTGTAGATGATTAAGAGAAACTTTAAAACTCAATCATTCATCACCAGACCATTTACCATCCTTTATTTTCACTTTAAAGAATGGGTTTGACATTTAATGCTGTCTTGATTGCATCAATTTTTGCCTCCAATGCAGCAATCAGAGATTTACAGCCACCCAGTCACCATTGCTGTATGGCCTATGAAATTTAACTTTAATAAACTGATGTAACACACCCATATTTCCCTGCAAATAATACAGCATATTACACTCTGGACTAATGTCCAACATTCAGAGAATAATTCCTTCTGGAAACTGAAATAAAAATGTATACAACTATGTTATTTCTGAGCACTCAAGAAAACAGCCCAGTCTGTTCCTATGACACTTTTTTTCTTAAATTGATTAATTAGTGACAAATAGATTTTTTAATTGAGCTCAAATGGTGTGTCTTGGACATTCAATCAAACTAGAGCCCTAGAGAGATAAATGTAGTTACCAAAAATGAAAACATAATTATAATTTTAATTTAAAATTTTTATACCTTGCAAAGAATCTTTATGAATGCCAGAGTTTGCGTAGTAATGAACACACAGTTCAGATCATAGAAAAACTAACATAACATAATATTACGTTAAGAGATAAAATGAGATATACTGTAACATTAACATGAAGGGAAAATTTCTAGTCATCAGAAATGTTTATTATGGTACATCAAAATGGCTTATACAGATGCCAAACGAAATTACTGTTACTGTAAATTGTATGACAGTTTTACAACAGAACAATTTTCTAATAACCATTAATTAATAAAAATAAAAAAAACAGCCACTGAATATTACATTTCAGTATGAAAAAGATGTATGCGTATATTAAGTATATAAAGTGAATCTCCATTAATGTTTGTATAAAATGAAAAAGTATTGGAAATATATTGGTAAAATAAAGCTTTTTACACTGTAATAAAAAAAAAGAGTTTGCAATAATTGGTTTGCAATTACGAGAAAGAAAAAAAAGTCAGATTTGTGAGATAAAGCTCCAATTATCTTGTTTTAGAGATGCTGTTATGGTTTGATTCAGCATGTTATGTACAGTAAATTCATAAAACATGACATTGGTGAGCTCTGGAAATTTGTTTCTAGAAGCCTTGAGGAAAACATGTGATAGCACTGACACACTCGACTGATGTAGACACATACTCTAATGAGCACTCAATAATTGATTGTCTCTCCATTTTAACTTTGACGCAGCACAAACTCATTTCTTGAAAAGGCTGTAGATGAAATGATCATCGTCACTGGAGTCTCAGAAGCTGTGGTGAACTCTGGGTCACGGTGAGCACTGCAGCAGGCTCGTGCTGGCACTGACGGCGAATGAGACGGGCTGCTAGCGTGAGCAGGATCCCCGTGAGCAGCTCCAGGCAAAAGGACAGACAGGCCATGACCAGAGACCAGCCGAACGACATGTGGACATGAGACAGTGACTCAACATCCACCATGTGCTGCAGCTCTTCCAATGCCTGCTGAGAGTAACTGATATAGATGCTCACACCAGACACCGTCACCAGACCTGTGGACAAATAGTCATCATTACACTCCATTCAGTCACTAAACAACCAGACAGCAATAGACTTATCAGTAATTTTCATATAAAAATGTTCTCACAAAATGTTTTATTCAAACTTGTTGAAGCACACAGCAAAAGAGGGTTGACTAGACTTCAGATGGGTTACAAGCCTGACAATGCTGTATTTAGCCAATTTAGCAGGGAAGCCAGCTAGCCTCTGAGCCTAACCACACGACAGGTGCTTGAAACCCCATTAAAACCACCACTCTAACCTGTCTAACCAGCTTGGATAAGAAGGAACACCAGGGGCTTTATAAAAATGTGCATATGCACAGATTTGATCTTAGAATGTGCATACGCTAAAATCAAGACCAATGCTCTTTGACGTGCAAAAGTGCTTAGCGACACGTCAGGTCTTTCAGGTTACTTTCTTACCTAACAAGAAAGTGCATTAATGAAATGTCATTTAGCAGAAAAAGATTAAATAGTGTTACATAGTATTTAAAGCTATGCCTGACATCAGTCGTGGCTTTCGTTCTGCCAAATTTAACTGTATGATATTCCCCCCAAAAAAGTGCAAAAGCTGTCATTGGGGCTGTACCTTTTCAAAAGGTACTCTTTTGTGCCTTTTACTTACTAATATATACACTTTAGGTGCTAACATCTACCTATAAGGTATCAATGTGGACTCTTTTGAAAAGCTACTGCCCCAGTGACAGCTTTCTTTCTTTCCTAATTTATACCTAATTTATAAATCACACTGTATGATTTTTGAATTAGTTAAGATACACCTTACAGCACACCAGACATGCCATTTTGAACTTGCATTCCCAAGTTCAGGAGTATGAAAAAACAAAAACAAAAAACAGAGCAAACAGAAAGTCTATATTATAGTTTTCCTCAGTATGAAGCATAGATGTCATTCTAGCCATGACAAGACAAAAGTGCTACCGACAAATGTATAATCTTCCAGCCTGGGTGAAACCATTATGAACATTAACAACAATTTGGGAAAAATATGATGTAATTTAATGCAATACTATGTGAATGGTGCTCTGTGGCATGGCAGGATTTTGAACAGCCTCCATGTGAAAGCTGTCATGGCCTGATTCATCATGTTCTAGTGAAGTGAATGCATTATAGCAAAATCCTAACTAGGATAAGCAAATGAGTCTTTTCTCTAAAATGAAACTCAGTAGTGCACAAGCACAGGATATGAAAGTCACACAGGTTAGTGGTGGGAGTATTAATAGGAAGAAGATCTGTGCTTTTCTGAAGACCTGCTTGAAGGAACCGTCATGAACTCAGTCATCATTGCTGTAATTAACCCACTTACATGAAGCACAGCGAAGCCCTGACCTTTCACGATCACTTATGAGACATGACAGAAAGAAGAGAAGAGAGGTTTTCCTGCTGCTCTGCAATCATCAGTCATTTTTTTCAAATAATGCATTGTCTTTTCAAGACGTTAAAGAAATAATGCAGTGACACAGCTGATGTGGAGTCTGCTTCTGTGCTTGTCAGAGAAACTGACAGTAGACAGATGGCTATAGAAAGAAAAACAATTCATTTGATGATAAATTTTTTAGTTTCGACGAAGATCTGACCCAAATTTGGTGGTGAATAATTGACAGTAATTTAGACAAAAATGAAAATTGCATCTGCAGAGAATAAGATACAAATGTTTTGTTTTTTTAATTAATCTAAGATTTTTCTCCTTTATTATGATAAACTATAGAAATAGATAACACAGAGTACTGTGATTAATAAACCTTAATGCAATCATGACAAAAATAGAGAATAACAAATTATAAACCAGACGCTGTGCTACATTCAGCACAGTCATTAATAGAGAGCACTCGAGAGGAAAGGATATGAACAAAGGAGTCATTAAATAAGCTCAAATGTAATATTATAGAACTCCTGTTCTCACCCACCTTAATGGTAATTGTACATTTTAATTGTATTTTGTAAATATTAATTTTGATGGCTGCGACGCACTCCAAAAAAGTTGGGGCAAAGGCATGTGTGCAACTATTTTATATAACCTTTGCTTGAAACAAGACTTAAGCTGCTCAACAGTCCTTGGTCATTGCTGTGATATATTCTCCTCTTCATGACAAACCACACATTTTCCATAGGACACTGATTCTGCAGGGAGGCCACAAGGTGTCTATGAAACCTCAATGTTGTAGCACATACAGAATAAGACCAGGTTTTGTCTCATTCTAATAATCATGGACGTCAGTTTGATAGTAACAATCCCACTATTTGCCTCTGTCTCAGATTTAACACAAGAGCATGATGGTTTCTCATGCACATCTGTCATCTAAGAGCTCGAAGGTTAAGCACATTCAAAAAAAGGTTTGCTAACTTTCCATATACGGACTGAGATTTCTCCAGATTCCCTGAATATTTTCACAATATTATGTAAAAAATTATGTGTTATGTAAAATTATGTGATAAAATTATTTAGTTTTGTGAGTTAAATAATTCTAATCTAATTTGTTGTGATATATATATATTTTTGTTTTGTTTGTTTGTTTGTTTTTGTTTTTTTACTTCTGCAACACTCACACTATTACACTGACTAAGTATGTTAGGAACTGAGTTGAAATTGACTGATTTTTGAAAAGCGCTATCCCTTATAGCAAGTAACCACTGAATCAATGTTAAAAAAAATATTTGTCAGTGTTAATTGTGTTGAATCAATATCACTTTTGCGCCCGCCCTTAATGTTGAAAAAAAAAAAGGTTGAAAAAAATAAAAACATTATAGTGATCAGTGTCTGCTTTAGTAGGGCTCTTTGCTATTGCATTGTAGTGTTATGTTTTCATCTTTAGTTATATCGATTCAATGCAATTAACAATGACCATTTTTATCATTGATTCAGTGGTTTTCATCTGCTCTCTTGCTATCAGGGACGCTTACAGACAAGATCACTCATGTACGTGATCTCCTGTGAGGCTTCAGTACGTACACCTTTTTTTATTTAATCCATCAATCGTGTGTAATGTTCAGTTCTTATAAATCAAAAACTCATTGCACATACAGCAACAATTTACCTCAGCAATATCAAAATATACTACATAAGCAAAGGAAACTTAACTATACTAGCAAACAAAGCTGTGCAAAGTGCACATTTACATAGACTATACACCCTTCTGTGTTCTTGGGCAGGATAGTAGTTTTTTTTTTTAACCTCAGGAGCCCCTTTCAATGGAACTGAGAACAGAACATATTTAAAAAGATGTGATGGTCTCCGCTGACCTCAGTGTTTCAACCTCTACAGATCCCAGTGTTTTTCTCTGCTCCATCACTCCCTTAATTCAGCTACACTTCAGTTTTCTGATGTGCTCAGACTGGAACACAAGCACCTGTTACAGTGCTGCAAAAGAGCCAAAACTACACTCCATCATCATCATCATCATCATCATCATCATCATCATCATATCCTAACACAAACATACTATCACAATAATATTGAGGACAGGATAAACAGAAATATTCTACTGACAAAAAAAACTATGTCATTCCCACTTCTATTCCGATGTGTTCCTACAGTAACTCTTCAGAAATATTGTAGCACACATCATGTTATCTTTTGATATCTTTTGAATTTGCAGCTTTTTATTTTTTAATGTAAAGAAGCAGAGGTATAATGCAAAACAGCTACTTTAAATGCCTGTGTGGATCCAGTAACACCATGACCTGAACATCTGAGAATTTATTTATTTTAGTCAGAATTATTTTTGATGTCTGTGCTTGTTTCACTGAAGACTGTGAAGTTTAATGGAGACTCAATTGTTGTCAGGATGAGCCTTTATGCAGAATCTATTTGTGTGAATTTCTAACATCCACAGATAAGGACACAACTATAAGAAATAAGTTCTGCTTGGGAAAACATATCTAAATGAAAATAAACAATGCGCTGTAAAGCTGTGTGGATTTGTGAATTAGATCTAAACACTTAATGTTAATAACGTTCAGGACTTGGATTGTGCACTTTTCTCTGTCCGTTATTTTTCATATGCATTCACAACATCAAAATATAATGAATTTGTCACATAATAACAAAATATAGCTGGAGAAACTGGAGTTTCAAATTATGCTAGATGTAAACTGAAGGTCTCAGTTATTTAAAACAACACTGATTTTGGTCAGTAACACATGCAAGCCAAACCAAAAGACTCCAACCAAAAAATGTTGGTAAGAGTACATTTACAGCTACACCCCTGTTTATTTTTTGCCTGGAACATAATTTGGATCAGGATAAGAACATAAATCCTCTAAACACATTAAACACAATAATTCAATATCTTTGCTATTCATTACTCCAGCCTTTGTGGATTTGTATTATTGAGTTATTAAAACCCCTCGCTGTGTGAAACCATTCCCTCTGCTGGAGCACCTGACATTTTCTCTTTTCTTTCATTCCCATTGTGTTTTATACATTGTGTTTTATTTCATGTCCCACTGACCTATACAGAACACAGACTCCAGCGATACCACTGCTGAGACCTCATTTCATTTCAGCTGATGTGAGTAGATGTTAAATAAATGTCATGTAGCTGTTAATGGGACTCACTGCAGATGAGGAAGTATGCAGCGATGCAGGAGAGAAGAGTGCTGCTCTGAGCCAAAGACGCCACCAGACCGAAGATCCCCCCAAAGACCAGCAGCACCAGGCTGAGAGGCAGCAGGACCACTATGACCCTGTGCAAGTCTGCAGAGACACATACATGCCTTTATTACATGATCAGTGTAACCTGCTGCCTAGGGTGACCATATGTGCCGTTCATACGGGACACGTCCCAGCCAGGATTTTAATAATGCCTTTAAACATCCAGAGCAGTTTGACCAATAACATGCAGTTATTGTACATAATCGACCAATCGTGGGGCTGCGTGTGAGAAGGTGAGATCTAGAGGCAATGATCAAAGCGATGCAAATATGAGCACGAGTTTGTTCGTTCGGTTGACTTAAAGCATCACTGTGCACAACCCCCCAACAACCCCCCCCCCCCCCCCCCCCAAAAAAAAAAACAAAGTGTGCCACAATGCTTCAAGTCAAACGAACGAACAAACACGTGAAAGCGATTCGAAAGCATAAGGAGCCATCTGCTCTGGTCTTTATAAATCTCATGAATGTTACAAAATGATCAACCTGCACAGTGCAAATAGACAAAACCTGGATATTTTAGGCAATATAAAAATCCTGGCTGGGACGTGTCCCGTATGAACAGCGAATATGGTCACCCTAAGCACTGCTGCCATACATTCAAGTTTACTTTTTGAATGCAAAAATATTCATAAATCTTTGGTGTTCTCAGATTTAGTAAGCTCTTCTTGCTTTAGTGTTACACAGTCATTTAATCATGTTACATTTTAATCAAGTCACTTTTCAGCTTCCTACAGTAGATGAGATAACTTCAGTTATTCGGAAATCTAAATCAACCACCTGTCAACTTGATCCACTTCCAACTCAATTAATTAAAGTATGTCTGTCAGTTATTTTGCCTTCTATCACTGAGATCATTCATTCTTCTCTTATTTCTGGCAGTGTTCCCTATATAAAGTGCATTAATAACTCCTGTCCTCAAGAAACTAGGTACTGATCCAAATAATTTTAATAATTTTCATCCAGTTTTTTAACTTGACATTTTTATCTAAAATCCTGGAAAATGTTGTTGCAACACAGGTACATGAACATCTACTAATAAGGAATTACTGAAGAACTAACAGGTGATTATTCATTAAGACTTACCTCACTACTATTAACTACTAAGGAAGATGTGTTAACTAAGTATGTAATATAATTTAATGATTGTGTTAAGTAACAGTTAGTTATTCAATAACTAATATATTCTGTCATACCTACTGAAGAACGTCTCGGTTACGTACGTAACCCTCGTTCCCTGATGGAGGGAATGGAGACGTTATGTGGAACGACATATGGAGTCTCACTTGGGAGGCCAATCATCTCTGAATTTAAGAGAAAATGCCAATGAAAATTGGCTAGTGGATTAACATACCTGAGCCACTCCCCGTGCCAACGGGTATAAATAGGGCGACAGGTGCATCCACTCATTAGGTTTAACGCTGAGGAGCCGAGAACGTGTCCCGGCAACAGAGAATGGTTCAAGGTTGTGGCATGGGGACATAACGTCTCCGTTACCTCCATCAGGGAACGAGGGTTACGTACGTAACCGAGACGTTCCCTATCTGTCGGTCACTACGAGTTATTTCGAACGACATATGGGGTCCTATGGAAAACGCCACAACCTGAACACCGTCACAACCCTGTGGAGCTGCAATTGTCGACAAGCCCTGGTGTGCCACAAAAGCTACGCTTAAGGTCGTAACCTTCCGAAAGCCCCAGCGCAAATTCACTGACCTTGGCACCGAAGGGGCCAGAGGGAAAGTACATCGCTGCTGGAGAAGGCCATGCTGCTGTTCCCCCCACATAAAGTTCATGGAAGGGATTTCAACCTTCAGAGAAAGATAGCTTCAAATCTTCCCTATTTGTTCTTTCAGCTTAGCATGACAATGGGGAAGCGAGCCTTAGAAAAGGTCGCTACGGAGACAGAGATGTATAAAGTACTAGAGAACCATACTTGAGTAAAAGTACAAGTGCTCTATCAAAAAAGTGACTTGAGTAGAAGTAGAAGTGCTCTTTAAGAACCACACTTAAGTAGAAGTACTAAAGTATTCAACATTTTTTGTACTTAAGTATTGCAAGTAGTCTATTTTAAAATTTACTACTCAAGTACTGAAAGTAAAAGTAGAAGTATTGTGTTATGTAGCTATTAAAGAAAGTAGTCAAAAGTTTGAACATATTGTTTTTACTATTTCAAATGATTAACCTAAAGGACAATCACAATTCCTTTGACTGTAACTTCTTGTAAACAAAAAACGGTTACTAGGGTTAGTTAGCCCAATTTGCAAAATGATGTCATTAATAACTTACCCTCATGTTGTTTCAAACCCGTAAGATCTCAGAGGGTCATTTAGAATTTTTTGAAGCATCGAAAATACATTTTGGTCCAAAAATAGCAAAAACTATGACTTTATTCAGCATTGTCTTCTCTTCCGTGTCTGTTGTAAGACAGTTAAAAACAAAGCAGTTTGTGATATCTGGTTCGCGAACGAATCATTCGATGTAACCGGATCTTTTTGAAACAGTCCACCAAATCGAACTGAATCGTTTTAAACAGTTTGCGTCTCCAATACGCATTAATCCACAGATGAATTAAGCTTAACTTGTTTAATGTGTCTGACACTCCCTCTGAGTTAAAACAAATCAATATCCCGGAGTAATTCATTGACTCAAACAGTACACTGACTGAACTGATGTGAAGAGAGAACTGAAGATGAACACCGAGCCGAGCCAGATAATGACTCGTTCACGAGTCAAGAACCGTTTGTGTCAGACGCGTCCGATTCGTGAACCGAGGAGCTGATGATACTGCGCATGTGTGATTTAGCGTGAAGCAAACCGACACACAGAGCGTCTGGAACCGAACTGATTCTTTTGGTGATTGATTCTGAACTGATTCTGTGTTAATGTTATGAGCCCATGTGCAGTCAACGCCAATGACGCCATTGCATCGAGCGCAAAAGAATCGGTGAAAGAAAGAACTAACGTTACTGGTCATCCGAAAACCGATGCAACCGGTTCTTGACTCGTGAACGAGTCATTATCTGGCTCGGCTCGGTGTTCATCTCTCTCTTCACAGGGTCTGTCAAAGGAAGACACGGGTTTGCAAAGAGGGAAACCTTACCGTGGAAGAATACACATATGGGGTTACCCGTAGGGAACCAAGCCATATGAACACCTAGCCCAGCATAGGGGCTGACCGGAACTCCCAGGAGGGAATCAGGGGTGTCCTAGGAGGATGTAACCTTCTGGCACCCCTCAGGAACCTAACGATCAGGTCATGCCTCCCCAGAGACTGGCCGTCCACTGCATCGTGATGGGCTGCAATGGCAGCCACATACACTTTCAGTGTGAAGGGTGACAGCCCACGCTCCAACCTTTCTTGCAGGAAAAAAAGCAAGACTCTGACCGGGCATCTCCGGGGGTCTTCTCGGTGAGAAGAACACCAATTCGTGAACAGACTCCACTTCAGAGCATAGGCCTGCCTCGTAGAGGGGGCTCTAGCCTGAGTGATAGTGTCTACCACCGCTGGGGGCAGATCACTTAGGTCAAAATTGTGCCAAGCCCCTGATAGAGAAGGTCCCACCTCATGGGGATGCACCAGGGAGGGGCTGTCACGAGGAGCATGAGTTCCGAAAACCAGGTCCGGGTGGGCCAGTAAGGCGCAACCAACAGGACCTGTTCCTCGTCCTCCCTGACCTTGCACAGTGTCTGTGCAAGCAGGCTCACTGGGGGAAACGCATACTTGCTTAAAGCCCGAGGCCAGCTGTGTGCCAGTGCGTCTATGCCCAGGGGGGCCTGGGACAGGGAATAGTACAGCTGGCAGTGGGAGGACTCATGGGAAGCAAACAGGTCTACCTGGGCTTCCCTGAACCGACTCCAGATCAGCTGGACCATCTGGGGATGGAGTCGCCATTCCCCGGGGAAAGTGAGCTATCGTGAGAGCGCGTCGACTGCATGATTGAGCTCCCCCGGGATCTCACAGTCCCCCGAGAAACCAATCATCCAGCCGCTAGGGCTTGGGACTGGGCGGTGTAGTCACCTCCAGCCTGATACTCACAGCTGCCCGGGCAAGCATGGCCGACAACTCCAAGTCAGATTCGGCAGCAGCGACAAAACACAAGGGGGGCAGCCCCACTGAATCCTCATCCTCAGAGGTCGATAACCCATCCCCCGATGCAGTAATTGACATCTGATTCTCGGGCGGCGCACCGAAAGACACGCTGGGACAACCATGAGACGGCCCAGCAGAATCAATCGGCAGCTGCACGGGACAGGCGCTGCGGGAGGAGTGAGAGGTCCGTGGGTCGTGGCTCGGCGGAGAAGCTCTCACTGTAACCCTCAGTTCTCCCAGAGCGCCAGCCGGCGGTCCTCTGCTCGAGCCAGAGAAACCGGGACAGGTGGCAACAGAGGGGTCTGCTGCACTCCCCTTGAGGACTGAGAGACGCGATCGCAGTGCTGCCATGTTCATACGCCCACAGTAGACACATGAATCATCCAAGAGCGCAGCCTCAGCATGTTGGATGCCCAGACACTGCAGACAACGCTAGTGACCGTCAACCGAAGACAGGAAACGACCGCATCCAGAAGGACACGGATGAAACGGCATCTTGAAAAAGACGCGAATTGTCCGTGATTTGCTCTTTTAGAACTGTTTTTTTAGCCTAAGCGCCCAGGGGAATCGCCGTCACAGGGACACCGCTGTACCTCGCCGTCACACCAACCAGGAACAGCTCCTCAAAACAAAGATGAATTGGCTTTGTAGTGACTGCTCTCATCAACTATTCGGCTCCGAAGCAAAAATCTAATGAGTGGATGCACCTGTCGCCCTATTTATACCCGTTGGCACGGGGAGTGGCTCAGGTATGTTAATCCACTAGCCAATTTTCATTGGCGTTTTCTCTTAAATTCAGAGATGATTGGCCTCCCAAGTGAGACCCCATATGTCATTCGACATAACTCGTAATAACTCGATAGATAGGGAACTGTTAATTATCTACTAGTTAAGGTTCAATAAAAATAACTGTGAAATAACTACAATTACATTGAATTGTGACCCTTTCAAATAAATATTAGTAGTAGCAGTAGTATGGAAATCCTATATTAATAAATGCAATACATTTACACAAGTTTTTATTCTGTATTGAATTGTTTTTTGAGTGTTTTGTAAGAAATCAGCTTCTGATAGGAACCCCACCACCACTCAAGTGCCTTGTGATAACTTACCTTAGTTTCTATATTTTATATACATTACTGTGTGTGTGCCTCTTCAGCATATTAGATTCAACTGTACCACATTACCATTAATTTAATACTTGTATGTAAGGCAAGGATTGAGGGAAAGTGAAAATACAGGTTACCAAATAGTAATTAATAAAGAATTATCAAATAATTCTGCAGGACTTATTTCAACCTGAAAAATTAGGCCTATTCTGAAGTAAAAGGAATACTGGGAACCCATTAGTAATTAATAAAGAATTATTAGATAATTCCTCAATAATTACTTAGAACCTGAAACAGTATTCTAAAGTGAAAATATAGGGAACCCATTAATAATAGATGAAGAATTATTGGTTGCACTTTATTTTACAGTACATGTACTAACATGTCCTTATAGTGTACTTACAGTGTATTTATCTAAGAAAGTTCTGGTAATACAACGTAACTACATGGGTAAGGTTCAGGGTTAGTACCTAGTTATTACATAGTTATTGTAATTACTATAATAAGTACATAGTATGTACCTGAGGAACAGGACTGTAAAATAAAGTGCTACCGAATTATTCGATAATTCTGCTAGAATTACTTATAACCTAAAACGGTTCTAAAGTGAGTCTATTAGTGAATAATAATTGCTAAATCATTTTGACTCATAAAAACATCAAATCAAACTCACACAAAAATACTATAAAATCATAAACTTTATAAAATACACAAAACAACTTTACGATCTTTATTTCAGATGAGAACATTTCTTTATACAGCATGTTTTATTCCATTTTAACATGTATACTGCCCACATTTGAACTAACAAACATTTTGTATTCAAAAGTTAAACATTTAAAATCAAACTGTTACTTAACACAATCATAAAATTGTATTACATATTGATTAGCTAACACATCTTTCTTAATAATTAACAGTAGTGTGTAAAGTGTTAATGAAAAATTACCTGCTAGCTCTTCAGTAATTCCTTATTAGTTATGCAGTAAGTAAGAAACAGTATTCTAAAGTGTTACCAATAATCTATAGGAACAATTCCAATCAAGTTTTCGTTCCTGTCATAGTACCAAGACTGCCTTTGTCAAAATTTCCAATGGTTTATTGGCTGACTCAGGTCTTTGTTTGTTTGTTGATACTTTATTGATCCTTTGCAGGAAATTATATTGTCACGGCAGCTTAACACTCAGACACCACATTTGACAGAACAAATTACTTCCAACCAATCTACAGTTAAACAACAACAACCAAAAATAAATAATAATACCTATATAGAATATTCAGTAACAGATGCATATTCAGTACAGAACATTCAATAACAGAAGTAAATATAAAATATTCAGTAACGTGAATATTCATAACACATTAAACCTTCTAATGGCCACTGGTACAAAGGACTTCCTGGTACGTTCAGACTTGCACTTTTGTGCAATCAACCTACGGCTGAAGGTGCTCTTATTGATCAACCCCAGCACATGGATTGGATGTGAGGAATTGTCCATGATTGATTTTTGCTTAGATAGCATTCTTTTCTCAGCCACGTGCTCGATCACATCAAATTCAGTCCCCACAACCGAGCCTGCTTTCTTAATCAATTTGTTACCTCGATTTAGATCTCCCATGCGAGCACCCTCTCCCCAGCACACCACAGCAAAGAACAGAGCACTTGCCACCACTGTCTGATAGATGTTGCACAATAGAGGACGGCAGATGTTAAATGACCTCAGACTTCTTAGAAAATAAAGTCGGCTTTGACCCTTTTTATACACTGTCTTCATGTGGCTCTTCCAGTCCAGCTTATCATCTAGCTGTATACCGAGATATCTGGGACTGGAGACCAACTCCACTTCACTGCCCTGGATTGTAATTGGGATTATCGGTGTCTTCTTCCTCTTCCTAAAATCCACAACCATTTCCTTTGTTTTTGAGATGTTAAGTTGGAGATAGTTGTGGTTGCTCCAACCCACAAACTGTAATAGTTCTCCTGTACTCCTCCTCTTCACCTCCTTTAATTAAGCCAACAACGACCGTATCGTCTGAGAATTTCCGGAGGAAGCAACTGCCACTATTGTACTGAAAGTCTGCTGTATAGATAGTAAACAGTAACGGGGCTAGCACGGTTCCTTGCGGCACCCCCGTATTACTCAGAATAGTATTAGAGACACTATTCTGCAGACGCACGTACTGTGGTCAACTGGATAAATAGTTCATACACCACTGGACCAGTGATGAATCCAGCTGCATCCTCCTCATCTCCTCACACAGCAGTTGGGGCTGGATCGTGTTGAAGGCGCTTGAGAAGTCTAAAAAAGTCAACCTCACAGATGCATCAGGAGTGTCCAGATTTGCATAGGTTCTTTGTAGCATGTAAATAAGGGCATCATCCACACCCATGTTGGACTGATATGCAAACTGCAAAGGATCCACGTAATTTGTCATACTGGCCTTGATGTTTATATTAGTCTTCTATTTATATTAGTTCTTCTCGATTTAACTTCAGTGTTTCACAACATTTACCATGAAATTCTATTAGACAGATTGCAGTGCTTTGGAATTGTGGGTACTTCCCTGGCTTGGTTCACATCCTATCTCTGACGTGATTCAAATCTAAGTTATCAAGTATTACTACAGGTGTCCCAAAGGGTTTCATTTTGGGCCTATTCCATTTCATTTTTCAATCTACTTTATCCTAGAAGTTCTATTATGGAACACAAATCTCCTGTTCTTCAACATCTTCCGTGGCTTCCTGTTAAACAACTTGTCGAATTTAAAATCTTACTTCTTGCTTGTAAGACATTGCATAACATGCCCCCTTCCGACTTATCTGATCTACTTTCAAGGCAAGGCAAGACAAGACAAGGCAAGACAAGGCAAGGCAAGGCAAGGCAAGGCAAGGCAAGTTTATTTATATAGCACATTTCGTACACAATTGTAATTCAAAGTGCTTTACATAAAAGAAAGTAAAATAATAATGAAGAACAAGAATAAAACAATCAATTTTAAAACTTTTAAAATTATTATTTTTTTTTTAACTTATTTAAAATGAATATAAAATAGTTAGAAAATGATTTCACATAAAATGAAATAAATAAAAAAAACAGTGAAAATATAGTGCAATCATTTCGGACATAGCACAGTCCTCATTCAATAAATGCACAGCTAAACAGAAGAGTTTTAAGTCTAGATTTAATTAAATGTGACTAGTGTTTTAGCACATCTATACTTTCAACATATGTCCCCTCTCAAACTCTTAGATCATCAGATACATTATCTTTAGTCATTTCTCGTATGTGTCTGGTTTCTATGAGGTTCTCAATTTTTTATTTAGGCTGCTCCTTATCTGTGGAATTTCCTTCCACAAGATATTTGTGATAGTGACTTTTAGAAAGGCATGCAGTGATATCTTTATGTATGATTGTATAGATATGATTGTGGGTTTTAATTGTTGCTTATTAACTGTTTTATGTGTTTTATTTGTATGTATGGTGTCCTTGAGTGTCATGTAAAGAGCCCATAAATAAAATGTATTATTAATATCAATGTAGAAATCTGAAGCACAGGGGACATTTTGTCCTTTCAGGTTCAGTGAGTTTGAACTTGTGACCATTGGGGGTGTGTGATATGTCTTGTTTATGATAATGTCATAATTGTTGTTTCAACAGTGTGGAAACTGAAATTATTGAGTATGCTACTCACTCATAAAAACAAACAAATATGATAGCCTAGTATAATGTAGTTAGAGTGACCCCAAAATGTAACAAATGGGGGAAAAAATCCCCCCTATTCATTTTTTTAACTTACATTTTTAAAGCAATTTCAAAAGAACAATATTTTTTCTCAAAGATCAGTATGACTGCAAATGTGATATTGATTTTATTTATTGTTTTATTATTATTATTTCATACACCAGTTCAATAAACAAGACATTTATATTGTCAGTTATATTGTCGGTAAATTTTCTATTTTGACACCAAAAAATAGATTATCTATGAATATTTAATTTGTTTCTAAATTAGTCTATTTTAAACAAATCAACATTCATAAAGACAGTCATTTGCTTGTTTCTTGTTCCAGTCCCTTGAACAAAATGGTAAAATGAATAATTCAGTGACTCACTTATTAAGATCCTACCTTGCTAAATTATATATTTTGATCTTCACAATATCATTTTGAAAACATTAATCTCATAGCATTATTATATGCAATTTTAATTGCGGTGTAAATGTATCTAATGGCTGCATCTTTGCCACTTTTGAGGTGCAAAAAATGTGTTTTATTGATTCTAATGTAATTTGGTCGATAACAGCCTACAGTGTCTGATTATTCTAACTGAACTTATTGATTAAATGTAAGTGGTACATGAAAGATACTTCATACATCTAATTAGCTTAGAATAAATTGTCCTGCAAGTGAGCTTGCTAGTGGAAATCAATTTAAGATGTAAG
Source organism: Carassius gibelio (assembly GCF_023724105.1). Classification (NCBI taxonomy): domain Eukaryota; kingdom Metazoa; phylum Chordata; class Actinopteri; order Cypriniformes; family Cyprinidae; genus Carassius; species Carassius gibelio. The sequence continues at coordinate 5,685,510 of NC_068373.1, read as the reverse complement.
GGTTTCTATCACTAGCATGAAATAATCACCACCAGAATATGAAGAATATGAAAAAGCTTTGGGAGTCATTTGTCCACAACACAAACCAGCACAAAATCACACTCAGCAAAGTAGCTTCTAATTTATGTTATCGACAAAATCCCAGAAAATATAGAGATATCCTCTTTTCTGTCAATGTGCTGTTGCACACCCCTTCTATGACTACTAACCAAAGACCATCAGTTTTGATAATTGTGCAATCTCTCTTCTAATAAAGGTGGGCAGTGATGGATCAGGATGGATGTCATGCTGCGAATACAGCTCTTAAAGAGACAGAGGATACACTAACCATACATAACAAGCCTATTTCCAGCGTCACTCTCTGATTATGGCTAATGTGTAGATAGCTTTCAGAGACTCACTTAAAAGGTGCTTCTCCTGCTCGGTGTGGTCGGAGGTGTCCGTGTAGAATGAGATGTCATGATAACTGCCATTCTGTCCTGTGGGTCACATTGAAACACCAGTCAAGTAAAAGCTGCTAACACCCATTATGCTTTAAACAGTTGCCTGCAAATCAATTTTCATGGTAATCTCGACATATTACACCTTACGAGGAAAAGCAGCATTTGTGTTAGAGGGGGAACTATATCTTTACAGCAATTAGAATGAAATCGAAAACAGATCTTTTAATGCGACAGATTTAGTAACTGTCATCACATCGCATCTAACATTAAACATTAAGAATTGTGTGAGGAACTACTTCTCTTTTTAATTGCCTTTAGTGCCATTAAAACAGCTTCAGAACTGGACGAGACATTAATTATGTGCTTAATGGAGACTCAGGCAGTGATGAGGACTGTATCTGTGAATACTTGTGAAATAACTTTCTTTACAACCAGTCAAACCATATGACAGTTTAGTGCTGCAAGAATAAGATTACAAATGCTTTATCCATTTAATCATGAGACACATGAAATGTAAAACAGTATGAAGGATAATGAATAAATGCACATTAAGATCATGCAGGCTACTTCATCAGTACTCAGTATTAAGGCTAATGTTTAATGTTCACATGAACATGTTAATGTAAAAAGATTAATTGAGCAATGATTAAATCCTCTTACAGAAGATGAAGAGAGATCACTGTTAGAGTATACTAAATGTGAGCAACAGATGCACAAAACTCGACATCAAAGAAGCTCAAGTTGTCTGTGTTCATCTTACCTTCATATATCCTCCAGAGTCCGGAGTGAGAGCTGCTGTATTCCAGGCTGGAGTTCTTCCCTTCATCCACATCTATAATGTACCAGTATTCAGTGCCAATGGACAAGGCAAGCAGGATGAAACTGAGCAGCCCGCACAGACCTGCAGAGATCACAACTGTCCCAAAGTTCATCTTCGTCAGTGCTACAATCCCTGTAATGATTTGAGCGCTGAAGGCTATCATTCAGGTCCTTTAAAGCCCAGTGCGTTCAGAGCCATTAAAGCACATTACTCCATCTTAATTTCTCCAGATTTATCCAAGCTGAGAGAAGAATCAGCTCTCAGGAACAGCTGGATGAAGATACTGCAGGGTTTTCCTCGGCATCTCTCCTGCACAGCTGTATATGGAGTGACAGCAGAAGCTCTGAACGCTCTCAGTCTACTCTCTCACCTCACCCTCGATCTCTGTGCTCCATTTGATCACCAGGGACGAGCTGCTTTCTCTACCTTTCTTTGAGATTGTCATACTCAGTATTTTTTGTCTCGTTTTCCAGTAAATACTTGAAATATTCTTAAATCAATATACATTTACTTGAGGTGATAAATAACACGATTTTAAGTCTGGTTTTCTATGACAATTAAGTGAGTCCTTGCTTAAACTTGTTTTCCCTTTTAATTATTATTATTATTATTATTATTATTATTATTATCCCATTAGCAGATATTCTTACTTGTTTTAAGCATAACTTCACTTAATTTTGCTGATTATTTGTATCAAATGCCATTAAATACAACATAAAAAAAGAGGCAGGTGTGTTTTAGTTAAATAAGGTATATGGCATATAATATAGACTACCTGTATATTCTGTATGAGAGGTGTTTGTTTAAATGTGTAAAGATGTACGTATTTACCCCGTTATATGTTAGTGCCATAGTTGTTTATTTTATTTTATATTTGTGTTTTCTGACAGTAAATTTGATTTTATGTGATTCTGCAAAAATTGCTTTTCTTAATGCATGAACTGATGAAATGTGTAAGTACCTTAATACACACACACACACTAACTAACTAACTAACTACTAATCAATGCAATTCAGCGGAATAAACATTCAGAGTATGAGATATGTATAATTTGTGGTGAATATGAGTCCACTGTCAGACTGATAAAGTACAGAGGTGATGAACATCTGATTGTGGAAGATCATGAGTATAGAAGATCAGCTGCTAAAGGACCTGACACTGCCTGGAGATAAAGTCTGACTTTCCTTATCCTTATTTATAAAAAAAAAAAAAAAAATGTATTCAAATATATTAAAATTATTAAAAATACTGACATTATGTGACGCCACACTTTTGATTTTATATATATATATATATATATATATATATATATATATATATCAGGAGCAGGATAGTCTACAAAACCCTGGCATTCTTGATTAGACAACCAGAGGCAATAATAGTGCAGTAATAATAAGCAATAGTAATGATAATGACTGACAACCACAAAATGGCACAATTGTTCTCTTCTGGAGATTTGGTCTTGCATGTACAGTAGAATGCTGTTTGTCCCTCTTTCAAAAGTCAGAGGGTCAGTTAAAATCACAATCAATTGATCACAATCAATCAGTCAATAGATGCGATCTCAATGTTGCAAGATGCAATTCAAGCTTTAAAGCAGATGTACATAACACAAGAAAACACGTGTGGGGCCCCGATGGGTGGCACCTGGGCTATCTAACTGGGGCCCAGCCAGTTTTGTCCTCAGTTTCCGTCAGGGCCCCACATGGGTCAGCCAGGATGAGATAATGAAATGAACACAGCTCTGTATGCATACTACAGAGTGCTAAAAATATGACTGAAACAGCACTGCAGTTCATTAGATAATTAAGTAATTAACTGAATATTGAGCATTAGTGATAAACACCTCCTTAAGAAAAAAGAGACGAGAAAAAACACAACTGCTATTGACTTCTGGCCACAGAATAAAGTAAAATTTTTAGAACATTATATTAATTCTTGCCTTAATTTTCCATTGATTTAGTTAAATAATAGCCACATTGTCAGACACAGACGAGGACACAGAGGATTCAGTGCAATGGTATTTAATGTGACACAGAGGTTTCAGACACAGGTGAATCTTGACACGAAGATGACACAGTGATAATATAACTTTCCTTTGGTGATGGTGACACAGATGATGACTCAGACGAAGACGGTGGGCACAGGAACACAGATGATGATGGTTTGGAGGATCAGGTAGGTTAGTCGAATGACGTTTCGGTGAGGATGAGGAGATCGGTGCAAGACCAGACACTGGGTGATGGTGACGGATGGCTTTATATGTGGCACTGGTGATGATGCACAGGAGTTCAGAATTCCGGTGATTGGGGACGAGTGGGTGTGGCGTGAGTGTCCGATTCCGGGAGTGTAGAAGGTGTGGCTGTGACACACATTCTATTTATTTGTTTTCTATTTTGTTTTTGTTAAATAATTATTAATTCAACATGCTCATGTTTTAACTAGAATGAAAAGTAAAATTAATAAAAAGTGCTCCATGATTTATTAATCCATGGACATTGACTGAATACAATTATAAACGCAACACGTTTATAACAACAACATGTTTTTGCCTCCATTTTTCATGAGCTGAACTCAAAGGTCTAAGACTTTTTCTATGTACACAAAAGGCCCATTTCTCTCAAACATTGTTCACAAATCTGTCTAAATGGCATATAATATATATACAGACGTTTCAGAAATGTTTTCATGAGCAACAGAAACACTTTTATATACTGCTTAATACAGCACAATATTTTTCAAGAATATAATCATATACTGTTTAAATACTAATAAGTGGAGTATATATACGCTTTTATCTGTGTCTCAATACAACAGTGTGACTACATTAAAAAGGCTTTTACCATTCTAAAAACACAGATTTGTGGCCATTATTGGAACTCCAAATGTTGAATAAACCCTGAACAAACGTGATCATTGTCGTGTGGTGGAACTGACCAATTGTGAAACAGCAGTGAAACAGTGTCGTCAGCAATGCTCCTGCAGTCAAGTCTCAAGTTTGTGCAGTGCTGTGTGAGTCGAACGCACCTAATGCCTGACACATTTAGCGAGTCAGCTGCCTAAGTTATCGGATGTAGCCAGTAACTTCTCACTAGTGATTCCCGGTGGTTTTAGAAGATGATTAGTCCTTGTCGCCCCCTGTTGTTCAGAGAATGGTACAACAAGTCAAGTCACCTTTATTTATATATCGCTTTAAACTAAATACATTGCGTCAAAGCAACTGAACAACATTCATTAGGAAAACAGTGTGTCAATAATGCAAAATGACAGTTAAAGGCAGTTCATCATTGAATTCAGTGATGTCATCTCTGTTCAGTTTAAATACTGTCGGTGCATTCATTTGCAATCAAGTCAACAATATCGCTGTATATGAAGTGTCCCCAACTAAGCAAGCCAGAGGCGATAGCAGCAAGGAACCGAAACTCCATCGGTGACAGAATGGAGAAAAAAACCTTGGGAGAAACCAGGTTCAGTTGGGGGGGCAGTTCTCCTCTGACAACTATAAATCTTTGATTATCCACTTAGTCATGTCTAGCCCACTGGCAAGGTAACATTGACTGCTACTCAAAAAAAAAATAAAAAATGCTTGGATATGTTTTCCTGTTTATTTGTAGAAGTATAGTGCCACTTAGTGGTCAAAATCTGCAAACGCATTGCCACAGAAGCAGTGGTGGGTACTAAACCTGCAGCAGCAAAAAACATTCTGGATGTTGAATAGCTACTGTAATCAAATTACCAATAAACCATGAAATTACTATATTAAAATAATAATACAAATAATAATACGGTTGAAAAATAACAATACAGATATTTTTTGGAACAAATTATTGCAGGACATCAGTTAAGTGTATGTTTTCCATCTGGGACAAAATTATAATGATTTAAAGGCCAGTGAACTTACATTTCTCAATGTAAATAGTGTGCATGATGCTTTCAGAGACTATCAGTAAAACGTGTCTGGATGAGACCCAAAGATGTGTTTTGTTCAATAAAAATGAATCTTTGCTCCATGCATTACTTGTGCATTAATAAATTGCTATAAATGTGATTTTAAAAGGAAGTTGGGTTGTGTGTGACAAACACAAAACAATGAAAGACTCACATACACAACAGACAGGATGATCATTACTGCTCAACTCACTTTAGTTTGTACACATGGTTGAGAGTTAAAGAAGCTTCACTCCTGATTCTCCTGGGTGATTGTACACTGTCAAAAAATTGGAAAATAACTTTTATTATTGGTTTTGTTTATTTATTTGTTTTTCAGGTTGTTTTATTTTAAATTGTAGTTGTAGTTAAAACTTTAAAACTCTATCTAAATTAAAATCTTTCTCTCTTTGTTTTTTTTTTTTTACATATGACATTAATAACAATTTACAATAATTCAAAATTTTTATAGAGAAACAGTTACTGTATTTGTATCCATCTTCAGTTATTACTATTTTTTAAACTAATCTTCTTATTAAGCATTAACCCCTTACTAGTAACCCCCCTTTTTTGGCATGGAGACCGAAATTACATACCCAAAATAAAAAGGTTTCTGCTCATGATTCTTTCTGACTAGATACATAATCAACATTTGTTCACAAAGCTGACACTTTAAAGTTTACTGTTCAGGAATCAGAATCACTCAGACTGTTATGATAATAGAGATATATAAGCTCAAACATAAAAACAAAAATAAAAATATTAAAAACCTATGTTTTAAATGTATTTAAAAAAATGTTGATGTAGGAAATGAGTTTGAAAACACAGTGTAGCTAAGGCCACAAGTCTTCCAAGACTTCATAAAAAATTTCATAATCGAATCTGTAAAACTGTGAATTTTATGAAATATTTTCTAAGGCCATGTCATGTGTGTTTTTAGAGAAGGCTAATCAGATTGATTTATGGCCCTTGTCATCTCTGTGAGATCTCACATGTAAACTTTCCTGTGCTCTTTGTGTATTTTTCACTGTTGAAAACTGCCCGAATCATGATTGTATTGTTCTCACCAAACGGTTCTTTCACACCTCCGCCAAGTATGACACATTATCCGCATTATTCTTTTATCATTATTCTTTTGTTTTTATTCCACCTTTATTAGCCTTGATTGTGGTTTTTCAGGCTTTACAAAGCAACAAAGCAGCGATCTCACTTCAGTCTCTCTTTGCATTTAGCCCTTATTTATCAAAAGTCTTACTATAAAAATACAACAAAACATTTTCTTACGACCTTACGTGAATTATTGAGACAAAAATGCATTATGAAGAAGAAAAGCACCTGCTATTAGTAGCATTGGTGCTAACGTTAGCATCAAGCTACATCTGACAATTTATGAAATTATTAGTACACTTTTACTCAAAACTCACTTTAAACCCCGATCGAGTGTTTATAATAACTTCCTTTAGCGATCAGGGGTGGAATTTGGTCGTTTACTGTTGTAAAAATATGTTATTTGTAGCCTTTTTCATCGCTGCACAAGTTAGCATTTCCGATGTACATTTTCGATTTTTTTTATAAAAACGCCCCAGATCTCAAGAAATTCTCATACCAAGCTTTACTATCGTAATCGCGGGTTTATTATTCGGATATTTTGTGTGTACAGAGGTGTTTCAGTGTTGTTTTGGCCAGATAACTACCAGGAAGTGTGCAAGCATGTGACACGATGGGGCGGTGTCCAGATATTACACTCTCAGATTGACGTTTGAAAGACCCAATCAGAGTCTGAGTCACACACCGCACGAGCTGTGACTACTGCACGCACACACAGATCGCTGGGAGAGGCTGTTTATCATCTGATCGCGTAAATCCGTGGAAAATGAATAGAAATGACGATTCTGTCTGAAGAAATATGAAGTAAACATCAGTAAATATATCCATATATCTCCGCAGATATGCATCTTTGGTCTGTAAATCCTTATTGACGCTGTTCAGTGAGTCTATGTGAACACAAATAAACCGCTCTTGACGTGACTGAATACGAGTGAGTTGTGAATTTCTATTCAAAATGTGGCATAATACGGATTTATTATTTTGCACTCCTGACATAAATCACTAAATATCTGTCACTGCAACAATGTTTTATCAAAATATTGGTCAAATATCGAAGCTTGAGTCTTTAAACTTTCCATTGATGCACAGTTTGTCCAGATGAAGTAAGACAGTGATGTTTAATGTGCTGTGAAAGTGAAACAATAATAAACTGGGGCCGTCAGCGATGTTTGCACGCAAAGGGGTTAACTGAGGTTTAGATAAAGTTTTAAGTCACCATTTTGGAGATAAGTGTTTGGGCTCTTGACTCTAAAATTTCTTTCTCATAACTCTGTGTTTTGGAAACACATTTGTTATAGCAAAACGGTCAATTCTGATCAGACTGTTGGTTTCTTATTGAAGAAGATTCATATATATATATATATATATATATATATATATATATATATATATATATATATATATATATATATACACACACACAACAGGATACTACACTATGCTATAACATAGCTGTTATGTGGAAGGTGTGACAACAAAGTTGAGGATCCAAATGCAGGCTTTATTTGTAAATGTGGTCAGACAGGCAGGGTCCAGTACCAGCAAACAATAATATCCCAGGCAAAGACAAAGAATAATCCCTAAACAGGTAAAGGTCAAATACTAGCAAACAGGTACAATCCAGGGCAAGACAAAAAGAGTAATCAGATAAGCAGTCAAAGGTCATAAATCAAGAAGATTTAGATTTTAAGATCAAGAACAGGTTACAGGCTAAACAATAATCAGCCAAGTGTGTGTGGATGTGTGCAACCTTTATAGTGTGAGACTGATTAGGTGATGAGAGACAGGCCATTGCAATTTATAATGAGTCCTGGCAAAGAATTATGGGAAATGGAGTCCAGGGTGAGGTGGCAAGAGTCTGGAATGGAGTTCCCTCTAATGAAGCTCATGGGTACTCCAACTAGAGATTGTGAAAATAGCTTTAGAAATGGTGAACATGGAGTAGAAATAAAAGTAAGCTACATTGCAAAAACACGTTGATTAAAAACAAAAAAATTACATTGAACATGATTATAATTGCACATATGTGACCCGTCACGGAAACCAGTGACACAAGTCGGCAGCACAACTTTCGAGCAAAATGAGAAAGAAAGCGTTTTTTTTTTTTTTCAAAATTGGTGATTTTCGTTTTTTTCAGAATCTGTTAGTTGATATCACAAAGAAGCCTCTCCATGTTTGAGATAGCAGTATTGGTATATTTAAAAGCGTACATTTTGAGGTTGAAATCAGCTAGTTTGTCTGAGATTCTAGCACGCAGTGGGGCGTGTCATTGTCTGTGTATTTCCATACTGGATAAGCCGGCTTTTGTTTCTTTTGTTATTGCCCCCGCCTTCCGAGGGAAGCGTGGCTACTTAGTATGCAGCGCTCTGGCCGGCTGTAGCTGATATCAAAATTCAGTGAGGATGTACGCTGCAAAGATGAACACAGACGAGCTGAACCATGGCCGTTACACCGAAAATGCTTTGAAGTACTTCTTCGACAAGCCGGATGCTTATGAACAAGCGCTCACTGATTCTGAAGAAGATCTGACCAACGATGAAAGCAGCATAATAAGACTGTATAATATCCCTAATCTACAACTGAGCGAAGATGACGACAAGGAAGAATGTATTGGACTGGCGTCAGACGAGTTGGACGTAAGATATCAGAGCCTATATCGATAGTAACATTTGATGGGGATAAAGACAATGAAATGGGGAAAATCCTTAATATTTAGAGGCAAACAGACGCACAGTGCAAACTTCGGAGATGGTTACATCCACAAAAAAGACCCCGACAAAGAGAAAGTGTGCCCGAACGACTTATTTCATTGGAGGCATCGAGATCTGCGAGAATACTTTTCTGTTTCTTATGGGGTGAGTTTCCATAAAACATCAAAGTTTGTAGTTTTGTGTTAATTCTAAGAACACGTTCACGTTATCTCATGTTTAGTCCATGTTTAGACCTTCCCATATCTACCTATTGTTATTAGCTAGCTCATCGGTTATCACAGAATCCTGTTAAAAAAGTCCTAATGCTACACAATGAAATCAATTCACCAAGTTTTATGTAGAAAACCAGCAAATAACAAATACAATTAGCATCAATATGTACTTTTTGTTTACATAAACATTAAAATAATAACATTAAAAATGATGGCCACATTTTAAAGATTAAAGATTTTTTTATAAAAATATAAAACTCACATATTTCAGCCTCTAAATCATTTTTATAAAAGTCAAAAAAAATTCATTACTGACATTTACAATGCATATTCTCCTTTATTATTAATAGTATGCAGTCCGATTTTTCCCATTGTGTCTGTCGTTGCTATGCAGGGGGTATGGCTTATCTAAATGAGATGTAAATGAGCCCCATTGTCACTCGCAGCAGTGAGAACTACACAATCTTTAAAGGCTATTTTCTGCTTTTTGAGTTGAGCTTTGAGTGCCTACCTTCAAATGGCCACAACTTCTCCAAATACTATCAGATTTCCATGTGTTACACACTACACTTTCAGAATCTGTGAATAACTCAAAATGCCCCAGAACCGACTTGTGTCCCTACTTTCCGTGATTGGTCACATATATGTACACATATTTCACACATGAAACATGATCTTTATGTTCTATGCATTTTTTAAATATATTTTCTAAATATATTTCAATATATTTAACAGTGTTTCACATATATGTGAATACATCACATTTCTGTATGAAATCTGTTTAAAAGAACAGACACGCAAACAAACACAAAAGACAAAAGAAAAAGAAAAATTGTAAAACAAAAGAAAATTGTAAAAAAAAATTGTGGAATCAGAACAGAAATATTGTCATGAGCCTGATTCAGATCATAATGTTTTCTCATGGGGACATAAACTATGTTCAACATTTACAGTCTGTAATTTCATTGCTGTCCAAATCCAGAATTCCACTATTTCCCTACTGTACTGTCTCTCCAGCCAAAGAAGAAGAAGAAGGAAGAAGCTCAGATTGCTGCTCGTTGCCAGAGAAAGAAGTGTGAGGCTCACAGATTGCCTTCTTTCTCTCAAAAGACAATAAAATAGCAGAGCAGTGCGTCTTTGACACCAGGCTCGAGTGATATCATGCCGGCTCAGCTCAGACATGCTTCACTCTTCCCACGTCCCCTTGTTTCACCAGTATGCTTCACACATGAAAATCAACACCCCTCGTTGAAAAAAAAAATCATCTCATGTAGGCTAATCGGTCAAACAATCAGTGTCTTGAAAATAGTTAATAAATAGCCTTTGAACAGTCATAACATTTATAAGATAAGATTTACCTCAGAAACACCAACAATATATTTGCCAACATTGTTTTATCATTTTCATAAATAAGTCAGTTAACTCCCACAGCCCCTTTTTTCCATGAGTAGGTGGAATTTTCACATTGATTAAATGTGTTATTATAGCAGTATAACACATCTTTCTATATCTCGTAATTTTTACTTATTCTAAAAATATTATGGCACTGAATTGTGCCAGATTTACTAAATTACTTAATGCAACCACACTCTTGGCACAGCGGCCCAAAAACACAAAAAGGGGGTTGAGGGATGTATAGGTGATATAGGAGTATTTACTCATTTTAGTTATAATTAGTTCAATTTAATTCTCCTGGCCATTCTTTCTGCAAATTCATCCACAATGTCCTTGGTATTTAATTTAAGGTTTTGTGTATTCTCAATGGAAAGAATGGCTACTTTCGATATTCTTTGCTTTCGACTAAAGAGGATAAAATTGAAAGAAAGAGAAATAAAATGGTGCAGGAGTGATACCATCTTGGTAACACTTTATAATAACTTTCAGTTCATATGATCTATATTTGTTTATATATGATCTATATTTGTCTTTGTTGTGTAGTACTATATTTGTACATCTTAACAAATGATCTATTAATTATTTGTTCATGTTTTTGCAGTAGCCAATCTAAAGTTTAAACTACTCATTTTTTGTACATGTTTGTACAATGTTACATTTGCAATCATTTCATAATTTATTTTGTGGTGTACCTTTTGCTTTGTGTTTTCTTTCTTGTAAGTGGCGGCTGTCAACTGTTGAATTTTCTGCATCATAAACATCTTTGGAATTCTGTCTTATCCAGTTGAGTTCTAGTATAATTTTTTTTGTGTATTCATTGATTTATGGTTGTCTTTTTTGTTTTCGTTTTAGTTTGCAGGGCCCTGAGTTGGGAGGCTAGCTGTGCAAGAACCCTGGTAGTGGTGTTTCAAGCACGGAGTGTGGATTGCTGTTTGTGGAAAAAGTTCATAGACATTTTGCATACTGATATCCATGTCTCTTTGTCCTTCACGGTAAAAAGTCTGCGTGTCCAATTCCCATTGAGTATTCATTTCCCAATACTTGAAAGGGGTGACATAGTCAGCATTTTGTACTTTTCTCTTAAGGATTTGGTTTTTGCAGTGCAATTGATTTATTAACATTTCCATTTTTAGTATACATTTGGCCCAGTATACATTTCATTCAGTTCTTGAAACAGACACATTTCTCAAAACTTCGAACACATTTCATAAACATTACAATTTGCTCAAACTAAGCAAAAATGCCCTCATTTTGCCCAGGTTTAACCTGTATGTGATTGTGCATTAGCAGAAGGCACACTTCCACCGCATAGCACTCACTTGAAAAAAGATGGACTAATTATAATGCAGCATTTTTCTGAAAACACTCCACTGCTCTGTTTCTTTAGCCTGCAGAGTGCTTAGACGCTGATCTCTTATTAATGCTATCACTAGCCGACATTATATTATTGTTCAAATAAGTAATTAGGAACTACATTAAGACAAAATATGTATAATCACCAGATTATTAACTCTTGGACAGATGCAAAATTAAACCCACAGAAATATACACCTCAAAACATTCACCATAATAAAATTGTGCTATATATTTGAAAACCTTTAAGTCTGTCATGTGTTCAGAAATGTCAAATATTTCAAATAGTTCGGTGTCTGACATGACCAAACATCAATCATCACCTGTGCATCTGATAATGGGGTCAGGACCCCTAAACCAATATTTCCAACTGCCGCCTAATGGAGGTCTGAGGAGTCCAGGGACACTTTCTGCTGATGGCCTCTGACAAACATGCTAAAGAGTTTCTTAATTACAGTCCTGGGTTCTCACCATTGATGATCTCAATCAGGTGTGTTAATTAAGGGACACAGATATGCAGAGTGGTGGGTGGTGATTGGAACTGAGAACCAGTGGAACCAGTGATCAGAAGTACTAGTCATTTAATAAGAATCTAAGGGGGCATTTACACTGGGCTCGTTTGCTGCGGTTTAAGCCCAAGCGTGATTTGTTCCCGGTGCCAGACAAAGTGTTGGTCTGCTTTCACACTCAATAATTGTATCAAACCCAGGTGCGTTTGCAGTTACCTTACGTCATCGCAAACGCACCCGGAAAAGGCATGGAGAATGCAACGCGACACTGGCATTTTTTGGTGCTTATATGCACAACATAATAATTCATTTTAATTATTACATTTTAATTAATTTAATTTGTGTGTGGAATCAACCTCGGCTCTCTTGTGTGTTGAGGAAACAATGATAACGACAATGTTACGCATGTGCGGGATACTTTACTTCCTGAACAAGTGTGCACCAGAGTCTGTGTTACTTGCACATTCAAGCGAACCGTGCCACAGTTCGGGAGCAACCGAACTTGGGTTCAGTACCCCAGTGCGCACCAGGGTCCAATGACAGCGTTCACATTAGCGATTTTTCATGCGAACCATGCCCCGTTCCACACTAAACTGCCAGTGTGAAAGCACCCTAAGAACTTTGCTTCGGATAATACAGCTTTCATCTGAGGATTTTGACAGCATCAATAACCAACCTAATTGAAATTAGTTTGAAAAATGACAGAGCAAAGTATCAGTTTCTAAAATATCTTATGAAGCAGTAGGGACCTCTGACTATTAGAAACAAATAAAACCACAGATATTTCTCATGCTCACAAAAACAAAACAAAAAATAAATAAATATAGAAAGTCAATGAAGAGCATAATGCTGTAAAGTCATTGGCTGAACAGGTGTCAGGAGGATAACTTTTTGTTACTCTGAGTCTGTGTCTCTTGTACACTCAGTGCTCCCACAGGGACGAAGCATCCACACTGAGCCCATCACCCATCAGTGTGCCTCCCTGGTCTCCACGCAAGTACTTGCCATTTTGACCCTTGATGCCAACCCGTCCATACTCAACAAACTCAAAGAAAAAATCCTCAGGTTTATCCCCATCTGTGCACACCAGACCACTGCTGGAGACATACCAGAACTTTTCATTTCCACCTGTGTAAAAAAAAAAAAATACATAGGTACATTCATCAGATGTTTGCAAATATGTGTCCAGAAGAGTGTGTGCTGCTCATTGAAACTCGGGTGAGTTACAGCTTACACAATAGCAATATGTCTCACTTTTTATTTGGTATGCGCCATCACTGAAAAGCAATGAGAAGATATCATAAACAGAGCGGCTGCAGTCCAGTGTATTGGAGGTTTTGTGGTGACACACAAAGCCGTTCTCCCCACGCAAGACCAGGATTGGACGATTAATCAGCTTTAGCATGAACTGCTCATCCTCCCCTGCCGAACACATGCAAGGATTTATCTGACTCATGTTAGGTGGGTATTCAGTAGTGACAGATCAGTAATAACTTATTTGCACTCACCCAAAGAATCACTCACAGCAGCAAGCTGTCCATTTTTCTTTGTGCAGACATATTTTCCATTGTTTGCTCTCAAAGCAATTCGTCGGCCCAGCCACTCTATGTCAAACATGGTGTTTTCTTCTCTAACAGTCACACAATAAAGATCTTTCACTATTTTCACAAACATTCATTTATGAAATGCATAAAAATATTGTAATTTATGATAATAATGGAAACACTTACGCTTCTGTGGCTGAGGAAAGAATCCCTCCGTGAGTAACGAGTGTCCAGTAATTTCCACCATTGGTTCTGAACATGCACTTCTTAGTCTCTTTATCAATCTCCATCTGAAATGTCTCCATGTCTGTCTCATCATCCTGATTAGCTAAGATGCTAACACCTGGAAACAATTACATTCTTATGTCTTCTAAGCAGCTGATGCCTCTTTTCTTTGCAAAATGACTATGCAAACAGTATTTGTACAAACATAGTGTGCTGGGTTGTTGAATGTTAAACTCTGGTTTATCTCGGTCACTCTCTCTGAAACTGTGGTTGAAATAACATTACCAGCAAACTTATGTCTGTTCCAGCTAATCAAAGTGACCAGATTGTGTAGGTTAAGATTAAAATTAGATGCTTCAGAAATACCCCTTGACTGTCTGTTAAGCCTTTTACTGAAGTAATCCCTAACACTCACCCCAGCAGCCTGATGCTATAATTCCTACAATTGTTAAAAGCAAATGCATAGAGGCACTTAATAAGCAAGTGGTGGAAGAAACATTCAGCTTTAGGCAAACAGATTCAGCCTTTTACACTTTCATTGATGTTATTTACACAGCTAATGCCCTGTGTTCAAGTTCTAAAGCCAAGTAGTGGAGAACCATTTGCATTATTAGCTATTCATTATTATAAGTGATTTGATGATGTATTCTAAAATATTATAAAGCAGCAAAGAGCTTGCAAATATTTGGCTATGAGAATGAAAAGCATTTATCATAATGGCTCATTGTTTTTCAAAGATAGTCCTTTTCCCCCCTGTATCAAATGTCACCATCCTATTTGTCCAGAATGATTCTAAGAGACAGATGTCTTGCTCTTTATTCTGAAACAGTCTGAAAAGTGGCAATGGACTCAATGGGTCTGTTTTATCCTATAGGACTCCCAACAAACTCTATTAGCACAATATAATAATTTGTTGGTTCAGGTTTGATCAGGGTTGGAGCTGAACTTTGCAGGAAGGTAGATCTCCAGGAACAGGACTGGGAACCCCTGGGCTATAGCATATTCCAAGAATAGGGATATCTTCCCTAGCCCTTGCATTCATTAGAAACATCCAATCTGAGAACTGAATATTCATATGAGTCTGATCTTTTCGAGGAATCAGATGACCCTCACAAAACATGATTTGTTAACAAAATACACTCCACTTTTGAAGATCAGCTTACCCACTTGATCCAGTTTAATAACAGACCACTGGAGGTGAAGAATATTAAATATACAATTTTTGCCTACCATTATGGTGTTTTGTGTCTTTTTTGAAATTTGAAACTTTAGTATTTTTTTTCATTGTATAAAAACAGCAGCCAGCACCACCTTCAGAATTTTTATTTAGTATTATCCTACATTAAATCAAAGGGGTTTGGAAGGCATAAGGGTGAAAGAATGATTTTTTTTTTTTCAAACTGTCTCTTTAAATATGTGCAAAAAGATATGTCTGGCAAATCATTTGAGGCTGCTTTAATCTGAAGACACACAGTGGATATTACAAATTAAATTGGTTGCTTCACACAAAGATAATTAAATTTGCCAGATGACCATGCACCCATAGGCAGATGTCTGCAAGTAGATTGACCGCCTCAAGAATCCACTTTTGTCATGTTCATCTATGTTGCTGAATGCCTACACGTTGTTTTAGACCACGGTTGCCCAATCCTGTTCATGGAGATCTTTCTACAAACTCCTCCAACCCTGATCAAAGAGAGACAGCCAAATACTGTAATATCACCAGGAGCACATGATAATTACAGACAGGTGTTTTGGTGCAGAGTTGGAACTACTTCGCAGGTAGGTAGATCTCCGGGAGCACAATTGGGAATGACTGTTTTAGACAAGAGGCTCCCAGCCAAGTTCCTGGA
The DNA here is from genome assembly GCF_023724105.1 of Carassius gibelio. Lineage (NCBI taxonomy): Eukaryota > Metazoa > Chordata > Actinopteri > Cypriniformes > Cyprinidae > Carassius > Carassius gibelio. Next base: position 5,669,410 of record NC_068373.1, on the reverse strand, counting down.
TGTCTCCTTATTTAAACTGATTCAGGTCATCAGCTAGGTATAAGAGACTCTGAGACTTGAAATGGGTGTGTCAGACAAAGGAGACATGCCAAATGTACAGTATTGGTGGGCCTCCAGGAACAGGGTTGGGAACCACAGTTTTAGACCAATAATAATGAACATGACACCACATGCTAAAAAATGCATAATAATTGATTACCTTGACGAATAGACACATATCTTTTGTTGGCTGCCAGGAAAACAACTTGTGGGTGGCTCTCTTCCAGATCAAACAGCTCATCTTTCCCTGGCCTTGAACAGCGGCCAGACTTCAGGGTGCCTGTGGGGCCCATTGGTGAGAGAAACTTGCCCTCACAGTCCTTAAAAGCCAGCTTGCCAGACTTGATTTCCAGAGTGAAACTAGTGTTGTGCCTGTGCTCCATTACCAGCTTACCATCATTGCTGAGAAAACGATTGTCACAAGCCTTCAGACTGTACTTCTCATCCAGGTAGACCAAAGTGATCAGGGAGTCCACACCCCAGGGGATGTTGCTGTCCATGCAGAGCTGGTCGTCTGTTGTGGACAAGCGTGCATAGCGCTTGCGGGATACACTTAGCAGGTTGGCCTGTGGGTGAAGGGCAAGATGCATGGCCCACATTTCAGATCCTCCAATGGTCTGGGCAAAACAGGATAGATATTCTGCAGAGCCTCCAAAATAGCGCAAATATGGTTCTGACTGCAAGGCCCAGCGTCCATTTGACTGTGTCACAAGCAAAAACCGGCAGGATGCGTTTGGCACTTCCTCCTCACAGCTCACCTTGCCATCTTTATCTGTGGCAAGATAACGTCCGAGATGACTGCGCAAGAAAACTACCTGGCTATCCTGGTCTTGCTCCAGGGTCCAGATCTGTTTCTTCTTCATGCTGGTTCCAGATGCATTTACCTTGAACCCAAATGCCTCTGCGGTGAGGTAACGGTTTTCGTAATTAATAAGTCCAAACTGGAGCTTTAAAGCCATACTTATTCCATTTGTGGACATTGTGACCAGGTGCTTGCCAAAGGATTGTTTAAGATGATTTGTATTGCAGATTAAAAATGCTGAAATGGTGACAATATGCCCTTGACTCTCCTCAGATGATATTAAAAGGTCATTCAAAGTTTCTTCCTGCTCTGAACTTTGACGGTTTTTTCCCTTGTCCACTCAGACTCAACCACAGATTAAGGCTGTTTTCCCTGTGAGTCTCCTGGTGTTGGATTCTTTATCATTAGGGCAGCAGTCCCAGGCTACACCAGTTTACCTTAAGCTACTTCTCTGCATTCACACAGATGACAGCCTCCTGCTTCCTAATCAGTCTGGATTAAACTCAGCATGGCACAGCACCTCAATCCAACAAGCTGCTGACACCATACACACCACATCTCTGACTACTCCCTTTTGTCCTCTGGCAGATCTCCCTCCCTCTTTCTCTCTCTCTCTCTCTCCCCCCACCCCTCCTATTTTTCAGTTCCAACCCTACCACCACCTTTTTCCACCTTTCTTCCCCTCTTCCTTTCTCTTTTTATACACTGGCTTGTTCTCTTGAATATATAATGAAATATATTAATGTTTCAATGACAAATAATGCAGTATATGCTTTGAACATTTGTTCTTCTTGCATTTTTATGGTAATGTTATGGTTTATGAGCAGTGTTTTTTGTTTTTTAAGCTGCTTGACCTTCCTTATTTCCCAGTCAAATATGTATTCTATAACCTGTAGCTCAGGTACAGATGAACATGACGTATGATCTCTCACACAGCACATGTTGTCCTTATAAGGGTATTATTGACCCTATTAATGACACTACAAGGTTTCAAATATGCTACAGATTGGTGTCCTATTATTTTTGCCAGACCCATTTCTGTATTTAAACAATATAGACCCAAATCAAAATGTTTAGCTATATCCCACATTTGTGTGTAAATATTTTATTACATGATTTCACTGCTATATAGACCTTCCGTAGCACCACCCCATTTCAGTGCTGCATTCGTTGTCTTCTGTCTTCTATCTTCTATTTGTATTTCCACCGTGTGAATTTAATGTTGTACAAATTTATGAATGAATGACATTTTTCATGACAGCCACCTCAAACATTACAATGATCATGATATCCTTCATCTATTTTAAAATAAGTAACTCCATGTGTAAAATGGCTGAGCGCTGAGTTTAAGGTCTATACTGTACAAAATTATGTTCCACAAACTTGTTACACCCAGGGTGTAACTTATTGAAAGAAAAGGGAACAATCAAATAATTTATGTAATTACAAATCAACATTTGATAGCAAACTGGCTTCCCAAAAGCTAAACAAAAAAAATGTCCAGTTCACATTGGTGCTTATTCTGAAAAAGAACTGCTCACTTTATTTCTAAATAACTGAAGTATTCATACAGTGTCCGTTTAATAAACTGTTAACCAAGCCAAAATGAAAGCATGAAACTGCATTTGAAATCAAATTGAAAATCAAATAATATGTAACAATGTGATTTAAGCACTATATCTACAAAGTTTTTTTTTTTAAATACATTGACAGACCACACTGCCTGCACCTCAAACCGACTGTCCAGAATGTTTGCATTTAATTTGCATAAAACCTAACCATGTTGACACTCTTACCACTTTCTCCACTCCACAATCATCTCTTATAGATAATGAACAAAAAATTGCTGGCCATCTCACTCAGCACCAATGGACATGCACAGCAAGACTGAAATTACACTACAAAACACACAAGACTGAGATTACACAATCATTTTTAGTAAATCCAAATATATGTCGACAATGGAGCCCATGGGAGCCAATTCCAGCATATTGGGCTAAAGTCAGGGAAACACCCCAGGTGGAAGGCCACTCAGATAAAACAGATGAGCTCATATAATAATTTATTAATACTGAGAGACAAACAAACAATGTTTTGAAGGTTAAGCATTTATTTATATATTTCTATTTCCATTTACATTAAGTCAATGAGCAGATGCTTTTATCCAACATAGAAATGAGAAATGAAACTTCACCTGGAGCTTTATTTGTACATTTTCTCCTGGCTTTTTTGGCCAGCGGGAACAAGCTCCAGGTGCACCACTCATCAAGCACAGGTGTTGTGATTGTGAAATCAGTGTGGGAGTGGCGTTTCCAAGGTGACACTGATCTGGAACTGGGATACATGATACAGTATACATACACAAATAAAAACAAGTAAATATAACAGAAAAAATAGAAAGCTAGTGTTTTGATCTGGAATCGGGATACTCAAGTCAAGTCAAGTCGCTATATTTATATAGCACTTTAAACAAAATACATTGCGTCAAAGCAACTGAACAACATTCATTAGGAAAACAGTGTGTCAATAATGCAGAATGATAGTTAAAGACAGTTCTTCATTGAATTCAGTGATGTCATCTCTGTTCAGTTAAATAGTGTCTGTGCATTTATTTGCAATCAAGTCAACAATATCGCTGTAGATGAAGTGACCCCAACTAAGCAAGACAGAGGTGACAGTGACAAGGAACCGAAACTCCATCTGTGACAGAATGGAGAAAAACACCTTGGGAGAAACCAGGCTCAGTTGGGGGGCCAGTTCTCCTCTGACCAGATGAAACCAGTAGTTCAATTCCAGGCTGCAGCAAAGTCAGATTGTGCAGAAGAATCATCTGTTTCCTGTGGTCTTGTCCTGGTGCTCCTCTGAGACAAGGTCTTTACAGGGGATCTGTATCTGGGGCTCTAGTTGTCCTGGTCTCCGCTGTCTTTCAGGGCTGTAGAGGTCCTTTCTAGATGCTGATCCACCATCTGGTCTGGATACGTACTGGATCCGGGTGACTGCAGTGACCCTCTGATCTGGACACAGACTGGATCTGGTGGCTACGATGACTTTGGAATAAGAGTAAAACAGACTAATATTAGTGTAGATGCAATTCTTCCAACGATGTAGCAAGGACATCGGGTGTTATGGGAAATGTTCCCGATTCCAGGTTTATCTAATTAATGCAGCCTAAAAATCCTTTAACGGATTTGGATATTAAAAGCATATTAGTACATGTAAACCAGGATAAAGAGATGGGTCTTTAATCTAGATTTAAACTGCAAGAGTGTGTCTGCCTCCTGAACAATGTTAGGTAGGTTATTCCAGAGTTTAGGCGCCAAAGTGGTCCATTTATTTTAATACAACATTTTCCATAGCAGTTTCCATCAGCGTAACAATACATAGCGTGGCGCGCAAGCGGTCAAAAGCCCTTTGCCCTTCCGGGTCAAACACCTGTAGACAACATTGTATCTGCTGCCTTTATACCTGAGGCCAAGATACAAACATGCGCCACCCAGTGTTAAATAAAGAAATTTCAACCCAAATACAAAGTGGCATTTGGCTCTAACAGCCCCTTTCACACTGCCATTCCGGCAAATACACGGGTAAACTGTTCCGGCAATCGTTCCCGGGTTGCTAGATTTTGCACTTTCACACTGCCAGTGATTACCCGGGATATGTGTGTGCTTTCACACACAACCCGTAAAGATCTGGTAACGACACGTGACATCAGGGCGTGACGTGTAATGTATGAGTCGAAAACGTTAGGGACGTTATACTTTCACTGAAACAAGCGAATGATCTCAGCGTCAGCGCGGAAAGTGAGGAACTAACTGGTCTCTGCTTCATTTCAGTTTGCACATATTTTTTCGTCGCGAACGTTGATCTTTCTTCAAAACAGCCGGTAAAAGAGTAGCGCGATAACGTGCGCATCATCACTTCGACACGGCATTAGGTCTGGCTTTTGTTCACACAGCGCTCATCCCGGGTTGAACCCGGCAATGTTACTAGGTCCCCGACCCGGGTTCAATGCCGGAATCAATCCCGGGACGTGTTTGCTTTCACACAGAAGGCGACCCGGCAATGTTCCGGCAATATGCCGGGTCCGACGTGCAGTGTGAAAGGGGCTTATAAGTGCTATACAGCCCTGAAAGATCACTTACTACAGGGAGAAGTAAGACACTATACTTTACTGGGAAATCTGCCACTAGGGGAGAGTGAGGGTCTAGGCACTTCTTCCAAAGATCCTGATGGAGTTCAACATCCAACTGCGGGGGGTCCATCGAAAGAGCCAAAGATGCAGCGTCACAGTAAGATGGGTGACATTGAGCATTATCTGACTACGTTTGAGTAAATTGCTACTGTGTGCAAATGGCCTCCAGAGGATTTGGTCATTTGACTAGTTCCTCTAATCACTGGCAAGGCCAGTGTCTATGTGTCTATGGATATGGAGGAAGCGAATGACTAAGAGCAGGTGAGAGAGGCCATTTAAAAAAAAACTCATCTATGCTGAGACCTATCGTCAGTGGTTTCGTTCCATGGAGGTGCTGATGGAAGAAACTCCTAAGCAATTGCACGTCCGGTTGAAGGATTTGTTCTAAAAGGGGGTGAAACCTGCAGAAAGATCTTTTTGGAACAGATTTTGAGAATGTTGTGTCCCGAACTGCAAATCTGGCTTAAACAGCATGATCCGTCCTCCCCTGAGGAGGCCACCTGGCAGGTGGATGTTATTGTGGCAGCTAGGCAAAGGCCTGAGACTTGGCGTCTTGCTCAGTGGAAGACCGCAAGGGACAAGCTTTTTTCCCACAACCACACTGCAAGAAGGGAGTAAGAGTATAGTGAAGTGACATTCAGCCAAGTATGGTGACCCATACTCAGAATTTGTGCTCTGCATTTAACCCATCCGAAATGCACACACACAGAGCAGTGAACACACACACACACACACACACACACACACACACACACACTGTGAGCCGGAGCAGTGGGCAGCCATTTATGCTGCAGTGCCCGGGGAGCAGTTGGGGGTTCGATGCCTTGCTCAAGGGCACCTAAGTCATGGTATTGAAGGTGGAGAGAGAGCTGTTCATGCACTACCACCACCCACAATTCCGTCCGGCCCGAGACTAGATCTCACAAACCTTCGATTGGGAGTCCAACCCTCTAACCATTAGGCCACGACTTCCCCATATTGGCAAGAGATTAACGAAACAAACAGAAACGTCTATATTAACCACAATTGGGATTATTAAGCGTTTTAGTTTTGGTCAGATAGGCCATAAGAATTTAATAAACCTGAATAAAAAGCTTACTAATGTCTGTTATGTTCCACGGTCATATTCTGTCACTGAAGTGTATTTAGACAATTATGAGCAATCCTACCTAATTAAAGTGGGTCTATCACCAAAACTTCCTTTTCCTGTGATCATTAGTCACAATTGTCCTGCATTAATGGGCTAATTGAAGCCAAGTAATACCTGTCATGTTGTTTTAACTCGTGCAAAGTCTAAACAGAGCCAGGAGGTGAATGAGACAAATACCTTGAACTGCCTTCCTTTTTATGACTTTGATATTCCAACTCATCCAGTGAAACCTGTGAAGTCTAAAGCAGAGAAGAGATTAGACACATTTCAGGGAACAGTGGTGCAAGTCATAGAGAAGGTTAAGAAAAACTCAATTTGGAGTGGCAAATCCCTGCCGATATTAAATAGATAGAAAACTGATTCTGAAATTGGTTCTATCTATTCTAGTATGATAGAAAATGCAAAGCTAGGCAGAGAGATGGCCTTCTCCCCCAAGGTTCTACTTTTTGTCCAGAAAATTAAATTCTGTATTGTAAGAAAATTGTTCTTCCTATGAGTGTACACAACATGATGTTGAAAATGGGGCACTCCATCCCTTGGACCAGTCATTTGGGAAGTCATAAAATGTATCATTGAATCAGTAAACCCTTTTTCTGGCCAGGGATGACCCCAGATATAGCTGAGTTTTGTAAGACGTGTCCAGAACTAAAATGTACTGCCCCTCATGGTCCTCCAAAAGCTTCCTTGACGTCTTTGCCAGTAATAGAGGTGCCTTTCCAACGACTAGGCATGGATAGATGTAAGCCCTTTGAGAGGAGTAAAGCAGGTAGCAAATGCATGCTGGTAATTTGTGACTATGCAAGTTGAGATCCAGAAGTTTTCTCGTTAAAGAAAATCAAGGCAAAATCTGTGGCTTTTTGTTTGAGGAGATACTGACTGACAGAGGAACCTATTTTACTTAAGTTACTGCAACAGGTTTAGCAATTTCTGTATATAAAAGGTTTGAAGACCACACCTTACTATCCTGAAACCAATGGTCTTGTAGAAACATTAAATTAAACCCTTGTTCAAATGCTCCGTAAATTTGTTAGTGACACAGGATCTGAATGGGATCAGTGGTTACCTCACTTACTATTTGCATGTAAAGAAGCCACAGGCTTCTACTGGTTTCTCTCCCTTTTGGTTTATGTACAGTGTGGCCATGATGTGCGGGGTCCTCTGTCTCTGTTGAAAGAGTCATGGGAACAGAGTTCACAGATGTTTAGTAAGGTGAATGTCAGTGATTATATGTTGTAAATGAGGGAGAGTTTTAGAAATCTATTAGGGTAGCAAAAGAATGCTTACAAGAATCACAGAAAAGGCAGAAATGCTGGTATGACAGAAAAGTGAGGCAGTGGTCTTTTGAAGTAGGTCAGCAGGTTTTAATCATGCATCCAACAAAAGAGAACAAGATGTTGGGTAAATGTCAGGGTCCATTTAAACTTACGAAATTGCAACTCCTGGTGGTTCACAGTCTAATAGAACTTTGCATATCAATCTCTTGAAAGAATGGTTTCCATAGAAAGAGTCTGCAAGTGTTAATTTGACTCCGTTAGCGAAAGATGAAGAAGAGATAGAAGAACAGTAACTATCTGTTAGTCAAGATACCCCCTCAGTTAATCTTGAACACTTATCAGAGCAACAGCAAAAAAACTAATTCAAGAGTTATGTGATCCAGAACTGTTTAAGAGAACCCCTGGTTGTACCCTTCTCATTCAGCATTGAATTGTGTTGAAACCTAATGCTCAAGTGAAAAGAATGAGTTATTGTATTCACTGAAAAGATTCACTGAGGTTATGTTAATAAAGATGCGCATTTTGTAACCTTCTCAAAGTGAATGGTGTAACTCAGTTGTTTTAAAAGGACAGTTTTGTATTGATTTATGCTACTTAAATTCAGTATCCAAATTTGATATATCCCTAAAATGGGTTCTTGATTCTTTTAAATAGTATTATTCATGACAATATTTTGTTGTTAAACTGGATCATAGAGCACTCCAGTGGATTGACAAAATGAAAGTTACCAATGCTTGTGTAACTTGTTGGAGTTTGCCTATGCAACCTTTCCATTTCATTGTAAGACATAGAAATGTCAGAAAATGTGAACTGATTTTCTCTGTCAAGTAACCTGTGGTAGTTTGGGGGAGGGAGAAGATATAAAAATCTCATGTTACCCCTAATTCTTGTATACATCCTGTTTGTTTTGAAACTAAAACTCTTAAAATCTGTTCAGTTCAATTTGAATAAATGTTTGTTGTTTAGCAATCACTTTGGCTATTAAGGTGCACAAAATAAAAAAAGACACCTTTTTTAATTTATTTTATTTATAGTTTACCAACTTAATTTTCTTTCTTTTTTGTCTCTGGGTTCATGGCTACAGAATGGTTCAGGGGGTGTAGGTTTAAGAGGAAGTGCAGTCTTATTATTTCAATTTTTATGCAAACATAATGAATAATAAGAAGTATAAACATAGTTTACTTACCAGTATGAGCAGGTCATTTTTTTATTGTGTTTATTTTAATTCATATATAAATGTATTGTTTTGTGTCATGAATCTGGTCTATGAACTTCCAGACTGTTACACTATACCCTGGACTTCAGTTCCCACAATCCATTTCACTCTTATTTCGCATACAGTCACACACCTTACAAAACCCTGACTCAAACACTCTTCCGGCCCAAGTATTGTTTGCATTTATCCCTGTGTTAGCGATAGCAACTTTATGGAGCCATTCCGAGTTTGTTCCGAGTCTAAGTCTTGTCTAGTCCTGTTCATTGCCTGATTTATCCGTGTCTTGATCCTAGCCTGTTTGCCTTGTCCTGTCAGTTTTCTGCCCTTCCCTGTTTGGATAATGTTTGCACATCGCTTGGACTATTGCCTGTCTATTATTGTCTGTTGGCTTTGCCTTCAGAATATTGGGAGCTGCCGATCGCCCATGCCCATTTTGGATTACTCTTTTGTCTTTGGTCTCATAACAGAATACTCAGCCCCACAAGGATCCAGCGGCTTTCCTGAACGGTGCTGGCCAGATATGGATACTGCAAGACTATTATTAGCCCTCAAGAAGGGCACACGATTGTTCAAGGACTATATTCAAGAATATCTAGACATTGCTAATTATTCTAATTGTACAGATTGTGTCCGGATCTTTTTTTTTTTTCAGTCACCTTTATTTATATGGCACTTTAAACAACACAGATTGTGACAAAGCATCTGAACAGCATTAAACCACGGCATGCTGATTCGTCAACCCTGGTTTCTCCCAAGGCTTTTTCTACATTTCTGTCACCGATTGAGTTTTGGTTCCTTACCACCTTTGGTTCCTTGTCTTCTTTGGCGTGCCTAGTTTGGGACGCTTGACTGATTGAACAGAAACTGGCCTGAAATTGGCCTGCTTGGACTGCTACATCCTTAATAGAACAACTACAAACATGCATGCAGTCTGCAGCACTATAAGGTAAATTGCTTTTCTGCCATTGCTAAAATGTGCAACTTCCAAAAGTGCATATGCACAAAAGGCAAAAGGCTATTTTCATGCATTTCCAACCAGTTGTTATGGTTGCACAAATTCCATATTTGCATGCGTTGTAGGCAGAGCTTTCTGGTCAAAACTTAATGGAAATTCAGAATTGGCTTGGAAATCAAGTGTTTCTTTCTGTGCTATCTTGAATTTACCCATCTCAAACTAATACTGCTTTCCTTTTGTCTGTGGAATTCAAAAGGACTTTTTTTTTTTTTCAAGCAGCACTATTCTATACAACAACGGTTAGTAGTAACCATGTCTGTCAAGCTCCAATAATGAATTCAAGACAGCCTGTGGCCTCAATTGAACCTCTGGACTCATGTGGGGAAAACAAATCAAAGCTCAGTACGCAAAGATTATTAGATTAGATATATGAAAATACAGAAAACCACCTGTGGCATTTTGCCTAAAACTCTTCAATTGGGCATTCAAATCATTCCTTTCTAATCCCATGGATAGATTATGTAAAACGAATGACAATGAATAGATTCCCAAAAAATAAAAGATAGGGAAGGATTTGCTTCACCTTCAGAAGATGTTGTGTGTCCACCTCTGTGTGTATATACTGTATAATACAAGTTTGCTAAATTAATAACTGAATTGTATATATTCTAGTTTGAAAAAAAAAGTATAATTGTTTACTTGATTAAATTAGCAAAAGTGAAACAAACTCAATTATCACTTGCACTCAATTTTGTTATATTGGATTAAAATAAATTTGTGAAATGTCAGCTTAATCCATTTGTGTTGGGACAACATTAATCATTTTTGTTGCATTGACTGAAACTGGACAGTGGATGTCTCAAGCATGATTTGCTTATGCAAAGGATGAGGAGAGTAAATGTAGAAATTTCTCAGAGGGCAGGTTTCAAGTATAACTCGTTTGAAGTAATGGTGCTTCATATAACATTATCCAGAGAAACCAATGTTAATGATAAATCCCCTGTTATGTTTGTACTGGCTACTGTATACAGGCCACCAGGGCACCATACAGACTTTATTAAAGAGTTTGGTGATTTTACATCCGAGTTAGTTCTGGCTGCAGATAAAGTTTTAATAGTTGGTGATTTTAATATCCATGTCGATAATGAAAAAGATCCATTGGGATCAGCATTTATAGACATTCTGAACTCTATTGGTGTTAGACAACATGTTTCAGGACCTACTCATTGTCGAATCATACTCTAGATTTCAAAGAGTATCAAAGTTCCTCAGAAGAACTTGATGATGTTACAAAAACTGTAGAGGTCCTTTCTAGGTACTGATCCACCATCTGGGCTGGATACGTACTGGATCCGGGCGACTGCAGTGACCCTCTGATCTGGATACAGACTGGATCTGGTGGCCACGGTGACCTCGGAACAAGAGAGAAACAGACAAATATTAGCGTAGATGCCATTCTTCTAATGATGTAGCAAGTACATAGGGTGTTATGGGAAGTGTTTCCGGTTCCAGTTTACCTAATTAATGCAGCCTAAAAATCCTTTAACGGATTTGGATATTAAAAGCATGTTAGTATGTTATGTGTAAGCCAGGTTAAAGAGATGGGTCTTTAATCTAGATTTAAACTGCAAGAGTGTGATAAATGCATCTGCTAAATGCATTTCAGGAACCACTTTGGCAAGTTTACTTGAGTTATTATAGAAAAGATAACATTAAGTAATCTATGTTATCAAGTACATTAAGTACAAAAAAACAAAAACAAAAAACAAAAAAAAACATAATTCACCACTTTGTTTAAAAAAATAATGTTATCCAAACAAGTGTGTCATGTTACTCTAGGGAACACTCACTCATGCTTTGTGTTGACGTGAGTCTTTTATTGCATGAACACAACACTAATGTATTGTGATGCATTTGCAATGCAAATCAATATTTTCATGAATAAAATTTAAAATAAATAGATAAATTGGACATATATTCATTCATGTCAGACAACTTGACAAATCTGTTGTCAATACCATTTAAATTCTAATAAAATATAATGATCTGTATGTATTTAGTAGATTACAGTTTTTGCATATTTATTATACAGGGCTGTATGTAATGAAAATGTAATGAATTCATATGCAATTTCTTTCTTTTTTTTTCTTTTCTTTTTTTTACCACAAGTCATTTTTTTAATGAACAATTTTTACAGTAATTTATATATAATACTTTTAAACAGAGATTTTAAAGGACTTGATATCCTGTGGCTCCCTCATGTGGACAACATTATTGCCTTCATCTCTAAATTGTATTAACATAAAAAAAAAATTGTAATGATTAAACATTTAATGATTCCTTTACTAGCAATACACCCACATAAAACTCAAATTCACTGATTCGTGGGATCTTATTTAATGCTTTAACAGTTAAAAAAATTTAAACTTAAGTTACATTTTTTAGCTAAGCAGTAATGATACATGCCACTGTACATGCCACTGTACATCACAAAGATGTGATTATTTCATTTTTTAAATGGTTAACAATTGCATTCAGACCTGCTGCCTGCATTAACAGTGTGATTGGGGTGCACAGCCAACACTGGTTTGGGTGAACTATTCCTTTAAGTGAGGTATCTTTATATACTGGAGGTGCATATGCCAAAAATATCTTCATTCTTCAATCAGCTGCTTTGTGTAAGCTTCTGTTTGAAGGAAGTGGTTGACACATTTCTCTAGAAGTAGTTCTGGAGGAATACACATGGCTGAAATACAACAGCGTGTACACTCCAGGCATTAGAACTGATTCTGATCCAACCTAAACACACCTCCTTACTTTGTTCCTGAAGTTTCTTGTGTTTTTTTGTATTTGTATGTCACCTTCATCAGATTTGTAATTCAAATATATTTCCTTTCTGTTTTCAACTTTTTACCTCAATGCCTGTCGGTTAGGTTTTTACTCTAAGAGCAGTTTTTGAAGCAGGCGCTCAATTATAGGTTTGTATATAGGTGCTCATTTGTTTAAAGAAATTAAAGGGAATTACATCAAAAAGAAGCATATTCATTAATTACTGTTTATTTAAATGGAATTCATAATAAGTTTACTCAATCCATCACCAAAAAACTAATCAAAACAAAACATGTATTTGTCATTAATCTCAAATTAAACAATTATGATTAAATGACTTTAAACTTAAGTCTGGTGTATCCCGCAATACTATGTTATTAGTTCTGATATTTTAGAGAAGATTGAGAAGTATGAGCAGGTTATATGTCCTTCAAACTCAAACTGAGTGAAGTAATTAAGTAAATGTTAAATGTGGCTAGAAAATGGAACATCATTCGTTTCTTTAAAGGCTGCACTGTTTCATCAATGCAAGTAGGTTATTGTTTGTTTGTTTTGGTGAATAATAATAATTAATAGTAAATAAGGGTTAACACACACACAATGTTTTCAGCTGACAATTCTTCATTTTTACTTCACCTTATGGTAACTACACTGTTAATGGCCCATGCAGATGGCAGTGTTTTGGTATTTTTGAGTATTTGTGGTATTTTAATGACCAGATGGGGGCAGTGCAGCCCGCAAAACTTTTAACAGCAGACTGACACTCTCATGCTTTACTTTTATTTAGCAATATGCATTGCATAATTGAGAAGAAATAAGCCCCAAAATACACAGATTAAATCATGTAAACAAAACAGCTTGATAGATTATTGATTTAGTTTATTTGACAAAAATCATACACACATTCGATGGTACAAATATAGTGCATTCATGAATGAGACTGTCCACCCAAAACTATCATTCTTCTGTTCAGGCTTTGATCACATCAAGGAAACAGGAATGCCACTCTGACTCCATTATGACCTGTTCTTCTTTTTATGAATGACTCTTAATCAAGACACCCAGACAACCTGCTGACAGGGGGAAAACAGCCTCCTGTGTTTGAATTACTGCTGTATTACAAGCCCTTTCTGTAGCAATGCTAATAAATGTCGCTGGCAGAGGAAATGATATCAAACAACACTTTCATTTGTTTACTCGGGCATTAAAAGTCACAATCATGTGAGGGATCCTTTTATATCTGTTTACCATTATGTTGATATACAGTAAAATTAATCACATAACAAGGTATCGATATAGGCTTACATATATTCAATCCTTGGAGACTCTAGTTAGAAGCCATAGACACACATTTCTATAAAAACAGACAGACACTGATTGTGTGGCAGAGAACTCTAGTGAGCAAACAGGTTCTTCCTTTGACCAGGACATATATAAATGTGCATAACGCAGCTGTTTCATTTATAGCAGTCCTGGACCTTTCAGATAAGGCCATTTTTCAGGTTGCCATCCATTAGCACAATAGACTTGCATCCATTAGGCTGCCAAACTCCCAGCATGCCTCATTTAAAGGGCCAGTGTACACGTTACTTCTGCTAGAGATCAGACTCAAGCACGTTTATGTACAAACCCAATTAAAAAAAAAGTTGGGACACTGTACAAAATGCAATTATGTGGAAGTTTCACATTTCAATGTTTTATTCAGAATACAACATAGATGACATGTCAGATGTTTAAACTGAGAAAATGTATCATTTTAAATTTCAAGGCATCAACACATGTCAAAAAAGCAAATGTCTGGGGACTGAGGAGACAATTTGCTCAAGTTTAGGAATAATACAGGCTTCTAGTTGCTCAACTGTCTTAGGTCTTCTTTGTCGCATCACCCTCTTTATGATGTGCCAAATGTTTTCTATGGGTTAAAAATCTGGACTGCAGGCTGGCCATTTCATTACCCGGATGCTTCTTCGACGCAGCCATGATGTTGTAATTGATGCAGTATGATTACAGTATGTGGTCTGGCATTGTCATGTTGGAAAATGCAAGGTCTTCCCTAAAAGAGACGACGTCTGGATGGGAACATATGTCGTTCTAGAACTTGGATATACCTTTCAGCATTGATGGTGCTTTTCCATATGTGTAAGCTGCCCATACACACACACTCATGCATCCCCATACCATCAGAGATGAAGGCTTCTGAACTGAGCGCTGATAACAACTTGGGTTGTCCTTGTCCTCTTTAGTCCAGATGACATGGCGTCTCAGTTTTCCAAAATGAACTTCAAATTTTGATTCCTCTAACCACAGAACAGATTTCCACTTTGCCACAGTCCATTTAACATTTTTTGACCTATAGAGTTTTAAAGAGTAAAAAAAAAAAATCTATGTAAAAAAAATAAATAAATAAAAATCAAACTTCAAGGTTGAAATAATGAATGAACGATTTTAATGACATAACTTCTTTTGTTGAAAAGTTGAAGTCTGTTAGTTTTGTTCAAATCAACTCTTGAGACATACTAATGCCAAAAATTTAAAAATGGTCAAAATTAAATGAGTTCATAATAGAGAAAAGGTAGAAGGGGATAAAGAGATGTGGGAGGCAGACAGAGAGAAACGATACTTTCCTCATGACCCCCTTCTCAAGGTCTCTGCTGGAGTCGGGTGTCCAAGATCCTCACCACAATCCAACGAGGCACTATAAATTCCACTCGGCCGCACCGGATGTGTTTCCCTCTGACGACTTTTACTGCGTTCCCACACACAGAGGTGGTAAAAAGACGATTGATTTATACACTTGATGATAAATACGGCAGGCTAGTCACAACGTGGCCAGTTTAATCCACCGTGGAGATGGAAACCAGGATCAGAGCTTTTATGGGCATCCAAAGGAAATGACAAACGCATGACCAGTGTTCCTGAACAAGTGCTATGAAGTAAAATGAATGTGTACGAGTGAAACGGGCTGAATAAGGAAGGATAAACATTAAAAAGGTGTCACACACAAGTAAACATCCAGGAAAGAAGGATTCTTGATTGTGTTTGTTCTGTATTATGATTGTTACTGTTAGGCCTGTATCTCTTTATAGACTCTTAAAGGGATAGTTCACCCAAAATTAACTAGATAAAAAAGTTTGTCAAGACAAACTTTAAGTTGGCTTGAGAAAGCCTGACCAGAAAGTTTGAAAAGTTTAGAAAGTTTGAAAAGTTTTGAAAGTTTTGAAAGTTTAAGAAGTTTAAAAAATACAGTGATAAACATATTGCTAAAATTACAAGCAAGTGAATACCATGTCATTAGCATGTTTAGCATAGTTGCTAGCATGTTGCTAGCATGATTAGCAAGTGACTAGCATGTACTTAGCATGATTAGCATGTTGCTAGCATGTCGCTAGCATGAGTAGCATGTTGCTAGGATGTCGCTAACATGTTTCTAGCATGATTAGCATGTTGCTAACATGTTACTAACATGTCGCTAGCATGTTGTTAGCATGATTAGCATGTTTCTAGCATGATTAGCTTTGGCATTATGAGTTTAAATTGATTAGCATCAAAGCTTGATTGAGTCTAATGGGATTTGGAGCTTTGGTCATCTGAACATCCTGTCAATGAAAGTCTATGGGATTTTTATTATTTTAATCTTCATTTTTATGAAAATCATAAGTCCAATCAGTTAGAAAAGATACAGCACACCCGGCGGGTATAGGCTGAAGAGCTGGGCTGAGTTTGGAGTCTGTAGAGTTAAAGGAGTAGCAGTTGCAAAATTTTGGGTCAGAAGAATTAGAAGAATAATAATAAGTTTAAATAGGATTTCAGTAAGTTGGATTTCTCAAGCCAACTTAATTATTCTGTTATCCTTTACTCTGATCAACTTTTCCTCCACTATAGCTATTATATTTTTTAACAAAGTTGAGCTCAGTGAAACCCAGTGGCATTGGCATGCCTATGTTTAATGAGATCAATTTTAGTCTGCTCCTCACACAAAGCTATATTATTGCTTTTTTCCATTTCGATTTTCCATTTATTGTATGAAAAATAAAATATGTATGCTAAATTGCCTTTGACAGGGAAAAAAAAAACGTTAACACTTTACTTAAAGGCTTATGTATAACACATTATAAAAATATTCATATTGTGCGTTGTAATGCATTAAATCATTTCATAAGTAATTATAACCAAACTTAAAATGCATTATAATATTTGAAAGTTTGTTCGTGAGGTGCATTATACTTTCTAAAGGTGTAACAATGAATAGATTTATGAGTATTATAACTGTGGTTACAATTATTCATAGGCATAAGTAATGCATTCAAACTTCTTTTATGATGCTTTATGTATAAAGGTGTTAGGTTAAAGTGTGACCATAACATCTAATGGGTTTGGTTGTATGAGGGTGAGGGAATACTGACTGAATTGTCACTTTTGAGTGAACTGTGGATACTGTGGTCCTTTTTAAATCATGTCATTTAACTCTGAGAATAATGTGGATTTCAGGTGTTCAGGTAAATGTAGGGCTCCACCCAGTTAGTGACGGAGAGGAATGTTAGAAAGCTCTTCTTGTGATTATAGTGTAGTGTTCATTTATTTGCTCCTGAAAGCACCATGGCTGATTCTGCTCTCATGTCTCTCTTTACTGCTGTCTGTCTGTTGGAGGTTTACAAACGTGTTTGGCAGGCTTTCCTCCTGGCAGCTGGGCACAATGGTTTGGCGTGCGTCTCGACCAGAATATGCTTCATTCTCCCAGAGCCAGTGTAATTCTAATTTATGTTCTCTAGGGATCCGTCATCTTCCCAATAAAAGCCATTTAACAGATGATTCCAGCTGTCTTTGATGGCATTCAAGTAGGGGCCCAGTCAGGGGACAAAATCCACCGACTCCTAGTTTTGAGTTTAAGGACCGTAAATGTAAAAAAAAAAAAAAAAAAAAAAAAAACCTTTTGGTTGCTTTTTCCATTTCACCTAACATTGTGTTACTGGTAATCTGCAAGCTTAGATTAAAAATAGCCGCATGTTAGGTCAAAGGTTAATAAGGGCACTTTTAATCCCTGTGCTGATTGGTTGACTCAGTTGCTTCCTGTTTGTGCAGCTGTGCACAGAAAGAGAAGATGGAGAGAATGAGAGACAGAGGCAGCGAGAGGACATGAGCATCGTGAAGGTGCAAACAGAAAGTGCGAGTCGTGACCCCTGAGAAAGAATAACATGCTCAGCTCAGGGTGAGGAGCAGATGACCTTCGACAAGCCCTTTGAGATGCAGTTCTCTCTGAAAGACATTAACACCTTTCATCACATTCCCTTTACACTGAGATTCTGGAGAGGTTTGCCATTCAACCATATTCAGTGCTGTATACATTACAAAGAGAATTTATTAGACAGCTGAAATCATTTTGAGTTCTCGTTTCATGGGGAATTACATCATTAATCTTTTAAGATAAAATATATGGTAACATTTTCTTTAGACATTGTGCTGACTATAAGTAACTTTGCAAATACATGTAAACTAGCAGTCATTAGAGTATTAGTAGACTTTATTTTTGATGCTCCCCAAAGGCTACTAAATATAAGCTTTAAAACTATAATAAAAAAAACTTTTTCAACATACAGTATAACTTGACATGTAGTTGCAAAGTTACTTAGATGAATGTGTAAAGTGGACTATTAAAAAAACAACAAAGAGCTCTATGTACTATAGAAACATAGAGTTGTGCTGCAGTGTTTTCCTTAGTCACTGACCAAACTAATGTAATCCAAGAGAAGATATCTTTGTTTGGAAAAAGTACTGTATGTGAGGACTGGATTATAAATTCATTTAAGATGAGAGCTGGATGCAGAGACTCAAAAAATCCTTAACAACACCAAACGTTTGAATAGCAGTGTTTACAGAACTGGGTAGATTACTAGCCTAATTATAAATGACATGATGAACACTGTTAGTAGCATCATCTAGTTACTCCAGTCAGGTCATGCATTCTGACTACTTTTTAGATTACTTTTAGATTATTATTTTATATATCTAACTTGCTTTCAACTTACCATATATATATATATATATATATCATAAAATGCATTAAACATTAACATTAAGCCAAGGTTTCCCAAACTGGGCTTAATATAACATCTGCAGTGGGGATGTTGAATGATAAAAAGCTTATAATTAATTAAATCATAAATCTGTGAAATAAAACTAATTTAAACACTATTATGAAATATACATATTTTATGTGATTACCCTCATGTTACTGTGACACTGTGAAATATTAACTTCCTCACAGATATTTCAAGTAAACATTTTATTTTAAGGGGCTGACAAAAGCATTAGGGAAGCCCCTTATTTTATATGTATAAAAATTAAAAGCATGGAAACAACAACAACATTACAGACAATTTCAGACTTCGTCAGACTTCCAGAATCAACAAGGCCACTGATAATGACAAAGACTTAGTACTTGCTCTGTTATGCATTTCATACATGGTCTAATTGCTTGAGAGCTTGTTTCCCCCCAAATTCACAAATTCAAATTTGTAGAAAAAAGATATATTATCAAAAAGATATTTTGAAATATTTGGAAAAACTTGAGGGTGAATAGTTGATGACAGAATTTTCATTTTTCGTGTGAATGATCTCTTTGACGTAAATGTGACGAGGTGCAGTTGTAGCTGTGGTCGGTTGGTGGCAGTGTGTGTGAGATATCACGTTCTCCCTCATCTCATGCTTACAGAAGCGTACAGGTGGTGCAAGTCAGGGCTCAACTGAACAAATGTGCATGTGTGTGTGACGGCGGCTCACATTACATTATCCTCAGAGTCTCAAAGGGTTAAGAGATGTCAGCCGCTGTAGTCATTAAGTCCTTTAGAAGTAGACTGTAAATCAGAGAAGAGACCTGTACAGCTGTTCCAGTCCTCCTCTCAACCCTCACTAATGTGTCCAGGTTTCTCTACACTGCTGGGGACTCAAACCTGAATACACACCAACTCACGTGATGGGGTGCGGGGAACATTTACAGTGTTCAAACTATCAACAGAATAACGGATTTGTGTCCCGTTATTTATATGAAATAAATGTCTCTTGTTCGTTCAACAAGTGCTGATATCACAGTATGAAATTCCAAAAT
The DNA here is from genome assembly GCF_023724105.1 of Carassius gibelio. Classification (NCBI taxonomy): domain Eukaryota; kingdom Metazoa; phylum Chordata; class Actinopteri; order Cypriniformes; family Cyprinidae; genus Carassius; species Carassius gibelio. Next base: position 5,649,851 of record NC_068373.1, on the reverse strand, counting down.
TGAATTTGTATTTTATTTGCCCGACAACTCTGTTCTGTTAATTATATAAGTTAAGTATATTGTTTGCACCAGTAAAAATGTCAGCCTGAATGCACTGTAAGTCGCTTTGGATAAAAGCATCTGCTTAATGCATAAATGTAAATGTAAAAATTGTCTGAAATATCTGAATAAAAACTGTGTTTTAATAATGCAGGTGTATTCATTTTTTAGTAATTGAGGACATTGCTACTCCTTGCCAAGATGCAGGAAATAAAAGCATATTTTTTGAAATAGTAACTACAAAATGGGCTGTTTCTAAGAAGCATACAGTACTAAATCTGGGACATAAGGAACTAGACACACGCATTCATTTTCTAAAAATTTTATTTTTCATCACACTTGCATCATTTTAAGAAATAAAACTGTATTGTACTATAAGCATGTTATATTCCTTTTTGTTTTTAGGATTCCCAAATTAGCTAAATCAAGTGGTATAATCCTGTAAAGCCTACTTTATCAAATCTGATATACAAATGTTACAAATTGATAAGCGAAAGCCTCTTATCTTTATGATTAAAACTTTACATTATTAAAAATGATTACCTGTGCTACTTCCCTGCATGGGTCTTTCCTCATCGTCCTGTTGTGCTCTCACTGCTGTGGACACTTAAGACCTTCCGATTATTCACCCGTTTCTCAGCTTACTCTGCATTGCTCATCCGTTCGTCTCATTGTCAATGAACACCGCATCTGGAAGCTCCTGTCTTGTGTCTCTCTGTCTGGCTGACAGACGCTCCACAATATGGGTTTATCAGCAATAGCACTGTCAGAGACTGAGGTTGTGAGTGTTACTCTGGATCCGTTGAAGACAAGTGGTTTGGACGTGTTTAGTGATTTTGGGTTTGGCAACAGCTGACCCTATTTTACACTTCACACTGAGCAGCAGTTTTATGGAAACACAGCGCTCTCCTTTTCACCCCTCCAAACCCAACACACACCGCAGGGACATCGCTCATTCTGTGGCTTGTGTGTGAGGCTGCAGATGCAGGGAACTTCCTGTGTGTGTGTGTGTGTGTGTGTGTGTGTGTGTGTGTGTGTGTCTGAGTCCTCACCCAACTCTCTCACTCATTAGAGCTCTGAATGAGCCACCTGTGTGTCTCAGTTGGGCAGTAACCCCATCTGACACCCCACTAATCTACTCAGAGAAAGACGGATACGAGTGAGATAGACAGAGACTGAGAAAGATAATATGATAGTGACAGATCATTTATCACAGACCGAGGAGAGGGATGGGTGTCCCAAACGATGTGCTCCTTCTTCATTATTGGACAATAATTGCACCCTGGGGTGTTCAGGTGTTTCTTTTTTCTTCATGAGGATATATTGTAACCATATTAAAGTTTATTTTTAGAAATTCAGACACTTTTATGTGTCATTGTCTTTTTTATCATTTAATCATCATTAAATCATCGTATTAAAAATGTTGTCATTCATTTATGCAATATTATAAAATTAGACAAATGTAATATTCATTAAAAAGTATCTAATATAGGCAGATTGATGTATGCAAACAACAACAAAAACATACAATTTGCATTCCTGCAAAATCCTTTTGTCTTTAATCCTCTTGAGTTGATGAAAACCACTTTGATAATGCGTGTATTATTATCATAAATCACATTTGGCCTAATTACTACAAGCAAAAACCACACTGAATGTCATCCGTTTATGCGAAATACTTTGTCAAATACAGTTGTTGATACATGAAACATGTTAAAATTAAAATAATGACAGTCTTTTTGTTTGTGTAGATTACACGGCTCTACTCCCACAGAAAATGTTGAAGTAATTGTTGTTTCAAGTGTTGGAGTTGTTTGAGTATTTGCCTCGGCTGTTCCCCGTCAAAATGCACTTCAGTCTAGTCCCACATTCAACAGGATTCAGTTATTTGACAGCTATGGGTCACTGCACTAAATAAATAAAGGGGAATTGGGTCAAAGCTGTTACTGGATTGTGGAATATAACAATGCTTAGCTGACCACTCAGCATCCGTTGCCTCAATTTGTTAAATGTCTGGGGTGTTTGTGCCACTTTTAGTGACATTGTTGACCCGGACCCTGGTTAATTCCTGATGCTGGAGTACCGGCAATAGGGTGAATTGGACTAAAACCAGCATGAACATTTAAGAGAGAGAGAGAGCGAGCGCTAAGGAAAGGGGGGAGGAGAAACAAGCGGAAGGATTGGTGAAGCATCTCACAATGAGCTATTGAGCAGATGTAAGTGCTCTCATTACGCAGATGTGGTGGGTGTATCTGAGCTGTGCGGCACAATCGCTCGCAGTGATTCTGTGTCGACTGAAGATATGGAGTTCATAGGGACAGAATGAATAATGTCTTGGACGAATCCCAGAACCCCTCCAGTGGGATTAAGGCCTCGGCGTGCATGTTAGAAGCTCCTTGTGCAGTGACATTTAGCTGCTGTTACCATGACAGCTATGACATCATCAGTCACCATACATAATGATAGACCAGATCTGTGCTTTCTTTAAATGACTTGTGCAATGCAGACAGCCATTAAATGTAGGTGTAAATAAGGGGCTGTATTACAGTTTTACGTTTCTTCTTTATAAGCTTCCATTTCTATCTAAGATCTTAGACAAAGTTCATATATGAATAATAATTGAATCTTTGAAAGATTGCAGTATGGTTTTCCGCTCCCAACATAACACTGAATCTGCTCTGGTTTAGATTGCTAATGACCTTGCAGCTGATGATGGCTTACAGTATACTCTGTTTCAATCCTCTCTGATCTAAGCTCAGCCTTTGACACAGTCCATAATATCTTGATCAACCGTTTAAAAAGCGTATGTTGGTATCAGAGATGTAGCTCTTGTTTGGTTTATTTCTTATTCGTAGAAAAGGTCTTTTTCAGTTGTGCTTGGAGATGCCTTCTCTTCTCGTGCTCCTTTATTTTGTGACTAATTTTGATCATATGGCTTTTTCTTAATATTGATGGTATTTTTTGTATTTTGTAAATGTACTTTGTAATGTAATTTATTGTAAAGCACTTTGTAGCTTTGTTTTAAAAGGTGATACATAAATTAATGTTTACTTACTCCCAGAGGTAACTTGGTTCTAAGAATTTTTTACACGAATTTGTATAAACACCAAATATGAAAAACACCCCTGAAAAACTGCTTAAATCAAATCGACTACTTCTTTTACTATTTTTGGTACTATTATATCTATTGTACACTGTGCACACTATGCAAATTTAGTAAATACATACAGTATAATGTAATGCATTTGCCAAAACATCCAGTATACAATGCATGGAATTATGTTTCCCATGATGCCATATGAGCACTCTCTGATTTGAGTACTGGAACTAACTGTATAAAATAAAAATCTCTAGATACATTAATATTAATTAACACCATACTATAGAATTAGGGATTTGGTTTAGGGATGATAAGCAAAATTTACTGTCATAAAATAGAAATATAAACAGTAGTTAATGCCTTGCATTTTTTCTGTTTATCTCTTTTCTGTCAGTTCTCCCTCCTCAAGCAGGATTGTTTTCTTTAGTGCCGTTCATGTTCATTAAGTTCATTTAGCAGAAAACTCAGGTCTATAGCCCAAAAGCCAGGGCCTAATCAAGCCAAAATCTAAGTACTTTTTACCTTCTACGTTAAGGAAGTATGCCTATTAAGAGGCAGCATGCACCTGTGTGAATTTGCTACACCCCAAAGCCATACATCAATGTATTTTGAATCATTACCTTAATAGCAAAGCAGATACAATGAGGCAGTTAGTTGTAAGTACAGTTAACTAACAGTCTTGTGGATGAACTGTTCATGAAGGGATGCTTACATCTAAAAGGGACCCAAATGGCATTTGGAATTAGCCCACAGACAACCTTGGCTTTTTAATTTCCCATGATAACCTTCACTGATGATGTGCATTCATCCAGATCCTCATGTCAGCCCCATTGGGCCACTCCAAGCACTGCAGATGGGTGGGAGTTAATGCTCGGAAAACAGGAACTCCCTAATCAACATCAGCCGTGTGCAGCACCAAACAGAGGTCTCATTCAGCACCACTCTTAGATTGACTTGATGGGTATTTAACATATAATGTGTTTATGGACATAAAATGGACATAAAAGCATCGCATGCGTGGAACTGAAAAAGAAAGAAAGAAAGAAAGAAATAGAAACAGCTACATTTTGGATTATGTCACACAAGTATTGCAACAAAGCTTTTTAGGAGGGTTAGACACCCAGTAAGTGCTGCTGTTTGAGTGGTCTGCACATTTCATTTCACTGCGACGTTCAACAAGAGTTTATTTTGAGTACAACATTAACAAGATCCAGAGCGCATTGGCTGTAAATACAAAGACAACATTTATTAGACTGTCTCACCCCAGACATAAACAAATTTAAGTGACAGTAACAGGTGGAAATAACAGAGACTTGTGGAGTTGACACTGTATAAGTGACCGCTTTACACAGAGAGGAAACACATGCAGCCGAGAGACTCTGTAATCTGGTGTAAAGCTGTTAGTGCTGCTGAAACCAAATCTGTGTCTACAGAGCAAGTCTAAAGCAATCAGCAGCGGAGGTGTGGATTAGACTATCCAAACTGGAACAGAGTCCTGCCTGACGCTCACACACACACACACACACACACACACACTAGAGATGCAAAATGAAGAGAATAATACATTTGCATTTGTTATGTCTGGGGAGAGACAGTCCAATAAATGTTGTCTTTGCATTTACAGCCAGTGCACTCTGGATCTTGTTAGTGTTGTACTTAAAATAAACTGTATTTAAGTTTCACTGCCTTCTGAAGTAAGCACAAACAGCACTCTTGTCTCATCTGCAGCGTTTCTTATAGCTCCAGTTCTTCCACCATTTCTGTAATAAGTCCTCCAGCACGAGAGATCATTACATTCCCATTAAAGTTGAGTTAGTGTGTAAACTGAGCGCTGGTCCTGTTCATGTCTTGTAGCACCTCATTGAGCTCTCAGGACCCCTGCGCACACCCGGAGACAGCAGGGTCACGCAGAGGGTGAGACATTTATGAGATTTGCTCTGGATGGCATTTCTCCGGTAGACAACAGGCAATGCACCTCAAATAAAGAGCGGCGAGGTATGTTTTCTCAAAGACATTTCTCATTACTCACATGGACTTCTGTGGAGTTTGTCATTTATTCATTGGATGGAAAAGAGAAGCAGGAACTTTTCAGAATATCTTGCATGTTCCATAAAAGAAAGTCTGTTTCTGTTTTTGTTTAAAAACAGCCAAATCTATTCACCAGTCACCGTCTGTCAATCAATCACTGCCACTGATGATTTTAGCTTCATTAATAAGGCAATCTTTTCATATGTCAAAATATGATATATTTATAGGATTTGTATCATCATAGTTATGCTTTATTAGATGTGCTTGCCATGACAGATTTCATTGGTTGTTTTGTTTGTAATACAGTTAATAAAGTGTTTTTGAATATGTTATAAAACCATAATTACTCTTTGTAAATTTTGTGTGACCATTAAATGACCATAACATTGAAACATGTAATAATACACAGATCTACTAATGTTTGTGTCTGCTGTGACTTTTTGTCTTATTTGTATTTTTTCTGACTGAGAATCTCCACCCATTACGTTCATATGAGCCACTCAACCAAAGACTATAGAATACCCTAAAACAGTATAATACCCTGTAAAATAGCCTAATAATAGATTATTTCTTAAAGAGACTTTGACTCGATTACCTGGAGAAGATTCTCCATTTTACATGAAAAAACAATCATCATTTAGTTTGATAAGTAGTTTTTTTTTTTTTTCACAATGTCAAACATTTCAGTTTTACTATCCCTGTAGGGACATTTGATGCCCACAACGTAGGAAATACCTGGACCACACAAATGTTGTTTTTCCATGTTTTAAGGGGACTTTCTATAGACAATGATTGTTAAACTGCACAAAATATACAGTATATTATATCCCCTAACCATAAACAAACATTCTGAATTTTCTGAAAACATGATTTATAAACTGTTTTCCTCATGCGGACCAAAATTGTCCTGGTAAGATCAAACATTTCAGTTATCACTATCATTGTGGGGACATTTCGAACCACACACACATACACACACACACTGAAAACTATTTAATAATAATAAATGTACCTGATCTTGTTATAGATGTATACCACAAATAAAAGCTTCTCTTGTTTTTTAAAATCTTTTTTACAAGATGTGCCAACTTAAAATAAAAGTAAAAAAAAAAGAGTCCAGTGATTATTATTATTTTTTTAAATGTGATATTTATTCAGAAGCCCTCAATAAAAAAATTTAATACTAAGCCACGTTTACAGTTGATACTCATAAAGTATTATTCTTTTTTTGAAAAATGTTTACCCCGAAATCAAACCTTACTTTACACATGTACAATCTTTACAATGTTTCAAAGCAAAGAAAGGAGGAAAATATATAATGGAACAAAATAAACATTTAAAGATATACATAATTTTTCATTGAACAAAGTTAGAACATCTCATTTTTATCAGAGATTGTTGGACAAGCGGAATATTAAGCACATGCCTTGCAGCATTTAAAAAAAGCTGCTTAATAGGACAGACGTTCCTGCGTCCTCCTTATCACTTCCTGTTACCCACCAGCCTTTGCAAAAAGCTTAGAAATGCCGAGTGCCGTTCAAATTTTTAGCCAAAACAGTATTGCACCTTTGCCATGAACAAGTGACCTGCTCTTGTAACATATCAGACGTGCTGACCTGAATACCCTTGTCCCCTACACAACAAAACACCTTTGACCTTCATTTGGGAACATTAATGACGTTTCTCCAGGTTTAAAAGGAGATTGTAACCAGCCTGTGTGACTTACAGTACAGGCAGATCCTTAGATAACATGCATGCTTAACTTATGCTAAGTACATTCACCACTCTATCCAGTGCCCTCTTGTGTCAAAACTGTCAAATATAAAGGCAGAGTACAAAAAGTCACACACACAAACTCACAAACCTTTTTATATAAACCTTGCTCTGAGTATGTTTTTGTTTCTTTAATAAACAAATTTAAACAAATCCTTACATACTACATATCAGTCATACTGGAAATATGTCAAACTATTAATGGGGAACAAGTCATAAGCATTACTGCCTATTATTAAAAAAAAAAAAATTGAAAATTTTATGTATAATTCACATTTGGCATTCTGATCTAATAATGAGGGAAGAAAGACAGAGCTACTTGTTCAGTCCTCACACCAAAAATGAAAGGTCAAGTTGTGTGCATTGCATTGTGGGATACAGAATTCCATGTTCTATGTATACTGCACATTTTGACATAGTAAGTCACCCATGTATTCTATACATATAGAAAAATATGGATGCTGTGTACAGTATACATACTATATCCTGCAGCAGTAAGAGAAGTATGCTACTCCAAGCATATAGCCACATGCATGCTTTTCAGTCACTCTGCAATAAGCAATGACGAGGCCAAATGTGGCAATGGGCCTTGCAGGGCTGAAGCTGTTGTTAATGGGGTGGAAAGAGGTGAAGGTCTGACTGTAGCTCAAGCCATATGTATGTTAGTACGACACCTTTGGGTCAAATAGATCACAGACATTTTCATTACAATCTATTGGTTTGTAATGAAACAGTAACACTGTAAATAAATAAACATTAATGATAAAAAACAACATAATAAAAACACTTACAATACAGTGAAGATTGCATAATCAGAAATGATTATTTTTGGCACAAAAGAAGAACACTATGATTCTGTGAGCCTTTGAAACAGTGGATGCTCCTTCATGCGTGGATGTGATTGTCCCTCACAGTGAAAACTGAGTGCACGGAGCACACTCTGACTGTACACCAACTTCTCTATCAACGCCAGCGGTGCCTAGTGCTCTAACAACCCCTTGCTTTTAGTGCCCTGACCCTGGAGTACTAAGATAATCAATCAGGTGTATTTCACCATGAACAGAAATACCACCTTCGATGGGTGCTAAAGTTAAAAATGCAGTAAAAATGTCGATAAACAAAGAAATATGTACATACAGTGCAGGATGCATTGGGAAACAAAATGCATCAGATACAGTAATAACACATGTCGGAATTATTTTTCTTTTTTTTTCAGCCATTTTAAGTGAATCTCACAAATTAGGCCAAGAACAAACAAAAAAAACTATGTCCTGGCAAGACCTTCAAATTTTCATTGCTGTAACGAGAATGACATTGTGCTTAATGCTTCAGTTTAAATTGTCCTAAATTCTGGCTTCGTGACATCTTCCTGATTTTCATGTGAAAAATGACCTTGGCATTTCTTTATGAGATTCTTGCTTATACTTTCCTTAGTTGTAGACTAATTTCAAAATCTGATTCAATTTAACCACTAGTGTCAAATTTGTAGAACTACACACACACACACTTTGTTTTAACATTAAAGTGTTTCGAGTCTGCAAACATAAGGGGAAAAAAAAGGTTAGGAGTAAAAAAGTAAGACATTAAAGGAACAAATAGCCAAAGTGCAGCCGATGAACGGATGGTGCCCCGTGTAACCCTTCTCTCACTGACTCCTCTCTCACTGTATCAGCAGGCTGTGTGCAGTGCAATGCAGACCTCACAGAAACCAACAACTACTATATCACTCACTTGTACAAAAATAAATCCATCAGAACAGGGTAAGATAAGCCTCTGTACATTACACTTATATAAAATAGCTTTGAATATTTACATATAGACAACAACAAAGACAACACACACACATTAAAAAAAAAAACCTGTCCTGTACAATATACACCTGAATAAAAAGACATGTTAAGAGGTACTGAAGTGTATGGCTTGATAGGAAATAATTCCCAATATATATACATAAATGAACTTAATATATATTTATAGATCTAAATGTACTTAAATATCCCTGGAATCATGAAAGTGACGTGCAGAGAGCGCCCCCACACCACCGCTGCCTACAACATGGCTCGAGTCTTCATAATCTCCTGCCATGTTCTCCAAACCAAGAGGTTTGCTTTGGTGATCGAAGATCAGATAATGGTTCATATCAAATTAGATCCACAATAAGTCAACCTCAGAATAGAATTAGGACCATAGATAAACTGCATCTACTGTAAGGTATCGCTAGGAGGAGCATGCACATATCTCCCCGGAGTAGACAGAGTTGATGGGTATGAGGGTGGTAATCTACTTCCTGGTCCTCTCTGAGAATGCCCTGTCTCTTATTAGCAGTACGACATCTCTGACTTTGGACTAAAGACAACTCAGTAGTATACACAGACAAGCAAGTCCAGTGCTAACAGAGGATGGACATCCCGTCTGCAGTGAGCAGCTGGCCACTGTTGGGGTCGTAAGTGCCGGCCAGGTAGTACAGGTCATGATAGCTCCCATCAGACTTCCTGTTGTGGGTCAATCGCTCGTATTCCTCAAGTGTGACCACCTGACACTTATGAGAGATTGTCTGGACATCGTTTTCATCCTCATGGCATGACTGGTACAGGGCATGCTAAAAGCAATGAAAAAATATATAATTCACATTTCCTCTCGCTTACCTGCTAACATTTTCATAATATCAGCATTCATGAATGGACTGTCAAAAATTGACATGAGAACAAACACTGAATAGCTCTACTAACTTTAATTATTACCTGGGTGCAAATTTGATGATTTCTACAATGCTAATGAATGCTAATTATGTTTGATGACTGAATCGAAGGTTCTGCATGACTTAAAAAATACAGATAAGCAACTTCAACCAATATTGTATAATTTTCTAATTTGCGGTACTGATTTATTCAGTACAACTTAGTAACTCTAGGCTTAATTTAACAGTTCAAATTAAATATTTATAGCATAATCATCAAAATGTCCATTGTGCAGTCCCTCCAGAAAAACGCGATTATGCGATCGCTTGATTTAATGCATAAACAGCCAAAGGCCGCATATTTATGTGGGGTCGCATTTTTTCAAATACGCCACTCTTTTGCAGCATAAATTGCCGATTTCAGAAAGCAAAATATGCGGGGCTAGCATGATTTCATAATCCCTGTATTTTCGTTGGAAAAAACTCACATATATATTAGCAGAAAGTTGAAAAATGTTGCGTTTACTTCACACAAGTAAAGCTCCAGTTTCCCCCTATTGCCTTGGGAACCTTATGAAGTGACGTAATTACGTGACGTGAACATCATCTGCAAACTCCGCGGTGAAACCAGGGTGAAACTTAAAGCTCGCAAATCATTCGTATTTGCCAACAAAAATAAGCGCAAAAGAACGCGCGAAGCAGTTTCACGATTTGTTACATGAGTGGAGCCAAATTATTTTGCGAGAACTTGCGAAAACTGCGGTTTGATGAAATAGACAAAAAAAACTTCTCACTAGGTTACTAACACTGTTGTAGTTTCATTCAGAAGTTGAATGAAACTTTACAGTTGTAAGATTGCACTTTTCTGTTACAGAACAGTACCAAAAACTAACAGTTGTAATTACATTAGTAGTATGTAAAATAATTTACGTTGCAGTAAGAGATTGCAACTTAAATATTCTGTGATTTAGTATGCTTGCATATCATAGGAAGTAATAAGAAATTACTATTTACATTAAGGTAGTAGCCTAGTGAGAAAAAGGTGTTGGGGGAATCAACCTTTTTTCTCTTTTTTATCAAACCACAGTTTTTGCAAGTTCACGTGATTTCATCGCATAAAATTGCAAAAATATCCCGCATATTCCATCGCATTTTTCAAGAAAACGTGCCGCAAAATCAAGGATTTTTGCCCGCAACAATCACAAAAAAAAATCCGCGTTTTTCTGGAGGGACTGATTGTGACTGACAGTACACCATATGTTTGATACTTACTTTGCCATCACGATGTCTCTTGCCTAGCTTGGTCTCTTCAGGGTGGTAGAACCACTGGACCTTCACAACCATGCTGCTCTGCCATGACTCCCAGAAACTCTCAATGCGGCCAATTAAAGGCAGATGAGGCTGCCCAGTCGAAAGGAACACAGCACAATCTCCCACCCGGACCATGTCCTTGCCACGCACTATAGCCTTGTAGAAAAGCTTCCGGGCCTTTCCCTTAAATCCACGGCGCTAATGTAATAAAGAGAGCTTCAGGTTTTTTGCAGATGTTTGCATACGACAATTATTTAATTTACTGTGAAGCTTAGGTGAAAAGATCACCAAACGCTAATCAGATATTGCAGGGGTCACCAAACTCGGTCCTGCAGAGTTTAGCTCCAATCTGCCTCTACACACCTGCTTGGAATTTCAATGAAACCTAGTAAGATCTCGACTAGCTGGTCCAGATGAGTTTTATTAGGGTTGGAGCTAAACTCTGCAGGACACCAGCCCTCCAGGACTGAGTTTGGTCACACCTGAGCTATCATTTGCACTATAGTTAGCCACCCACTAAACAGCTTATTAAACATAGACACGGATTAGAAACTCCATTGGCTGGGCCATGGAGTGCACTGTGTTGACATTAGTAACTACGTATAATGGTTAATACCAAACCAAACCACAAGCCTTTCTATTTATACTCAGAATCTAAAAAACAAATGGAAATACACTTTGGGATGACTTGTCATTGATGCTGCAACATTCAATCAATGGGATCCAATGGGATCACCAGTTACTAAATTAATGAGCGAAGCAGTTATCTTTTCAACACTGACTCACTTGTGTGGGGTTTCCTGACCACCTCCACAGCTGTCTAGATGGCAGGATGGGTGACACTCTGGGTTTGGTCTGGTCTGATAGAAGCCGTTGCCTCTTAACCAGATCTTTAGAGGTTTTGGAGAGTGAACTGGGACACTCTTTCCTCTTCTGTGGCTTGCTGTTAGTACTGTGGCTGCTATGCCTACCTTTGGCACTGGACACTGCCACAGCTTTGGCCACAAAGGAGTGCCGTGGGGGTCCCACATGGGGCTCAGTGGTCTGGAGCAAAGAATGGTGGGGGGTCAAGCAGCTTTGGAGTAACAGTGTGGAGCTTTCTTCATCCTCTGAGCTGTAAGATGAGTCATTTTCAGAAGAGCATACACTTGAACTCGAGAGAGAGCCTGAGCTGGAAGAGCTGGAAGAACCGGAGGAAGACGAGGAGACTGAGATGCGAGAGAGAAAACGGCCAGCTGTTCTCATACCTCCAGAAGCAGGAGCAAGTGCTGCACGGCCAGTCCTCCTTTCTACATCTTCCTCTTCTTCATCCATGTCTGAATAAGAGCTTTGGCAGTCCCTGTGGTAGCCTAGGTTCAAGTCTCCATACTCATTCATGCGCAATGATGGAGAAGGCTTCCTCTGGACTGCTGTCCCTTTTAGCAGGAGCTCTGCTCGTGAGCCATCTCTTTTCCTGTTGTCCTTGACCAGCAGAACTGGGTGTGAATAAGCCTCAGTCCTGGGCAAAGCACCCACCCCATTGGAGCCAAATCCTGAGGCTCCCAGCAACAGGAGAGCCTTACTGTTTTTAGTCTTTGGAGATGTTACTCCTTCATGATCCAATTTGACTAGAAATTCGTCTTTTTTCCCCCGAGATGGTGGTGTTGGCTCCTCAGTCCTCTTCTTTTGACCATAAGAAGTGTTCTTGCCCTCCAGTGAAATCCCAGATGTCTGGCTGCCAAAGGATGAATAACCATTAGCTATGCTGCTAAAGGAGTCAAAGGAGCTACTGCTAAAGAGGCCTTTGGTTGTTGTCATTGTGGAGACTGAAGTTCGAGAGGATGTTTCTGCCACCCTGCCTTTCAAAGCCCTCTTCGAGGCTGAGCCATTTAGCTGAAAAAAGTTAACAGGCATTCTCTTCCTGGATGCAGCCACTGATGGCCATGTCACAGCAGGCGCTGAGCTCTTGGCTGCACTGTCTGAGAGAGACTGTTTTAGCCCTGAACCTTTAGGCCTCCCTGTAAAGAAATGTTAAACATTTACAACATTTATGGACATTTCTCGGATCATAGGCACATTTGTAAAGCTGTCTAGATAGGCAACCTGCTACTGAAGGTATTGAGACAAAGAATAAAATAAGTCATACCTGGTCTTCTGACGGGCTTCTCCTGAGCTTTCAATCTGCCTTTATTTGCCATTCTTTCACTCAGAGTCTTGTTTTCCCGCATGGAGCTATTTTTGTGAAGCTGCCCCTCAGAGACGAGTGCGGGACTCTCATCAGCACCTGAAAGGGCAGAGGAGGTGTCATTGTTTTTTTTATTGACCTTTACAATGCATTTCAAATATATGTTAAGTCTAAGAATCAATGATAGAAGCTCAGTTACAAATCCTAGTGAGCTACCAACCTAGACAATGTTCTGAGGGACCATATGAGACAATGGGACACTTCTAAGATACTTAGTTATGGCTAAAATCTAAGGCAGCATGTATTTATCTATTCCAGATATGGCAATCCCATTAAATACAAGTGAACATTCAGCAAGACTGGATTGAATCTAAAGAAATATCAGTATAGACTTCAACCCAATATTTCTTTCTACTTTGTATTTATGTGTTTAGTAGAATATCGCTTTGTTAGCTAAGCATGTACTAATGCAAAACACTCCAGAAATCCAATGTGAATGTTAGTCAAATCTCAAATGACAGGAGGAGTTTTTTTTTTTTTTTTTTTTTTTTTTCAAAAGCACAACATGGTTTTTCAGATGAAGCTGGTTAAAGGGATACTCCACCACAAAATTAAATTTAGTCATTTATCACTTACCCCCATGTCGTTCCAAACCCTTCAAAGCTTTGTTCGTATTTGGAACAAGATATTTAAGATATTTTGGATGAACACTGGGAGGCTTGTGACTGTCCTATAGACAGCCAAGTAAGTTACACTGTCAAAGTCCAGAAAAGTATGAAAGACGTCGTCTGAATAGTCCATCTGCCATCAGTGTTTCAACCGTAACTTTATGAAGTGACGAGAATACTGTTTTTAAGCGAATAAAACAAAAATAATGACTTTATTCAACAATTCCTTTGTCAACAGTCTCCTCTGTGTCTCTCCACATCACTTAAACTACCTATTTTTGTTTTCTTCACTTACAAACAGTATTCTCGTGAATATGGACTATTCTCACGATGCTTTTCATACTTTTCTGGACTTTGATAGTGTAACAGTAGCCCCCCGGTTTTCATCCAAAATATCTCAAATTGTGTTCCGAAGATGAACAAAGCTTTTATGGGTTTGGAAGAACATGGGATTAAGTGATTAATTACAAAAACTTTATTTTGGGGTGGAGTATCCCTTTAACTGCTGATAAATCTATTCAAGATGCCTTTTGGGGACCATCACCCAAATCAACAAATGCTATGTTTGTCTTCACTGCAGGGTAGGACGCCGTCTGTTTAGACAGCAGACAGAGGTAGCTGACTAGGTTTTATAACAGAGTTAATGACAGATTCTAATCAGATTGTGAGGTAGAAATGTAAAAAACAAAGTGGGACCTACATTGGATTTGGTAATCGGGAGGGAGAAAGCGAATATTGGCGAGAGAGATCCACCCTCTATCTCCATCATCAAACTCCACCATAACCCCACCAGGTTTACCTTCACTACCACCTAGAAGACCACCTGAACTAGTTAATTAAATGTAAACAATTTACAGTAGTTCTTTAAACCTTGAATTGTTATGTGCTAGTTAGGAAAAATAAAATGATGTCTGTGCCTCACCCCTTCGCACAAATCCCGGGTAAAGACATCGTGAGCGCTCACTCCAGTAAGCACACACTCTAGTCCCTTCTTTTAGCACAGCCTCAGTGTCAGGGCGTACGTCCAGTACCTAACACACACACACACACACACACAGGAACAAACTTTTGTCAGGGAATGCCAGTGAAAGTGGTTTCGGACTCCCAAGATGATAAATGACACACACAGAAGTCAGTCAGTGAGGCTCTTCTGAATGCAGCACTTATCTCATGCCAGCATGTTAGGGCTGAAAGCCACGAAGCGGAGGTGTGGTAAACACTAACTTGCTGAGTAATAATGAGAAGTGTGTGAATGGAGCGACTGTGATTGTAGGTTTGCAGCGCTTCTCTGTCTAACACAGCGCCTAGATCCCCCCATTCAGCTCAAACCCCTTTCAGGTTTCTTTAATTCACTGTTGCTATGGTAACAGGTTCTCTCTGACTGAAGGGATGTGAAGCTGGACAGTGGTGCGTGTAGATTGGTGTCAAAGGGACATGGAGGAGTGGAACACTCTGGAAAGTGGAAGTTCAGTGTAATTAGAGACAGCTGCTGCAGAGCGTTTACACACAGCTGAATAACAAGTGTGTGTGTGTGTGTGTGTGTGTGTGTGTGTATGTGTGCTGGGGGGGGGGGGGGGGGGGGGGGTTGAAGAGAGAGACAGAAACCCAACTAAAATTATTATTATTTTATTTATTTATTTATTTTAAATAAACGTATGAACAATATATAATGACTATCTTTGCACCGACCAGCTTTTTCAATGGATAGAGCAGATTTTATGCTTTGAAATCATGTAAAGACAAATTTGTGAATACTATTAACCTGTGAACCGTTACCCACGTTTTTGAAGATAGATATGAATGTGCATGATACAAACCTAAATTTTTATAATTCATGACTGAAAACATTTTGTAACATGATTTTGATGTGACATTTACATGGTAATGCAATGTCTGATTTTAAAATGGGTTTTAAAGGATGAATTTTGAGATTTTACGTTTTCAAGTGATATATAGCTTCTGATGATTTCTAAAATGTGATAGAGAAAAAGGCAACGAGGAAGTCTTTTTTTTAAACAAAGGTCAAAGCTCCTTTTGTAATGTAGATTTCTCAGGGTGCACTCTTGTCATAAATTCATCTATTACTTTTCCTACATAATTTTTAACAAAAAATATTGGTATAATATATATTTGGGAGTCTTAGACCTTTCCAACGATATATAGTTTGTCAAGATTAGATTAAATTTGATTGTAATATAGTATAGTCAACGTAGGTGTCCCGTATACGGGACGGGGTGACATTTAACAGGTTAAAATGCTGAATTTGAGCTATATATAATGTAAAAATTATTAAATCAGTATTTACTTTATTCATAGCACCACTCTTCTTTGCAGAAGTGCTCAAGTTCATTTAAATTTGATGGTGACTGTTTGTGGACTGCAGTCTTCAAGTCATTCAATAGATTTTCAATGGGGTTTAAGTCTTGACTCTGACTAGGCCATGCAAGGACATTCACCCCTTTCTCTTCAAATGATGTATGCTCAGTTTTGCTGTGTGATTGGGGTCATTGTCATGTTGGAAGGTAAACCTTCTTCCCACTGACAACTATCTGGCAGAGGGCAGCAGATTTTCCTCAAGAATTTGACAGTATTTTGCCCCGTCCATCTTTCCTTCTATCCTGACAAATGCTCCAGTCCCTGCTGCAGAGAAATAGCCCCATACTGTAACAGGATATTTCCACTTCCATGCTTTACTGTAGGAATGCTGTTATTTGTATGGTGAGCTGTATTGTATTTCTGCCAGACATACTGCTAGGAGTTGAGGCCAAATAATAAAATTTTAGTCGCATCTATCTCAGAATCTTCAAGGTACATTTTAGCAAAGCTCAGTCGTGACTGCAATGACCACTCTTTGTCATAAATTCCTGCAACTGCTTCAGAGTTGATTTAGGTCTCTTGGTCGTCCTCTATAGCCAGTTTAGAAGAACTATTCCTTTAAATACAAAGCCTTAAAATCCAATGCTCATGGTCCAAAATGCTGAGGATATTGTAACACTTAACTATCAGTTGATTGCATGTGTATATGGACCAACAATTATAAAATAAGGCTTTTGAATTGCACATAAAAGTCCAGAGTGTACAGTCATTTGTAATGGTGGCTGTTGAGGGAAATATCGATTTGCTCTGCTGGCACATTATAGAAGTTTGCTGTGGGATTTCAAAAGATATGAGGTTGCTGGAAGGGCCCAGTGCACACTGAATAAAGACGTGCTGTGTACAGGACTCTAAAGGAGGTAGATGTGATGGTGTTCTGGCTGCTAAATAGTGACAGACGTTCATCACCAATTTTGACGGGATGCACTTTCTATTAACAAAATGAACAAAAATCAACAAACGGTCAGTAAAAAGAGATGTTTACATTTCTGAAAACATTGATCTCACTCTCAAAATTGTATTTTGTGTTAATGTTATATGAATGTTACATAATATTTAATTCCTTTGATTTATGTGACTTTCTAGAAATAAACATTAAATAAACATAATATTTGATGATAATAATGAAAAACTAGATATTTTACTTAGCAAGATCTAGCTTAACCAATGTTGGTTTGTAGTAAATTTCACAATGGAAAAAAAAAACATTATTTTTTATTTAATATCAATTAAACATTATTTGGGGCATTATTTAATTTCATGTTATACAAAATCTAATCATTCATACAACAACAAAAACATGGCATTTCTTCCCTATAAAGCGTTAAAGGTACTGGGACACCAAAGTGTACCGTCTTCGTGGAAAGTGTCAAAGAAGTGCATGAGATGTTTGCAGATGTAAGTGCAGTCATGTACGTGAGTAGTTGTGAACAGGGGTAGAGAAATGGTGTGGAGAAAAGCAAATTGCTTGCTTGAAACAGGACTTTAGGAAATTGCATTGTATATTGGGATCTCAGGAAAGAGGACATTGTTTTGTGCTGCTCTGTAATGGAAGAGGGGATTTTGAAGGATGTGGTGATGTGTGTGGGTCCTGAGAGGCCAAAGCTCAGAGCGTAGGAAGGTTTGTTTGCTGTAAGTGGGAAACTCACAGCTTCCTGCAAGAGTTGCTCCAGGGAGTAGATTCTGGGTCGGTTTCCTCTCTCCCCATCGATAACAATACTGTAGCTGAAGGGAGAGAGCAGAAAGTACAAAGGAGTTATTTTCAGTGGTGTGTGTAATGCTTGGCCATAGGTGTCAAACTCCTATGGAGAGATCACTTTCATTGGCTGTGTCTGATTTTTTTCAGTGACACTAGTTTTAATGCTGAACAGAGGGTTTAGAGGAAGTGATCCAGGCTGACTTTTGCAACCAACTAAGGGCTATGGGAAACTAGTGGGTGATAATCACTGTTCATTTAACTGTGGTAGTGAGCATAATCCTGTTGGGGAAATGTCAATCAACATGTCTTGGTGCAAAACAGCAACAGGAGTTTACGATACCTCCCAAAAGCAAGAATAGTGTCCAGTGTTGTATCTCTGCTCCCTGTGACTCAAGTCGTAGAGCTCAGTCCTGCATTGGTGCGACCCTGTGAGTTCCTTGTCTGTCCTGTCTCAACCACAAAGGTGGCCCTTGAGCTCTCAGCCTGTCCTGTCAAGGCCATATAGGCCATCTTCAAACTCTTAGCCTGTCCTGACACGACCATGAAAGTTGTTCCTGTATTCTCTGAATGTCGTATTACGGCCACAGGGGCCATTTCTAACCTCTCTGTGTTCTTAATTACAGTTCCGTCTGCTCCGCCTCTGTGGCATTCAGATCCACCATGTTGGGTTCTAGTTCAGACTGAGCCATCTTGGTGGTCCCCTGCACCATCAGCTATGCTGAAGTGCTCTTAAGCTCCATTAGCTCCACCCTGGTGACCCTCAGCTCCACCTGTTCCACCCTGGTGGTCTTCAGCTCTGCCCTGGTTTCCTGCTCTGCTGGCCATGCCTTGGTCACCAGCTCCTCTAGCTCCACCCTGGCTCGCCAAGCTGCTGCAATCTTCTCTCCTACTTCCTGTCCATGGGCCTGGCCCTCTATCCCTCACCCTGTTCTGTCATTGCTCCACTTAAGTCTGTTCTTGTTAAGGAGCATCTGGAAGCCACTCCTTAAGGGGGCTGTGTAACGATTCCCAGCTGGGGTGCTCTTGATATCCACCAGAGGGCACTCCATCCCATACCTTTGCCACTCTATCCTGGACTGCCTTCCCCATAATCCTTTGCACACCCTCATCAGCACTTATTGTGTGCACCTGTGTCTTGTTAGCCTTGTTAACTCACTTTATAAAAGCCTGGTTCTTTGTCATGCATTGGTAAGTCTTGTATGTGTCTGTATTGCTATTCTAATCCTTGTTTCCTGGGTTTCCTGTGTCTTGGTTCCTGGTTTTGTTTCCCTGTCTGTCTTTTGGATTACCCTTTGCCTGGGTTTTTCCCTGTTATTGCTTGGACTGAATCCCTGTGTATATGACCTTCTGCCTGTTTCTGGATTTTGCCTTTGGATTACCCATCAATTAACACTGCTCTTGGATCCTCAACCTTCATGTCCCTGTGCAGTTTCATGACACCTTGCTTGTTTCTTGTTAAAATTCTTGTTGGTCAGTATTGACTGGGACTTATTTTTTTATGAATTTGTTCCATTTCACTGTACCATATTTAAACCATATTACCATATTCTGCATAATTCCAGATATGTCTTTTTCCCAAATAATTAAAAATGAGTTAAAAAAAAAAAATATATATATATATATATATATATATATATATATATATATATATATATATATATATATATATATATATATATATATATATATATAGGAGTTTGTGGGTTTTATACAGTACACATACACATCAGGTGACTCCAGGGATTGCAGACGAGCAGCATATAGTAGTTCATCATCTTTGGAGATCAGAACCTTTAGTCCATCGTTCAGGAGCTCTTTGGTTAGAATACAGTTGGGAGGAACTGTAAGATTAAAAGCAACAAATCAAATACAATTTTACTTACCACTTACTAACCAAAGACTCCACATCATGCCTGACAACACCTGTCAGTTGTGGTAAAATCACTACTGTAGTATAGACCATAAGTATCCATTTACCTGGAGCAGTCCTGCCATTCGATGACACCTTCCTCTCATCCTCCTCTGAGAAGCTACTGTCCTCCCCCAAGTGGAAGCCCTCATCTGCTGCAAAACTCTCCATTAGACGGCTGACTGCTCGACCTTTACACTGAACCACAGAAACAGCACAGACACTGCATTGCTTGAAAGAAATGGATCATTTTCAAAATATTACTGTTATTGTGTCATGAAATTTAATTTTAAAAGTATTTCAGGCAAGAATGTTGTTGTTTAAAACTCAAATATGCGGTTTATTTATAAAGACAGCGCCTATTTAAAAATGTGTTACGCCGATTCTTTCGCCGTTCCTGGGTTCATGTTACAATTGTTCTGGGTAATTTCGGTGGAAACGCGACAGAAGACAAGCGTTAAATGTACCAAAAGATGTGAATGCATGATTTGTGTGTGTACCTCTCTAAGTCTGGTTCTCCGAGTGCTGCCATTATCATCACTGTCTTGGGACTGGGCTTCGGTCGACCAGAAAGTTCTTCTCTAAATTAAGGTGAAAGAAAAATCTTTAAAGATATTGTAAGGTGCAGACAGTCATGGGCATCTGAGTTAAATGTATGCAACCAATCCACAGTTTGGAGACACCTACTAAATCTTAATGACTCTTTTTCACTCTTTGGAATAATAATACATTATTTAAAACTACAAAATAACACCAACAGAACTATAAGAATTAGGGGGAAAGAACAATTATCTGCCAATAACAAATCCTGATCCAATACTTGTGTTTACCTAGAGCTAGGTGCACAAGTACCTTCAAGTTATTGAAATCAATTCAGTGTGCATGCTTGACAACTGAATTGCTTTGCAATGCTTCAAGGCATAAAATGCCTGTATCTAATCTATTTTATGTATTACAAAATAACTAGGTAAACATAAGTAAATGTATTTTCCATGGTTCCTATCAATTAAAAGCCATGGCTCTTCTCTTTACTTGATGCAAACTAAAATATGTCTTTAGAAATTCTTAACAATTCCACTTGCAGTATTGTAGTAGTAAAACTTCACTCAAAATGAGTAATATAAACACAATCCCACTTAAAAGTGGCGTTATAGCTAAATGTATAGCTAAAATTCACAGCATTCACTGCAAATAAACATCACAATTGTGCTTAGTGCAAAAACTATACCTAGAAGTTTCTAATTATTTGAATTTTGTTGTAATGCAAACCACTAATAATAAATACATTGAGGTTATTAAATGATAACCCTAACCCTAACTCTATTACAATATTTGTTTGTAGATTTAAAAAAAATTAATGAGACAGATATTATGCATGTTTGAAAGTGCTCAGACTTCCTAATCTATGAAAACTATTGTGTCACTGTAAAGAACCGTACAATGCTCTGTTCACATTGCTTACCGTGGCTCTCAGCACGGAGCTCTTCCGAGTGGCTCTCTTCAGCCTCTCGCTGCTGCTGCTTCTGGGAAATGAGAGAAGGCTGCTACTCTTTCTGTAATGACCTGGCCTGCCTGTGATCCCAGGCCAGCGTTTGTCCTGCAGTCTGGGCCTGCCTGGTCGCCTCCTGACACCTGGAGGTTTGGAGACAGTGATGGGGACGGATCTACAGGGGGACCGTCGCTTCACCTTCACATCTCCTTCTGTTACAGCCCGAAACTGAGATCCTGAATGGGTTTCACAAAAATAGAAAGGGTTTGAATAAGAAAATGCAGGTGAGATGTGTCAATCACTTGACTTTTTGATGGCCTTTACCATAAAGTTCTTGTCGTTCCCGCTTAATCTTTGCCTTCTGATTGGCTTCCAGTTTGACAACAGAGAAAGTGGAGGGGCCTGTAATGGCCGGACTGAATGGCAGATCCCTAAACGACAGTGCTTTGATGTCTTGGCCTTCCTCACTGCCATAACGGCCTTCGTCTTCATCTTCCTCTGTATTATGAAAATGGCATTTTAGTATGGCTGTGTACATCTGACTATAATATAAATATCCAAACATAATATGTTGGAATCACTAAAAATAAATAGTTGCCATACACTCACATCTTGATCTAATTATGGTCATTTTTTACTGTGCAAACATTTGTATGCCATATGAACAATGAGTTATAGTGTTGTTTTCAGGAGGTTTCTGAAGTAGCAAGTAAACTAGACAGCCATGGAAACAACTTCATATACTTTTTTTTTTTTTTTTAATCCAGCAGTGAAGTAATTGATATTTAAAACTTTTGGACTGACAAAAATTCGGATCACAAAGTCTACACACATTTTTCTGCATTTCCCTCAAACCTTCTGCTAATCTAGATTTGCATGTTTTTTTTTTTTCATGCCAGTCTATAACTGTGGTAGTTTTTTTTTTTTTTTAGATAAACCCACCCCCTACATGAAATGTAAAAATTAAATTTAGCAAAAACATATCTGTATCCATTACATGTTAGTCAGATCTACAATCTTCCTGTCTAAGCGAACTAAATAAAGCAGACCTGACCAAAAGTCTGGTTACACTAGACTAAGGAGCCGTTCACACGGAACAAGAATTAAATTAAACGCATTAAACAGATGTGTCTGACAATAGACCAATGCTACTTTTGCGTCATCGAAGGTTAACGCCCCTTTTTGGGGGGAAACAAATGGATTCCCCTGATACAGAACTCGCTCTAATTTCTTGATAGCAAAAATGGCAGAAACATACACACTCTCTTTGCGGGCCGAGGAGCGTGAGAGGTATTTAATTAAGCTACTGGATACGGTGTTTACAGAGGTTTCCCTTTGAAATGGTCGAAAACTGGATTAATAACACCACGCAGTGGCCAAATATGGACATCTAACGTTACCAATATCTCGTGGAATCACCAAGTAGCCTATTTTTGTCATTAACATACTCACAGTATGATAAACTAGACGATGAGGCCATGTCAAGAGGAGTCGGTGGTTTACTTGGATCATAATTCACTTGATTTAAGCTACTGACAGATTTGTTGCAGTTAGAAAAACGAAGCTGCTAGTAGCTACGTGATTAACGTTAGCTCTCATTAGGCACGCTACCTTGGCTGTTAACTGATTTTAAGTTTCAAATATTGGCAGGCTAGGACTAAACAATATAACTATTATGCAATATCTGTTTGTAATTGTGTCTGACAGGCCTGTACACATCAGAAACAATGAAAAACAAAAGGTCCCTGGAGCGAGTTCTGTATCAGGGGAATCCGTTTGTTTTCCCCCAAAAAGGGGCGTTACCCTTCGAAGACGCAAAAGCAGCGTTGGTCTATTGCTTTTGTGTCTTGTGTCTTTTGCAGCATCTCGCACATGAGTGACTAATTTTTTAGACAGTTAAAAGAATTTCAAAAGAATTGCCACTCATCAGTGTCTGGACCAATCAGAGACCCCGGAGGTGGAGCAAGTGTTGCAATCTTTTCTTTACAGTAGCAAGTTGTCATGGGTTATTCTGGCTGTCAAATTTTTAAAATAATTTCTGATCCCTGCATCTTGAATTTTTAGATGCAAAGGCGCATTCTGTGTGAACGACCCCTAACACAGAGAATGTTTTTCCATTACATGCACACTGCTCTCTCGCTTAATAAGAACTTTTCTTATTGCTGCTAGGAGTACAAGCATTGAGACTATGTCTACACCCCCCACCCCCCCAAATACTTTTTTTTTTACCAACTGTACTGAAGGCTTCTACTATTTAATCAGTAAACATACCACTGCATGTTTTTTCAATTATAAGACACTAAACAGAAACTTACACATCATATAAGTAATTTATTTGAGCACTAGAAAAATAAAATAAGATAATTTGAGTAAGAAAAATAAGAATAATAATAAAAATAAAAAAGATTTAACTTCGTTTGCCAATTACAGAAAATCCTGAGATTGCTAGAAATGCAGCATTTACAATGAATTACGATGCATAAGTTCTGATGTGCTGATGGCCACTTACAGATGGTAATAACTTACAGTACTTACTGTAAGTATCTGTACTTACAGTACAGATGGTAATAACACAAATGTGCCATAAAGTAAATAATCCACTCTCTCTATTCATATAGACACGTTCACTTTGATAGCCATGATCATACAGTAATAGTGAGCTGATTTGCACTCAAACAGATGGTAATCATGCAGATACATTCACATTCAACATAAAACACACTCTCACATATATAAAAAACTGTTGAAAAATATCGCGATCGCTATAAGTTCCACCTCCATCAGCTGACAGGTCACGAGGGAGCGCCAAAATTCAAATAAACTATCTTTCGCCTATCTTTCATTCATTCTTTATTCTGGTGGATCATCTCATTCTGTTTGTGACACTGTACGCTGCAAAACCATGCCGTGTTTTTACTACCAAGACGCAGTTGTAACAGACGCAAACAGTTCTGTCGCTGAAGAACTGAAACGTAAACAAAGGAATTATGATCCATATTACAACGTTATTGCTTCATTGGACTAAACATGCTTCATGAGATGTCGTTCAGTGGATCTGGTACAGCGTTTCCATTGCTCATGTTTTTATGTGTACTGCTTACACAAATGTAGCAAATACAGTCTTTATAAGCTTTCCATTGAGAAACAGCGATCTGTCGTCGATGCTTGAGGCTCAGATCTTTATAATGATATATAGTTTGTCAAGATTAAATTTGTCCCGTTTCATTTAATCTATTCGTAAACACTGACACGTGCGAGGTGAGGGGCGTTGAGGACGCCCGTGTCGGGGTGCAGGCTAACAGGTTAAGAAATATGCAAGAGATCAACTGCCTTTGTGTCTTAAAAAAGAAGAACAGAGACCAGGTGGTGACACACGGACTTGAAAGACTTGAAAGATTCACTAGCTTTTCTTACTTTCCCTAGATGACAAAAACTGTCTGACTCTCACCTTGCTCAGAGGACTCGCTCTCAAGGGGGGATGTCTCCCCGTCCTCATCCACTTCCTGTCCCCTGCCCTGCGGGATCCTGGCCCCTGGCTGCTGCAAACATGCTGCTGATCCAGGACTTTTCTTCCTTTCTTTTTTAACTGCGACTGGCTCATGCCTCTTCCAGCACTCCTGTGTCCCGCTGTCCCCACTCGTGGCTGGAAATAATTCCACGCATACACAAGTACATCAGAAAAACTGATTACATCGCAAGGACATGATGGAGAAAGCGAAAGTTATGATCCATCATTTAGTAAGAAAGTTTAGAATTTAAGTACTAGAAATGTGCATTTTGGTTATTCTGACTATTCAAGTACCCAAAAGACTTCACTGTAAAAATAGGTAAACTGCTATTGTTAGCTTAAGGAGCAATTTCTTTCTGATTTCACCTACACACATAGTTTTGTTTGTAAAAACTAATGTATTTAGGTTGACTATTAGCTTATCTTGTTGTTCTGGGTAAGTCATATTTTGTTCTTTAATGTTACAGTACAACATCTTAGTTTTATCTGTTAAAGCCACATGAGAGATGATATCACACAATGCCATTTTAGAAGATAGGTTTTACCTGTGTCGCTAAGGCTCTCAGACTCATTGGCTGTGCTGAGCTGTGTGGGATCTCTTTTGCAGTTACTGTGGCCAGGGTACAGTCTGTTAGATGCGGAGGAAAACTCTGGGTCTCTTGACGCAGCTCCAGATGCATGTCTTCCACCTGGTACCTTCGGCTTGAGCTGAGTTATGTGTTGATCAAGGGAGCTGTTCTTCCGATAACACTGTGACTTCATCTAAGAAAGAACAATAGGAATAGATGTACTGAGGGGATTAGACCAATATTAAAACTTATTCTGGGCTACTTTTTAATCATTCGCTATGCCCCCAAAATCTAGATAGTTTGCAACTCCAAATCAATCATGTTAGAGAAAAAGTAACCAATGGCGGTGAAGCTTACCAAAGTTTTAATACAAAAGCATGTGCTGATTAATAAATAAAGATTTGATGATTGGCTGATGGTCGCAAGAGACGAAAGGACTCATTTGTGGATACTGACCTGTGTAGAGCTGAGACGGCTAAATCCTCGATTGGACAATTTTTTCTTCTTCTTCTGAGATTCTCCATCTCCTCGTTGATCCTCTGCTAGCAGACTTAGCCCCGCCCCCACCAATCTGTCAATCAAAGTACAACAGAGGCTATTCCCGTCAGTGCAGCTCAGAAGTGGTGGATATTTTGATTCATCCTATCATTATCACGGTTTTTCTTCTTGTGTTTTGTGAGTCATTAAGTCATTCACTTTGTTCAAAAGTCATTTGCAACAAAATCAATTCTTACTGCCCTTTAGTAAAATTTACTAAAAATAAATTATAACACAAATGATCTCATGTGATTATTGTTAAGTCAAGTCACATGCTGATATTGCAAGAGAACAACAGAAAACAGTCGGTTTATCAATTAAAATCGGTTCATTGTTGACTAATTGATTTCATCGTCCAGCTCAGTTCAGCTCTCTTCCCACAGAGTCTGTGCTGTCAAGTCAACAATGTTGCCAGAAATGAAGTGTCCCCAACTAAGCAAGCCACCTGTAGAGGTCATCTCTAGGTGCTGATCCACCATCTGAACTGGATCTGGGTGGGGACATCCTCCTTCAAAAACTGCACGATCGAAACACCCCTAAAGCTCAGGCAATATCGGTATGAAAAGGGGAACAAAGAAAGACGGATCAGAAAGTGAACGAGGCTGAATTGCCTCTCAATGGGCTCAAATCACTCCCTACTTTTCCTTGATGTGTATCGAAAGAGTGAACTAAAAAGCATGGTCTCCACACCTCACGCTTGAGGAACTGTGATCAGACGGCCATCTCGCCACTGTTTGAGGGCAGTTGCCAAATAAAAAGCCCTGCGTGAATTATCAGGGGAGATTCCTGCTACAAAAAAGGGGCCCGTAGCTTTGAAAAAGCGAGAGGTTTGAGGGCACTGCATGTTTGACGCTATTGTTCTTGGTGAATATCAAAACCCTCACAGTTGTATTTCTATATCAGTGAGGCAGCATGTCCCCCTCGGCTCTAAATGCAGGCAGGGAGAGAATGCTCTTGAATTTCCCTGGAAAGCTGCCCGACAGACCGAATGAACGCTAGACCGACAGCACACTGACAAAAGATTAGCTTCCATCCTCCAGCAAAGAGCTAAGCGCTAGTGTGCCGTCCGTCATGTTAGCTGTTTAATTGCTGTTAGACATCTCTAGAGAGGCGGTCTTTGTGGAAAACTAATTGAGATTTTGTTTGCTGTAATGTGCTTCTGCTTACGTAATCCCAGGAGAACATGCTGTTTTGCTCTGAGATTGCTCTTTCAAAGCTCAGGAGACACAACGGAGATCTTGGTTGTGTTTCATCAACTTTGTTTCATACCACGATTGATAAAAGTGAAGATAATAACAATAACTATATTAGCATCCACACCAATGAAAAATAATGGTATGAGGTGCGTTTCACAAAAGCATTGTTAGCCAACTATGGTCGAGAGTTCCACTGAACTCTATTTGTAACAACGGAACTTAAACCATTTAAAAACATTGGGACGTCTGGGGTCTTTTTCATAGGAAAAGTCAATGTCTCCATTTGATCTCCGTTTAATCCATTACTGTCCTGGGATATTAAAGAAATCTCTCATGATTTATCCTGCAGGACAGAATCATACTGGTTGTGTTTTGTCCTGGGAATGCATCTGTGTCTATTGCCACTCAAATAGCCCATCAGTGTGTATTATGTGCATACAAGAACAGAATGTGTGTGTGTTGCTGTCTGTGTGTGTGATTGACAGGCAAGGGGACAGAGGGGGCAATGGAGTGTGTGTTCTTTCCCCGTGAGGTAGACGAACTGACAAACACCATGTGACATGGACCCTCCCTCTGATGAATGCTCTCGGCGGCTAATTAAACAGAGCTTTCTCAAACACACACACACACACAAACACACATTGAACATCACTGCAAAGAATTTTAAGCACAGAAACAGTGTCAGACACAGATGCACACACAAACACATAGGATGTGAGCTACCTACTGACCCACTGCCCTCAATCACAAGAGGCTAAATGGAAAGCAGCAAGTGACAATGCCTCAGTGCAGTCACCTGCACTAGAGAAAACGCTGAATGTGTGAACCCCTGTTAAGAGTCCAACAGCAGCATTAACTAGGGCTGTGCAAAAAACAAATGCGATTTTCATGCATATCTCATTAGTAAAGACGGTCCTGTCATTAGTAGTATATCTCCAGCACGTGCGTTAAGATCAGGGTTGCCAGGTTTTCTCAACAAAATCCTGCCCAGTTCCTTCTCAAAACTAGTCGGTTGAATGTATTGCGGTACTGAAATGTCCAGTACATAAATATTTGCATTTGCTGAGAAAATCATGCCAGTTATGTCTTTAAGTCTTGAAGCTCTTTAATCATGACTTGTTTCACAGGACTTCACATCACAAGAGCAGTGCTGTACCAGATGAGTTACTGAGCAAGTCTACTGAGTGTATTAGTTTACAAATCAAGCACATGGTAAACATGTTTTGAGGTCATAACACGGAATTGTGCAAGGCTTTAACCTCGCAGATTAACAATAATCAGCCCTTGTAATCATCATTTCTGTGAAAAAGTAATGAATGGTGGAGTTTTACTTCTGCCTTTCATATGCATCTAAAAAAAAACTCTTTTATAAAGCATTACTAGTGTCCAGATGGAAATGTGTAACCACTCTTATATACACAGTATATAATTTGTCCGGACCTTCACTGGGAAGGAAATATACCCCTGTTCTACACAAAGAAGATCTGTCTGCTGACCTGATGAATGCTACTAGACACACTTCCCTGCTTTATATACAGTAGACACACAAACACACTGCCCTTGGTGAGGGGTCCTGGCTGTCTGCCCGTGCGTCTGGGTGTTTTACTGTCATATAGAATCACATTGTGGTGGCTGGTTGGCACGAGGGCAGAGGCAGGCGGGCGGAAACAGAAAGGAGGTGACATGACAGTGAGAAGGCCGGGAACACAATGAGAAAGAGAGATAGAAAGAGGTTTTAGGGGTATTTGGGGTGTCAATAACAGTATCCTCAAAACTCTGGAGTGAGATGTAAACATTAACAGATCCTCTCTATACCAGCAGGCATCAAGAGGCACCAACAGTCATTATTATATGTGCTATGTCACCAAATATCTACACAGGCAGCTGTCACCCAAAACAACACAATTACACACGAATTAATTGCGGTGTAAGAATACATGTGTCAACATGACCTCTTCTTCTCCTGGCCTGCACTGACCCAAGTGCTAAACGACAGGAATCTGTCACATTCCTGGCAATAAAATAGATTAGAGGAGAATTCACAGTGGTCTAATTCCATCCACAGCCTGCTGAATCCCCCCTGGCTGCTGCAGGATAGGCATGCCACTCACATCAGCGATTGGCAGACACCGAACACGTTTATTGACAAGCACACACAGAGTGTATGCACACAGGCTTAGGATATTGACGTTAGGATACACAGAGGGGAATCTTTGCAAGGAGAAATGAAGACACAGCCAACAGCCTTGCGCTGTAACATGCATGTAATGTAATTCAAGCCCACTACTGATTAGGAAAGATAAAGCATAACTGGACTTCCTCTCTGAGTTCTCCTGTTTCCTGTGTATGGTTTGTGGAGTCGTCTGCTGGGTTGTGCTGATATGGGAGGCTTATCTGCTGTGTGTGTGTGTGTGTGTGTGTGAGAGAGAGAGAAATGCCGGCCAAGACGACAGGGGAACAGAAGATACTTACTTGACTTTTTTCTGGGGCTCATTAAGAGCCCCGGAGCCAAGACCAGAGACTGATTTTCGTTTGCGTGGTCTACCAGGGCCTCGACGTGCTGGGCTGCGAGGAGTCTCCTCTTTCCTAAAGGAAAACATGGTTACCTTTTGCTAAACATGCTTCCTTATGAAGTCTGTACTTTCAGTAACACTTTAGTATAGGGACCAATTCTCACTATTAACTAATTGCTTATTAGCATGTCTATTATTAACATATTGGCTGTTTATTAATCCTAATAAAGCATTTATTAAACATGACCACATTCTACATTCCTAATCCTACCCAATACCTAAACAACAACTACCTTACTAACTGTTAATAAGCAGCAAATAGTGAGAATTGGACCATACTTTCTGCGCAAATAGTGTCACAAAACGTAGTTGGAAAAATAATTGGTAACACTTTATAATAACTGCACACTATTAATCATTAATTAAGCATTAGTAAACAGATTATTCATAATTTATAAAGCATTAATAGACAGTAATAAGCAGTTTATAAATACAGATATAAATGCTTTATTCTTGATTTAAAAGCATATCTATAATGTGTTTAATAATTGTATTTTCATACTTTATTCATGATCAGTTTATCATTTCTCAATGAAGTATAGCATTATTTACAAATCAGTTATTTAGGAGTTGCCAGTGATTCATAAGATCACAAGAAATGTAGTAAATTCAGGTAGTTATAAAGCATTTAGTAGTGGTCAGTTAACTCTATATGTGAGCTCATCTAAAGTGAGTCTAGTTATGCCTTGTAAAGCATTTATAAAGGATATTTAAAGGCTCAGTTATCTTCTAAACAAAAAATGGAAACAAACACCACACAGTGATACAAAACATAGAAATATTAACAGCCTTTAAATCTCATTTGTAAAAGCTTTACAAGGCATTAATAGTCCTCACTTTAGATGAGCTCACAAAAATAGTTAGCTAACAACTACATATGTTTTATAACTACCTGAATTAACCGTGAATTACAGTAGAAATACATGTTAATAAACCATTTATTAACACTATAAGTAACTATTACTATATGTCTGAATAAAAATATGTATGAATGCACATTTAAATAGTTTATTAATCATTTACTTACAATTTCTTAGTGATCTTTTGAACCATTGACAACTCCTTAATAACTGGTGTGTAAATAATGCTATACTTAATTTAGAAATGATAAATTGATCATTTATAAAGTATGAAAAAACAATTATTAAACACATTATAGATATGCTTTTAAATCAGGTATAAAGCATTTATATCTGTATTTATAAACTGCTTATAAATGTCTATCAATGCTTTATAAATGATGAATTAACTGTTTCCTAATGCTTAACTAATGATTAATAGCATGCAGTTATTATAAAGTGTTATCAAATAATTTAAACGTTTTAGACAGGTGAATATTTTGAAAAAAAATACACTTCACCTTTCGTCATTATTGAAAATCTATTTTCCTGTTTAACACTGTAAAGCTGCTTTGACACAAGCAGTCTTGTATAAAGTGCTATACAAATAAAGGTGACTTGACTTTCGAGGAAGACAACTATGGGCACTTTTGTGTTTAGACAGTGTTTTATGATGCTGAATAGCACTTACTGATGATCATGTTTTCTCTGGAGTTTGGCCAACTCTTTCTGCTTCTCTTTGTAAAGCTGTTGTAGCTCCGCTAGCCTCACCCGCATCGCCAACTCCTGTCCATCCATACTGTCCATGGTCCCTTTCACGGGGCAAACCTGGAGCAACCAAATCAAACAATCTTTCCCTTAGTTGCTCCAGTCTTGGATGACCTCAGGACACACTTCTGAGTTAACACTGTTCTGTTATCCACTACTTTTAGTTTGCTACATTCCTCAACTAAAAAATCTCCAAGAGATAGGATTCCAGTAAAGTACTGTAGGATGCAATTAACATAATTCTCATGTTTTGTTGTCAGATTAGTTATTCAAGTGTTTGCTTATCTTTAATAATATATGAACTGCACAAGGAATATTTATATGAGAAAAAAACAAAAACAAAACAAGCATGTGTTACCGGCTCATGGCGAGGCGTCCAACTGCATTTTCTGCGCAAATTGAGAGTTCTTGGTGCAGGAAACTGCTTCTCAGCATCTGTGGTACTGTTCTCCTGTGAGCCCAATTCAAGGGCACGAGCTGCTGCCAAAGTAGCAAGACTCTGCAGGTCAAAACTCCATTGATCTTCTCCTTTGATGAAGAAAAAAGAAACACAACAAGAATTTTGTATGCATCTACCATACAAAATAAGATAAATTAGCTATTTATCTTGAAGCAGGAAACAGAAATTGTAGGAGATACTGTAATGAAGGGATAATTTATGTCTTGATTTATAAATGTCAAAAATATACCTTTAGTTTTACCACAACTTTGGTGATACTGTTGCAGTTCCAGATCAGCCAGCTCACTCAGCAATTCCATGCCGTGATAGCTGGAGTCGAGTAGGCCACAGCATCTCTGGGACTGGTGAGGGGAAGGTGGAGAAGGAGGAGGACAGTCCCCACAGAAGGCTGCAGCAATCAGGAGCTCCAAACTCCAGTAACTTCTTGTGAGACTCTTGGAGCAGGTATTACTATTTGGAGATGGAACCTTCGAACTGTTTTTCTCTTGATCTTCCACAGCAACCACCTCTGCTTGGGTGGTGGTGTTGGGCAGCTGGGTGAGTGGACAATCAGAGACACATGATTGTGGAAGTCTTTGATCCTTCAGTGTGTCAGTGTCTTTAGTCTCTTGAGGAGGTTTATCTTCACCAACTTCTTCCTCGAAGGTAACAATTGGTACTTCTTGATGGATTGCTTCCTTAGAGGATAGGGTAGGTACATGTCCTACTTCACAGCCTGAAACTTCAGCAGGTTTGCAAATTACCGCTGCATGCTCCTTTTCATGATTAGCTTCTATGGGTTCACAGCAGCCCATGGCCATGACTGTCTCGACTTCCTCTCCTTGCACAAACACACCCTCAGACTGTTCCTCAACCATGGCATCAACATCCATTGTTGGCTCTTGTGGTTCTTGGAGTGGCCTCACCATTGCATTAAATACTAGGACCTCTCCCAAGCTGGAGAGAGCTGGAGGAGGGTGCTCAACTGGTTCAGTCTGAACAGCCTCCAGATCAGCAGGCTCTGCTAGCTGTGCTTCTTGAGTGGTGGGGCCATTCCTATATCCCATGTTGATTTCTGAATAGGTATATCCAGGTGGTAAATCTGTGACCGGGAATATAAACAAAGCTGGGATTTAAAAAATATCAGCAAAAAGACTCTTATTTTTGACAACCTTGTAAGCATGACATGTTTAATAAGCTATGCACCAGAGGTCTGTACAAGAACACATTTCATTCCACATGACACAACACTATGTCTTGATCTTATTTCAACTTTAGAAGTGCAGCTGTTAAGAGGGTAATTCTGAGGTAAAAAAGCTCTGCTTCTGACACTGCTGTACCCTCTGGCATGCTGTAACAGTTAGTGAGGTGTTAATGATGATAAAGAGGGTGTAGGCTGGGGGTAGGGGTGGGTCTGGACTAGGTGTTTCTTCATTGTTACTTATGTGATGGGACTGGAAAGCTGAGCTGGCAGGCATTTTCTGCTTCTATCGGCAGCTTCGTCAATCTTGTTCTTGCCTATATAGCCACTAGGGGTGGCACGGTTCGTTAAAAAAGAATCCGAACCGTTTGGTTCACCCCACACAGACCGCTGGGACCGCAGTTCAACTTAAATCTGACAAAGCATCCGTATGGTTTGCTGGTTTGCTATAAATAGCACGTAAAACAAACTGGGTTCAACTAATATATGTTTCTGTTGATGGATGCGCATTCTGGATTCCAGACATTACAACAATAGCGATGAGAGAGAAAAAAATCTTGGACAAACAATTCACTCTTGATCAATGTGAATTACTGCTGGAATATGAGCAATCATTTATTCCGTCATTATCCAGGTGCTGATAGCAGGCGCGCACAGATGAGACCTGAACAGCACACGTTAATATGTGTTTAAACTTTAAGAGCCAAACGACGCGAGCTCGAGCGCACAGTGAGAATATTTGTGCATGCTCACAAACCCGCGCCTCAGAAAGCGTGCAAATATAAGCTCTCTCTAAAGTATTGTTTAAATGAACAAATTCACACAAAAAATAAGTAAAAATGACCGTCTTGGTAAGTATCCTACAGCAGACATAGCTGGCTGAATGTAGGCCTGCTGTATCAGTGCACTCTCTTAAAGTGACTTTATATTATATTAATAGAAACAGCAACAACAAAGAAATCATTCACTGCTCTGCTTTTATAATATGCTGTTTTACATTTGATTACTTTATTCAATTTCTGTAATTAAAAACTTATGCTAGACCTGCCTAAAAAAGAAAAAAAAGAAAAACGTGACTCTAATGGCTACGTTCACACTGCAGGGCTTGATGCTCAATTCCGATTTTTTTTCTTAATTAGATTTTTTTGCAAGGCCATTCACATTTCCAATTAAATGTGACCTTTTGTGATCTCCTGTGTGAACGTGAAATGACCCAGAGGTGACCCGCATGCGCAGAAGAGTACTCAACGGTGAACGACGTCACTCGTTGTTTGCGGAAGTAGCTAACGTTAAACATGGATGCCAAAAACAGTGTAGTCAACAGCGGAGTTCTTTTTGCAATATTAAAGTTATTTTCCCAACGGAGCCAGCACAATTACAATCTTCTCGTTTTAAGAAGAAAATTAAGAAGAAGGAGAGCAAGGTTTTTGGCCATGGCGTTTTGTGGAGCAGTGTTAGCAACGTCGGTACAGACAAATGTGTGGGTGCGGACTCGGAGTCGCAGCCAGGAGTGGTAGGATACTGATGTGAGTGGCTCTTCTCGTTCCCGCCTACTTCAATGCAGAATTATGACATGTGTTTGTAGCATATCAATGACGTACGGGTCGGATACATGTGGCCTGGCCGTTCAGACGGAGGTCGCATTTCAAAAGATTGGATTCGTATTGGATTCAGGACCACATACCCAAGTTGGCTGGGTCACTTTTGAAAAGATCGGATCTGTGTCGTTCAGACTGTCATGAAAAGATCAGATACAGGTCACATTGCTGCAAAAAAATTGGAATTGGGTCGTTTCAGCCTGCAGTGTGAACGTAGCCTAAAACCGTGAAACAAACCGAACTGTGAAAAAGTTGAACCGTGCCACCCCTAATAGCCACTCACAAAGTGCTACAGAGTCTAAAAACAGGGCCCTGATTGTTTCTGCTTAAGGGTCTCAGCATGAATAACAACCAACATGTAGCTTATGTGTTTTTGAGATACAATGACTTTACGCAGACACCTTAGTTTCAAGACAAAGACACAATTCTAGAATGAACAACCACACAAATCCCAGATCACCTCTTGACATGACACTAAGACAGATTTTTTTTTACAAGTCAACAAGAAAAAACATTGTATTGCATTTCTAATATATGTTAAGGGGAATAACTTCTTACCAGGCTCCATGGATCGAGGATAGTCTTGTGGTGGCTGCCCTTCCACCCTCTTTTCCTGGGACTCAACGGTTTTGGGCAACTGTGATGGAGAAGGGCTGATGGCTGGTGAGTGGGGTGTAGCAGCTACTGGACTTGGGGCGGGGCAAGGAGTAGAGGGTGTGCTTTTAGGATGAGCCCGCATACAAGGGGACTGGCAGCAGGGCGACAAGTGGGCAGTGGATCCCCTGGTAGGCGTGGAGGCCCGGTTAGATGGGGCGTAGACATAGCACTGAGCAGGTTTGAGAGTCCTGGGGTCAGACAGAATGTCTTCTAGCTCCATGCTCTGCTCTTCTGGTTTCTTTTGCACCTAAGCATTGAAAGAATTAGAAGGGAAAATTAATTAAGAGAATTCAAGACCCAAAATGAGATCTGGGCGGTTATGTTAATGAAAGGAAAATGTAAGATATTCTGAAGTCTGCCAGGTCATGCAATCTTCACATCAAAGTAATTGCAATTTGGCTCCCCTGTTTTGCTGAATCAGGTTTTCATTTAAGCCCTACTTGCTTAGATCTATTTATTTAGACCTGCAATCAAGAAGAGTAGTGCTTGGCCCAGTCTCACCACAGTCCACTGTTGACTACATTTGGATGTGTATGTCTAGAAAGTAACTGAAGTTTGGAGGAAGTTATGGACCTAGGGAGCAGTTGTGGTTTTATAAGGGGATTTTTTTTTAAAGAAACTAACGATTTATTGGCTCCAAATGTTGTTTACACCCCTCCACACTGTCTAGTTCCATGGAAAGGAGTGGATTCTCCTTCAGTATCAGGTGTCAAGCATTAGCTCATTTAAAAGCACAGCTGTTCCTAAAGCACTGCATTTTGTACACTCTGTTATACAATGGTTAAATGAGGGGTTGTGCATTTCTGTGTACCTGGCTGTCGTCAGCAGAGGCTCTCTGTGGTAGGTCTATGATGTTTGCTGCTCTTTGTGCTGGAGGTGGTGGTGTGTGATGGCTGGAGTGTTGCTGATGCTGAAGCTGCTGGTGTTGCTGGAGAGCATAAAGCTCTTGTTGCCGTAGAAACTGTGAGCGAGGATACACAGCAGGATGTTGCATGTGGGAGTGGGCCCCTCGGGCCCTGTAGACTGGGGGCCACAGACCAGGCTGCTCCATCACATCTAATGAGAGAAATAGAAGTGTTCGTGATGTGTGGAATCATGGGGAAGGCCATGTTAGGCAACATAATACATAACATATTACTTTCAATCTTCTGCTGAAAAACAAAACAAAAAAAGAACAAGTAAAAAAAAGGTTGATCACTTAAAGTAATCTTCTGATTTATCTTGATTCCTCAGCATATCAAATAGCTCAGAAGAACTTGTTTGTATAATCTCTTTTCTTGCATTTTAAATCCGGTTGCTCCTTTACTCTTAAAAAAAATATTAAGGAAAACAGTCTGACACCGTGATATAATGAGCACACTCACACCCTAAAGAGAAAATGGAGCGCAGCTGGAGGAAAACAAAACTAGAGGTATTTTGTATTGCTTGGCGAGAAAGAACCCTATCCTACAGAAAAGCATTAAAAACGCCTAGATCCGATTACTTTTCATCTCTTTAAGAAGAAAACAAACATAACCCCAGGTATTTATTCAATACAGTGGTTAAATCAACAAAAAATAAAGCATCAACACATTTTGACATTTCCAAACAGCAAAGCAGTAACAACTTTACAAACTACTTTACTTTCAAGATCAATACTATTAGAGATCAAATTGTAACCATGCATCTGTCAGCTACAGTATCAAATCAGACAGTGCACTATAGACCCCCTGAGGAACAGTTCCACTCATTCTCTACTATAGGAGAGGAATAATTACATAAACTTGTAAAATCATCTAAAGCCTATTTCATCTAAGCTCCTAAAAGAGGTGCTTCCAGAAGTCATAGATCCTCTTCTGACTATTATTAATTTGTCATTGCCAAAACCTTCAAATTTGCTTTAATCATCTTATCGTGGTTGTGATTACATGACTGTGTTTATGTGCTGTGTGCACAGTGATCTCTTTGAATTGAGTACATGAGAATAAAAACCACCGTCAGCAGTCAAGCTGACTCTGTCCTCTTCCTTCCCACACAAGAACCTTGTTACAACCACAATAGTTTCTCCCAAGGATTTTTCTCCATTCTGGCACAGATGGAGTTTTGGTTCCTTGCCGCTCTCGCCTCTGGCTTGCTTATTTGGGGACACGTAATGTGATATCAACTTGATTGCACAGATACTATTTAAACTGAACTGAGCTGGATGATGACATCACTGAATCCAAAGATGAACTGAACTCTGCTATCAACAAGAGGAACGTGTGGACTTCCTCAACAGACAACAGTAATTTTTTGGTTGTTAAAAAAAGGTGCGCTCATTAAAAACAGTTGTGTTAGATCCATCACTGGCTGTGCTGATTTAAATCTAGCAGTTTTGTTGTGTCTGTGTCGCAAGTTCAGTGACGCAGGTAGTTAAGATTTTCTCCGGCCAATCAGTGATCAGCAGAGTTTACACATCACGTTTGGTAAAGGTACGGTTCACTTGGAACCTCAACCGAGATGGTGCTGAAAAAAGTACCAGGTAATGAACCCAGTGAAAAAAGTGAACTGTACTGAATCATATCGTGCTGTACCATGCAGTGGAAAAGTGCCATATAATAACTCCGGCCTACACTGAGTGAATGGGAGAGAGACCCATCAACCAGCACTCCCACGCTCTTTTCAGTGTCTTGCTCCAGGTTCACCACTTTTGTTTTCTCATACTTATTACATTCCTCCCTCAATTTTTCTCACACTAAAAGTCTTCAACCCAAATGTGCAGCCATGTGAGCACAGAATGATGCATGCTTTCAATAATAATAATTTGATTAAGATGAAAGTGAACAAATGGAAGAACTTCCCATTGGAATAAATATTAACATGAGAAGCTTGGTATTTGACAAACTACATTTTCTCCCTTGAAAAATCCCCATCTCTGAAAACCACTGTGGGCCCAAGCTACAGCATGTAGTCTAGGCAACTTCTCAGTTCCCATGTCAGGGGTAAACTCGTGCCGTTCCCCTGGCAGGAACAGAAAGCCAGTCGTGCACATCCACAATGACACATCTTCATCCCCTGCCTCCACAAGTCAAATGTGTTTTTCTACTTTTCCAAATTCACATAGCATTACTAATGTGCATGTTCAGCCTGACCCCTCCTCTCCCACCTCTGTGCTTGACTTGACGCATAACGGACCTTTACTCTGGAACATTAACCCAGCTTAACTAATGTTTCCCAAGGGAAAGTTTTTGTGGATGCACTTCCCCTTTCAGCTGAAATTCCTGTGGAGCATGGAAGTAAGTGTGCCTTCAAAGACATGAAGATAATTAGATTTCACAGCCTGCTGTTTAGACTTATAAGGCTGGGAGGCTTCTTACATCAGCATATTTTAGAGCTTTGAGGGGACTGGTGAAAGCATCCTGACCCAGACCATATGGGGGTGGAGCAGGTGGTTGACAGGAAACAGCTTGTGCAATTGTGTGTATATCTCCTCTTGCAGGTTTTCCTATTTCATCTTAGCAGTTTCATAGGCTGCCATTCATAGCTGCTCTCTCATTCCTTGAAATTAGTCAACTAGATTTCAAACAATAATAAAATATGAAATTAAATTAAAATATACTCTAATGCCTGCAATTAGACAGAGCAAAGTGTTTTCAAAGTGTACACACTACAATATCGTGGATTACATCTTTGAGTCGTGTAGTGACTTGGTTTAAAGTGAACTCATATCCTTGAAACTTGAGTGGAATTACTGTAATAAGAGGATAATTGTTCAGGCTTGGAAACCTGACATCATCTTAGATCATGGGAGCTGCTGTGTGCCTCACAAAAAGAATGAATGATAAATCTGACAAATGGGTCAAGCTCAACAGGGCATTTTAATTGAGGACATGGAAGAAAATTTGAATACTCTGCAGGAAACAGCATGGTATACCAAGGTGAGATGCTGGGTGTGTGGCAGGGTCACTGGGAAGAACCACCAGTTGGGTGGAGGGGTCCTGAGGCAGGGGTACAACTGGCTGAAGAGGGGCAGGCATAGCTGCAGAAAACCCAGGTGGGAGATTCTGATGCAGAGCTGTGTGGCCAATACCTACAAAACATAAGCAAACTTTAAGGAAACAACACATTTTTTACATTTTATTATTTAATTATACATCGATTTATAAGTAGAAGCAGAAAAACAACATATGAACCTCACAATGACCAAAAAGGGAACAAGAAAAAGACTGACCATAGGAGTGACCTGTCATCCAGAGGGAGGGACTTCCTGTGCGTGGCATCCAGTGGTGGGCAGAGTGTGTATGTGTAGTTGGGTCTGCTAATTGGCCCGACTGCATTGACGTGCCACCTGGCATCATTATATGAGAGGTGAGGTCACCATGGCAACTGTTAGAGGGATGGATGTGGCCAAATTCCACCCTTTCCTTGTTATCCCTGCAAGGCCAGATTGAAAGTTCAACGGTTGAGCATTTGTGACAAGTGAAAAAAGAAGTGTGTGAGGGGTGGATCATTCACCTGATATACACGTCTCGTTCTCGCTCTAGGCACCGGTGGCCCATGTGTTCTTCATTCGTCCTTTTCCTCTCCTCTCCTAGTGAATCTGAAGGATACATGGAGCGTGGAGTGCCTACAGAATGGTTAACAAATTTACATAAGTGATTTTCTCTCATCTACAACTCTTACTGTCTTTTGGCAATCAGCATGCAAACAGCTGCTGAGCAACCTTTCTCTACAATGGCATGTGTGCTCTCTCTCCCCCTGCACCGGCATTTACAGCTGTAAGAGGGAAAAGCTGTTTCCTCATTGGGTCTTGGCAAGTTCTGCTATTTTTGTCATCAGTGAAGTCTTCCAGAGGTCATGAATAAACAAACTGCTCTGTGTCTCTGTTTGCGTAGGAAGCCCCTGACAGATCAAAGGTCAAGCTTACCTTT
This sequence comes from Carassius gibelio, assembly GCF_023724105.1. Classification (NCBI taxonomy): domain Eukaryota; kingdom Metazoa; phylum Chordata; class Actinopteri; order Cypriniformes; family Cyprinidae; genus Carassius; species Carassius gibelio. Next base: position 5,609,847 of record NC_068373.1, on the reverse strand, counting down.
CATGCTGGAGTGCACCCGCCCCTGTCGGCTGCTGGGATGGCTGTCTGATGCTTGGCATGGAGGTTCTCTTTGTCTTGCCACAGCAACTGCAATCCCTACTGGAGGCTGTCGTACCTCCCCCTCCACATGTGGTACATCTCCTATCTCTCGGCCACGTCCACCACAATCAGCTCGCTCACTTTCATGGCTTTGGCCTTTTCTGGAGGGTAGGGTCTGCTTGCCTCCCTGAATAGAGCAGCTGCTGCCATTAGTCCCTGTTCTGAGGTTCCCAAGCCCACCAAATGGGCTCCTCTGGGACAGGAGAAGAGGCTGTTGGTTGCTGTACTTTAGAAGGTTCTTCATGGCACTGTTCTCTCCCTGTGAGCTTGTGACCTCCTGCTGAGTTTGAGGAGGAGCTGGATGAAGTGGAGGAGGAGGGCCCATTCCTGAAGTCTGGTGCTGCTGTTGTGTGGGCGTTCTGTTGTTGACAGCTCCACTGTTAGGTTCCAAGTAAGCTTTGTGCTGGTTCTCTTCAGAATGGATGTGATGAGTTGGCATGGCCCATTGTGGCACCGATGGCTGCTGATGTGTGTGATGCTGTGCATTGTTGTTGTTGTAGCTGTAAGGAGACATTTCCATCTTCTGCTTCAGCTCCTGGTTCCCATTAGCCTGGGCCATGTCTGTGCCAGGGGTATCAGGGCCAGCCCTACTGTGCTGTTGGTGACGAATACGGGCAACCTTCTGTCCATCTCGCTGCATAGAGCAGCTTCCATGTCCTCCTCCACCTGTGTGCTGGGTCATGGTCTTGCCAGCAAGAGGTGAGGGAATGGTTTGAGGCCCAGAGTGTGAGCAGTCTCTGTAGGGCTGGGAACTGGTGTTAGGTTGGCTGGGTAGAGGATTAACCGTCTTTGTCTCTTGAGTCAGTGTAGATCTGAAGATGTCTGTTTTCATACTGTTGATGCAGTCAGCACTGCGGGAACGCATAGTATTGAGTTGCTGGGAATGGCTTTGCTGCTGTTGCTGTTGTTGTTGTTGTAGGTGATGGTTGTGGTTATGGTTGTGCATCCAGTCTGGGGCCTTTTCAGCTTTTCTGTAGAGATGCAGTTGGTGGGTCAGAGGTTGATGCTGTTGTTTCCTTGACCAGTTACCATGATGCCCCCCATTGCCAGTCTTTTCCATGGCCTTGTCCTTGACACTGTTCCCTCTGCTCCCAACCCCCTGGCACTCAGAGCTGCCCATCTGGAAGGGAGCTCCATTTTTTTCCCCAAGGTGGCTAACAGATGGAACGAATGTGGCTCCAGTCACTTTGGAATCTCTGCAGCCACCACTATTGATTCCTTTTTCATGTAATGAAGGATTTCCCATAGGAGCTGGCGATGGAGGGCAGAAAAAGTCGGGGTGATGGTGTGAGAGGCGGTTTTGGTGTGGGTGATGGGGGTGGCCAGGATGGAGCTGCAGACAGTGGAAGCCACTTGGATGCCCCCCTCCAGGAGCCATGGGCAGTGGAGAAGGCACTGTGTAGGGCAATGAATGCTGCAGTGTCTGTCCTCGCTCCAGACATTCTGTAGTAGGCTGTTCACTGATCCGCATCTCCCCACTTATCGCCTCTTTACCACAGCGCCCATTAGTGCCATCACCCACGTGTCTGTTCTGGACATTACTGGACCCTACATTGCCTCTAGCCATCCCATCCCCACCGCAAGTAGTCATGGATCCCTTTGCCCCAGCTCCATGGTCTCCATTTAGAATCTTTCCATTGAGCAGACAGGCACTAAGAGGCTTTCCCATGCTCTGTGGGTGCTCCTTGTACTCCATAGGCATGGTGGATTTGTGTCCCCTGCTGTTCATCTCTTCCATAGTGGCTGGGTGTTGTGGGTGGAGCTGGGGTTGATGGGAGTGATGATGGGGTAGCTGTTGGTGATGGCGGTCTTTAGAATCATGTTTACTACTAGGCCTGTCTTTATCTTTTGCAGCTGAAACCACACTTCTGTCTAAGCTAGACTCTTTAGGGGCCTTTTGTAGGATCATTCCACTTCCTGCATCTCTTTCCCTGCTGCATGAGCCCTGGGGTTGTCCTGATCCTGCCCTTGACATGGACTGAATGTTGTGATTGGCTGAGATGAGTGGGGGCTGGGACGGGAGGCTTCTTAAATAGAAGTTCTCTGTGAAGCAGATCAAATAGGACTGTTAAAAATTTAAATTAACACTAACTTAAGCCTTCCTTAAAGGGTCGATTTATGGAACTAATATATTTGGAGACTACAACCAGGAAGTAGAGCTGCATGCTGTATAAAATATCCAACTTAACAATAAATATAATGGTTTATGAAATAAACAGAATTGTCAATTCAAGAATTGTCATTTCGCCCACCTTTTTGTGTATCATAGAAACGGTGCTGTCCATAGAGCACCCCGTTGTTGGCATGGTGTTCCAAATGGCTTATGGGTAGAAAAGTGTGGGCTAGACTCCCTGAGAAGCGAGGATACCCTGGAACTGCTGTGAAAATAAAAAAAAGGTTGTCCTCATATCAGTAAAACTAGATAAAATTAAATCTAAATCAAATAAAATTAGAGACATGACGTCTGAAAGAACTGTAGACACAAAATAAAAATTGAAAGTAAGAAAGTGAGAAGGAGGAGAGAAAGCAATAAAGCAAGGGAAGCTCTGATAACAAGACAATATTCACTGAGCAACATTTCTTGTGGCCGTAAGCATTTTGGTCTGGATCTAATCGCCCTGTTCTGATGCAGCTGGTGTTCCATATTCACCAATAACCACAGGCTTTAGATGTCATATTTGCCATTCCTATTTGGGTTTGCAATGCAAACAAGAAGACAAGCTCAGTCTTGGGATTTGAAGTAATGGATGAATTTTGTCTCCTGAACATATGGTTCCCCAGTGCTGAGGTAAGAGATAACAAAAAGCAAACACTCCTCACAGCAGGACGTGGTGATTTGAGAAAAAGGCCAAAGATCAACTTTATTTCAGCTGTCCCAACTCTCCAAAATCTGTGACTAACACAACAAAGCCATGGGGAAAGAATTTACAAGAAAACCAAACATCTTTCAAGCACAAGCCTTTGAAGCTTAGTAAAGGAGAAAACCTTAACTTTTAACCTTAACTTGATAAATGTTAGCCTTATAACTTTCTGGGACAATTATATTGTTCTGAATGACTGTGACATTTAAAATACTTATACGAAAGTGATATTTATGAAATACCCCCAAAAACAACAGTTGTAAACAGTAGTAGTCTCATGCAAACAGACATTAAAGACTTAAATCTGCCTTGATTGGCCTATGTCCAGTCTTTATAGGGATAGTTCATCTAAAAATGAAAATTCGGCACACTTTATTTTAGGGTCCAATTCTCACTATTAACTAACCATTAAATATGACTTTTGCCTCAATTAATTCCTCATTTGCTGCTTATTAATAGTTTATAAGGTAGTTGTTAAGTTTAGGGTATTGGGTAGGATTATGGATGTTATGCATTATATGTACTTTATAAGCACTAATAAACAGCCAATATGTTGATAATAGACATGCTAATAAGCAACTAGTTTGATTTGGACCATATACTAAAGTGTTACTGAACATTTTTCCACACAGAGAAGGTGATAATTGTAAGCTCCATTTTCACTCTGACCGCTTGTCATCATTAATAAGCACATTCATTTATGAATTAAAGACTAGGAAAAAAATAAGGCGCCATTTGAACAATACATTGCTTCAGTGGGTAATCCAAAAGTGTGATACAAGCTTGCATTATGCAAATCAGTCTCCGTCTGTTTCTTTGGTGTCTTTGTGCATTTCTATGCGTGACACTTGGCAGCATAATCCCATTTCACAGTGACGTCTGGTTGCCCCCGATAGTGACTGGTTGCTCAGTGCTCAGTAGCCTCTTCGGGCAGGTGAGCAGGCACCACTGGGCATTGCACTGCACATTCAGCCATTAATCTGGCCAGGACAAGGGAAGGTGCTGTGCCAGTAAGCTAGATGAGGCAGGTTTTACTGCTTAGTGCTGACATTAATGCTGTTAACACTGTTACACTCAGAGATACAGCAGCTGTCCGCAAATGATTGACACCAGCTCACTCAGCACATGCAGAACTATTATTATCGGACTAGGATGTTACTTATAATAATAATGGTAGGATGATATTTAAAGGAAAAAGAAAAAAAAAACTTACCAGGACCATAATACATTTGGAAAACATGCAGATTGTGATTGTTTCCATAACTTGCAAATGATTTTGCCACGGAATTGTGCCATGAATTTATCATTTATAATTTATAGGTTCATTCCCCCTGGAGCAACTTTAAAATGAAATGCCTTGCTCACAGATATATTGGTAATAGCTCATGGCTGTTGGCTTGAATTCAGGATTCAGAATTAAAATTGGAATCTGAAGTAGTATAAATAATTTGGAACTCAGTGAATACCTCTTCATGTTATCCCAAATTCAAATTTCATTTGAACAGCTTGTGGGTGATGGCAAACTTCTTTCAAATAAATAAGAGCCTTTTTTGTTTGTTTGTTTGTTTTTTCTCAAACCAGTTAAAAGCACTTTATTGTATAAGCTAATTTCCAGACAATTCCCAGTTGTTATTACGAGGGCAGATTCTTTGAAGAGAGCTGAAACTTCCAGAAATGCTAATTGAGCTAAATTTGCACATTCCTGCTAATCTCTCAATCTTCATGTTCACTTGGACAGACAATCATTCTCACTGTGTCTGCTCATGACAGCGCATACAAGCATGCATCTGTAAATAGCCCAGAGTAAATTGTTTAAGGAGAGACAGAGAGGGGCAGATAAAGCTGCCTGTCGAGATTGCAAATTGAGAAGAAGTGACAGAGCAGTACAAAAATGGCAGAGGGTGGAGAAGAAAGACAGAGGATGATAGGAGGAGGTGAATGCTACTCATCAGTCCTGCTAATTGAAAGGAAGTGATGGAGCCTGGCATTGGAGGAGGGGGAGGAGAGGACAGCTTGCATTCTACAGACAGAGAAAAGACATGATTGGATTGAGAAAAATGAAACAAGTGATGCATGAGGGCTATAAAGAGACAGAAGCCCTTAGTCCAGCACCGGGGACCTGGAGGCCAATCTGCAACTGTTCCACCATGGAAAAGGTGATTCAGTGTTGTTCATTGTTTAAAATAATTGTATTTGCAGCAGCATATGCTGAAATAACGGCCCTGAGTCAGATTACTTTAGATATACGTCACAATTTGTAAGACTACAAGTCGGGATTGTTAAATTTGGTTCTCAAATCAGGAGATAAACTACCATTCCGAGAGATGCTTGCAGATTGCCCAGCCAAGCACCATCTGCGACACAAGAACCAGTGTCATTTCAGTGAAAAAAAGGGGGTAGAAAAGAGAAAGAAAAAGATGGCAACCTCTGTTTGGAACAGTAAAGCTGTTCTTTGGACACAGACCAGCTGGCAATATGCCTGCTGGGCTTTCCCTGCATTTTCTGTAATTCAGTTCCCCCCTTCTACAAGTGTAATATAGTTGTTGTTTATGGGCTGATGTGATCAGAACATGAACTTGAAGTGAGGAGATGGGGTGGAGGAGGGATGCCGATAAACCGTCAATGGATAGAGGTAAGTCAGCTTTATTTATCCCATGGTGTTGATTAACTTGGGTGCGCTCCACCTGTGATAATTAGGCTAAGTATCTGACGCGCTCCTTCCAAACCTTGTTAACAAAACATAATTCATGGCATTATGTGCTCATGGATCATGAGATAGATTTGCAATCTACTCCCCTGACAGTCAAATCCCATAGGATCCCAGGGCAGTTTTGCAGAAGTTAAGAGTTTGTTCTTATTGAGCTAATACCAACTTAATCAAATTTTGTTACTACAAAACGTTACTTTTATTTAAAACAGCTTATATAATGCATTTTAAGGCAAAATGTATTTGGGAACTACAGTACGGTGATTTGGCATTAAGATACTTACAGTTTTCAGAATAATATCTGATGTGACCTTCAGCATTACAGTAATCAGAAGTGATGGGTCGTTCTTGAATGATTTGTTCATTTTGAACGAATCTTTAATGTACAAGAGACAAACGAGTCGTATTGGGGAGTGATTCATTCAGTCACCCATGCGCAACTTCCTATGGGTTCTGTACTGAATCTAGTTCACCTATTTTGAGTTTTCAATTTTTCTGAGTCATTTGTTCATCACGTGACAGGCCCATACTTAACTTAAGCAGTTTGAGCCGGAAAGATAATTGATTAGTTCATCTCTCGAGTCTTCAGGTTTTTCGAGTCGTTAGTTCATTACATGGCAGACCCATAAGCTTTAACCTATGCAGTCTGAGCCAGAAAGAGACTTTATTTTCTTTACTACCTTTGTTACCACATTCAGTGTTATGGAAAAGAACCATCATGACAGAAATTCACACATTTATAATCTGTAAGAAATAAAAAGCTACAATTTGAGACTAGAAACGCATCACGTTACTGTAAGAGTAAATAATAGTTACCGTATTTTCCGGACTATAAGTCGCACTTTTTTTCATAGTTTGGATGGTCCTGCGATTTATAGTCAGGTGCGACTTATTTATCAAAATTAATTTGACATGAACGGAGAGAAATTAACTAAGAGAAAACATTACCGTCTCCAGCCGCTAGAGGGCGCTCTATGCTGCTCAGTGCTCCTGTAGTCTACACTGAAAACATAGAGCGCCCTCTCGCGGCTAGAGACGGTAATGTTTTCTCTTGGTTCTAAATAAATGCGTCTTATAGTCCAGTGCGACTTACATATGTTTTTTTCCTCATCATGACGTAGTTTTGGACTGATGCGACTTATACTCAGGTGCGACTTATAGTCCGAAAAATACGGTATAAAAATGATAATAATAATAATGATAATAATAACAACAAATATGCACCCTTTGTAAGGAAATACATTTCTCTATCCAATTCGGTCATATCACGTGACAAAAGAACAACAAATGACTCTAAAGGCTCGAAATATGAACTAATCAATTTTCTTTCTGTCTCAGACAGCATAGGTTAAGTTTATGGGGAACGTGATGAAGGAACGACTGAAAACCAAAGACTTGACAGATAAGAAGTGAGGTGAGCTAATCACAGACTGAAGACACAGGTAAATAATGAATTCATATTTTCTGTTTCTTATAGCATTATAGTTTTGTATTGTTTGTAGTGTGATCAGATGCGTAGATGTGTTAGGGTAAAATGATCCGAAATTCTCATCACTAGTAATCAGGAAAGGAATAAAACTGTGATTTAGGAGATGCTGCAAATTGGCATTTTTTCATATTTACATTTTGTTATATGCTTGAATAAACGCAAAATATATATTCTATGAAAGACAAATTATATTCAATTTGCTTGTAAAGTAAATTTATACTGGGGGGAGAAAAATCATGATTCTGAACATTTTAGGACAATAACACAATGCTTATTGCATTTCAAATATGGGTGAGTTATGTACAATAGTGGCAACAGATATGGTATTCTTGATATTCTTCCTTAAACTATATTATCAGTTGTCACACTGACTGAGATGAGGATCAGACTTTATAAAAAACACAATATATCAGAAATAAGTTATGTTCATGATAGTGCCATAACAAACTGTTCACAGATGCTGAAGCATAAGGAATTTTAGGATATCTGAAAGTACTCTTGCAGATCCGCTTAGGCTGCTGATGGTGGGAGACTCCGTCCCACAGGGTGCAGAGAATAGCCTGGGCCATTGTGCTTCTCATTTTGATCACTTGCTTTTATTATGCAAACTGAAGAAAAAACTATTTGCAATTATCTTAAAGAGGAGAGAGCTGAATGATGCTGATGGCAAGCCAGGATTCAATCAATTTCACACCACGTTCTGCACAGTTAAACTGCAATACAGATAACAGCTTGGTTTCATAATCCCATAATCAGCCTTATTACTTAGTAACGTAACCATTATCATCATTCTTATTAAAACTGTCCAGCTTCTTTAGGAAAATGATCAATGTGGCATTGGCCAAAGGAACAAACCAACATCACTGGGTTTTCATCTCCTCATGGCCTGTAAGCTCGTGCACATTTTGTCTATTTGCGTGATGCACATATGGGCAATTTTTGGGTAGTCCTCACTTGACTTTCCATGTGTTAGTCCTCTACTAGTCCCATCCTTAGATGGAACACCCCTGGACCATCTGATGCATACTGCACATAACAAATGGGAAGAGGTTTCACAAAATTGCATTCTGACTGGCTGGCTTTGTGTAATTTCCTGTAGTCAGTGTTCACAGGCTTTAATCTGCCAACCAGGCTTCTGTATTAAGACAAGCAAGAACAAACAAGTTTCAGTATTCATGCATGGTATAATTTACCTGACTGAACTTTATCTTTTTTTAATTGGTGGTCCTTGAGATATCTTCAAAATGGACCTGACTTTATGCTGAATGATAGGCTCAAAAAGATAAGTCATCTCCACACACCTCATCCTAGCGTGAACTTCAAATGGAACAGGGTTGTCTTCCACCATACCAGACGCAGGGTATGGAGAGAAGAGAGTGGAAATAGACTGGGGTATAGTGATAACCAGCATGGGGATTGTGCAGTGCTCAGAGAGGTTTGTGGATTATACAAACAACATTCGGATTATCTCCTAATGGTTAATGGCTGTTTGGCAAATTTGGACGTGGCCTGGAGGGGATTTATGTGTGAATAAGTGCCGAGTGGCATTGGGCATGTCTGGGGATCTCCTACTCTTTCTGTCTCTCTACATTGCTCTCTCTGTGGAGTTGTAGTAGTCTGTGATCTGTAGGGATCTGGAGCCAGTGCTGGACGTGGCCGGCTCTTGATTTACCAGGCTGCGGGCTGGGTCTGGCTCAGATTCTGCCAAAGCTAGTATAAGGGATGGTGGGAAAACCACATTGGCCTTTACACAAAAGCTGCGACGCTGTTGACCACTTATCTTGTTCTTCATCCATTGTCCTGTGTGTGTTTGAGTGTGCATGTTGCGCACATAAATTCTTGTGGATGCACATTACAGACCACACGACTTTTGGGCTGAACATTGTTACCCTTCCATCACTTTCGAATACCACTGGAGCGTAACATTTCACAGAGAATAAAAAAAGAGCTGCTTCCTCTTAATGAGAAAGTCCAGAGGCAGAACACACACAGATGGACACATATCCAGACAGAGAGATGAGCAGGTTAGTGGAACTGAGCCATCTTACCTTCATGTGAGTGGGGGAACCAGATCTGAGAGGCGCTGGAGTGGGGACCCCCACGGTAAGGAGGAGAGGAGGGAGAGGACGGTGGTCTGGAGGGGTGTGGTGGGTGTGAGGGAGCAGAGCCTAGACTGCTGGCTAAGAACGTCCCCATGAAGGAGGCTGAGGAGTTGCCCATCAGTCCACTGCCTGTGTAAAGAGGGGAAGGAAGGTGGAGTGGGTTAGGTGTGCTGACTGGCAAGTGAACACTGTGTTGTAGCAGTGACAGTGGACAGTTGATTATCAGCATAAAGTCTAGTGCAGTGTTCCCCAACTGTGTTCCTGGAGGCACACCGACACTGCACATTTACGAACTCTTCTTATCAAACACACTCAGTTGGGATACACTGGTCTAGTCCACACTGTTGTATAATCTGGCCAAGAGCCACCAACTTTGACAGGAAAGGGCATTAGAACAACATATTCATTAACCAGCCACCTTTTGCTTTGTTTTACTTTGTTTAGAGGCACATGCATATGAATTTAAGTACTTATTACAATTAATATCTCTTTTTGCAGCTTTCTATTCAGTAAATGTCTGTAAGATGGTACGTGTGTGTAGGTTTGAAGTTATTGGGTTACTTTTTTTAAGCAACAAATATCAAACTGACTTGCCTGTGCCCTGGGAGTATGTCTGGTAAGCTCAGAGATCGACTGGTAATGTCTGCCAGATCTATTCATTCTCAACAACCAAGAGTAGACAACACCCATTCAGCACACACACACACACACACACACACATTATATAGTTTAGCCCTGGGACATCAGAGTCCGAGCTGGGATATGTCAAGTCATCACTCGACAGATATCTCATCTCACAGATGAATGCACACCCTGTATTTCTCTCCTTTCTTTTTCTCTCTCTTCTGAATTCCCTTCCCAAATTTTCTCCCCTTTTCTCCATTACCCTTTTTTTTTAAAGTCGTTCATTCTCACGCCCTCAGTCTCGCCCTGAACTCTGCTTTCTTTTTCTCTTCATTTCCATCAACAGTCTTCTCTACTGTGGTACCTTCTTCTGTTCTGCTGGAATTCTCCAGCATCCTTCAGTCTCATTCTCACATGCTCTATATATGAAGAATTCAAGAAGCATTCAGTTTCATTCTGACCTCAGAGTTACAGTATCAGTTTGACACCCAACCCCAGAACGTCAGCATGTTTTTCTCTGCGGGTCTAAAGAATTTGCAAAAACACATTCTCAAACATTGATTTGGAGCGAATATTAGCGCGATGAGATCTTCACAAGCCTGATCTAAACAAGCTAAGACTTAAACAGAATTGACAGCCTTAGTAAATCAGCATTTTAACCTTCGACTCTACATCTTCAGTCTGACATCATAAATCCTGTAATGTTGGCCTGCATCATTATTACACAAGGATATTTTATCATGACTACAAAAAAAAAGAAGTGAGTGCTTTCTGAGCTCTCAATGTACTGTAACCCTGTTAGCCTCTATTTATAATAGCTGCTAGGATTAGATCAACCCTTGCATTTGCCTGCACTTAGCTAGACGAACGGCCCTGTAACTGCTTGATGGACTATCATTCATTACAGACAGAGATAGAGAAAGACACGCTGATTAAGCATGGTTTTAATTGGTCTCCCAGTTTTCTACCTGTGGATCTTATGACATTTATCTTCTTAAGTTGCGGGATCAAATACACGATACGCAGCATGGGGCAAACTGAATCCAATCTCAGCATCTCAGACAAAAGGCGGGAAAACACCACAAATGGATGGATAGTCTTTTGCAGGGCTCATGCCAGTTTAATTATGTCTTTGAGCAGAATAAAATACACATTTTCAAAATTGTGAAAAGTATTTCACCACCACAGTCAACTGTACAAATATTTGCAACCTTACTAAAATGTTCAATACCCCAAGCTTATGAGCTAATATTTCAATCATATATAGTCAATGACACAAAACTGAACAGGCACCGCTCCAAATAAAACACATGAACAGTGCAAGTCTGATGTTTACAGAACACAGACATCTTAATCTGAGTCCATGCAAAAAAGCAAAAAAAAAAAAAAAGTCCATTCCAATGTCAAAGTCAATCAAGTGTGATCATAGGGGAGCAATGGACAAAAACACTAATGTACATTTAGAAATGTATCCCATGACAGATAAGCATCCAGGAAACTGGAGGTGGAAGGAAATGGAAGTGGCCTTGCTAGGAACTAACTGGAGGAGTATTGTAATTACAAACTTTAGACAGCCACCCACTTTCTGTCCCGCCATCCACGGTATCCAACTAGACAACTGCGGGCTGTACCAAGACACTGGACAGATGAAAGACAGGACAGAGAATTTACCACTCCTCATGCCCCACCCATTAACATTAAATACACAATCCTAAATTAGCATAAGCCCACCTGTTGTCTGATCAATTGGGCTGAACAAACTGTAGTGAGAACAAATCAGCCAATCATTAAAAATGCTCGTTTGGAATGTAATGCAGATGTCCTATTCAAGAAAAAGCTTCTCGGCTGATTGGAAGAGGTGGAAACACACGGACAAGTGTGGACCAGGGGTTCATTTAGCAGGTTACTGAAAACAAGACGAGGTTCTGCTCCGCTAAGCCAACACTCAAAGTGTACTTTTTATCTGACCCGACACTGTTTACATATACGATCATGGCAGTCTGGTGCTACCGTAAAGGCTTAAGAAACAACAAGGTCATGTGCATACTAATTGGTGCCGATCCCTGACAGCAAAGTTTAATCCTATTATACCATTTTTTATTAAAATCCTATTAGATCCTAAAAGAAAGGAAGCACTACCGACATCAGTGTACACACAAATAAGCAAATCCATGAATCCCCAGGAACCGCACATATACCCACAGGCTTGTATAAACCAGCGGGGTCCTGGCACGTCCTGTGTACACACTGGTTCTCATGTGCCGCCACAGTGGATGCCATGGCCCTGCCACCCGTTAACGGAGGCGGGAAGACTCATTCAGCTCCTAGTCAGCTCAGAGGGAGGTGTCTGATGGTGCTGTTGTCATGGGGATGGCCAAAACGGGAGAGATGAGTGAGAACAGCATGGCCTCATCCGAACCAGATGCTCTGTGGGTTGAGCCGGTCTGGGTGTTGGTAACTTGCTCTTTTACACTGATCTGATGAAAGTTGAGCAGTTTGTCTTCTATTGGTGGAGTGAAGCCTTAGAGGGCAATAACTGATCGTAAGCCTGTGTCAAAGGCGGTAAGTAAGACTTAGACATGACATCGTCAGTTTGGACTCACTGCTTGGATTGCTCATATTAACCATGAACGCATACCACATCATTGTTGAAAGTAGACACACACACACACTTGAAACTTGAATTACTGCTTATCCCTCTGTAGAGTCAAAAGCTGTGTCACCTACATTTCACCCCCCCCCCAAAAAAAAAAAAAAAACTGAACAAAAACACTAAATAATGAAACTAAGTAACAACTGGAGAGGAAACTTTATATAAATAGTCTTATCAGCTCTCTGGTAACACATGGATCTGCCTAATGAAGAAGTAATGGTCCTAAAGAAACAGTTGTCCTTGTTCAGTAACCACTGGGTTCCATGCAAGCTGCACACTACAGACGACAGTGGTCAGAACTGAAGCAAACAAGTATTTCAGCAGTGAGGAAATAGTCTCATTTTGACTTACCCAGTAAAAACATCCCGTAAGAGTCACTTGAGTCCTCTGTTCTTTATTATTTATAGAAAACAGATGTTAGATGTGGAATCAAAGAAAGTAGAACCTCAGACTCTTATAAGAGCCCCGGCACCTCGTACAATCCTCACGTACCGATAGCGTACACCACCAGAGCTCCTCCAAACTCCCTAGCCTCGGACAGACTGGGGCACACAAATGGCTCTCGCCCCGTGACTCAGAAAACACTTCCTCACTGTAAAAAAGGAGCAGGAATTTCAAATGGCTACTAAACTGGGGGGATTTCCTTATAAGAGTCAAAGCCATCTTGAAAACATTAGAATTGGTAGCCAAACATTCCTATTGGTTTGCAGACAACTGGGATGGCGCTCCTGTTTCACGACGCTGGAGGGACGTCTAGAACGGGAAGTGGAGGGACCCTCAGGGGCCAATCTGGATGAGTGTGTGTGTGAGTTGGTGAGTGGGTGAGCATGTAAACGGGAGGGGGTCGGTCAGACAGAGGTCCCAATCTGACCAGTACCAAAGTGAGTTAAGCTGGAGTGATTCCAGGACTCATGTGGGAAGAGGAGGAAAGCAAGTGAAAAAAAAAGTGAAGAGGGTTGGGGTTGCACATGCTTCCAACACTCCACTGCTCAGTGCGTTCTTGTCAGCTGAGTATGGATGTGGTCTGTCCGTGGGTGTTGGGCAAAGGAGAGAGAGGAGAGAAAGAGAGAAGGGTGTTTACTCAGAGAAGAATAGGGTAAGTTGAAAAAGCGACAAAACGATAAGGGCAGAGGAAGTGGTGAAATCAAGGCTGTGTGTATGTGAGGTGGCAGCCAGTGTTTGTACAGTGGCTTGGTGGGTAGCCACGAAACTCAAAATCAAAGAGGGTGGTGTGACGAGAACTTCATGTCCAGGATTTCTTGTCTAATGTAAACTGAACTGACACATAGCTCCAACCATAACTAATGAGAATTTAGCCCTAATTGGTTACTTTCATTGAGCCAACAAGATGGGGTTAAATCAAACTAAACCTCAGTGAGTCAACACAAGTCTCTATGTGGGTTGAAAACTCTACAAATAGCAAGTGCATCTACTTAATAACATAAAGGACAAGCATATTGAAACATGATACATAAGGACATGTCCTGGCAGAGTCTCATGTCCGGCAGGAATCTTCCACCCTCAAAAGACAGGTAAGACTACTGAGCAAGGCATTGAATCCTGCTGTTTTTAATGAAAATAAATAAATAAATAAATATTTCATAGGTTTGTCATAGGATTTTTGAGATAACTAACCAAATCAGGGATGGTTTGAGTTTGTAAAGCAGGCAAAGGAGGGAGACCGAGGGGCTCAAACCACGGACAAACAGGCTAAAGGATGGCTGTCTGGATATCAAGCTTTGCTGAGGACACATTTTTGGGGAACGGTAAATAACTGGGACAGAATGAGCAGGCCATGGCTGGAAGTCTAGCCTCCCTCAAACAATGATAGCTTTCAAGAAGAGCTTTGTGGATTTTCTGTACAACAGCACAATAACATATTGTTTATATACTATTAGATACAGTATATTATATAATATTTTATTTGTGTATCTTAATATATTGTTTTTACAACAGTTCAACAAACAAGTAGTTAATATTGAGTAATTTAAGTTTCAGAAAAATGTTGCAAATTCATCTGTTGTAGTTTCTCTGCCAATGCAATTTTTTTAATCTTTGATACATGTGCTTGTGAGAGTGTTTAAAATAGTTGAATAGACAAATAGGGAAAAGAGTGCAGAGTGTGAAAAATGTGTAAATACAGTAAGAGTTGTATGGACTACGTTTACGGTGATTTATGTCCTTTTCTAGGCTTGATAGACATTTAGCTAGCAATCTTATGTTGAATGGAAAAGAGCATACACTGCTAATGCTTTGAGGTAGAACAAGACATGCATGCTTTGATATGAAGATTAAGAGATGATTAGATAATAAGATAAATAGATTTCTTTTGAATTCCATCTTAAATGCTAAGACACAGTAGCCACTGGCCAGGATATATATAGAATCAGCTAAATAAAACCATGTCGGTTCACTCTCAGCCTCCCGAAAGCTTTACTACATACATCACCTCACAGGAGCCGTGATTCACGCCAGATTCTTGCCATTTGGCACAGAGAGGAGTGGACTCCCGCTACACACTGTTTCCTCTCCAAACACCTCATGTTGTTCTTTCATCCCACTCTCACTTTATTAAATTCCACTCTTTACAACCATCTAGCATCCTTTCTACACAGAGAGCGAGAACCACAGCGCAACCAAACTAGAATAATCCTATAATCATCAATGGAGCTGTCTACAGCTGTAGCAAAAACGATCTCAAAAAACCTATTCCGATAGAACTAGTTTTGCCTGCATGGGGAGGACAGGTCTGGTATATTTGTGTTTAGCCTTCATACATAGCAAATTTAATCAAGTCTAAATCACAAATGCCTGTGCATATACTGTATGTTATCATGGCTGTGTACAGGATACAGGTTTAACTCTTTCAAAATACTTCTGTTTAATGTTACACTGTCAGATATGCAAAAGAAATCTATTGTATCTTTTGCTCAGGTATCAGGCCCCACCATAGCACAGAAACTGCCCTTGTTAAAATTACAAATGACTTGCTACTTACGCCAAGGATCTGTCCTAGGTCCTCTGCTATTTTCAATATACATGTTGCCCCTTGGTAATATTATTAATATTAAGTTTCCACTGTTATGCTGATGATACTCAGCTATATATCTCAACAAGACCAGATTAAACT
The DNA here is from genome assembly GCF_023724105.1 of Carassius gibelio. Lineage (NCBI taxonomy): Eukaryota > Metazoa > Chordata > Actinopteri > Cypriniformes > Cyprinidae > Carassius > Carassius gibelio. The sequence continues at coordinate 5,594,183 of NC_068373.1, read as the reverse complement.
TTTAAATTATCCAAGCTAACAGAGTGCGTTAAAAATGTAAAGGATTGGATGACCAATAATTTTCTCTTATTAAATTCAGATAAGACAGAGATATTATTTATTGGACCAAAAAACACTACACAGAATTTCTTGGATTACAATTTGCAACTAAACGGAGGTACTGTTCCTTCCTCTACAGTCAAACATCTGGGTGTTATATTAGACAGCAACTTGCCTTTTGAAAACCATATTTCCCGTGTTACAAAAACTGCATTCTTCCATCTTAGAAACATTGCCAAGCTACGAAACATGTTATCTGTTTCTGATGCAGAAAAGCTAGTTCATGCATTCATGACCTCTAGACTGGACTATTGTAATGCACTTTTAGGTGGTTGTCCTGCATCTTCAATAAACAAGCTACAGGTAGTCCAAAATGCAGCAGCTAGAGTCCTTACCAGGTCAAGAAAATATGATCATATTACCCCAATTCAACAGTCTGTGCCCTGGATACCTATTAAATTCTGTATCTGTTACAAAATATTATTACCTATAAGGCCCTAAATGGTTTAGCTCCTGCGTACCTAACTATTCTTATACCACGCTACAATCCATCATGCACCCTAAGGTTACAAAATGCTGGACTTTTGGTATTACCTAGGACAGCAAAGCTCATTTAAGGGGGTAGAGCTTTTTCGCATTTAGCTCCCAAACTCTGATAACTTCTGGGGTTCAGACACACTCTCTCTGTTTAAATCTGGATAAAAGACACATCTCTTTCACCAAGCATTCAAATAACGCACTTCATAATCTTTTACTGAAGTTATATCTAATCAAATGCACATAATTATTCTTTAGCTTAGGTTAAACAAATCAGTTTTTCTCCGTTGGAACAGCAGCTAAATAATTATTAATTAGTTTTCTAAACTACGTTAGAGTTTCGTTTCTTACCACCTGACGTCTGCGATTTTCATGTACCAGTTCGGAGAGGACTAGCATCTCTGTGTTTATTACAGAGGTGGGAGGGTCTGATTTGTGCATCTGAGCTTCATAGAGATCACATGCTCTGTATGCATGGATTGCATATAGTCATTCGGATTGATTGATTATACAATAAATACTAAATCAGAATCAGAATCAGAATGAGCTTTATTGCCAGGTATGTTTACACATACGAGGAATTTGTTTTCGTGACAGAAGCTCCGCAGTACAACAGAATGACAGCGACAGAACATAAAACACATAATAAAAGAATAAAAAATACAAATATGTAGACAGTGAATGACAATATACAAATGACAATTGTAGGCAGGTATATTACAAAGTGAAGTTATGTATGTACATATATATTGTGTGCAAAATTTAAGTGTATACTAAGTATGTGTGTTAGATAAATCCCCACGTGTGTATTGTGTGCAAGATTTAAGTGTATACTAAGTATGTGTGTTAGATAAATAAAGTGTGTGTGTATATAAATATAAAGTGTAGTGTGTTCGCCGTTATTATCAGCTGTTCATAAGATGGATTGCCTGAGGGAAGAAACTGGTCCTGTGTCTGGTCGTTCTAGTGCTCAGTGCTCTGTAGCGTCGACCAGTTGGCAACAGTTCAAAGAGGGAGTGTGCTGGATGTGAGGGGTCCAGAGTGATTTTGACAGCCCTTTTTCTCACTCTGGATAAGTACAGTTCTTGAATAGAAGGGAGGGTTGTACCAATGATTCGCTCAGCAGTCCGGACTACTCTCTGTAGTCTTCTGAGGTCAGATTTAGAAGCTGAGCTGAACCAGACAGTTACTGAAGTGCAGAGGATGGATTCAATGATGGTGGAGTAGAACTGTTTCAGCAGCTCCTGTGGCAGGTTAAACTTCCTCAGCTGGCGAAGGAAGTACAACCTCTGCTGGGCCTTTTTCACAATGGAGTCAATGTGAATGTCCCACTTCAGGTCCTGAGAGATGGTGGTGCCCAGGAACCTGAATGACTCCACTGCAGTCACAGGGCTGTTCATGATGGTGAGTGGGGGGAGTGCAGGGGGGTTTCTCCTGAAGTCCACGATCATCTCCACTGTTTTGAGCGTGTTAAGCTCCAGGTTGTTGAGACTGCACCAGACAGCCAGCTCTTTTACCTCCTGTCTGTAAGCAGACTCGTCACCGTCCTGAATGAGGCCGATGAGTGTGGTGTCATCTGCAAACTTCAGGAGCTTGACAGAGGGGTCCTTAGATGTGCAATCGTTGGTGTACAGGGAGAAGAGCAGTGGGGAGAGGACGCAGCCCTGGGGAGCTCCGGTGCTGATTGTACAGGTGCTGGATGTGTATTTTCCCAGCCTCACTAGCTGCTGCCTGTCTGTCAGGAAGCTGTTGATCCACTGACAGATGGAGGTGGGCACGGAGAGCTGATTTAGTTTGGGCAGGAGGAGGTTTGGGATGATCGTGTTGAAGGCCGAGCTGAAGTCCACAAACAGGATCCTCACATAAGTCCCCGGTCTGTCTAGGTGTTGCAGAACATAATGCAGTCCAATGTTTACTGCATCGTCCACAGACCTGTTTGCTCTGTAGGCAAACTGAAGAGGATCCAGCAAGGGCCCAGTGATGTCCTTCAGGTGGGCCAGCACCAGTTTTTCAAATGACTTCATGACTACAGACGTTAGAGCCACAGGCCTGTAGTCATTTAGTCCTGTAATTTTGGGTTTCTTAGGGATGGGGATGATGGTGGAACGTTTGAGGCATGAAGGGACTTCGCACAGCTCCAGCGATCTGTTGAAGATCTGTGTGAAGATGGGGGCCAGCTGGTCAGCACAGGATTTCAGACAGGCTGGTGTAACACAATCTGGGCCTGGTGCTTTTTTCCTTTTAATGGCTAAATATTGACCATGTTAATATGTGGTTTCTTTAGTTTAACTTTAGTTTCTTTAGCATAAATGAACGTAAGTAATCTTAACTGATGCTGATATTACAATAGCCAGTATTAACAGTTTACGTGATCTGTCTCTTGATTTTATTATTATTATTTTTATTTTATTTTTTTTGCCAGGAAGCATATATATCAAACATGTGCACGGTAAGAGCATCTACGGTAATTCACGTTGGGCAAAACACACAAGGAAACGCGTTGTGAAATAAAATATCGCAATTGGACGGGATTACTTTTCTCAGAGGATCACTGAGTTTGTTGAAAAACAGTAGGTAATTTGCTCTGGAATTATCACAGAGGTTGTGTGAGAACAACACATACTTGGCAGATTCAGAAGGGATTAAAATCACCAAGTACGTCTGTGAAACACAGATTTTTCTAATGACCCCCTGTATAACTAGTCCCGTCCGAATAGGGCTTTAGTCGAATCCAGCTGTGAGATCTTGTGAAGTGTGTATGTGTATCCAGCATGATCTGCGTGATGGTCAGGCCGTGTGAATTGTATGCTTTAAATTTTAAACTCGTTATATCAAATTATGCTGCGCTTTATGCATTTGCCCACTTTCATATTCATGTCATTTTCACTGTGTGCTGGCATGTAAAATTAGTGTTACCCTGGCTTCATTTGAAAAATATTATTCCCAGTGCACACAAACTTTTCAGAATACTGATTGCCCCATTGATTACAGTGTTTACTTCCTTTTTATTATATTTTTATTAAATATTTATTTATTTGTGAAAAATACCTTGTCATCTAAAGTAATTATTTTTATTTTACATATTTATTTTTCAATCCATTTTCAAATTATTTAAAATTTCTTAATAATAATTGTTTAAAAATCATATGGGCTTTATATCTGCCCCTCTGCTTTCCAAGATATCGGTATCGGCTGTCAAAAAACACATATCGGTCGACCACTAATGTCAGCCCTCAGAAGACCTCTGATGATGTCAACCCTGACACAACATACAGATCTATAAACTTTTGCTATAAGTTTGATTGCATCCTATAATAATTGCTGTTAATAGTCTATTTGATTATGTCTTAATTGATTTTTCCATACATTCACGCCATATGTGCATTAACTGACAGTCACCACTGATAAGCTACTACTAAATATATTGTAGAAACTTGATTTTATGTAAAGTTGCTTTGCGATGATTTGTATCGTGAAAAGGGCCATACAAATAAACTTCAATTGAATTGAACTGTCTGGATGATAATAATTGTGATTCAACTAATGCAAACAATCTGAACTCGATTAACAATTATTAACATCCATTCCATTACCATTAGAGTTAAACTTAATATTTCCAGCATCAAATAATTTCTTTCCTCACTGAAAATGCACTGTGAAGTGTGAAGTGACAAAAGCATATCCAGTCGGACGATATCTACTGTTTAATGTCCTGCAGAGCACAGCAGATGGACCAGCAAGATTTCACTGTGAGCTAAGAAGATAGAAACTAAGCTATTGCAAAATTATGCTTGTCATGTCACAACAGGGTAGGCCAAAAACTTGATTAGGACTTGATGTTACTTTGTCTATTTTCTCATATTTACACCATTGTACTAAAACATATGAAATATATTGCCTCTGATAATATCCGCTCAGCTCTCAGCATTATTCACCTAGACCCGATTTCAAAATTCAGTCTTTTTCAGTGACACAAAATTTAGATTGTGTTGCTCCTCATCCACCACGTTCTCAAACTCTCACACACATATAAAGAGCCGCCCACAGCTGCGTCAGCCCATCTCCCTACTATCCAATCTGCTCCCCTTTCCCATGATGCTTCCCATTGTCACAACAGAGAGAAAATCTGATTTCTTTCCCCCACAGGGCCTGTGCAGTGGTGCTGATATGGAAAATCATTTCAGAGAGCTGCTCAGACCGATAAAGCTTATTTCAGCTTATTTCTTAACTAATGAGACACATTCTTTCTCACTACTGGACTCACATGGAAACATATTAGACACTGATATGCATTAAAAATGTTAAAAGTACAGGTACTTCTGAACTCACCGATGACATTAAAAAATAAACACTACAGTCTTTCTACAGTATACTGAGACACAATGAGTTTTTCATAAGAGAATGTAAATAGGTGGCACATAATATCTGGTATTTCTCAACATCTGAAGTCTGTGCATTTGGTCCTGCATTGTATAATATTTTAATGTACCTTCCATTTCCATTGTTAATATTAAAAATAATAATACAAATATTACAATTAACAAATTAAACTTGACACTTACATAGTTGGTTTTGCTGCACTATCAAAAAAGTCTGAGATTTTGGTAGTATTACTGGATAAAGAACGTTTCCTTTCTATTATAAGCATTCCAGTCATTGTTTTTGTTTTGTTTTGTTTTTTAGCTGAGCAGATATATTTTTATAGACATTCTTCAGATGACCTGAGTCATTGCATGCTGTGTGAAGTTAAGATTGGAGAGCATTGTTTCTCACACCCCCAACTCCTCCTTGATACTCACAAGGGTTGGCAGATTGAGGACAGTTGACAACGTATGGTAACACGCCCTACACATTGTCAGTCAATGTATTAATTTAATATGCCACGTTTTAATATGCCGACAGTTACAGAGCTTTTTTGATGGATGTCAAGGCTTTTATACACTGTTATATGCTGTGTTCTCCACTAACTGGCAACCCCAGGGTGTTGAAAATACTATTGGGTAAATTTTTCGGTTTGCTGAATCACAAAAAGCAAAGCATAGACATTCAAAAACAGAACACACATTTCAAAGTTGTATAACTGACCATAACATTGTTTTCTTTTTCAAGTATGGGAACTTAACATATAATTGTATATTTTATACTATAGCCTCCTGAAACCCGAGAGATTGCCTGTTGTGCATTTTATAATTTTTCTTGCTATTTGGGATATGTAGGACCTAATAAGTATAATACCTAAAATTTGTTTTTGTACAGGAAGTAGTTTTCCCAGAAAAAAGATGTCCTCATGTGAGGACAGTGGGTCTATCATGATGTGAAATGTTGCAAAGCAGTTTCATTCACTTTGCAAGCACAGATGCACATTGCATGTCATGCATCGCACACAGGATTTCCCAGTGCAGCCTTGTGCTCTGCATTCATGCATTTCATTTATAAAGTTATGTTATGTCCTCGGCAGAGGACATCGGGACTCAATTTCTAAAAAAAAAAAGAAAAGACATGAATGAAAATGCATAGGCAAAAACAATAGATTTTTTTAAATCACCAATAAATTTTTAATGTTCAAGATTTTTTTTTTTTTTTTTTACCAAACTTTGTATAAAGATGATTCTCAACTATGGTATAACAGAATAATTCAGTATAACATTTTTCTTTCTGCAAAATGTGTGTAAAATTACCATTAATGGGTTTTCTAATTATATACAATGTATCTATAAACTAAATCTAATTTGCATATAAATGTGTTTTTGGGGCAACATGTAATGAAAAAAGAAGTGTAATAATGTGAGTAATAATTGTCAAGATTTTCATAATAATATATAATATTTCATAGAATATTGAAATATAATTTCTTTCTCTATTCATTTGTTATGTCTCCAAAAATGCGTCATAAGCATGCGTTTAGTCCCGGTGTCCTCATCTGAGGACATGTATGAAATCAATGTCCTGTTTAGTAACAGAAAGTCATATTTTGATTTGAAACCCCATAACATATTTCTGAGATGTTGATTTATGACACAGAATTTAAAAATTAGACAGATTTAAATGATAACTACAATATATTATAGAAATATTATCATATTTCTATAAGAGTGTCACTAAATTAATTTCAGACATTTTGATGACCAAGGAGAGGGAGTGGTCATGTGAAACATCCAATCATTTGGTATCTCTGAAAAGCCCTGAATGTGCTCTGTACAGGACATCCAGATCTAAAACTGTGGCATGAACAGACTCAGAGAAATTCACAAAAATATAATGTCCTCATATGAGGCCACAGGGTCTCAAGAGGATAGTACGGTCCAAAAATTACATACAGCACCTTTTGTTTAAGTGCAATGGTTTGGCAGGTTAGGGTTAGGGTTAGGGTTAGGGTTAGGGTTAGGTTAGACAGCCCTTTACTGTGGTCTGATGTGTTTTGGTTGATTGGATTGCCCAAAAAAGTTGTTAATACCAGGTGTGAATGGAGTCTTAGAGACTGTATCTCATGGAAATCCAATGGAATATCCCTGCTTTAAACCAAATCACAATCATAAGGCACAGTTAGCAGAGATATTAGAGACTTCATAGAATCGTTCAAAATAAGGTGAAAAAAACTATCCCAAAACAAGGTTTTGATGGTGTGAGAATAAGAGCGTTATGAAATGTCAACTACCATAATCCTTTGTTAAAGACCCTCATGCTCATCCTGAACAGCCACAGCTCTGGTGGGTTGAGATGAACAGTGTAAACTGCGGTCAGGTGTGTTTCTCACAGGCGTAACTTGAAGCTGGAAGCACGGCTTTAGTGCAGTGTACTGTAGGTGGTGTGGGATCTCAGCTGGGGCTCCAAGAACACAAGAGATGAATGTGTCTCTGATCCATTGTTAAGAGCTGCCATCTGTTTGAACTGAGCTGGGCTTGAGTCATCGCATTCAATACTGACAGAGCTCCCATATCCAGACACTTATTCCACCCAAACGGGACTTCACATGACTTGTACGGAAAAAGTACGGGGAATTTTAATGGATCTGGTTTGTTTCTGCTGCTGTTGCTCAATCTGTCAGTTTCTTATTGCATGTGGGGGTGAGAACTAATGTCATTTTTAGAGAGGCAGAGCCTCTAGAGTCAAAGTACAACAACTGTGTGGGAGCCCAAAGGAAATACCATTACCATTTTTGGAAAAACTTTAGAATAGGGAACACTTATTCACTATTAACTACAACCCTTCCAGTCAATAAATTCCAAATTTGCTGCTTATTATAAACAGGTTAGTTGTTATTTTTAGTAATTAAATAGGATTAGGGATGTAGAATAAGGTAATGTAGAATAAGGCATTAATATGTGCTTAATTACTGCTAATAAATGGCAAATATTCTAGTAATATTCATGGCTAATAAGCAACTAGTTAAGAGAGCCTAAAATAAAGTGTTATTTTGTTTTTACTCCTGAACCGTGTTTAATTGAAAAATAGACTATATTAGTGTAATGTCCAGATTGCATACTTATTTTTCTTCCAATAAACTGATCAGATGATCCGAATATGTACAAGAAAAGTCTAAGCCTTTGACTACATACACTGACGCCACTCTGGAGGCTGTTAAAGTGTGTGAGTGTATTTTAAGAGGGCTTCAAACCCATGGCCCACACATTTGCCCTCACCACATCAAAGGTCCCCCTGCAGTCAAAAACTGGGTGGTCTTTTTCAGCTGTGCGACTAATAAGCTTAAGAAAACAGGTAACCATGGACAACCAGATAGCTTGCACTGCTGTACGTAATTCAGTTTTATTAAAATAGACTGAGTGGGTGAATCTCACAAATTATATCCGCAGTGTAAAAATCTATAGGCTTCAGTTTTGTTTATGCAAAAAAAAAAAAAAAGATGATTTCTTATATATTTTCCTTTCCTTTTGATTTTTGGGTGGCACATAGGGCTGCACAATTAATTGCATGTCTAATGGCGGTAACAATTATGGATGCCACAATTACGTAATCATTCAAAACGGCAGTTAATCGTTTAAAGTGCACTTATGCTTTTTTCTACGTTATCTTAAGTGGTTTCCCCATTATTTTCATTTTAGTTTTAGTATAACATTATAATACCATTCATATTTTTACTCTTTTCGTAATATAAAGAAGAAAGCAATCTGATGTATAGTTGACATTTGAGGCTTAATACTATAGAAAACCAGTAAACGTTTTTCAGTTAAAGTGTTTTCAGCTTGTTTATTTTCATATAAAAATATGGCATGCAGTTGCATCAAACAATGGTATAAGCATCTTTCAAATGTAAATTGTTATAATCAAAATTAATAATCACATTTGTCATAATCGTGCAGCCGTATGATTGTATGACCAAGAGCTGACTGTTAATCGGCTTTCATGAGATTAACCTGAGCGTACCAACATCCACATAAACACAGCTCCAGTCACTTTAGTTTTTATTAAATGTAAAACTCTCCAGAGAGGTTGTGGTATGGATAATGTATGAAACATGGAGCAGCACTATATAAATCTACTCTACACTACTCCTGTGAGCTCTTGTGTCTTCAAGGTTGATTTACTCTTCAATGTCTTTATGTTTCCTCTTTTCACATCTTCCACGTGTCCTTTTCTTCTACAACTCCATCGCTCAGTTTTCCTCTACATAGTTCCTTTTTTAATCTCTCCGTCTCCCATTCCTGTCCTCCCTTCTCCTTCTTATCACCCTTCAACTTTTAAAGTCCTTTTCTTTACAAATGCCTCTCTCTCTCCTTGTATCGAGCCCTGCTGGCTCATTCATCAGTTTGAGAGAGTCTTGGTACACTCTGTTGTCATATCCATATAAATCAGAGTCCCAGTACGACAAAGAACTGTAACGTCCTGGTTTAGTTTGTCCTCCTACACTTCACTAATAATCAAGGTTTCTTGCAAGGTCTATAATACCTGGAGAGCTATTCGTTAGCATTCCCATTCATCTTGATGGCTGTTGTTCAATTGATGCAGCTCTCAATTGATATTTGCTATGGATGCGTTGCAGGTGCACATACTTTCATTTAATGAAAGAAGAAATTAATATAGCTATCTCTTAATGACTATCAATGAAGACATGGCTCTGTTGGTGCATAATTGTGTAGTAACGATATTTACAGGCAGGGGCTAATCATAATTTGGTTTAATATGACTAATTTCCACACTCTTTCTGATGCTGTATTCCTTCATGAACATGTATGACTTAGCACAGCCCACCTTTATCTTTTCTCTTCTACCCATTGCCTGGTGACTAACTAAAGGTCAGCCAACTCACAAAACATGAGCTGCATCTGCCAGAACCTGCATTAAACTTGAGTTATGCTTCCTATGGAGAGATGCTGGTCATTCATGGAATGCCATTCCAGAGTCTGTTATACATCTGCCTGAACAGGGCCTGGAAGATGAGCAAATTTAGGAGTGTTTCCTCCAGTTTGTAGAAGTGATAGAAGGTCACGGCAGCAGGAAGAGAAGCAGATGAAGGGAAACATAAAGCAGTGCTGCTTGTAAAAACTGTTTAGTGCTTTTGAGGTTGAGGCTGTGTGAGTTTAAAAGACTAAAGAATTTTGAAAGAAAGTTTTTGAATTTACTTGAATTTATAATCTCATTGCATTACTTAAGTTCTTCCTTTTATTGATTACAAGTTGACAGATTCCTACTGTTATGTCAGTGCACAATCCTAGAATGTCCTCATGCTGTGTCTTGTGTGAAATTTTCAGCAATTTTTAGTGATGTTTTATTAACAACTTTTGGGACACGGCCAATTTATCATCAGTAATCACATCCAATATATCCAATCAATGCAAGAGAGAACCCCTATAAATAACCAAAGCAGTCCTACCTTAATTGTTTCTAGTCTTTCAGCATCCCTCCACCACCCGAATCCTCGCCTTCAGTGCGCTCCTAACCCAGCATGGGGAGGAACACTCGGGGGGAGGGCTTGGGTCTGGGCTAAACACCAAGCTCAAAGCCCTCTCCCCGGTCAGGAGGAGTACCTCGGGCTCAGAGCCCTCTCCCCGGTCAGGAGGAGTACCTCGGGCTCAGACCCCTCTCCCCGGTCAGGAGGAGTACCTCGGGCTCAGACTCCTCTCCCCGGTCAGGAGGAGTACCCCGGGCTCAGACCCCTCTCCCCAGTCAGGAGGAGTACCCCAGGCTCAGAGCCCTCTCCCCGGTCAGGAGGAGTACCCCAGACTCAGAGCCCTCTCCCCGGTCAGGAGGAGTACCCCAGGCTCAGAGCCCTCTCCCCGGTCAGGAGGAGTACCCCAGACTCAGAGCCCTCTCCCCGGTCAGGAGGAGTAGCCCGGGCTCAGAGCCCTCTCCCCGGTCAGGAGTAGTACCTCGGGCTCAGAGCCCTCTCCCCGGTCAGGAGGAGTACCCCGGGCTCAGAGCCCTCTCCCCGGTCAGGAGGAGTACCCCAGGCTCAGACCCCTCTCCCCGGTCAGGAGGATTACCCCTGGCTCAGAGCCCTCTCCCCGGTCAGAAGGAGCACCCCTGGGCACAGACCCCTCTCCCCGGTCAGGAGGAGTACCCCGGGCTCAGAGCCCTCTCCCCGGTCAGGAGGAGTACCCCGGGCTCAGAGCCCTCTCCCCAGTCAGGAGGAGTACCCCGGGCTCAGACCCCTCTCCCCGGTCAGGAGGAGTACCCCGGGCTCAGACCCTCTCCCTGGGTCAGGAGGAGTACCCCGGGCTCAGAGCCCTTTCCCTGGACAGCAAGCCAAATATGCATAACCCTTTACTCAGTTTATTATGCATACGTGTGAACTTGTGAATTGCATGTTATTACAGAGTTTCTTTTTGAGAATGAACAGGTTTCTAGCCGACGTCCTTTGAGATGGTGAGAAAGCAAAACAGATGCTGTACATCTGGACTCTGTGCTTGAGGACAGAGATTGCTACTGCAATCACAGCATCAATAATTAAAAGACAACACACATACACCCACACACACACACACTTTTTCCTCAATAAGCAGTGATGCAGTGTCACATTGTGTTGGGTAGCCTCATAACAGAGTTGAGTCAACAATCAAATGCACTATTCTTGAAAGTTTATTCACTTGAGAGTCTTCAGCAGAATGGTTCATCTGTTTATCCATTTTCCAAGCAACTCAATTCACCTACTTACCAAGTCAATGTGTTAGGTCACCAACACACCTTTTAACATGTGGGTTTGGGTTGCCGCTTTGACCATGAACTACACTGCATGCACACGCACGGTCAGTGTAGGAGGTAACACATTACAAGTAACCTGAGTTATGTAATCAGATTACTTTTTTCCAAGTTACTAGTAAAGTAATGCATTACTTTAAAATTAAGTTATTTTACTGAGTTGCTTTTTCAAATAGCTTCTCCCATTAATTCACTGACACCACTCATGTCCCCATGTTGAGAGAAACTGAGTTGCAGAGGCAGAGGCACTTCCTTCACACTGAGGCTTATTAATTTCACTTTTAGTGTGAAAGGGCCTTTACAGTTGCTAAAAATATAAGCTTCGGGTTTTTTTTTTTTTGTTAATAAAAACATTTGCAAGCCCAACCCAGGTGACAGAAAGCAACGTATAAGTATAAAACATAATGCATTACAATAATAACTTTCCCTAAAACTGTTCACAGTAGGGTTAATACATCATTTACCATAATTTCTAACCCGTATCATAACATCCCTTCTGAAAAGAACGTGCACTTAATTGTATTCTGGGTGCAATAGTAAGTGTTCTTCAAATCTTAAAAGTATATTAAAAAACTGTAGTGGCAGAAACAAATAGATAGTACACTTTCATTGTTTCTTAACACACTCAACTAAGTAATAATGTGCAACAATGTCAAATTAAATGCTTTAATTAAGAGTACATTTTAAATAATGTTGTAATCTTTTGTCATTCTTTCAGAAAAATACACTTATTTAAATGTGTTACTAAAGCATGTTAAAGTACTTGATTATAATTTTAAATATTACAAAAGTAATTATGAAAGATGTATATCTATCTATATTTTATCTTTTTTTCTGTTTAAGTGGGTTGCAAATGAAAGTGTCCCATCGCAAATGAATGGCTGAGGTATGAGCTCTCTTCAGAAACCTTTTTTTATTCTCTTACCCAGACCCTAAAAATGCAACTTTTCCAGATGATTTCTCACAGAGCTGGCACCATTTATCTCAAATGAAGCTCAGACTCCCTCCACAGGCATTACAGTAAATGTGGAGCTTTGAAGGCGTGGCTTAGCATGTATTATCTGAGCCTCTTATTCCCATAAAACATGTCAGCTGAACTGGCTGAGTGTTGACAGAGGCCTTGGAAGGAAAGCAGAAGGCCTGGTGTGGATCTTGGGAATATCAGATGGAGAGCAGGATGAGTGCTGAGGGGGATGTAGCATTTCTACAAGCTTTCTCACGCAGCAAGGCAGAACAACATGTTTCAGCAGTCTTTCATGTCGAGTCAGAAGTGTCTGTGCAGCGGCAGGATGAGTGTTCAGGGTAATATAAGGCTAGACCTTCTTAGATGTCCTGACATGAAAAAAAGCAGCAAATGTGAAAAGAAAAGTCAAATGGTGGATAGACACCTCCACTGAATCACACAGGCCTAAACTTTAAGCCACTGGTCATGTATAATTCATATAACAGATAGATCTGGCTCTGGGTGTTGACTGATCTGTGTGTCTGATCCTGGTATTCCCTACATTATGGGCACCAAATGTCCCCAAAAGAATAGTAATATGAGTCAATTTTGTCCTTGTGGGTTTAAAACATTAATATTAAATGACTAACTGCCCAGAGGTTTTGTTGTTATTTTATTTTTTATGCTGTAACATTATCCACTGTACATTTTACAGTCAATTCAACCTAATAACCAAATAAGCTGGGCCTGAATAAGCTAAATAATAACCAAAATATATATCTGAATAGTTTATCCTCCAGAATACCATGTATTACAACGAAGCTCTATTATGAATTTATATCTTTAACCGCAAACTGTCATATTAATGTGTCAGTCAGTACTTAGACTTAAACTCTGACAAGCCTACAGGACACATAATAGTTCATTTCAATGTTACATGATTGAAAATGCCTCACAGTTCAGTCAGTGGTACACTGATTCAAGGTGATCAGTCATTGAAAAATGACTCATTTAAAAGAAAAGGCTGATAAGAGTCATTCACTTGTGAATTGGATATTGCACTGTTTGCTGCACAACAAAAAGATGTAAAACACATTTCATAAAACTTCATATTCACTCTTGAATAACCCTTTATGTTTTCCAATCAGCCACCAAATGGGCACTGGGGACTGTGGATTGAAAGAACACAAATACTGTATGACTGTTACACACACACACACACACACACACAACACATACTATAAAGGCACACTGATTTACGCAGCATATGAAGCGCTCTCCCCAGATGGAGCGTGCTGGAACAGCATCCGGCCCGCGGCCCGCCAGGAAACCGTGAGTTGGCGGGGAGTCCTGGCACGCTCATGAAATCACTCACGGTTATAGCAGTGTTTCAGAGCAGCACGTCTTCAAACACACACACACACGCTGTCACATAAAAGCAACAGTTACAAGTTCAGGTGACAGACACAGATGTCACATTCTGCTAACAAATGCAACTCACCTTCATGGATTATATTTGCATTTATTAATTTGACAGTTTTTTTTTTTTTCAAAGCACCTTGCAGTGTATTCTAGTGTGTCAAACTTTTATCTGTATGTGTGATTCCCTGGCAATCAAACCCGTGACCTTGGCATTGCAAGCTTACATGTATTTTTAATTAAAGAGTGTAAAGTGTAAGAATCTTTTTTTTCTATTATGTTAAAGGTTCTTCATGGAACCATCAATGCCAATTATAAATGTATAGTAGAAAGCATCACAGTAAAATACATTTGCATCTGCATCTTCAACATAGACACAAGAAGGACAGGGGTCCAATCCATCCAAGGTTCAATTTTTTATTAAACTAAATACAGCATCCAGTCCGCCTATAGAGTAGGCATGTGCTGGTATTTGGTTACACAATATATCACGATAATGAACATGCACAATATTGTTATTGTGGGTACTTATACCATTAATAATTATTTATTAGGAATAATTCAGATTATTTGAATGCATTTAAAGAAGACTTTTCCCATCAACTAGTGAAAATGCTCAACACCGCTGTATGCTGCACTACTTTCTGAAACGTGTTTAAATGATTTCATTGCATTCAGATTTTAGTATTTTCTATGGTGTCCATCACGTCACTAAATACTTGAATACTTACAGGGTGATATATTTTCAACCTTTTTACATTTTAATCTGGACTATAACATCTGCTAGGTATTGTTTGGAAATGTTTTGATTCTTACTTATTCGGTCAGACTTTAGAATAAGGCTCCATTATTTAACATTAGTTAACTAGGTAAACCGGAACCGGGAACACTTCCCATAACATCCGATGTACTTGCTACATCATTAGAAGAATGGCATCTACGCTAATATTAGTCTGTTTCTCTCTTGTTCCGAGGTCACCGTAGCCACCAGATCCAGTCTGTGTCCAGATCAGAGGGTCACTGCAGTCACCCGGGTCCAGTATGTATCCAGACCAGATGGTGGATCAGCACCTAGAAAGGACCTCTACATCCCTGAAAAACAGCGGAGACCAGGACAACTAGAGCCCAGATACAGATCCCCTGTAAAGACCTTGTCTCAGAGGACCACCAGGACAAGACCACAGGAAACAGATGATTATTCTGCACAATCTGACTTTGCTGGAGCCTGGAATTGAACTACTGGTTTCGTCTGGTCAGAGGAGAACTGGCCCCCCAACTGAGCCTGGTTTCTCCCAAGGTTTTTTTCTCCATTCTGTCACCGATGGAGTTTCGGTTCCTTGCCGCTGTCGCCTCTGGCTTGCTTAGTTGGGGTCACTTCATCTACAGCGATATCATTGACTTTATTGCAAATTAAAACAGACACTATTTAACTGAACAGAGATGACATCACTGAGTTCAATGATGAACTGCCTTTAACTATCATTTTGCATTATTGACACACTGTTTTCCTAATGAATGTTGTTCAGTGCTTTGACACAATCAGTATTGTTAAAAGCACTATATAAATAAAGGTGACTTGACTATTAGTTAACAAACTGCAAACATGAACTGTATTTTTAGAGCTGAGAATAATAACTTCTGTGAGAAATGTAGCTATTGCTCATTGTTAATGTTAATGCATTAACTAAGATTACGATTTAACGCATTAACTAATGTTAACTCAATATATTGTGTTGTTCTTTATATTTCTTTTTCATTTTAATGTATGAAACTTTTTTTTTTACTTTATACATTTTTTTGTGTTGCTTAGTTGTTTGTACCAT
Organism: Carassius gibelio; assembly: GCF_023724105.1. Lineage (NCBI taxonomy): Eukaryota > Metazoa > Chordata > Actinopteri > Cypriniformes > Cyprinidae > Carassius > Carassius gibelio. The sequence goes on along the minus strand of NC_068373.1, from coordinate 5,578,268 downwards.
CAAATTCGTTATTAAAATGCTATATTAAACACTTTTTCAATATCGCGATAATATTGTATACCATGATGAAAGCTACTAGAGAGACACATTTCAACTAAATGGCTGAATATAAAAGGAAGTAACTGTGGCCATGTGGTAAACTGGTGATAAAGAATTGAAGGATTCAGAAGAGTGTTCATTAGGAGGCCATCTGCTGAGCGGCAGTATAAGTGTGTCTCACTGAAGAACATCGACTCAGATCTTTGTGTGACTGGATATATACAGACACACTTGCACGCCAGTAAGCTCTCGCTTTCCAAACACATCCCACCTGTCAATGTGACTGTCGGTCTCTGATGAAACATATATGCATGCAACTAGAAGTGGTCGACCGATATATCGCCGAGGCCGAGATTTCTAATAAAGAGTAGTTAATGGTGAAATTAACATTAGTAAATAAGAACGAATAATACTTCTACAGCATTTATTCATCTTAGTTAAAGTAGTTAAGCAATGAACCTTATTGTAAAGTGGGGTTAAGTGTCTTGCTCAAGGACACAATGGTGGTAGCTCATGGCTCATGGCGACAGAAGAAAGACAATTAAACAGGTTTGGAAGTGTAGGGTGAGTACATGATGACCGAATTCATTTCTGGGTGAACTGCCCCTTTAACAAGGTTTGTCTTTTATTTCAGTTTACCAAAAATCTGACTGCTAATGATATCAGTCACTCATTTGTATACATTTTAAAAGACACATTTTGCTGTGGAATGACCTCTAAAGGGGTCAATCATGACAAAAGCAGTTACTACAATTAATGAGAAAATGAACTTGTCTTCCCAAGATGATGTCAATTTTTGAGTGTCTTAATTTTAACTAAACTTTTTTAATAGGCAAACTTTTTTTTTTTCTAACTAGGTAGATACAATGAAAACTAACTCTATATTCAGCACTCAACACTCTGCTATGAAGTTGTCTGTGCTTATTTTCAGTTTAAAAGAGACTTATAAATAGTTTGCGTAAACTGCAGCATCGTTATTTAAATGTATTTTATTGTGTAATAATATACCTCCGATTAATCCACCCATGAAAAGCAAATAAAAACAAAACCAACTGTGACCGATCGCTTGTTTTCCATGTCAGTCACTTGGATCTTTGCGTCTAAATGGGCCAGAGTAAGATGTAATATTTAATTCAGTCAAACATCTGGCTACACGAGACAACAAGCTGTAAAGTGAAGAGATGAAACAACCTGTAAAGGAACAAAACACCAGTGGTGGAATGTAACGAAGTATTTGTACTTCGTTACTGTACTTAAGTAAATTTTTACGTATCTATACTTTACTTAAGTAAAAAAAATAATGCATACTTATACTTTTACTCAAGTAGATTTTTCAGCAATTATCTGTACTTTCTACTCCACTACATTATTAAAATGCGTGTCGTTACATCCTTCCGAATCTTGCATAAAAATTTTTTTGGTCGACTGACGTTTTGGCGTTGCTGGCCAATGCACGTTGAAACAGATCGGAGATCTGATTGGCCAAAGAACTCACGCGCTCAGCACGTGTTTTGAAACAACACAAGCGGAACTGATGTAAATCGAAGATATTATAATATTTGTTTGATGTAAGTTAGTGGTAACTGTTACCCTAACAGGGCAACTTCTTTAGCTGGTTATTAGCACAGCAGGGACGATAGCTTGCTAGTACGTTACATTTTTGGAGATGAGCAAACTATTGCTATATCTGTACATTCGTAGTTGGCTAAAATAGCTGTTTGTTTTGACTCGATGAAAAAATGTTCAAACTATTTATACGTCGTCGGCTCCTAGCTTCTTTACCATACAACATTGGGTATTTATTTGACATTCACAAGTAAGCATGCAGGCAAAACTATATCTTGGTTTGATTCGATTGTGAACAATTTTGAACTATGACAGTGGTTTTTCGTCAATATCATGATATTATATATATATATACATACATACAGTACAGGCCAAAAGTTTGGAAACATTACTATTTTTAATGTTTTTGACACAAGTTTCTTCTTCTTATCAAGCCTGCATTTATTTGATCAAAAATACAGAAATAAATGTAATATTGAGCAGAATAATATTGTGCAGAATAAACTGGTCATACAAATTTGATTAAAGTTTCAGAATAACACTCACCTGTGTACTTTTGAGTTTTTTTTACTGCTCTTAATAGTATAGTAAAAATAAAATAAATTGTATGTCATAATAAAATAAATTGTACGTCATAATTGGCTTAGCCTAATTATTATTTAATGAGTAATTAGTAAATAACCAGATTTTTACAGTGTCAGTATTGCACAACAACTCTTTCCAGTACACAATAGATATTGTTTGTGATTGTTACAATTGAACAGCCCAGACATTGAGACAACTGATTGTACTTTTACTTAAAAAAATACTTTAAAGTAAATTTAAAAGTATGTACTTATGACTTTTACTTAAGTAAGATGTTGATGTAGTAATTATACTTTTACTTAAGTATATATTTTGCAGGGTAGTTGTACTTTTACTTAAGTACTAAACTTAAGTACTTCCTCCACCACTGCAAAACACACACACACACACACACACACACACATCTTTACAAAGCAATGGCCAGAGGCTCTCAGCCACTTGAGCAGCTACTGACACACGGCCAGAGAACGACGACGACACATCAGAGCATCAGACAGCCTGTAATCATAGCATGACCTCTCTGCAATTATCACCATCTCACAGGAAACAGCCGCTGTCCTGCCACTGATACATAACTCACAGCTCCGAGCCAAGCAACACACAAACACAAGCAGACCACAAACAAGGCTTATGTCTGGAGAGGAATACTAACTGACTACTTACTGAATACCACACAGTAAACACCATCTACTGAACACTACCTAAAAACAGGCAGTGAAACAGTGTGCAGTGTGCAGTGATACATTTCAAACAGTACACTGCTACACTGCTGTGAGATGGTATCTGAAATAAACGGTAATGTAGTCGTTTTAAACCAATTTCATGTATATTGTAAACTCAGCAACTGAGTTGATTAAAAAAAAAAAGCTTTCTAGAAAATGAAGTTCTTAAAATGTATTTGTAATCATTCAAAATGCTAAAAAGAACAGCATTTACTCAAAATAGAAATAACAATATATGTCTTTACTATCACTTTTGATCAATTAAACACAGCCTTGCTGAAATAAAAAATAATTTATTTAAAAAAAAAATTCTATTTGAAATAAATATTGTTTTAACTTTTTAATTTTCAAAGAATCCTGAAAAAAGTGTTTCCAGTATGATAATAAATCAGCATATGTGTGTGTGTGTGTGTGTGTGTGTGCGCATGCGTGTGTGCGTGCGTGTGTGTGTGTGTGTGTGTGTGTTGGTGTATCTAAAAATGAAAAATGTGTGCTCAATATTTCTGTTGTTACTCGCAACAAAAATATTGAGATTATGCCACAATTGCAAAATTACAAATGAGGTCTCTATTTGACATATTTCAGTAGAGAGCAGTTTCTAACTTTCAAATCCAACAAAATGTGCACTTTACATATCGTTTCCATTACTGATCACTGGTGTCACTTCAGAGTGATGGTTAGTAGTGTATTATATGCAGCAGCAGCTAGTGTATTAATCGGGCTCTGTGCCTGCACCCGCAGCCGTTTACTGAAAACACCTGCCACAGTGAGTTAGGGGTGGAGAGATCAGGCAGCCCCCGCCACGTTACACCCTCAGAGCCATAAATCCAGCCTAGATCTCCCCACGGCCTCCAGAGAGGAACCATCATCACTCCTGCCCCATAGCACGGGATTAACTCCTGCACCGCAGCTGTCTCTTTAATATTAGATCGATGTTATACACTTCTAATCCCTCGCACTAACCTCTTTAACCATCTCCACACTAAACGATGTGCTTTTTAAGCTCAGAGTCTTAAACTAAACCACTGTTGCAAGTTTCCAGCAGATATCTTACTAGATTCTTATATTTCAGGAAGAAATATAGGGAGTGGATCACACTGGAGGGGTTTAAAGGCCATTGATATTGAGTGATATTAACAATTTAAATGCACTGCCACTGGGATGAAAACAAAATGATAACTTTGAATGAAATCAACACTAAACTGGCTTGAGCTGAATAATGTCACAATTGTCTACTATAACTTGTTTCATAGTTGTTTAATTTTACAACATTAACACTGTTATTTTCCTGTTTCTTAATGTGAATCTGCTTTGAACTTATCTGTATCCAACATTCAGTGCCATGGTGAGGTGTGGGTGGTTTCTAGATAATCGTTTACTGGCCGAGTCAAAAGAGTCCTTAAAGGGATAGTTCACCCAAAAATCAAAATTAGATGTTTATCTGTTTACTCCCAGGGCATCCAAGATGTAGGTGACTTTGTTTCTTCAGTAGAACACAAATTATGATTTTTAACTTCAGTCGTTGCAGTCTCTCAGTCATAAAAGGTATGGCAAATGGTAACAGAATAAAAAAACATGCACAGTAGGGCTGTACAAAAAAATCTAATGCGATTTTCATGCGCATCTCGTCAGTAAAGGCTCTCCTGTGATTAGTAGTATATCTCCAGCACGTGATTTCAGATCAGGATTGCCAGGTTTTCAAAACAAAACTAGCCCAATTTGTTCCATGCGATAAAATTACATTTTTTGGCGGGGTTCCCTTGGTAAAATTTGCATTTTAGGGGCTAAACATCACATTATTTGTATTGGGGTCGCTTCGACCCGCTGACATGAAAAACAACCACAAACATGGCAACACTTGTTGGCCTTTACTACACAGAGCCATAGTTCACAGAAAATCCAGACAAAATCGACTTCAAAATTGGAGGCGATTCTTTGTCCATTCTGAAAGTGATTTGTGTAGCTTGTCGTGGACTACGGCTCTGTGTAATAAATGTCGCTCCACCTGAACCAGTGTTGGCACGTCTGCGGTTGTTTTTCATGTTCGTGGGTTGAAACAACTCCAATACCAATTACGTGATATTTAGCCCCTAAAATGTGAATTTTACCAAGGCAACCCTGCCAAAAAAACTATTTTAACCCTGGGATGCAATTTCTATCGGGGAAACGCGATTGGGCTAGTTTGGGACTAGTTTTGAGAAGCAAGTGGGCAGGATTTGTTTTGAAAACCTGACAACCCTGATCTGAACGCACGTGCTGGAGATATACTTCTTATTACAGGAGCGTCTTTACTGATGAGATGCACGTGAAAATCGCATTTGAATTTTTGCACAGCCCTAATGCACAGACAAATCTGTATTAAACCATGCTCGTGACGATACATTGATGTGTAAAGACACAAAACGATCAGTCTGTGCAAGAAACTGAACAGTACTTATTTAGTTGTTGTTGTTGTTTTTTTTTTACCTCTGATTCACGTAATGTCCAAACTGTTAAAACTCTTGTGAATGCACTTCACAGCAGCAGGCACATGAGGCATTCTTCTTCTTCTGCTTAGATTCTGTTACCATTTCCCTGCATTTTACGACTGAGGGACTGCAACGACTGAAGATAAAAATCCTAATTTGTGTTCTACTGAAGAAATAAAGTCACCTAAATTTTGAATGCCCTCGGAGTAAACAGATAAACATCTAATTTTCATTTTTGGGCGAACTATCCCTTTAAATGTTTGTGATAGTCACTAGATAAGGATCTTTCCTTGGAGGTCTAGAAGGTTTATTACCAGGTTCTTTGCCACATTTTATCATCAGCCAGGTGAAAATCATAAACCTGAATGGTTAGAAAAGCAACAGAACCCTTTAACTGAGGCATCATTCATGTCTGTAGCACAAACACCATGAGACGAATAAAACACCAAAGTGTTTAGGGTTTGTTCAATCATTACTATGATCAGAAATAGTCATGCTCACCTTTGCTCCAGTAACTGGATCTAGCTAAAGGTTTTCAGGATAGAAATACAAAATATTCAACAAGTGAATACAAACATGCAACTAAGGCTTTATTTCAGATTTGCCCACATTTTATCTTTATAAACAGAATGACGCTGTGCTGTCATTTTAACCTCCCATCTGACAAAACAAAACTTACTGATCGAGCTAGAGAGAGAGAGAGAGAGAGAGAGAGAGAGAGAGAGAGAGAGAGAGAGGGACAGAGACAGAGGAGGCAGTGTACCCTAGTGGTCAAGATGTGCACTATAGGGCACACTGAGGACAAAGGATACGCATATTACTTATGTAGTATACAGTATGTATCCTATGTACAGTATAAATATTTTCTGCACTTATAAATGGATATGAATGAATTACAGTACAGTACAGTACAATGTACAGTACATCAACAGTTTTACACAAGCATTCTGGTCATTAATGCATCATACAGCAATTGTATTTGCATGATTATTCTTTCATACTCATCAGTATTTATCTCAGGTGATTAAGTATAAAATTATTCCTCAATATGATTGTAAGCATTCCACATATGTAGGGTCCTTGTTTTAAAAAGCTTTGAGCCAGATTCTTACCTTAAATGCATAAGTTACAAAAACATTATTTTATTTCTATTTTTTTTTTCAAACAAGGTGTCTGTGACAAGCAATGACAATGCACTCTACACACTCACTCACTGTGCATTTGAGACACAAGCAGGCAGCTGCGTTCAGCCTCCCTCGAGACTGATTAAATTAGGATTTCTGATGCTAATCTTTGTTTTTGCACAATAGGGCCGACACTTTCTTCAGAAGAATGCAGCATGTATATTTAACTCTTAGTCAGCACAGTGTATGAGTGAAGTCTGTCGCTCTGATGACACACACAACCGATTAGAGACAGACAAATTCTGATTGAAATACAATAAAAATACTAAATTCAATGGGACAATATAGGTTGTGTTGCGTGAACCTGTCAAGACGTTTTCATTTGCTTGTACAAACCAAGGATTATATATATATATATTTATTATTATATTTATGTATTTATGTATTTTTTACTGTTTTGAGGTAATCTACCTCTCAGTGGTGTTTCGTGGTGTTCTGAAATGAGGAAGCAAAGTTGTATAAAGTTTATTTTCTTTTCTTTTTTTTTATTAAATGTAAATTAATGTTCAAGACCCATTTTCTGGTTAAATAACCATAACGTACAGTACACTATCAGAAATAAACGATTCTATTTTATATTTTTACATTAACAATGTAATCAATGTTATTTATTAAAATGAAGTATGAATCTCATCGAGTGCTTTTGGGCATTTTAAAATTTATTCCAAATAATAACTTAAGGCAGTAACAATATACTTCATTCAATATATTTTATTTGTGAATTAACGTTCAACTATTATTAGACTATTATTAATAGTCAACTTTTCACTATAATTTTGCTCGCATTAAAAACAACTGATTACTCACTAAAAACTCCCACAGATCAAGTATTCAGACCATTTTAAGTCTAATTTTGACATAAAGTGATTAAGTGTGTCAGTTGTTTACTTTTTCCAATAAATGCCCTTACACTGTTCATTCAGACTGATTTCTGAACATGAAAAGCACATGAACACAAGAGGCGGGATTTATCTCATGAACCAATCAAAGCCAAACATAACCAGTCATATCCAATCATATTGTGATGGAGGCTTTGTTTATGCTCATGTCACTTTCCTCCATTCATTCTCAGTTACCCCCCACCACCAAACTCACGGCACGCTTTAAGAGGTCTGTTAAAACTCAATGGTCTCAGGGGAGACGAGAGACTCCGGCTGTAACTTCACCTGCTGGTGTTGCACTGGACAGTTTCGATAGAAAAAGGAGGGATTTATACTCTTTTTAATATCCAATATTTTAAGGAGACACTGCCTCCCTTGCCTCCTCGGAGGAAATGCCCCTGCGCCTCTCTTGACTGATGCCTTCTGTAGAGGCTAACTTGCAATGACCCTGGATCAATTACAAATGTCTTGTTCATTGTAAGTCCATGCATGAACTACTGTTAAGGGACGTTACTGTGTAATGAATATGATAGCAGTCAGAGGTTCATCGTGAGGCAGACACATGATTGAGGTCAGTAAACACCCCTTAACACACAGACCCATAATATCCACCTCCATACAAAACACAACATGCTTTTCTCTGCTCTTGTTTTTTTTCCAGAAAGATTAAAATAATAAAATTGAAATTAAAAACGAATAATCTGGATTTTCTGCCTGAGCCGTTAATAATGTCTAACAGCTGTCACATGCAGCACAAGCACAGGAGGCCGCCTGATGAGAGGAAGACAGACGGAGGGGGCCTGCAGGTCCACTAAACATCTTTTTAGCTTGTCTTGTTTAATGACTTATTCTTCGAAAGCTGCTGTAAGTTAAGGGAAGTGTGAGCTTCCTCTGCTGAAGTGTAACATACGTGATACATGTGATACAGGAAGGATTGCCCGTCCAGCTTGTCTTCTTTGTGTAGAGTTGTGGTGCCCGTCTGACCTGCAGCGGCTGTGTGGCACGGTGCCATGCTAAATATACTAAAGATGAACAAACTAAACATGAAAATACAGCACACCGGTGCCATATTTTTATATATTTTTTATAGTGTTTAGTCCTATTATATTATTATTTTTGTAATTTTTCAAATGATAATGTCCCAAAATGTCGTCAAAGGGGCATTTTGTCAATTTAGCTAAGTAAAACACACATTACAATTGTCAATGGTCTACTTGAGAGATAGTAATGCACTTATAAATCTGCGATCCACCGTAAAGCAAGAAGAAGACGCGTCACGCACCGGCTGTTGAGAACGCGCTCAGGACAGTTCGGACATTGCGGTGAAACAGAAAATTATACAAACACTGTTCATTTTCTTCCACAGACCGATTTTTTTGTGTCTTTACCATAGACTGTATAAAAACACACACGTAGTGTCCGTGACGTCACCCGTAGACTCCTGAAGAGAGTTTTTGAAGCCTTTGTGCAGAGCGAGCCGTCGCCATCTTGGCAGCGCGTCACCGCGCGACTCTCCCGGACAATCGAAAATGGGCAAAAGGGCGGGAGCTGGTTGCTGAAGCCACGCCCACCTAGCGCGACGGCACTGTGAGCAAGCGGCAATTCACCTGTCACTCAAGTGGCCACGCCCTTAATTAGGCAGAACTTTAAGGCTTAATATAATTTAAACGGATGAGTTATAAACAAATTCACCCCCTCACAGTTGTCATGAAGGGCAAAATCAGCTATATAGACCAAAATCATTTTATGCAACAGGCTTTAAACATGATTTTTTTTCTGCTGTAAAGTTGTGCATTTTAACATGGGGAGTCTATGGGATTGACTCTCGTCTGCAGCCAGCCTCAAGCGGCCAGTCGATGAACTGCAGTTTTAGTCACTTCCTTATTGGCTTCACTAGAGAGAGCGGGAGGTTGCCGCTCGGTCTTTACACATCAATGTATCATCACAAGCCGCTGGGTTTAATTTGGTTTAGTGTATGTTTTTATGACTCTCAAAGCCGCGACTCCCATTTGCTTCCATTATATGACTGACAGACTGCAACGGTTTGAGTTAAACATCTCTGTTTGTGTTCTTCTGAAGAAACAAAGTCACCAATATCTTGGATGCCCTGGAGGTAAGCAGATAAACATCAAATTTTCATTTTTGGGTGAACTAAGTCGGGGAGCTGGTTTCAGCTAGGTTGGATTTTCTATAGAAGAGCCATGAGAATCTCTGAATAATCTGCTCTCTAGTCATGTCCTTAACAAATTCACACAAACAAAACACTTGTGCACCGCATGATTGGATTGTGAAAAGTTGATGTTAAATCGCAGATTGGAAGCACAGTGTTTGGAGAAGAGGGGTATTGTAGAGGCAAAGCAAGTTATTATATATTTTGATAAAACCTTTTTTATTAAGTTGGCTTGAGAGAGCCAACTTACTGATATTGTATTTAAACTTCTTATTAAGTTGGCTTGAAAAAGCCAACTTACTGATCTACTATTTAATCTTATTATTATGTTGGCTTGGCAACAAGCCAACATACTGTTATGCTATTTAAACTTCTTCTTTTTTTTCTTATTATTATTTTTCTGACAGAAATTCTGTACGCTACTCCTCCTAGGGCTTTAAAGCCACAAGCCCCAAACTCGGCAGACACCTGCGGGATAGAGCGGTGGTGTGTGCTATATCTTTTCAGAGTGATCAGACTTAAAGTTTTTTTTTTATTAATTTTTAAATGTCAAAATTCATTACCCATAGACTTACATTGTCTGAGAAAAATTGCGCCCCTACAGTTGCAATGACATTTAGGGGCGGAGTCGGGTTTCGTTTCACTTTTAAACTGGTTAAAAATACTGCTGCTCAGCCCAGGCTGTCTACACGGAGCCGAGAACTAGCGAATTCATTCTTATTTAAGACCTTTTAAAAACGCGATTGCACGCAATCCACACGCTAGAACACACCAAGAGCTAAATTCAGATGTTTCTGAACTGTTTAAAGTAATAACATTATATATTCGCGGCAGCCAACTGCTCGCGAGCTGGCGATGTATTTCTCTGAACACTTGAAGTCCACAGAGAATTTACAGCCTTTCGCATTAAAACACTGCAGCGAAACGGCACAAAACAATTAGAATAATATATTATATGGTTTTAAAGTAGTTTTGGCCACTGTCACGCTGGTCTTAGCTGGTTTCTAACTGAATCATCATGCTGAACGTCACAGATGAGCTCGCCATGTATTTCTCTGAACACTTGAAGTACACATTTACAGCCTTTCACATTAAAACACTGCAGCGAAACGGCACAAAACAATTAGAAGAATATATTACACATATGAAAATGAGTGTTTATATGTGCTTGTGAGATTTCTCTGTCAGGCTTAACGTCGCAGCAATTGCTCAGCGTTGCATAACATTGTAAAGCAGGGAGCTACACTGAGACCAAAAGGGTCGCATGCATCACTGATTATTTTTGTACCTACTTATGTGTTATGCTACGATTTAATATGACCATTTATTAAAACAGAAATGTGTATTTTAAGAATACGTTTTATAACGTGCTCCGAGCATTCAACACATCAAGTTGGCTTCAGCCCCGCGCTGCGGGAAACTGAACTGAGCAGCTGATGGCGCGTGTGCACGAGAGAGAGCCGCGCGTATCGCGGACAGGGACAGCAACACTGAACAGAGCTGTCGTTCAGGACGTTCACTTCCTCCTGGACCTGAACGAACAAATTCAAATCGCAGTTTAAATAAACAGAAAAAAGAGCGAAAAGCAAAAGAGCTCAATTCAGCAGCGCGGTGTTGTTCAGGGAGCAAGCAGAGACGCGTCTCAAAGTCTTCTTGCTTTTGTACCGACAACAAATACATACAAAATATGTCGAAATACCCGTGTTGGAAAGTGTGTTCGAATAAGTATGTGGTTATGTCTTAAGTGAAAGTAAAGATTTGCAAAAAAAAAAATCGGATGTGTATCATCATAATGGATGCGTTTGTCTCTTAAAGGGACCGCGCCTAATTTACTAGCTCTGCTGTCAGAGTCTTTAATGTATGAAAATGAAAGTAAATCACTCACTGCTCTTGACTGAATTACCTTGTAGTACAAGAATTTATCCAAAGTCAATCCAAAAATAAGATAGAATTGTTTTACTAGTGGGTGCAGGCCACTAGTTCATTTATGTAAGTGAGTATGGCAAAATAGTGATCTGTGAAATATTATACCCACTAATTCTTCATACAGTAGGCTACCAGTGAAATTGATTTAAAAAAATAATAATTAAGGACCTGCCCATGTTTTGCTTAAGTGTTTCTTTCTTTAATTGTTAATGCAACCTTTTCACACCACAGACTGAACCAAATTAAGCATTTCTTGCTTGGTAACTGTTCAACAAAGTATTGATAGTTGTGTAAATATTGTCATACTGACAGTCTGAAGTTTTGGTTGATTCCATTACATATCTTTTTATCAAAGTTATCCGAAATTATCAAGATGAATTTGTTCTGAGTTATTGTCATATATTATTACCAGTTTCTAAACTACAGCAAATAAACTGTGATTATGTGAGAAATGTTGAAGGTGTCTGAATACATTTTGGTTTGATTGTGTATTTTATCTTACAGTGAAGACTATGCAGTGCTATTTTACATTAACAAAAACAAACTTAAAAAAAGTAAACATTATGTAAATAGCACAAATAAATAAATAGAATGAACATACAGTACAAATTAAACAATTTTAAACAGTGTGTAACTGCATCATCTATACAAACCATTTTGCTTGGACCCCTTATGATCTCCTTGATTTAAAATGCATTGTTTCAGTAATCTTGTGTGTCGTTGCCCACAACGCAACGGTGGCAGGACTGTGAAATACATACATGAGAAAAATAGGCATGACTTATTTCACATCCAGCTAGACAACCCTGTCATAGCTGTTATCATAGCCCAGGCTTTTTATTAAAAAAAGAAAACAGCAAGGGAGCATGGAAAAAGACTGTTGCAGGTGTATTTTTTTATGGCATTATTATGTGTATTAATTTTGCAGCGGGGCAACTCAATGTTGGGCACACAAGTACTTTGGCTCTTTTGCTCCATGGCCAAGATGGCCAAGCCAACATCAAAGTTAGTTCACTAACTTTAAATTCTAGTTATTATTATTATTCTTCTGAGCCAAATTTTAAACACTATCTCCTCCTAGAGCTTTCAAGCTAGAACCACCAAACTCGGGTCAGACCTTCAGACTGGTCTGACTCGGGTTGCTATATCTTTTCTAACTGATTCTGCTTATGGTTTTCGTAAACCAGACTACCAAAACCACCTTAAATCCCATAGACTTTCATTGCGGGGGTACAAACTTTTGAAAAATAAGGCTTATAATATATTTAAGCTGTCTACTACCAGGGCAAACCTTAAAAACTTTCTACTGAGAATACAGCTAAAACCAGCCTAAGCTGATCAGTTGTTTTGGCTAGTCTCCCAAACTGGTTTTTAAGTGGTTTTGACCACTCTCACGCTGGTCTTAGCTGGGTTTTAGCTGGTTTTTACTGAATCCACTGTTTTTAGCTGGTTTTTGCCAGATTCGCATAGAAACATGCTAACAACATGCTAGTTACTCACTAATCAGACTAGAAACATACTTCTAACAAGTTTTAAAGTGGTTTTGGCCACTGTCACGCTGGCCTTAGCTGGTCTTAGCTGGTTTTAGGTGGTTTTCTTTACTGAATCAACTGGTTTTAGCTAGATTATCATAGAAACATGTTAATACCATGTTAGTAACTTGCTAATCAGACTAGAAACATACTTCTAACATGGTTTAAAGTGGTTTTGGCCACTGTCAAGCTGGCTTTAGCTGGTCTTAGCTGGTTTAAGGTGGTTTTCTTTAATGAATCAACTGGTTTTAGCTAGATTATCATAAAAACATATTAACAACATGTTAGTAATTTGCTAATCAGTCTAGAAACATACTTCTAACATGGTTTAAAGTGGTTTTGGCCACTGTCAAGCTGGCTTTAGCTGGTCTTAGCTGGTTTTAGGTGGTTTTCTTTACTGAATCAACTGGTTTTAGCTAGATTATCATAGAAACATGTTAATAACATGCTAGTAACTTGCTAATCAGACTAGAAACATACTTCTAACATGGTTTAAAGTGGTTTTGGCCACTGTGAAGCTGGCTTTAGCTGGTCTTAGCTGGTTTTAGGTGGTTTTCTTTACTGAATCAACTGGTTTTAACTAGATTATCATAGAAACATGTTAATAACATGCTAGTAACTTGCTAATCAGACTAGAAACATACTTCTAACATGGTTTAAAGTGGTTTTGGCCACTGTCAAGCTGGTCTTAGCTGGTTTCTAACTGAATCAACTGGTTTTAGCTCGATTATCATAGAAACATGTTAGTCACTTGCTAGCCATGCTAGCCACATGCTAGTTGTATACTAATCATTCTAAAAACATGCTAGAGACATACTAGCAACATGCTAATCATGCTACAAACATGCTAACGACATGCTAGTCACTTGCTAATCATGTTAATAAAATGCTAGCAACATGAAAATCATGCTAGAGACATGCTAGCCACATGCTTATCATGCTACTAAAATGTTAACAACATGCTAATCATGCTACAAACATGCTAGCAACATGCTAATCATGCTAGCAAAATGTTAGCGACATGCTAACAACATGCTAATCATGCTAGAAACATGCTAACAACATGCTAGAGACATGCTAGCCACATGCTAATCATGCTAGAAACATGTTAACAACATGCTAATCATGCTACAAACATGCTAGCAACATGCTAATCATGCTAGCAAAATGTTAGCGACATGCTAGCAACATGCTAATCATGCTAGAAACATGCTAACAACATGCTAGAGACATGCTAGCCACATGCTAATCATGCTACTAAAATGTTAACAACATGCTAATCATGCTACAAACATGCTAGCAACATGATAATCATGCTAGCAAAATGTTAGCGACATGCTAGCAACATGCTAATCATGCTAACAACATGCTAGAGACATGCTAGAGACATGCTAGCCACATGCTAATCATGCTAGAAACATGTTAGCAACATGCTAATCATGCTACAAACATGCTAGCAACATGCTAATCATGCTAGCAAAATGTTAGCGACATGCTAGCAACATGCTAATCATGCTAGAAACATGCTAACAACATGCTAGCCACATGCTAATCATGCTAGAAACATGCTAGCAACATGCTAATCATGCTAGAAACATGCTAGCAACATGCTAATCATGCTAACAAAATGTTAGTTACATGCTAACAACATGCTAATCATGCTACAAAAATGCTAGCAACATGCTAGCAACATGCTAATCATACTAGAAACATGTTAGCAAAATGCTAATAATGCTACAAACATGCTAGCGACATGCTAGCAACATGCTAATCATGCTACAAACATATTAGCAACATGCTATTCATGCTAACAAAATGCTAGCGAAATGTTAACAACATGCTAATCATTCTACAAACATGCTAGTGGAATGCTAGCAACATGCTAATCATGCTAGCAAAATGCTAGCAAAATGCTAATCATGCTACAAACATGCTAACGACATGCTAGTCACTTGCTAATCATGTTAATAAAATGTTAGCAACATGAAAATCATGCTAGAGACATGTTAGCCACATGCTAATCATGCTACTAAAATGTTAACAACATGCTAATCATGCTACAAACATGCTAGCAACATGCTAATCATGCTAGCAAAATGTTAGCGACATACTAGCAACATGCTAATCAAGCTCGAAAAATGCTAACAACATGCTAGCCACATGCTAATCATGCTAGAAACATGTTAGCAACATGCTAATCATGCTACAAACATGCTAGCAACATGCTAATCATGCTAGCAAAATGTTAGCGAAATGCTAGCAACATGCTAATCATGCTAGAAACATGCTAGTCACATGCTAGAAACATGCTAGCAAAATGCTAATCATGCTAAAATCATGCTCTCAACATGCTAGAAACATGTTAACAACTTTGCTAATCATGCTAACGACATGGTAGTCACTTGCTTATAATGCTAGTAATATGTTAATCACTTTCTTTTTTAAACTTCTTAACTTTTCAAACTTTTACATTTTTAAAACTTTTTAAGCTTTTCAAACTTTCTACATTTTTCTAACTTTCTGGCCAGGCTTTTTCAAGCCAACTTAAAGTTTGAAAACAAACTTTACTATCTAGTTATTATTCTTCTGAGACTAAAACTTTTGACTGCTACTCCTCCTAGAGCTTTAACTCTACAAACTCCAAACTCAGCCCAGCTCTTCAGACTGATCTGAAGTTAGTTGCTATATCTTTTTAGACTGATCGGACTTAGACTTTTCATAAAACTGAAGATTAAAAATCATAAAAACTCCCATAGACTTACATTGAAAAGCCTCTGCTCAACTGAACATTCCGTCAAACTCCAACTGTCAAAAATTCAAATCTAAACACACTGAAGCCCATTAAACTCATAGTCTATGTACTATGTACATATTGTATGTACTATTACTAACCCATTCAAACTCATCTATCATATCATATATATCTATCTATCTATCTATCTATCTATCTATCTATCTATCTATCTATCTATCTATCTATCTATAATCAAACTCTATCTATCTATCTATCTAACTGTTTCTATCTATCTATAATCAAACTCATCTATCTATCTATAATCAAACTCATCTATCTATCTATCTATCTATCTATCTATCTATCTATCTATCTATCTATCTATCTATAATCAAACTCATCTATCTATAATCAAACTCATCTATCTATCTATCTATATTCAAACTCATCTATCTATTTATATTAAAACTAATCTATCTATCTATCTATCTATCTATCTATCTATCTATCAAACTTCTCTATCTATATTAAAACTAATCTATCCATCTATCTATCTATCTATCTATCTATCTATCTATCTATCTATCTATCTATCTATCTATCTATCTATCTATCTATCATCAAACTCATCTATCTATCTATCTATCTATCTATCTATCTATCTATCTATCTATCTATCAAACTCATCTATCTATCTATCTATCTATCTATCTATCTATCTATATTCAAACTCATCTATCTATCTATCTATCTATCTATCTATCTATCTATCTATCTATCTATATTCAAACTCATCTATCTATCTATCTATATTCAAACTCATCTATCTATCTATCTATCTATCTATCTATCTATTCAAACTTATCTATCTATCTATCCTAACAACATGCTAGTCATGCTAAAAATCATGCTAGCAACATGGTAGTCGCATGCTAATCATGCTAAAATCATGCTAGCAACATGCTAATCATGCTAAAATCATGCTAGCAACATGCTAGTCATGCTAAAAATCATGCTAGCAACATGCTAGTCGCATGCTAATCATGCTAAAATCATGCTAGCAACATGCTAATCATGCTAAAATCATGCTAACAACATGCTAGTCGCCTGCTAATCATGCTAAAATCATGCTAGCAACATGCTAATCATGCTAAAATCATGCTAGCAACATGCTAATCATGCTAAAATCATGCTAGCAACATGCTAATCATGCTAAAATCATGCTAGCAACATGCTAATCATGCTAAAATCATGCTAGCAATATGCTAGTCGCATGCTAATCATGCTAAAATCATGCTAGCAATGTGCTAGTCATGCTAAAAATCATGCTAGCAACATGCTAGTCGCATGCTAATCATGCTAAAATCATGCTAGCAACATGCTAATCATGCTAAAATCATGCTAGCAACATGCTAATCATGCTAAAATCATGCTAGCAACATGCTAATCATGCTAAAATCATGCTAGCAACATGCTAATCATGCTAAAATCATGCTAGCAACATGCTAGTCGCATGCTAATCATGCTAAAATCATGCTAGCAACATGCTAGTCATGCTAAAAATCATGCTAGCAACATGCTAGTCGCATGCTAATCATGCTAAAATCATGCTAGCAACATGCTAATCATGCTAAAATCATGCTAGCAACATGCTAGTCATGCTAAAAATCATGCTAGCAACATGCTAGTCGCATGCTAATCATGCTAAAATCATGCTAGCAACATGCTAATCATGCTAAAATCATGCTAACAACATGCTAGTCGCCTGCTAATCATGCTAAAATCATGCTAGCAACATGCTAATCATGCTAAAATCATGCTAGCAACATGCTAATCATGCTAAAATCATGCTAGCAACATGCTAATCATGCTAAAATCATGCTAGCAATATGCTAGTCGCATGCTAATCATGCTAAAATCATGCTAGCAACATGCTAATCATGCTAAAATCATGCTAGCAACATGCTAATCATGCTAAAATCATGCTAGCAACATGCTAGTCGCATGCTAATCATGCTAAAATCATGCTAGCAACATGCTAGTCATGCTAAAAATCATGCTAGCAACATGCTAGTCGCATGCTAATCATGCTAAAATCATGCTAGCAACATGCTAATCATGCTAAAATCATGCTAGCAACATGCTAATCATGCTAAAATCATGCTAGCAACATGTTAGTCGCATGCTAATCATGCTAAAATCATGCTAGCAACATGCTAATCATGCTAAAATCATGCTAGCAAAATGCTAGTCGCCTGCTAATCATGCTAAAATCATGCTAGCAACATGCTAATCATGCTAAAATCATGCTAGCAACATGCTAGTCGCATGCTAATCATGTTAAAATCATGTTAGCAACATGCTAGTCGCATGCTAGAAACATGCTAATCATGTTAACATCATGCTAGCGACATGCTAGTAACTTGCTAATCATGCTAGCGACATGCTAGTAACTTGCTAATCATGCTAACGACATGGCTAGTCACTTGCTAATTATGCTAGCGACATGCTAGATACCTTGCTAATCATGCTAAGTACATGCTTGTCACATGATAGTCACTTGCTTGTAATGCTAACAATATGTTAATCACTGTCATTTTTATACTTCTTAAACTTAAATCTTTTTAAACTTTTTAAACTTTTCACATTTTCAAACTATCTATCTACCTATATATCTATCTAACTATCTATCTATCTTCTGACTGTCTATCTATCTATCTATCTATCTATCTATCTATCTATCTATCTATCTATCTATCTATCTATCTATCTCTCTATCTATCTATATATCTATCTAGCTATCTATCTATCTTCTGACTGTGTCTATCTATCTATCTATCTATCTGTCTATCTGTCTATCTATCTATATATCTCAGACTGAAAACCATCAAACTTAAAACTTTTTAAACTTAAACTTTTCAATCTTTTCAAACTTTTCAAACTTTTCAAACTTTTTCAGACTTTCTGGTCAGGCTTTCTCAAGCCAACTTAAAGTTTGTCTTGACGAACTTTTTTATCTAGTTATTATTAATGTGCACTAATGAATTGTTAACACAGAGAGCAGGTAACACATTTTGATGTCATGTTTTTTAAAGCATGCGGGATAAGAATAGAAACCATCTCTAACAATATCAGTGGAGCCCTTGATGTGGGCCCTAAAACTGCTATCTCAGATTGTTTTGGATGTGAGAGAGACTTTATGGCTTGCCTCCCAACAAACCCATTCATCAGGTCTGCCGTAAACACCAGACATGCTTACATAACAGCACCTAACACCTGTGTGCCTGCCTTTACATCCCCAAACCCCCTCTTCTGAGACATTCATGCAATCAGCCCTTTAATAAAATCTCCCAGTACAGGTATGTATCCCCCTCTGGAAAGTAAAACACAAGGGTAAGCGGCAGTCAGCAGGGTTAACCTGTAAACTGAGCAGGGTTGCTGGGATATCCAGACAGGGTATAAGAGTGAGGGGACAGACAGGGACGTTCTGCCCCTCCAAAACAATAAAAGAGGAGGGAGGTGTGTTTTTATCTTTGAGCAACATGCTGTAAAACACTCACAAAGCTGTGATCAGAAACAATGGTCCTGCTCTGTCTGTGTGTGTGTGTGTGTGTGTGTGTGTGTGTGTGTAGTGTGGGGGGTTGCAGGAAGGAAGCAAACTGAATCCCCCCATAAAAGACGTGGTAAGAAGAACCGAAGAATCAAGGGTTTGGAGGAAATGGAGACCAAATTTTAAATGAGACATCAAGACTCAATAACAATATGCTTACACATGATAATGCTTTAAATTATTTTATTTTTATTTTTTACTAGAAAGGACCTGTTAAACAACTCCACAAACCAGTCATTATTGTGTTTAAACAGTTCAAATTAAGCCACATAAAGAGTAGAATTAGCTTGATTTTTTTGAATTTCTTAAAAAACTAAAAAAGTGTGTTGCTTTGTTGTTCTCTTATTGGCTCAAGACAAAACCGCATAGACTCTTCAAAATACAGTTCTTTATTGGTACTGATGGTTCCATGAAGAACTTTAAACATCCATGGACTTCTTATTTCTTTATGATGGAATAAGATTATTTTGATTATTAAAATGTTTTTCACACTAAGAAAAAAAAGATTTTTTTTCGGAACCCGAAATGGTTCTTTAATGGCATCACTTTGGAAAACCTCTTTTGGAACTTTTTTTAACCGTGATACATTAAAGTTTTTATGAAATTCTATGGTATGGCCATATCTCTAGATCTCTAGGTCTATGACAATTCAAATCCATGACCCTAAGAATGGACAACAGTAAAGCGTATAGCAGTGATAATCAGGAACATCTCAGTTTTAAATGCACAGGATTCCAAAGATGAAACCATGACAAAGTCACGTTTTTAACACTCAGTTGAGATTAATTTGATGTCTTCTCCTGTAACAGGTAAGGTGCTATTGCTATACCAAAAAAAATTACCATAGATTAGCACAAAAGTGCAATTCAATCCCAGCATAAGCGTCAAACCAAAAGGTACAACTGAAAGAACTGATAGAGGAGAAGGGAAATTGAGAGCTTTCGCCAAATGAGGCCACATTTCATAAGTCTTTGAGGAACATTGCTGTTTCAAAGAAAAAGAGAGTGTTGTCTCTACAAGCCTCCGAGTCCAAAAGCAGCTGAATAATAAAGCTACTGAAAGACACCACAGAAGGTCTTTCACTCTGCCTGGATCCCAACCTGCATCTGAATGCATTTGTACATCAATTCCCTGAAATATTCATGTTCTTTGTAAAGAATTGATGTGAGGCCGTGAGGGAGACAGTCCCTGGAGGGATAGAGAGAATCCACTAAAGCAGCTAACACCCCCTTCACGTCTGTGGGACGCTATTGACTGCTCCGTTCACTTAAAGAGAAGAAAAAACTGGTTTGGTGACCATCCAGCTTGGTTTTCATGACTATTGTGTGTTTCTTAGCTTAACTCTAATTAAATAAATAATGGTATTTGTTTAGTTACATATACATTAGTGGTAGACTACTTTGGAACTTTTTATTTTTTGCAAAATATGCACACTCTGCACAATAATAGGTTGATCACACTGTCAAAGGAATAGTCTCTCCCAAAAATACAATTTAGACATTAATCACTTACCCCCATGTCGTTCCAACCCCATAAAAGCTTCAGTTCAGTTCATCTTCAGAACACAATTTAAGATATTTTGGATGAACACCGGGAGGCTTGTGACTGAAGCATTGTCAGAATAGTTCATCTGCCATCAGTGATTCAACTGTAATGTTATAGAGCTTGTTTTTTGAAGCGAAGAGAATCGTTTGTAAGCGAAGAAAACAAAAATAATGACTTCATTCAACAATTCCTTTGTCATCTGTCTCCTCTGTGTCTCTCCACATCACTCAAACTAGGCTCTTCTGTGTTTAGCCGCACCACAAGGATGCACTGTTTTCTTTCAGTGTGTAACTTAGTTGGCAGTCAATGGGACAGTCACAAGCCTGCCGGTTTTCATCCAAAATATCTTCAATTGCGTTCCGAAGACAAATGAAGCTTATACGGGTTTGGAATGACATGGGGGTAAGTGCCTTTACATTTTGCCTTTAATAGCTAATGTCTTCACATATTTTATACACATATATTATACAATATTTAATCAAACCTCTCTATAAAATATGAAAAGATAAAAATGCCCAATGTAACATAGTAGTTGTCAGCCGACGAAATCTCAAATATATATGATTCTATCACTAATGTGCATCCTCTTTTACTTGTCCTGGTAGATTCTAACAACAGTGTTAAAACAGTGCCTTTCATCAACCTTAGACAATGCAAAATTGCCCTCCGTCTGCCATCCTCCTCTAGAATGAAGGTGTAGCGGTGGTGGTGGTGTAGTAATAACACACAGGTTGAATGTCACCACATGAATCACGCTTGAGACGGTAATGTTCCAGACAAAGCTATAAAACTCTGAGCTCAGCTAATTTTATCTGTAGATACAATACCTCACCTGTCTCAATCATTGAACAGTGATGACAGTTAAGGGCACGGCTGCATGATGGGGCAAGCTGTGAGTGTACGACCAAAAGACATTGTCATATCACGTTAACAGCACACCTGCGCCCTTTAGCTAACATTAGCCTAAATACTCATTCATTTAAATGTAAGTGTACATGAGTGTATGGAAACTTCCGAAACAATGCCTTATCGTATATATTTATCATATAGTTGATTCAGAAGTAACAAGACAGGTATCAGCATTTTTTAAGCAAGCTAAATCTGTAGCCTAATACTTGTTCTAAATAATTGTAAAATCATAATCTTTTATAATATATATATATTTTTTTGTTTGTTTTTGTTTTTTGTTCCCAAAATCATCTAAATGCAAGACACTGAAAGGCAATATTTATGTGACTTGCAACTGATTTAGATGTGTTATTGTGTATGGATGGTGAATTACCGAAGTATTGCCTTTTTGATGAACAATGTATAATGGGTCATGTGTCTCTTTCTTCAAGAATGGTGCAAAGTATTGAGGAAATGCATAGGAATAAATCTCATTGCTCATTCCTACAGTAACTCTCCAATACTGTAGTGTGCTAAAATAAATGGAAAGTTTGAATTTAAGCATTAAACATTAAAATGTATAGGTACATCAAATAATAAATATCTTCAAATGGACACACACACACAACAACAAAAAATATTATAATAATAGGCTTTGTTTAAAAGATATCACATGTATTCTGTTATTCAAAACGTTCATTGTTTTAATATGTTCTTAAATCGTAATTTGAAGTGCAGTTTATACACTGCCTTTCAGAAAACATTAGCTGTTAGCTATATGCCCAATAACCGTTGTCTGTCACAATTCATATTAAACCGAGATGTGCTCATCTGATATTTATCAAAATCACATTTACACCTACACAGTTCGGTTCATGTAGACACAAGGATTAAGTTTTAAGTCTGGACTTAATCAGCAAGGATATATATAAAATAAAAAAAAAACGAATATATGCCCATCTATCTAACTTGGTTCATTGTAGCACCTGAAATAAGCAAAATAAAAAAAATAAAAAATAAATAAAAAAACATCCTGTAACCAGATTTCGGTGTAAGTGGTCCTTGAGTTGCTATGTGGGTTATTTGATGCGACGTTATAGGTTTTTCAGAGCAGTGTATAGCCTACCATAGAAAATCCTGCAAAAGCAATAGCCTAATCAAATACAGATCTGATATAAACATGAACATTGACTATTCTCTCAAACAGTGTGTAACCTCTTTGTTCAGCTTCCACTGAAATGCCAGCGAATCAAAGAAAACGCAACAAACCTGAATGCGCCGCCATCGGTAAGTGAGATGGGTAATATTTCCCGGCTGGAAAATGAGGCGCATGCTGCACAGAGCCGTGGCCGGGGGAGGAGATGCGAGAGGCGGCGCGATGCACTAGAGTGGCCCGCTCTGAAAGGAGATGTGCCGGAGCGGAGAAATCACGACCCTCCATTCCAAAGAAAACAGCCGATATAATCCAAAATCGAGCGGAAATCAGATGAAACCGATGTACTGTAATCCGTCTGTGTTCGCTTCAGTGGAAAGCGCTCCTCTCCTGCTCAGATTGAAGTCCTCAATCATCTTTTCTACAAAGAAAGAAAGAAAGAAGAGACGTTATAATCTATATTGGTATGGCACACCACCACAGATAACGTACATCTGCTTCATGCGCTCTGTATGCGTCGCATAAAAGAAAATTGCATCTAATATAATTTTGATGCAGTGCATTCGCTTAGAGAAGAGCTGCATTAGTTTTTTAGGCGTCCATTGAAATCATGTGAAAAGTCCATATAGCAGTGATTGAATAGGCCTAATAGAGAAGAGACCGATCCGTAGTGCATCGATAGGCTACGTGATGAAGATGCACAACTTTTCAAGAACAGAGAACAATTATGTTTTAAATTAAGATCTTAACTTCATGTTTTATAATTGCAGACATGCACATAGGCTATATGATGAAAAACAAACGACAAGCCAACGCTGAGCATGAAAAGTGACAGCTATATTGTTTCCAGAATATCGATGTCTCCTTCAGTTCAGTCTCTTGATTGTTTTTATTGTTAGAAATCATTTACACATTAGTAAAATCTGACTAAATAAATCACATCGTTTTTAAGACACGTGCGTGGTGTGAATGACAATGAAAAAAATAAACAACGATGACATTGATTAGATGCGAAAGAGGAATTAATAAAAAAAAATATTGTGATATTTTATATAGTAAGCCTATCATATTTTATATAATGTCAATTTTGTTTTACATTGCTATCGTGAGATGCATGCATAAATAAAAAAGGCATCGGTTCACTTTCTTAATTAGCAATTTATACCAAACTTTATGATAAAAAGCAACAACATATAAACTGTAAATAGCCTACGATTTGAACAGAAATACATTTTAAGTCATTTTTAGTTTTTATCAGAATACACTGAATGACAGGAGTGTGTGTGTTAGTGTGTGTGTGCGTATGTAAACAACTGCATTTCCTTTCATCTGGGTGACCTGTTTTAGCTTTTATGTGGAGCAATTCAATCTAACAGAACCGAACACACAATATCTAGTGTCGAGTTCCAGCCTACTGATATTCCTGTGTTTTATCTGTTCCCTTCAACAAGCCTTTTGTGCTGTCTCTCTCTCTCTTTCTTGTGGAGATTTGAAGAAAATTGCACAAATGTCACACAATAAATGAATTATTTAAATAGCTCCTTAATTGAAATGCGCAGAGTACTATAAATGGCAGCATTTTCAGAAAAGATACAAGTGAAATAAATGCAGTGTTTCCCGCTGTTGCAGGCCATGCATACAAACCAAGGTGGCCTTTCAGCGAGCAGCTTTTGTCTCCGTGTGAGGACTGCTCTCCGTCAGCCATTACCGTGCAGCTCCAGCACTCTCCACAACAGCCGTCCATTTCACAACATTCAATCACTCACTGCATGCTTTGTTTAAAACTTAGATTTTGCATGCAATTGTATACTTAAATGCTTTGTATTGACAGCCGAATCGTGAATGTTGTTGTATTTTTGCATAATCATTGATGCAAATAGCAGTTGTTTTGTCTCGTGCATGACAATGCACAACGTAAAATGCTCTAAAACCTGTCTTTCCATGTAAAAGTGAGCAAAAAGCATAACTCGTTTGGGTATCTTGTGTTCATCGAGGACAGAAACTCACAACGTCATGCACATTATTTTTATAGCTTGTCTGTCGGTAGTGTTATTCTGCTGGAGAACGCGCCTCTCTCGCGCCGATCCCAAATAAACCAGAATCGATCATTACAGATAAGCATTGATCAGCGAAGAAAAACACCGATTTGAATCTTATAATAAAGGACAACTGGAAATTTGGATGAGACAGGTTTAATTTTTATTTTTTCCTTATCATGTTTCAAATCAGAGAATGAAATGCAGTAGCTATATTTTGATAAAATAATTCTAATTTAACAATAAATATATATTTTACAAATATTGAGCAGAAATACATATATACATATATGAATACAGATATTTTAAATATGTGGGTGATTACAGAATACATGAAAATATTAGGCTACTTGTAATTTGAGTTGTAAACTTAACAGGGCCGTACTGGCTTAAACTGAGAAATATTAATTTAGCAAAATTACATATCAAACAAATGCCTTAGAAATATAAATTAGAATTTTTAAATGAAGGGAATAAATGCGGCCTGTAGCACGGTGATATAGTGCATATATTTATTAATTATTTGACATTTAGGCATATATGTTTTACATTTCCCTTGTGGATGCTGAACCATAATTGTTTGTTGTTTCGGTAGTTAACATTATTAACAAAGTCTTTGAATCTTTTATTCGACATAAGGCGACACAACGATGACATAAAATAAATAAATGAATTACTTACTGGTGTGTTATATCCTTGCATAACAATAAATAATTGTAATTAGAAATTAAGAAAAATATTCAGAGGAATGTTGTCACTTATTTTAAAAAGCATATTTCAGTGGTTCAGTCCTAGTTCCCCTCATGCGATGGAAGCAGCTGTCGTTCGCCGGTAACGGGCGTCTATAGGCCACTGAAGTCGCGAATCGAGTCTCCACACGGCGATCCTCTTGTCCGGCGCCGATCGAGCCTCTCAACACCGGCCGAGTAAACACAAGCGCTCATTGGTCAGATTCACTGAGGATAATGAGCTGGCGTCGCTCGCCCGGGGTCACTCCGCCTTCTGATTGGTCGAAATCAGTAACCAATAGGAATCAGACGTGGAGAGCGAGAGCAATGAGGCGAGCGGCAAATTCAAGCACAATACTAAAGACTGGTTACAGTGTCTTAAAACCTTAAATATTCCTTTACAAACTAGCACAGGATTCCGACCTGGAGCCAGTTACTCTGTAGCCGCTTTTTAACGTCAAACAGGTAGCTATGTATTTAATTTATTTTCTTTAAGAATAAGCATCAATCAATACACGTGACAAATGAAAACAAACATTATTTAAAGTAAAATAATAATAATAGTAAAGAGCCTAAAAATCGAAGTGCGACAGATCCATATATAGGCTACCTCAAGTGTATAAATGATTGCAGCTGTACTGAAAGTTATAGTTTGCGTTAGTTTAACGCTAACAGCCCGTATGTAGGTTTATGAACAAAAAAGGAGGGGGGATTTGATTGGCTGGCACGTTGCCAGCGTGTTGTCAATCACCGAGTGTAAACAAGACTCTGATTGGCTGCTCGCCAGTCCGCATTGGGATATCTGGAAAAAATAAATAAATAACTGGGTCTGCGGTTTCAAGGCGTCCATGGTTAGATGATGAAAACAGATAAGGAGGAGTTTCAAGGCGCTCCAAAAGGCGGACCCTCTATGGCCCTCGGAAACCGAGAGAAGAAGCAGCAGAGAAAGGAATGTTCGATATTTTGAAGGATTCGAATTTGTTGTGCGTTACCTTCAGATCCCTCCATACAGATCTGGAACAGATGAACATGAAACAGTCACAAGGCGGATTTCTCAACACAACGGAAAGAATGAAGAAAAACGAGAAAAAGAAGAGTTTGGATCAGCTTTACTCGAGACCCCTCTGAGCGCTTGATGAATTAAGCATAAAGAACGACAGAATTGAAAAAGGGATACACAAAAACGCTAAGATATCGTGATAATATATAAAAAGGTTTACAAAAGGTGAAAGTATGTACCAGCTTCAATCTGTTTCGTTGAAAGGTATGTGCTGATATATAACTGAATGTAAATTTAAATAGAAGACTAAAATCCTATACTTTTTAATTTACATTTTAGTTAGGCTTCTTAATGTTTGAGATTTATCACAGTCTGATGCACAGCTCTTTGGGTAAAATAATATAATATTTCTATCAAATCTGGTGGAGTGGTGTAGTGGCATGTATATACAGGAATGTGTACTGAGAAACATTTAATACATTGTATTTTTTCCTGCTTGTTGTTACCATGTGTCAGCATGAATTACACAGAATTGTTGTGAAAATACATGTAGATACAGAATGAGCAATTTCCATATAGAAAGAAGAAGGTATCAAGATTGAATGACAGGTCTCTGATTGACGGTCCAGCTCCGTCTCAAAGGAAGCAAGAACTGATTCTCTGAAACACAAAAGGGTTCACATGGACTTATATCTGTTTTGTTTGTGTTTGTAAACAATGAAAAACTCTATAAAACCTATATATTACCAAATGCTTCTCAAATAAAATCACTCAAATAAGGTATATTAATAATAATAATGCTACATCATGCAATAGGTCCACCTTGGAAATAGGTCCACCATTTGGCATATATGCAAAACAAATGCAATTATTTGTAACAAATCAAATAAATCCTGCTTCTTGTGTCTTTGCTTAGCCTGTTTTAACTGCTTTGAATTTAAAGTTCAGTTTGTGTGTGTGTGTGTGTGTGTGTGTGTGTGTTACTGTAATTCATTGTTACTGTTGATACAGACATCTGTTACTACATGAAAGAAAGAAAGAAGAAAAAAATCAGCATACAGAGAACAATGTTTGTGTGTGTCTGTCTCCCATTCATGTCATTTGTATAAAAAAATGCATGGCATGAATTAAAAAACCAATGGACAGGGCTGCATAGGCCCAAACACCAAACTGAAGTGTTTGCGTCTGGTAAAGGCTGCTCTAAAGTGCATAGAGGGGAGGGGGGGGGGGGGGGGGGGGGATTTGCTGATAATGTCACTTCAAAGCCATTTTTACAAATGAGTTTCTCTGTTAGGTCTGAAAATAAATATAGCATGGAGTAATTTAGTCCACATTGGTTGCTGATAAACAATAAATAAAAAACATTAGTTTTATACTGTTCAGTGAAGATATGGTTGATGAAACATGGAATATTAAAAACATGTGACGTATTTGGTGTGATATTACAGAGGTGGGAAATCTACGTACAGTACATGTAACCGTGTTTGCAATATGTGATTATTTTTGCACTCATGATTCTTGTTGAAATGTGAATAATAGACGTTCACTCAGATAACCTGACACTTATATGCTAAACATGATAATCAACTTGGGCAGACCATCTGGCAAATCATTTCTGGGAAAGCCTTCTTTACAGATCAGTGTTCTGCTTGCTTTAATAAAAAAATGCATGTGATATAAAATTGATCTATCATATATGATCACATATGGCAGATGAGTTTTACCAGAGTTGATCATCTGAAAACTTTATTTAATGTTTATTAATAAATCCTAGATGGATAGAATTTGCCAACCCCCAAATACTGACGTCGGCTGTCTGTTAACCCCTTTGTTGCCATTTGAGTATCTCTCTCTCTCTCTCTCTCTCTCTCTCTCTCTCTCTCTCTCTCTCTCTCTCTCTCTCTCTCTCTCTCTATATATATATATATATATATATATAATAAATGTTTATATGTATTCCACACTAATGTACTGGATTTTTGATTGGAAATAATATATTAAATGTCACTGTACTTTATTTATTTAAATAAATATATAAAATGGTATGGATTATGTGTTGAAGTGCTTCCAGGATTTGGACAAAACCCTTTCATATCTTTTGAGAATTTGATGACAATCAAATCATGAAGCATAATCCATCTGAAATGGTATACAACAAAACACAGCTACAGATTGCAACAGCATTCAAACATTTTCAAACAAATATATAATACATATCTGAGAATATACTACCTCATACAGTATAAGAACAAAGTTTGTGCTGCATGGAGCAGTGTTTAATATAACAGAAAAAATACAAGACCTCAACATCCTAATAAATTATCTAATGAATGAATTAATAAAAAAATACAATTAAAATAGCCCATTAAAATTTAAGCCATTTTGTATGTCTCCCTGATTTGGCACAGTCTCTTTCCTTGTGAACTGAATCTGCATCAGGGCCATAATTCAAAACCACTGATTTTGGTTTATATGGATTATATGTTTGCATGTTAAGAAGCAGGATATTGGATTAAAAATGTTTAAAATGATGATTCTCTCCTTTCCTCTCAAATATGTTGTCTGTGTGGAAATATGTTTATGTATTAATTAGTATTGTACGCTCTAGCATTTTTAAGCATCATTCAGCTAAGCATTTGTAATCCTAAAGGGGTCATTCACTCTCATGACAACCAAACTTGCATGACCTTCTCCTTGAAAAGGAGAAAAGTTGTTGACAAAAGTTTAGAAAGAAAGTCATCCAGGTTTTAAACAGCATGATTATATGTGACTAAATGATGACAGAATTTTCACTTTGAGTGAACTATGCTTTTTAACTTCTTGTAAATTTTACAATAAATGTTATTATTTATGTAAAGAAAGGTGTGAGTATTACTCTTTGTTTGATATGTTCTGATCAATACGGCAGCTATTCAGGACTTATACTGACACCTAAAGCTGTGGATGCAACATCATGCACAACCAAAAGTGTAAAATAATGAGTTACTGAGATAAAGGGAGCATTATTTGGCCAGCATATGTCTATCCCCATGAGGCAAAGCTTTCCACGTGCAATAACAGTCCCCCTAAAGCAGTGTTTCCCAAACTTGTTCCTGGAGCCACACCACTAGTACTAATTTTCAAACACCTGACACCTATAGTGTGTGGTATGCCGCAATGTGACAAAGACAGCACACCACACACCAACAGATTTTCAGCCTACTGTCCCGACTGTTTTCCCCCCTTGTATTTTGATGGTTTAAGTTAAATATGGGGTCATAAAAAAAAAAACAAAAAAAACGTTTGGCCACTGTTGTGTTTGGTGGGGTTAGTACCACAATATTTAAAGGGGTAAAAAATGCGTAGTCGGTATAAAAAACTGGATGACGAGTAATTTCTTACAGCTAAATTCTGGTGTTAATTATTGTACCAGAAACATCTGCATTTAATAAACAAAAAACTGTCTAACACTTGATGGCTGCTCTGTTAATTCTTTGTCATCAGTTGGAAACCTAGGTTATTTAATATTATTTTATTTGCTATCATATTATTTGATGGCAATCTTTCATCTGAAAACCATGTTTCTAGCATTTATAAAATTGCATTTTTCCATCTTTAAAAATATATCTAAATTACGACCTATGCTCTCAAAGTCAAATGCAGAAACGTTAATTCATACGTTCACGATCTTAAGGTTATATTATTGTAATGCTTTATTTAGAGGTTGCTCTGCACACTTAACTAAACAGACTCCAGCTAGTCCAAAATGCAGCAGCAAGAGTAGTGTTGCTTTCGTCAACTAAAGTTATGACTAAAGATCGTTGCTCATGGTCATGTAACAATGACTATAATTAAATGTATAATGCAATATTTTTGATGAATAAAAACTAGACTAAATGTGGTTTACAAAATAAAAACTATGATAAAATGTCTCTTAATTGTCGTTGACCAAAATGAAACGTTATTTCATCACATTTAGTGTTATTATTATTATTTTGCAGTATTTCTGTTTCCTGTGTCTCAATTCAGGGGCTGCATGAGGTCGCACTATGAATGTGAAAAAAACACATAGATCATCTATGAAATTATGAAGAGTTTAATAACATTTACCCAGCAAGAAGAAACACCACTGTTGCCACAGAAGCTTGAGAGAAGTGTTGAAAAGAAAACAGAAAAATAAAATCTAAACCTGCCTGATGTGTTAATGTTTGTGCAGATTTACATCGTTCCAAAATGTAGGATTTTTAATAAATAAAACGTTTAAAAGTTTGTATTAACATAGTATTAAATCAAAACCTTAATATAATTACTACTACTATTTTTAGATTAGGACGGTTTTGAGACGGGGAGTGACTGATTCCGAAACGTCCTGGTGCTCACAGTTATTTGGGATGTGTGAATGATGTGTGGCTAGCAAACTAAACTGGTTTTGTGGTACAAGCACCTGGTGGACACCAGCACAGCACACACGTACACATGCTGGGACGCCAGTGAGCAGCCACTCTGTTATTGTCAGTATTGAGCAGCAGCAGGTCTGAGCTTCAGTAGCTTTCTAATCTAAGATGTAAGTCCACATCTGCTGTCTGGAGCTCTGACCGCACAACCATCCCTCTTAAAACATCACAGCATGCCCATTCTTCCCTAAATCACCACTGACTGAATCGGAACAAAAGAGACAAATGGTAAGAAACCCACATATGTGATTCTGAGGTTGCGCCGTGCCTCTCTGACCGCCCGCAGAAGGCCCAAAGTGCTCCGCCGTGACACATATTCATTTACACCTCCATCTGAACCTGTTGTCCGTGTTGAACTATAGTCTATCATTCCATCTGAAGCCAGGGTTGAGACCAAGCCTGAAATCTTTATGAATGATGCTTGCTTTTGTTGGTGAAATCATATAGCACTGTTGCTTTTACTCACCAAATAATGTATTGTTTCAAAAAATAAAAATTTAGATGATTTTATGTGTGAGTTAAGTCTCATTTTCTACTGCTTCTTCTTGTACCGGCAGCAGTGTAGAGTGACAAAATGTTAAATCATTGTTTTTAACGTCACTTCATAATGCACATGCAGCCATGGTAATAAAACATGTCGACCTAAAGTCTCTCGTGTGTAATTTTAACATCTGGTTCACTCAAGCACATCAGTTTACAGTTAATGCAGATTTACAGATTTACAGCGAGCATGTATTTAAGTTATTCTATTGATGTCACCCTAAGAATAATCCAGAAAAACTTGGTTCTGATTACATTACAAATGATATCAAGTGGAATTATACTGGATTTTCTTTTGTGGATGTCTGGAAAAATCTGTATAGTATACGATATAATGAATGAAACTTACTCTGCTTCTAAAATGACTTTCCTATTCTGGGCTAATAGTTGATTGTACTATTGTTTTATTGCATGATCATCCAGCTATAGTTTTAGGTTGTAGGTGTTGCAGCCTTCCTCGACAGCAGTTACTGCAGTAATTGTGTTCAGTAGTGATGTGTTAAAGGTTACAGCAACACTAGAAAATAATTACCTTAAAGGAAATAATGAATAACTTGACCTTCAGCTTCCATATCCTAGACGAAAGCATGTGCCGATGAAGTAAGTTCTTCTCCTTTAAATGTATAAAAACTGCTTTAATGCTGCAGGAGTTGTTGGACAATGTCGTATCTTTAGATGTGAATGTCCTCCAGACGGTGGAGGAGCCTGGTTAACCGTTCCACCCAAATCGATGTACAGTATAAATATAGACAGAAGAAATGAAAGGATGGATGGTGTTAGAGTTTTCTCACTATTATTTGTGTTGGCCAACATCGAGTCCTCCCTGTAGAGGAATGTCTCCCGTGGCTGGTGAGCGGCATGAGCCTGACACAAGCGTGAGATAAGGACCATACCAAGAAGAACACAACGGGAAAAACAGACTTTTTTGTGGTATGTTGATGTCTGTAGAGTCGTGGGGAGACATGGCAGAGGGAAGCCGAATGTACGAGAGTTTGCAGGGGTTCTCCTCGGCCGGCGTTTCCTGTCCGGAAAAATCAATGCATCATTTTATATATACAAGTTATATACAAGTTATATATATATATATATATATATATATATATATATATATATATATATATATATATATATATATATATATATATATATATATATATAATTTCATATATATATATATATATAAATAAAACATTATTATATTTTTTTTTTAATCTATGGAAGAAATGGGCTTCCCTAGTTTTGAGATGACATGATTATTCACATTTTTTATTTTTAGGGTAACTTCCACTTAAAGCTGAATTTGAACTTGAAATGCAATAACGGTGTGTGTGTGTGTGTGTGATTTACTAGTCCTATGTACTGCAAACCAAACTACAGTTATTAATAAGAATAAGAAATTATTATCATCATTTAAAGGGATAATTCACTCGAAAATGATAATTCTGTGATCAGTTGCTCATGTAAATGTTGTTTCAAAGCTGCATACATTTGTTTCTTCTGTAGAAGAATATTTGAAGAGAGTTGATTTGCTGAAGAATGTGGTCCATTGCATGAAAAAAAGAAAAAAGAAAGACATTTCTCAAAATATATTTTTTACTTTTTTGTTCCACAGAAGAAAGAAAGCCATACAGGTCTTGAACAACATGAGTACATGATAAAATAATTAGCATTTTGGGGTATTATCTCTTTAAGAATGAATTATCCAATTTTAAAGTTGAATTTGCCTGCTGTGTCTGATATAAATGAAAGTACAGTACAGTGTGCTGATCTCCCTCTGCTGGCTGAAACTGAGAGCTAGCATCGAATGACAGGGTCGCTCATGTCCCTTATGAAGGTTTATATCTACACAGCACATCTGAGCCGAATGGCTGAATAATGAATAATAAAAACATCTCTAAAAAGATTGAGGAACCTCTCTTTTCAGTCTTCTGGCTCTGGGCATTTGAGTGTGTGGTTGTCTAACTCAGTAGCTGATCAGATCCAGGTGTATGGCTCTTTCCATGTGCTTTTCATTTGAGCAGATGAAAACGGGGCTCAATTAAAACCAAACTGTCAACTGTGGAAAGAGCTGAGCTCAGTCAAAGCCAATTCCTGCTCGCAGAGTACAGAAAAACACAAGGAAAATGATTACGTGAGACTGAGACGACACACCGAGGATTCAGACGCATTGAAAAGGAAACAAAACCTGCGTCTTTTCTTCTGACACAGAGCTGGAGTCATTTCGTATTCAATAAAAGGAGCTCAGAACAAGTCCAGTGAATGTCACAGTGTCTGGGTTGTGTTCCCTGGGGTTCCACTAGATATCCTCCTTTCTCACGGTGTCTGTCACCAGATCACTTCCTGTTCCCTTATTTGGTCACCTTCCTCCTTGTTGTGTAATTGATTGTTTCCCCACCTGTCTCCTGTTTCCTCATTATCCTTCTGTGTATAAATACCCAGTCTGTCTTAGTCTGTGTTACGGAGTCCTTGTCTAATGTCTTTGCGTCTTACAGGTCCGTCAACTCTTGCCCTTGTCTTGCCCTTGTCTTGCCCTTGTCTTGCCCTTGTCTTGCCCTTGTCTTGCCCTTGTGTTCGTGTCTTGTTTATGTGGATTGATGTTTTGGTTTCGACCCCTGCCTGGACTGTTTACCCCTCTGGATTATCCCTAAATAAATCATACTTACCTGCAATTGGTTCTCTCGCCGTGTTTCAAGCATCACGTACCGTGACAGAAGGACTCCGTCAACACGAGAACCAGCGGTATGTCGTTTATCTGTTCCCCAGCCAAGATGGCGGAGAGGCGAGTCAAGTATCTGAGGTTGACCGCCCTCCGCCAAGAGGGCAATGAAGTGGGTGCCCTGGCTCAGGTGTTCTGGTCCCTGGCCGAGGGCATGGGCTGTAACGATGCGGCCCTTAAGGACTATTTTAATGATGGGCTGGATGATCCAGTGTCTCTGGGTGAGATGGCGCAATTAGAGACACTGGAATTCTGGGAATTCGTGCGCTACCTGCAGTATCGGTGTCGGTGGGATGCCCCAGCCACTCCTGTCTCTTCCGGCGGGGTGGTCGTCAGCCCAGCACCACTGCCCAGGATGGCTATCAGCCCAGCGCCACAGCCCAAGATAGCCGCAAGCCCAGCGCCACAGCCCAAGATGGTCACAAGCACAGCGCCACAACACAAGATGGCCGCCAGCTTACAGCCAAAGAACAAGATGGTCGCCAGCCCAGTGCCACAGCACAAGATGGCCGACTCAACGCCTGAGTTGCCAGTCCAGGTGCCACCGACTCGCCGTCATAGAGGACGGAGGACGAGGAGACGGGCGTCTACCGTTCCTCAAGACCTGGAGAACGTTCCCGAGTTGGCCGCTGAAGTCCAGGAGGACATTCCCGAGCGGGCCGCTGCCGTCCAGGAGGACGTTCCCGAGCGGGACGCTGTCGTCCAGGAGGAAATTCCCGAGCGGATCGCTGCCGTCCCCGAGGCAATGCCCGAGGCGGTGCCCGAGGTGGTGCCCGAGGCAGTGCCCGATGCTGTTCCGGAGACCGAGGCGGTGACCGATGCTGTACCGGAGGCCGAGGCCGTGCCCGATGCTGTTCCGGAGGCCGAGGTGGTGCCCGACGCCGAGGCGGTGACCGAGGCTGTTCCGGAGGCCGAGGCGGTGCCCGATGTCGAGGCGGTGCCCGAGGCGGTTCCGGAGGCCGTTACCGAGGCGGTGTCCGAGGCCATTCCCGATGCAGTGTCCGAGGCCGTTCCCGATGCCTTGACCGAGGCGGTGCCCGAGACTGTTCCAGAGACAGTGCCCGAACCCAAGGTGTCTCAGGTCTTCACAGACAGTCCAGAGTCGGGTCAGGTTCCGGTGGACTCTCCGGAGTCGGGTCAGGTTCCGGTGGACTCTCCGGAGTCGAGTCGTGTTCCCGTAGACTCTCAGGAGTCGAGTCGTGTTCCCGTAGACTCTCCGGAGTCGGGTCAGGTACCGGTGGACTCTCCGGAGTCGGGTCAGGTTCCGGTGGACTCTCCGGAGTCGGGTCAGGTTCCGGTGGACTCTCCGGAGTCGAGTCGTGTTCCCGTAGACTCTCAGGAGTCGAGTCGTGTTCCCGTAGACTCTCCGGAGTCGAGTCAGGTACCGGTGGACTCTCCGGAGTCGGGTCAGGTTCCGGTGGACTCTCCGGAGTCGGGTCAGGTTCCGGTGGACTCTCCGGAGTCGGGTCAGGTTCCGGTGGACTCTCCGGAGTCGGGTCAGGTTCCGGTGGACTCTCCGGAGTCGGGTCAGGTACCGGTGGACTCTTCGGAGTCGAGTCAGGTACCGGTGGACTCTCCGGAGTCGAGTCAGGTACCGGTGGACTCTCCGGAGTGGAGTCATGTTCCCATAGACTCTCAGGAGTCGAGTAAGGTTCCGGCGGACCCTCCGGAGTCAAGTCGGGTTCCAGCGGACCCTCCAGAGTCGAGTCGGGTGCCAGTGGACCCTCCAGAGTCGAGTCAGGTGTTTGTGGACCTTCCAGAGCCAGGACCAGTCACCGTGGACCTTCCAGAGCCAGGACCAGTCACCGATGACCCTCTAGAGCCAAGTCAAGTCACTGGGTGGTCTGCTGCTCCGTTCTGGGGGACTCCTGTCTCAACCACAGGGGCGTGTTGGTCATCTGCTCCACCCTGGGAGACTTTGACCACAAAGCTGTGGTGGTCTTCTGCTCCGCCCTGGAGGGCTCTGGCTTTGACCACAAAGCTGTGGTGGTCTTCCGCTCCACCCTGGAGGGCTCTGACTTTGACCACAAGGCCGTGGTGGTCCTCTGCTCCGCCCTGGGGGGTGCCTCAACATGCCCTTTATGGACTTCTGTTTTGTGTTTTTGAGTTCTGTGATGTTCCTGTCTGTTCCCCTTAGTTTGTCTGGCCCTCCATCCCTCCCCCTGAACCTCCTCCGTTCCTCCTCCCTCCTGGTTCTCCCTGTTTTATGTTACATTTCTGGTGTTTATTCCCCATGTTTTTCTTTTCCGACCCTCCGTCCCTCCCCCTGAGCCTCCACCTGTCCGCCTCCCTCCTGGTCTCTGTGTTGTGTCTTGTCTTGGAGCGTCTGGGAGCCGCTCCGTAGAGGGGGGGTACTGTCACAGTGTCTGGGTTGTGTTCCCTGGGGTTCCACTAGATGTCCTCCTTTCTCACGGTGTCTGTCACCAGATCACTTGGTCACCTTCCTCCTTGTTGTGTAATTGATTGTTTCCCCACCTGTCTCCTCATTATCCTTCTGTGTATAAATACCCAGTCTGACTTAGTCTGTGTTACGGAGTCCTTGTCTAATGTCTTTGCGTCTTACAGGTCCGTCAACTCTTGCCCTTGTCTTGCCTTTGTCTTGCCTTGTGTTCGTGTCTTGTTTATGTGGATTGATGTTTTGGTTTCGACCCTTGCCTGGACTGTTTACCCCGATTGGATTACCCCTATTAAACTTACATACCTGCACTTGGTTCTCTCTCGTCGTTCCTTGCATCACGGTACGTGACAGTGAATGATTCAAAATGAATTACTTTGAACATATTTTTAAATCAGACTTTTTGTTATCTTTTGTTATCAAGTACAATATTAGGACGGTCTCAAAACACAGAGCATAGATCTAACACGCAATAAGGTAATTTTGATGTGTTTTCCATGTGTATTTATTTAACTCTTCCCCGTTCCCTTTTCACTTGAATGTTCCTGATGTCCTCACTCGTGTCTGGACTTTCCTGAGCAGATCTGATGATTCAGAAGATGTGTGGGTCTGTAGAGCAGAAGAACGCCAGAGCAGTAGAGAAACAGAAAAATAAGGGAAGACAAGATCAATTACAACGGGGGGAAAAATGAGTTTGAAAATAAATGTGAAGTAGACCAGTGACTAATGTAGATTTGATTCGATTCCATTTGATTTGATTCGCCTCAACTGACAAAGCATGGCAAATGCTACAGTGACTAATGCATTTAGGTTGAAATTTGATTTTGATTTGAATTCAACTTGACTTGAGTCAACTCAGTTTAACCCAATTCTGTTGTACTTTTCATGGTAACACTTTATAATAACTGCATGCTATTAATCATTAGTTAAGCATTAGGAAACAGTTAATTCATCATTTATAAATCATTAATAGACATTTATAAGCAGTTTATAAATACAGATATAAATGCTTTAAAGCATATCTATAATGTATTTAATAATTGTTTTTTCATACTTTATTAATGATCAATTTATCATTTCTAAATTAAGTATAGCATTATTTACACACCAGTTATTAAGGACTTCATACATCTTTTTATTCAGACATATAGTAATAGTTACTTATAGTGTTAATAAATGGTTTATTAACATGTATTTCTACTGTAATTCAGGGTTAATTCAGA
The DNA here is from genome assembly GCF_023724105.1 of Carassius gibelio. Taxonomy (NCBI): domain Eukaryota; kingdom Metazoa; phylum Chordata; class Actinopteri; order Cypriniformes; family Cyprinidae; genus Carassius; species Carassius gibelio. The sequence goes on along the minus strand of NC_068373.1, from coordinate 5,540,194 downwards.
TTTGCATAACACCACCCAAATGTTCACGCAAAGAAAGAAGGTGTAACATTTTTTTCTGGCTGTTGCCATTGGCGCCATGTCGTGGAGATGCTGTTTCGTTGTGAAACTACTTTGTTTGTTCTTCCAAAAGAGGACACAACTAGAAATCAGTGGTTAAGTTGTATTTGCAACACTGTTCTAGAACAATTCAACACAAATATTCAGATGTGTGCAGTGCATTTTATGGAGAACTGTTTGCTGATCCTGGGAGAGAAGACTATAATGCTGTCTGTTCTAAAGTGAGGACTATTTATTCCTTGTAAAGCTTTTACAAATGAGATTTAAAGGCTGTTAATATTTCTATGTTCTGTATCACTGTGTTGTGTTTGTTTGCGTTTTTTGTTTAGAAGAGCCTTTAAATATCCTTTATAAATGCTTTAGAATAAGAATCAGAATCCGAATGAGCTTTATTGCCAGGTATGTTTACACATACGAGGAATTTGTTTTCGTGACAGAAGCTCCGCAGTACAACAGAATGACAGCGACAGAACATAAAACACATAATAAAAGAATAAAAAATACAAATAAGTAGATAGTGAATGACAATATACAAATGACAATTGTAGGCAGGTATATTACAAAAATGCAGTTATGTATGTACATGTGTATTATGTGCAAAATTTAAGTGTATACTATGTATGTGTGTTAGATAAATAAAGTGTATGTGTATATAAATATAAAGTGTAGTGTGTTCGCAGTTATTATCAGCTGTTCATAAGATGGATTGCCTGAGGGAAGAAACTGGTCCTGTGTCTGGTCGTTCTAGTGCTCAGTGCTCTGTAGCGTCGACCAGATGGCAAAAGTTCAAAGAGGGAGTGTGCTGGATGTGAGGGGTCCAAAGTGATTTTGACAGCCCTTTTTCTCACTCTGGATAAGTACAGTTCTTGAATAGAAGGGAGGGTTGAACCGATGATTCGCTCAGCAGTCCGGACCACCCTCTGTAGTCTTCTGAGGTCAGATTTAGAAGCTGAGCTGAACCAGACAGTTACTGAAGTGCAGAGGATGGATTCAATGATGGTGGAGTAGAACTGTATCAGCAGCTCCTGTGGCAGGTTAAACTTCCTCAGCTGGCGGAGGAAGTACAACCTCTGCTGGGCCTTTTTCACAATGGAGTCAATGTGAATGTCCCACTTCAGGTCCTGAGAGATGGTGGTTCCCAGGAACCTGAATGACTCCACTGCAGTCACAGTGCTGTTCATGATGGTGAGTGGGGGGAGTGCAGGGGGGTTTCTCCTGAAGTCCACGATCATCTCCACTGTTTTGAGCGTGTTAAGCTCCAGGTTGTTGAGAGTGCAAGGCATAACTCACATAAATAGTTAACTGACCACTACTAAATGCTTTATAACTACCTGAATTTACTACATTTCTTGTGATCTTATGAATCACTGGCAACTAAATAACTGGTTTGTAAATAATGCTATACTTCATTGAGAAATGATAAATTGATCATGAATAAAGTATGAAAATACAATTATAAAACACATTATAGATATGCTTTTAAATCAAGAATAAAGCATTCTGTATTTATAAACTGATTATTACTGTCTATTAATGCTTTATAAATTATGAATTATCTGTTTACTAATGCTTAATCAATGATTCATAGTTTGCAGTTATAATAAAGTGTTACCCTTTTCATTATAAAGTCTGCTTCAAAGTAGCCTATGGAAAACCTCTCTACAGTAAAAGAAGAAAGCTGAAGCCAAGGTCTCTGTTTGTCACATCGTCAGGTCGAATAACAGAAATCACAAAGTTTCAGGAATCAATTGCTGCCTCCTCGATGATATACTGTACTTATCCTAAGTGGACATTGAGCGAGGTGGTCAGCGCTCGCCGCGTGTGCTCTGAAAACACCAGCATTGAACAAGCACATCCACTCTTTAAATGCCAAAGAAAATAAACAGAGAGCTATTGCACCCCGAAGCAACGGGAGAAAACGAACAGAGCATGACGGAGAGCAAAAACTAGTGCTGCTTGAAGGACTTCATGAGGTCTTGTGGCTCTCTAATATACAATGGTTGTAAATTCTCTAGTTAGTGTCCTCGAAGTCAGACGTTTAATGTGTTGCTTCAGATGATGGCAAGAGCGTTTTACTGAAAGATCATGTTTTTACTGTCGCAACGGACACCAGACAGGCTGTGTGATTCCTTACGTAACTCAAACTACTCCAAAACAACAGTGAAATGAAGTGTAAATACAAAGACCAGCTCCGACTTCTGTCTACTATACTGCCTCTGACTGCCTACTAGATGCCTGCTGTTCAAATGAGCTCAAGAACAGGTTTTTAAACAGGTTTACAGTATGGCCTGAAACTAATATGCAGGTACATGAGCACAGATACTTCTAGCAGCCAGAGTTAATTTCATGCACCGTTGTGTTTTGAAATACAAACTACAATGTAACAAAGTACACACAGTACTCAACGTTGCCAAAAGTGCCGCAATATAAGTGGCCATTAGCACAAATTGTCTTCTGATACAGTGTACTGTCAAAGCTGAAAAACAGTTTGAAGACATTTCGATCTTGGACTGAATAACAACAAATATGAATTTACAGCACAGTCTTTTGAAGGTAACGCTAGCATCCTTGAATTCTGACTAATCCGGATATGCAATTACTCTGATAGCTAACTAAACATTGACAGTTCTCAGCTTTAACTAACTTGCACGGCAAGATTGTCTTCAATATGTTGGTCCGGCATCACAGTAGTTAAGCTGAAAGAATAACTTTTTGATACAAAGGTATAGCTGATTGACATGGCCACGCCAGTTAGCCACACGCACGCTAATCGATAGCTCTCTTCGATAGGTATTCTGGACGAGCTTTGCATATCCCATTACGTAAGTATGTCATAGGACACAATGCTTTTTTATGATCTATTTAAGCTTATGATGCTTTTAAGAAAACTGCTTAAGCTTGGTTTATGAGAAGGACAACTAGTGCTTCTCGTATCAACTCTGAAAATGCAATGTTTTCTTGCATTAAGTTATGAATTGCATTTCTGACACATTTCAACACAGCGATGCGTGAAATGAAGTTTGCGTACCTGGAAGAGCTTGCAATTACAAACGTGCATGGTATATATTTAAAGCCTATTTCTGCACAAGTAAGGCACTGTACACTCTCAGAAAAAAAAGGTAAAGAAGCCTTTTAGGTACCAAAGGGCCTTTTGCAAAGCAGCAAACTTTTCATAGTACCAGAACTAATTGTGGAACTACCCACTTTTTGGCATTTTCGCACTGCCAGAACTGGGTGTAATTCTAGTACCAGATTGCCTTTTTCGAGAACCTTTCGAGAATCCTTTTTCGGATGCTGAAGTGCAGGGACCTGTAGCAAATGTAGAACTGCCAGTTGGAGATTCTTAGTCCTCCTTTCCATTCTTTTAATCGCTTTAGCTATACGTCGTCATTTCATGTCCATTTTTGTGAAACCCGTGAGACACAACAAAAACACAGCCCCACATCCTCCTGTTGTTCCATTGTTAAACCCCACGCACAAATGGCATCACTGTTGACCGGCTTACATCACTTCATAGTACACACTGTTGGTGCGAATGCAAACCTTTAAACGGTACTGGTATTTGCACAAAATCGTCCCAGTACTTTAGTACTATACATTTAGCGGTGCGAAAGGCCATAATTATGGACTGTTTAGTCAAGTCAAGTCACCTTTATTTATATAGCGCTTTAAACAAAATACATTGCGTCAAAGCAACTGAACAACATTCATTTGGGAAACAGTGTGTCACTAATGCAAAATGATAGATTAAGGCAGTTCATCATTGAATTCAGTGATGTCATCTCTGTTCAGTTAAATTGTGTCTGTGCATTTATTTGCAATCAAGTCAATGATATCGCTGTAGATGAAGTGACCCCAACTAAGCAAGCCAGAGGCGACAGCGGCAAGGAACCAAAACTCCATCGGTGACAGAATGGAGAAAAAAACCTTGGGAGAAACCAGGCTCAGTTGGGGGGTCAGTTCTCCTCTGACCAGACGAAAACCAGTAGTTCAATTCCAGGCTGCAGCAAAGTCAGATTGTGCAGAAGAATCATCTGTTTCCTGTGGTCTTGTCCTGGTGGTCCTCTGAGACAAGGTCTTTACAGGGGATCTGTATCTGGGGCTCTAGTTGTCCTGGTCTCCGCTGTCTTTCAGGGATGTAGAGGTCCTTTCTAGGTGCTGATCCACCATCTGGTCTAGATACGTACTGGATCCGGGTGACTGCAGTGACCCTCTGATCTGGATACAGACTGGATCTGGTGGCTACAGTGACCTCGGAATAAGAGAGAAACAGACTAAAATTAGCGTAGATGCCATTCTTCTAATGATGTAGCAAGTACATCGGGTGTTATGGGAAGTGTTTCCGGTTCCGGTTTACCTAATTAATGCAGCCTAAAAATCCTTTAACGGATTTGGATATTAAAAGCATATTAGGATGTTATGTGTAAACCAGGTTAAAGAGATGGGTCTTTAATCTAGATTTAAACTGCAAGAGTGTGTCTGCCTCCCGAACAATGTTAGGTAGGTTATTCCAGAGTTTAGGCGCCAAATAGGAAAAGGATCTGCCGTAGAGGTCTTCATGGGTGCAAAAATTTGTACCCGAACCCGACAGAGACCCGTAATGTACTACACCGAACCGACCCGGACCCGTCTAATATTTCAAAAGCTGGACCCGGACCAATGTAGATCCGAGAAATGTCTACGCGGACCCGTATATTATTTGAAATCTGGAAGACACAGACCCGACTGGACCCGACGTTCACATATTCCACCTTAAATTGCTATTACAAGTCAATAAACCTGTTGCGAAGAATACAGCTTTTTGTCTTACCTAATTTAAAGAGCCGTAGTCTCTCTTCCTTGTACCTGACTGCCTGTGATGCATTACAATCCTCCGACAAGAAAGTTATTCATGTTATTCCTCTCGTTATTCCAAGTCCAAGCTGAATCCACTCATTATTTCAGCTTCAAAAGTCCACTTGATGTCACGATGACGGATGACAAATGCAGCTGTGCACATGTACATTCTGACTCGAGTTAATTCGCATAATAACTTAGACTGTTTGCCCTTTTGAACTATAATAACAATCGCTCGTGCAATGCCATGGCCACTGACGTTATTTATTTACTATCATCTGATCTCTGTCTGTACTCTCTGCTCTGCATCGAGTCTGAATCTGAACCACTAAAACTTTAAGATTAAACGGTTCATTTATAATATTATAAAAATGGGAGAAAATGTAAAACATGCTTTGGCAGTCGAAGTGTCCCTCACTGGTTGCCATAGAAACATGAAATGTGCTTGAGACTGCACATGCATGCTAGCTGTTTCTACCTTTAACGCAATTTGAGCATAATAGAAAACATTCATGTGACAGTTCACCTCAGATTGTGTTGCTGATTTGAAATATATTAAATATGAGTGTGTCAAGTCTGCAAGCATTAATACCGTGTGTGCACTTGTATATTAACTCTGAGTCTGCGAGCGAGAGAGAGAGATAGAGAGATTACTTTTTTTGGCTCACTCTTTTCTTTTCCTAATTTTACAAGTTGCAAGTTACAAAAAACACAAGCAGTCTTTGATCACGGCCGGGTGTTCTTCGAGTCCGATGACTCCGATCGGCGATCGCACGGGTATTACACACAATGTTAAACAGACCCGGGACCCGAGGTAATAGATCGGACCCGACCCGGACCCGGCTGATGATTTAAAATATAGACCCGAACCCGTACGGGTCCCGGGTCGGGTCCGGGGTCGACGGGTCTCGGGTGCACTGTGAAGACCTCTAATCTGCCGCCCACAGTTGATTTTGATATTCTAGGTATTAACAAATTGCCTGAGTTTTGAGAACGTAGTGGACGTAGAGGATTATAATGTAAAAGGAGCTCATTCAAATACTGAGGTGCTAAACTATTCAGGGCTTTATAAGTAATAAGCAATATTTTAAAATCTATACGATGTTTGATAGGGAGCCAGTGCAGTGTGGACAGGACCGGGCTAATATGGTCATACTTCCTGGTTCTAGTAAGAACTCTTGCTGCTGCATTTTGGACTAGCTGTAGTTTGTTTACTAAGCGTGCAGAACAACCACCCAATAAAGGATTACAATAATCTAACCTTGAGGTCATAAATGCATGGTTAGCATTTCTGCATTTGACATTGAGAGCATAGGCCGTAATTTAGATATATTTTTGAGATGGAAAAATGCAGTTTTACAAATGCTAGAAATGTGGCTTTCTAAGGAAAGATTGTGATCAAATAGCACACCTAGGTTCCTAACTGATGACGAAGAATTGACAGAGCAGCCATCAAGTCTTAGACAGTGTTCTAGGTTATTACAAGTAGAGTTTTTAGGTCCTATAATTAACACCTCTGTTTTTTTTCAGAATTTAGCAGTAAGAAATTACTCGTCATCCAGTTTTTTTATATCGACTATGCATTCCATTAGTTTTTCAAATTGGTGTGTTTCACCAGGCCGGGAAGAAATATAGAGCTGAGCATCATCAGCATAACAGTGAAAGCTAACACCATGTTTCCTGATGATATCTCCCAAGGGTAACATATAAAGCGTGAAGAGTAGCGGCCCTAGTACTGAGCCTTGAGGTACTCCATACTGCACTTGTGATCGATATGATACATCTTCAGGTACAAAACTACAAAAGTATCTCCAGTAGTACTGAAGGTCACGTCTTAGTCAAGACCAAGTCCAAATACTCCTGAGTGTGTTATAATATGGTCTTGGACTTGGACCTGAAAACCAAGTCCAGTGTCACAAACAGCTGAAGGGGTTCACATCCTGAGCTGCTGCTATTTCAGACCTCAGCTTATCATTTCTCACAGTAATTCAGTTTAACTGGGCCTTGACTTTATGTAGGTCATCTCTATAATGAGATCACTGCAGGGTTGTCATTCACCACGATACACACACAACCCGCATAGTGCTTTGTGACACTTCTTCTGTTCTTTTCAGGATGATTTGATTATTCCCAGTACATAGATCAGAATCTAGCCAAGCTCCTTCACTAGCAGCTGGACAGCGGTCTTCATCCCATCAGTGATTTTGGCCAACATTTGGCGGCATTCGTCCTGGAGATTCATTTCACTTCAGGTTGTATGTTGTGGAGTAGAAGAGTCTTGAACGGCATTCCTCTCAGTAAATGCTGCTAGCTTCTTTTATGCTGTTCATGTCATTCTGAAAACAGGAAGCTGAAGAGCCAGAGCATTTGAGGAGTACTCAAGGGCCCACTGCCATTGCTTTCTCTACAACCAAACTTGTCTGTTTCAGACAAGAGAAACCAAAGGTACAGAACCTGTTGGAAATGTGACGGGTACGAGTGATGAAACGCCAAGCTCCCTGGATTTTTTTATTTTTTATCTGCTGCCTAAAAAGATAGCAGTGCTGTGTAGTGTAGAGGAAAATAAGAACGAGATGCTGTGTTTGTATATGTTGTGAGAGCTGATCTGTTTTGCTCTTGGCATGAGTAGGGGTCTCTCACAGAAGCAAAACACAGGAATACAGGCCACTTATTAAAATACTGACTGTTACCGCTACATGATAAATGTATTTAATAAAGGCTTCACACTGCCTGCATTTGCCTCCATTTGAAGTTGCTTTCATTACAGGACACTTTTATTACGAAACCCTCACCGTGCCAGTAAAGACGAGGAGCGCAATGATATATGCGTCTAACACACTGCATTATTATCAGTCTTTTTAAAAGAACAATAATGTCAATGCCTTTGGGTTTTGATGTATTGTTGGCAAACGATTGGAATGATAGCAACTTTTAAGGTTTCACACTCTCCTGATTTTTCTCTCCTGATTTTTCAGGAGATGTGTTAGTGTTAATGGGAAAACAAAGAAGTTTGCGTTACTTGAAAAAAGTAATCTGATAAAGTAACTGTGTAACCCCAAACACTGCTAATAGACATCTACATGCAAACCAGAACAATTATTTTGCAGCTTGGTCCCAGATTTTGTGTTCTGACTATTCCCCGTTTCCTGCCCCTGTATCCATGTGCCTTCAGCTGTAATGTGGCCGTGCTTTGAAGGCCTATGTTTTATTAATTTGGAGATGAGCTCAGCTATTGATGGAGTTGGCAGCCCATGGGTTCAATTAGGATAATATGGGGAGTGGAGGAGATTATGGGCTGCTGTTTAAGTGGGGTATATCTCTTCATGACAGTTATAGTCCAAATGGAACAAATTGCACCTTGTGTGCCGGCAGAATGAGTACATGGTTACTACACAGAAGGGACATACCAGATCTGCATCTGAACATGAGCAGTTTATGTGGGAAACCACTGAAATGCTCTTAAAAATAAAGGCTCTCGAATGATTCTTTACAGCACCTTAGGTTCAGCAAATGTCTTATCAAGAACTTGTATAGATAGGAAAATGTTCTTGGTGATGCATTTGTAGGTTCTCCAGATCAGTGGATGGGTTTCTGGTTTATTTTAAGCAGGAGAACATAGATGATTCACTAAAAAAATGTTTTTAGGCGTTTCTTCACTGAGTATAAGCTCTTGTCCAAAATGACTTCCAAATGAGGAAGACATTTAACTAATGAAATAGATTCTGGTCCGCTTTGTAACTTTTTCTGGCAGCTTCTCACTAGGCAACTCAAAGTCAGTTTTGGTCAGGGACATCTCACCTTCTGAGTGTTTTGGCTGGAATCTGCCCCTTCTGTCAGAGATTTGTCACACTCACTAACTGAGAATGTAAAAGGGGTCACAAACTAAACAGATAAATTCTCTGACTTTGCTCTCGATTCCAACAATAACTAAAAGCTTGAAAGTAGCTAATATAAGACCATGCAAGTGCACCATGCCAACAAACAATTGTAATAAACAATTACAATTGTTCCAAAAAGTCCCTATGAAATCTGTGTTTTTCCACATGCTTTTTGGTATGCATTTCTTGATTCTGTGATTTTATTCAGTTTTTCATTAAAATGATTGTCAAATCAAATGGATTTGTAGAACTTTAATAACAATTTACTGACATGAACAGACTGTAGGCATGCTGCCTAGTCTTAAAAAGAAACAGAGAGTTCACTGCAAGAAAAATAGAAAAATAGAGTTTACCAAACTTGAACTTCACATGAGCTTGCATGTTCAATCTCCTGCATTCACATGCATAGAAAAGGAAGTCACTGGAATGAAAAGTATAGTGTGACCGACCCTTAAGTTATTTCATTTAACTCTAAAACAAAACAAAACACATCACAATGCAATGTTTAAATCTAAATACAGGTAAAACATCTGTGGAAGATCAGTACGGAAAGTCATTTTTTAATGCAGAGGGCTCTGTTTTTATGGACTTCTCTTAGAGAGTTATGCTAACTTGCTAGCATTACATGCTAACAAACCTTATAGGCAAGATGGATCGTGAACACATGGCATATGTGACTAAAGTCCTGATGTCTTTACACATTGTTTTACATTATTTATACAGCATTGTTTAAGTACTTACACCTCTCTATCTAAAATAGTAACAAAAGAAAGAAAAAAGCGGACCCACCGCCAGCATCAGCGCACCCAACACCCCTATAATTCAGCCAAAACTAACAGACAAGTGAAAACAACCATCAGTCACTTCAGCAAGCCCATCACTCAAAACCCAGCCGCCATTCCTTTTGTTCTTCAGCTAACATGAAACCAATTTAGTTTTTTTAACATGACGGCACTCCTAAAGAAGTTGTTTATCCAAAAATGTAATGTCTGTCATCATGATGTCCCAACCCCTTATGACTTTCTTTAGAGGAACACAAAAGGACTCTCCAAGCAGAAAACGCCATAAAAGTGATACATTCAAAGTCTTCTGAAGCAAAACAATAGTTTTGTGCAAGAATGAAATATAAGTCATCATTCACTGATTTGATGGTTTTTTGGAGAGCGTTATTAGATGAGAAGGAGGACACCAGAAGGAGACTTTCAGAGTTTTAGAATTGCATTCAATCTTAAATTGAATACTGTTAAAAAGCTGCTATTAGTAGCTGACTTTATTACTTTATCACTTGACTTTTACGATCAGTGCACATACAGTGTGCTTCAAATATGGTAAACACAGATGCTCAAATGTGCGTTTCTCACACACTACAAACCAGGTCGGTTTTAACAAATCACGAGGTTGACATTTGAGCTTTTTCCGCGTTTCCCATATTTGATCACTGAAAAGTATCTTTGTTTGTGTTTCAGAGAAGTCTTGTGTGTTTTGGAACACCTTAAAGTGGAGTACATTTTCATTTTTGGGCGAACTAAAAATTTGAATGAATGCCTTTATATTGACATCATATTATGGTTTCAAGCTAAATGATTTGGATATTAAGTTAAAATGATTCAATTAAACGATTCAGTGTCTTTGTCTCGTTAGTTGCTTCCTTCCATTGGCAAGCTAGCAGCTTAAAAAAGAAATAACATTTCAGATGATTTGTGCGTCTAATGTGTGGAGAGTTAATAGTCTAAACCTCCAGCCAGCTGATGTAAGGTATATGAGAAACCATAAACAGTTTCCAGAAGTGTTCATTAGAAATGGGAATATAGTTATCCCAATCAGAACATCCAGCCATTCATGTGTCCATGTAACAGTTGCACCTCTCGCCCCTGCGGTTGTCCGGGGTGTTCTTCTCTTCTCTGTATTAAAGTAATAAGGCTTTAATGACAGGAGTGGCCAGTCATTAGCAGGAGTGATGGGGATGGAGGAGGCCATCGAGAGCTTTTCTTCCTCTGATGGAGCAGATGTTAGTGTTGGCTTACGACTGAAGACCGCTAGCTCTTCTTGTGCCAGCTTCACACCAGGCCCCAATCATCCAACAGATAAACAGAGTGAAGAAAAGTGCCAAAGCTGTGTATACAGTCAGTCTGGATTCGTTTCAGATTCCAGTTTCACATAATGGCCTATGATTTGTGAAGTGAGGGTATTTTTACTAGAGCTGAACCTTCTTTCCTATTTTGAGTTTTTGATGACTTCTCTATCTATTTTCTAAATGGAGGTGAAAGGTGAGAGGGATTTGTGACATCAGCAAAACAATAAAGTTGATTGTGTTTGGAATAACATGCATTGGTGCATGGAAGAGCAGAATGTGTATTAAGAAAGTAAATCCCAGATAGCATCACATGTTGACTTGAAACAGGGAAGATTTCGTTGGTCCTGCTGAATATGCACGCAGGCCTTATAAACTGCTATAGTCGTATATTCTGGCTTCAGTCTCTCATTTCAGGAGCGGGACAAGGACCAAAAGGCCTTGAGTGTAACCCAGATTTTAATGGTGGATGGTAAAAATAAAACAAGGTATGTGCACCAGACACCAGAACAAGGACAGCTGATTTAACTCTCTACAGGCTTCACCATAACATTAGTCTCCGTAGTTAACAGGTTGATCATAAATGCTTCTTATTTTTCTGTCTTATATTAAAAAATGAAGTAACAGTTCTGAATGACAGAATTACACGTGGCACAGTGAGTGTTAATACGTCTGCTGCCATCTGCTGGTATCCATTGGGATGCTTCTGGGTAATTGTGATAAAACACCGGATTCAGGTTCTACTAAAGTACAATTTAACAATGTTTACACCTTAATATTATATTGTTAAATGCCTGTATATGATTTATGTGCTTCTTTGATGAGTGAATGTGGTTCATTGAGTCCATTGTGTTCTGAAAACTTTTCTTCAGCCCTTTATAAATTGTCTAAATTAATCAGATTCATTTAAACTTAAATTAATTTAAGTTTTTGGGATGGTCTATTGAGCATCTACACAAAACACTACACAAAACAAAATGCCTAGCAAACATAGCATTTCACAGGCAACAATACTTGCACTTTTGTCAGTAATCTAGTCAGTATCAAATATCAAGTACAGGAGAATATAATCCAAATCAAGACCTGATAAACTGATCCAGGGTCATTTTGGACACCCCTGTCGTGCTCGTGCAGTGAAGGAAGACCTGTGCTTTCTGCAGGAGCTCTAATGAGGACGCAGAGACGGGGAGCCAGGGGCAAATTAATAGATGTAATCAGTTATGCAGCGCAAGACAAGGACATGTAGTGCTCTAATTAAAATGACCTTTTCCCACAACTCCTCGAAGCACAGATCATCTCTCATTAATGTCTGGTCTGGCACTGAGCTGTAATTCACCACACATCCACAAAAGCAGTGGATCTGTCATCTATTATGTACTATGACAGAAAAATACAGAATGCAGCTATACAGACAGAAAGCCAAAGAAACAAGACTCTGTACTTAAAGAAATTCCATGAAGCACTCCATCAAATCAGAAAGTACAGTGCAATGCAAAACTGTAAGTCATGGATTATAAAACCATTATATGTAAGGTTTATGGCATAATCGCAATACGCAATATTTAAGCGGAGACTTTAGGAATTCTCAACAGTGCAATTATAAATTAATTACACACAATTACATGCAAGTATTTTTAAAATAAAAGTACAATGTAAAAACATGTTTGTACTCAATAAGTGCATCGTACCTAATGATTAATTCTAATGTAAGTATATTGTAGTGAAGGACACTAAATAGATCTGTTTGTTAGTGCAAAAAAAAGCTTATTTTATTCTACAGCTATACTGTTTTCAGTTAATCAATCACACCAGTCAAACACGCAGATTTGCTTAAGAACACACATCTTTATTTAGAAATGTAGATGATCTGAATGTAAACTGTAATGTACATCTTTCCATACAAAAAGGTATAGTAAAATAAACAACAGATCTTTCAAATCTAGCATTTGAACGGCACACAAGCAAACCTCTGCAGGGTGTCGAAGGCGTGATGCTTGGATGAGCAACCAGCTTCAGTGATGGTCGTGTCAAGATTACACCTGATGCCACCAGCGCAGTCTTTGATATGATGAAATCGACTGGCTGCTTTATGCATTAGTTACGGCACTGCGATGGAGTTCACCAATCAGAAGTGCATTGGGATATTTTGGCATGTTAAAGCCTCCCATCTAAACGTGCTCGGCTGAATTGCTATATGGTCCACGTCAATATCTGATCAACCCATTCCCAAGTGCAAACCCCCCCTCATCACTCTCAATCCAGCTGTTTTCAGAAGAAGAATACACAGTGTGGAAGTCACAAAAGTTTGCATCGTAGTCAAGCTGTTATTGCTTACAAAAATCACTGTTGTGCTCTAGTTAGTCGAAGAGCTTACAGTACCAGGGCATGTTTTCCATCCAATTAAATATCAAGATAAGATGAGCTCTAGCAGAGAGATCTAGAAAGCAGAAGCAGGTCTGAATGAGGATGAGATGAAGAAGTTTAACCCTGTCTTCTAGGGGTCGCTATCTGTCCCTGAAGTCACCTGTGCTTGGACGGAGCCCGGCTCTGTAAGCTGTGGAAATGGGCTTCCTTCAGGACACGGTTGATGTGCTGGTAGGACAGCGGGTCCACGGGGTCCGGCTGCTTGGAGGCACTGTGGGGACTGCAGGGGTCGTGGCAGCTGTGGGGCCCAATAACGTCCACTCCACAGTGACTACTGCTGCTGCTCCCTGCGGCGTGATCTGGACTGCTGACACAACTGCCCTCGCTGCTGGAAGACTGAAAACAATGGGTTAGCAACATCCATCCTCAAATTTGCGACACAACGTTGTAGCAGCTAATGGAAGCAGAACAGGGACTTTCAAGTATTTGTAAAACCTGACACGCAGTCCAGATGTGTCCAGTGTCATGTCACATTGCCAAATGTGTGTGTAGTACATAAGATAAATGTATTTTACACTACAAGACATACATATAATACTAATATTAGTCTGATTTCTTTCACTTTAAAATACTGGTAAAACACTGAATACGGTCAACGGAAATAACCTGAACGCACAATGAGTTCCGAAATGCATGTGAGACTTTAATTAATAAATTCTTGGTGAATTATTTAATGAATTGTTAGCTTTAAATCAACTCAGAAACCCTGTTTCGGAAGAATATACAGAGTTAAAGGTGCTACACAAAGCCAGGAACAGCTTTTATAAAGTCTTTTACTCCCATTTCACTCCTACCTCGTGGTGACTGGCTAAACGCTTGCTAAAGCCAGCGATAAGACGAAACCTTCAGATGTGTGCGGTTAAATGATAAGAAGTGTAGTGATGTGCGGTTGAATGCATTTCCTACCTCAGACTCCCATGATTCTCTAGCCGTCTCTGAGCTCTGGAGAGCTGAACTCTGTCGCTTGGCCTGAGGCATCTGAGCGCTTTCGCCATCACCTTCAGTGCGCTGACGCTTCCTTCACAACATCATTACAGGTTAAAGACTATAGATACATAATACTGACTAAAACAGCTTCATAACACTTACATTAGGACCTTAATCACTGTGCCGTACCATTTAAATACACAGATATATATATTTCACATATATATTCTAAGTTATATTTGTGTGTGCACATAATATTTTATTGCAAATTATGTTTATGTTCTAAGTTGTAAGCTACAATCTAGCACATTATGTCATTGTATAAATGATATAAGATCAAAAGCTGCCCCTCTGTGACTAATAAAGACACATATTCCTTCATTAAAATAATATAACATCAACAATCTGTAGACTCACCTCTTCTCTGTTAGCATCGCTGGAGCAGACAGTACTGATGTTGAATGTTTGAGTGTGTTATCGAGCAGCATTCGCTCCTGGATCAGCTGTGGCTCTGATCAACAGCTGCTGTGTCATGCTACACTCAACACATCACCACACCTCTGCTAACAGCACAACACAATTACACACTAAATACTCTCATACCTGTCTAACTGAAAACCGTTTCATGAATTGTTGGTTATAAAACAAAAGTAAGAAAATAATTGAATAGTGTATTGAATTAATAGTACAGTATTAAATGTGTCAAACTCAAACACCTCCGGCTAGTCTCTATCATAGCTGTGTGCTAACTGACACTTCGCTAGCTGTAAATTCATGCGATCTATTCCACTGATTTAACTCTGTATTCTTCTTCCAGACGTACTTTCATGAACGTAGCAGATATAATAACGTCCTCTGTAAATACAAGCCGGTTGTTCGTGTATTTGACGAGCCTGTGCGATACCATACAAACCACCGATGCGGCTGTTATTTACATGCTAGAGCGCATGCGCCGAACTCAGACAGTAAACACGAGGGCGGCGCGGGATTGGCTGATCATGTGACGATGTCACGTCCGATGCCCACAAGCGCTTCTGCTCACGCTGCTCTAAATTATTCCGTTCATCTGTTCCCAAGAAAATATATTTTCATTTTATCTGTTTCTTCATCCATGCAGCTACACCATTATGTAAGGAATAATTCCCAAACTTCTTTTATTAAAGAAGCAAAATAACATAAAAATAAATGTCGCACTCTGTGCAGCTTATGACATTTATGTATTTATTTATTTATGCTATTTTGTTTCTTTAATTCATTGAAAAACATGTAAAAGGATGATGTGAACAAGTATGGGCAGAAAAAAATAATAACAATTTGCTAAGGGGAGATAAGCACAATTACCATCACACAAAGACATAAAAAATACATACATTTACTTTCTGAATTTTATTTATTTATTTGTTTGTTTTATTTATTTTATTTGTTATTTTTTTTAGGGCAAGATTGATTCAACATAATGAATTCTTAAACGCTAAAAATATGGCTTCTCTTTTTGTATATGGAATATAGCCATTAAAGAAATAAAATGACACAAATATACGTAAGTCCGTTTGTCTTTCTGATTTGCATAAAGACCCTGTTTGACAAACTGTATAACGCATCTGAACACATTTATCACAGCTGATATTTCATTTGAACGCTGAATAAAGAAACATTTGAGTTTTAAAATGTAAAATGCGTTGGTTTTCACGAGAGTGCGAGATTTTTCAGAATCTGCTTTACATTCAAAGGTTACTTTTTTGTTCCTGTCGAAAGTTTTTTTTTTTTTTTTTATTATTATTTATTTATTTTTCACTTAGATTTTACCCAAACGGAAACGATATTACTTCATTTACGTTGAACATCTGGAATGTGGGTTGCGATACTTATGAAAAGTAAAAAAATGTAAGGGTGAATTTGCTAAACAGTGTTTTCCTAGCAACTGCCTAGTGCGTTTGGAATTTATGAATCTTACTATGGTAACTGTGGCAGAGACCAGGCTCATGAATATTAATGTTAGCTGACTGACGTTGCTCGGTAACCTTTCTTGTGCGTCCAGTTGCGTAACCTAAGTAATATTCCAGAGTCATTCCTGCGTTTCTGACTGAAACCCTTGATAAATTTCTGACTGGGGACCGCCAGAGCCGTTTACGGCCTTTCTGTCGTTAAGCCAATCAGTTACGCCTACTGGACTGACGACACATTACCTAATTAATATTCATGACCCTGGCCCTGACCATAGTAGTCTCCTCCCGGAAGTTTGTGGCTGTATCGCAGCACCGCGGCCGCCGCCTCCGCAGATGACACACGCAGAGGAGGAGGTGACGGGGATTAGAGACGAGCCTCATCATTAAACGATCACATCGGGAAAAAATGGGAAATACAGACTCAAAGCTACATTTCAGGAAGGCGGTGATCCAGCTGACCACGAAAACACAGGTTCGTGTGTTTGGTGTTATTCGAGGCTGTAGTTAGGAGCGCGTGTGTGTTTCCAGATGGAGACCTCTGCAACACCTCACAGACAGATCAAACACAATCAGTGAAATAAAATCATTCTTTAGTTTTCATATAGGTGCGCTGTTCGCTGTTATTTGTATCAGAATAACGAAGCTTACGTTTGCCCATAATAAGACAGGTGTCACGTGTTTATCTGTGTTTAAGTAAACATCTGCTTTATTTTACTCAAGGACATTCCTTATTTAAACTAATTTTGGTGTTATCGTAATAATTTATTATATATCACTTATTTCCGTGCATTACTTGTAAATTATTATTATTATTGTGTCAATGCAATAACCGCTAAACATTTTTAAAACAAGATAAATTATAGAGCTAAACTGCATGAGGGAACATATCTTCAATATAACTGTATTTTATTTCCTTTCAGTTGTTTTAAGCGTAAACCTCTCTAAATAACTTTGAACTGAATTTTAATATCTTATTTTATGCAATTTACTGTACTTTTTTTGTTTGTTTGTTTCATCATTTGCGTCATTATATGACGAGGTACGCGAGATCCCGCCCCTTCTGACGTGAAGTCTTTTGTTTTTTAATTGTCAAGTCATCCAAAGATAAGTTAATAATAAGTGTATAGGGGTAGTTAACAGATAAAACGGAATATATCATACATATTTATACAGTATATAGTCTCTTAATTAGTATGAGCTCAAAAAATGCATGTATTATATAAAAATCAGTCAAATGTTGTCAAGGATAATACCATGTAATACCACAGGATGCTGCTGTCACTACTTGACTTGTTTAAACTTTCATTTTTAAACAGGATTTTAACTGGGAATGTCAAATGATTAGCTGCACAGTGTCAACTCAACATGATTGCATTGTTATTTTTAACTGTTAATTAAAGATTGATGTGATTTATGAATTCAATGTTTGGATCAGCCCAGCTGTTGCTTCAGTCTTATACTTATGCATTAAAACCTCATCCTCCTCGCCTGCCCCTAGCCTGTGGAAGCCACAGACGACGTGTTCTGGGATCAGTTCTGGGCTGATACTGCTACCACCGTTCAGGATGTGTTTGCCCTGCTGCCCGCCGCTGAGATCCGAGCCGTCCGGGAGGAATCACCCTCCAATCTGGCAACACTGTGTTACAAGGTAGCGTTCAGTATGGGTCCATCTGTGCCGAAACATGACACCCGTTACATACGTGTAGCATTAACATTCAGTCATTAGAGAAAGTGCCTCATCAATAATAGGCAGTGGTTGTGTGAGTTGTTGGTGGGACAGGAAAACAGCTGGCGCTTTCCCCTTCCTGTCTCAATCACTGGACTTCCTGTTTGAGGCTGCCCATCAGAAAGACAGCATGATTAGAAACTTTCATAGTCTTTAAGTGCACATCCTGCCAGAGGAGTTTGCCACGGAGAGAAAGAGAGAGAGAGAGAGAGACGTGTTGCTTTACTATGTACCGAAGGAATAACAGCATGACATCAGATCATAAGTAAAGATGTTATATTGTGTAAATATTTAAAGATGATGTAGTTTCACAATGGCCCCAAATGTATTTCACACTTATCTGAATGTCTGAATAACAAAAGATATAACAAAGGACATCAAAGGCAATGTCATTTGTTTTAAAGAAATATGACTTTTCATACAAAACAAATTTCTGTTTTTATTGTTTGTGAGTGTATATATGTATGGGTATACAGTATATGCCTGCATGCATATTTGATGGCTGTGTATGTATATGTTTGCTTATGTATATCGTATTATTGCTTGGTAGATTATGTTTTGAATATTTGTTTTTATGAGTATTTGTATCTTGTATGTTTTTACTTGCAATTCGACCTCTTGGTGTACTTTCTACATTCATGAATATTTAGTATTGCTAAGCAGAAAAGTAAATACACTCCCATGCACGTGGATGTGTTTGTGCTCATGTTCATACGGTCTTCTGTACATTATGTCATGAGTGTGTCTGTGTTTTCCCACAGGCAGTGGAGAAGTTGGTTCAGGGAGCCGAGTCCGGCTGCCCAACAGAGAAGGAGAAACGGATCGTGCTGAACTGCACTCGCATGCTGTCTCGAATCCTGCCCTACATCTTTGAGGACCAGGACTGGAGGGGGTTCTTCTGGTCCACCGTCCCGGGCACTGGCAGAGCCGGGGTGGGGAGCATTCACTAAATAATAACCATTAAGTGCTAGCAACTCACCTTCTTGTTTGGAGTTCACAGAAGCTGATTGATATTCAGCAGTGTGACTTCAAGGAAGTGCATTCAGAAATAGCAGTGTAGGATTATGCACTCAAATGAATGTCCCTCACCTCAAAAGGTGATACATTCACACAAGCACATTTGTTCATTTTCATGTCCTAGATGTGGTTGGTTATTTGCTCTAAGAGGAATCCAGGTTTCTACAAATTAGTTCCAACCTTTCCTACATAGTCAGGTTATCTTCAAATAATCACTGTAATCAAATAAACATACTATATACTATAATAAAAGAAGTAAAGTAAATCAAGTACCATTTTGATTTTTTGTGATTTTTTTGTGATTCTCGTCTTCATATAGATGGATGATATGGAGGAGGAAGATGAAGGCGCCCGTCCGCTGGCAGAGTCTCTCTTATTGGCTGTGGCTGACTTGCTCTTCTGTCCAGACTTCACTGTTCAGAGCCACAAGAAAGGAAGACCTGTGAGTTCACTACTGTCTGTCTGTCTGCCAATATGGATAGTAACAAACGGATACATTAGATATGTACAAGTTACATATTTAAAGAGTGAAACAATGATGGTGTTGTTAAAGCAAGGATTTAAAAAAAGGAACCTATACATTAATAAAATGTTGTTTTTTTTCTTTAACGCGTTTTTAAATGCACCCTGTTAAAACTGCATTATTCCGTAAATACACACTTCTTTAAGGCTTGAGCACTAAAACTGTGTAAGCACTTATAGTATCTGTTGGTTTAAGTCTATGGTTGGGTGAAATATAGTAAATGAGTTATATATATATATATATATATATATATATATATATATATATATATATATATATATATATATATATAATAAATAAATAAAAACTTAGCAGGACTTGTCATTGCACTTGGTTGGTTGATTGGATTGCTTTTATTGCCCTCATTTGGATATTGCTTTGGACAAAAGTGTCTGCCAGATGATTAAATTTAAATGTAAGTGTAAATAGAAATTAAACTTCTATAACAGTGAATAATTACCTGAGTGTGGTTTAAATAACCAGTAACAAGGTTTATATATTTGACATCAATCCAATTTGTTTAAATCTCATATATTTTAACTAGAGTTGCAAAATTCTGGGAATTTTCAAGACTGGAAACTCTCTATGGGAATTAATGGAAATAAACTTCAGTCTCAAATAGTTTAAAACTTCCTTGTGCTGTGTGTAATATACTGTGCAACTAAAAAAAAAAAAAAAAAAACACTGATTGAACAATCCATAGACTGGAATAAACATTTAGTTGAGATAATAATAAAACAGAAGTCTAAAAATGACTCCCCTCCACACACAATACCCTCTAGTCACACCAAATGTAATGAAATGGCTATTTTATCAAATTAATCAAATTTATTAATGCTATGAAATAAATTTATCAGTGTTACTCATGATTCTGAATGACAGAACCCAATGATGCCATGTAGACAAGTAAGAGAAGTGGTCCAAGAACAGAGCCCTGAGGCACCCCAGTAGTGTATTACTAATTCATCAGTGTTAAGGACAGCTTTATTAATAATTGGCAATGTAATGTAATGAAATGCTCTTAGTTAATTTTTCCCATAGTCTGTCTGTGTT
The DNA here is from genome assembly GCF_023724105.1 of Carassius gibelio. Taxonomy (NCBI): domain Eukaryota; kingdom Metazoa; phylum Chordata; class Actinopteri; order Cypriniformes; family Cyprinidae; genus Carassius; species Carassius gibelio. Next base: position 5,519,736 of record NC_068373.1, on the reverse strand, counting down.
CATTTTCCAGTAAATTCAGTCTCAGGTTGAGTTTCTGTTACTTATGTTCAGGACTCGGTTGAGGACATGCAGTCACTGGACAGCTGTGAATATATCTGGGAGGCTGGAGTGGGTTTCGCTCAGTCCCCCCCACTCAACTACATCCATGATATCAACAGGTAAGAGTGATGGGACATAAGATAGACTCCATTCCCACAGCCACATGTGTTTATTTGAGTTTCCATGGTGACCTTTTAATCAGTAACCACACAAGACGTTAAAAAGCCACACCTGTTTTTCCACCCAAACGGAGATTCAGATCAGATATTTAAAGGTCCGATTAGTCAAATGAGCAGTTTGAATGTGTTAAACATCCAGTGGTGCATGTTTCACTCCTCTGTATGTGGTGTGTTTTATAGGACTGAGCTGCTGAGGTTACTGCTCACCTGTTTCTCAGAGGCCATGTACCTGCCGCCAACATCAGATAACAGTATTCTCAACCCCTGGGTCACCTTCTTCTGTTCCACTGAAAACAGGTCCATATCACTAATGACACGCAAAAGACGAATGCACAACACTCCCCATTTAAACACCCTGAGACTTACTAGTGGTGTTTGCTAAATTAAGCCTCTAATCCTGAGTATTAAACACTAGTGTGTAAACTTCAGTGTGGGCTCTTTTGATTTGGGCCTGGAGGAAACCATCAAACGAACATCCAGCACATGCTTGCAACCGCATAGCAGCACACTAAAAACCACTCAGAACACAATAGTAACAATATATTAAATAAGTATTACTAAGTTTTTTTGCATTGCTTTCCAATGCATTCTTAAATCAGGATCCATTTACTAAATTAACTTTCAAGGTTTTTCTCCATTTCTGTCACAGATGAAGTTCTGGTTCTTTGCCATTTGGGGATTCTTAATTTCTGGCAATATTGTCAACCCGAGTGCACAGACACTATTTAAACTGAACTGAGCTGGGTGATGACAAAACCGAATCAATGATGAACTGACCTTAACTGAAAAATCAAGGGTTTTCTATTGTCCTCTTGCATTTTCAGCACGCTATTTTCCTGTTTAAAGATATAGTTCACCAAAAAATGAAAATTACCCCATTATTTACTCTCCTAAAAGCCACCCTCAAGTAATCTAGGTGTATATGAATTTCAGACGATTACAATCAGTAATATTTAAAAATGCCCTGGCTCTTCCAAACTTCATATTATTTTGATACATTTTTCTGAAAATTTTACTTATTATGTTTTGTCATTTTGCTCTTTTTAAAATAAATGTATCTTGATTAAAGAATGTTTAGACATTTGTACTGGACAATCAGTTTAAAAAACGACAACATCCTGCCATCAATCCAGAATTCCCTAGTTCTGTTCTATGTACTATCATCATGCAATCCTGATCATGCAATGTTTTGTAAACGTTGACAGCCTCTGCTTGTTTCAGACACGCTCTACCTCTCTTCACCTCCCTGCTGAACGTGGTGTGCGCGTATGACCCGATAGGTTACGGGATCCCCTACAACCACCTGCTCTTCTCTGACTACCGTGAGCAGCTGGTGGAGCAGGCCGTGCAGATCCTCATAGTGACCCTGGAGCACGAGGGCGGACAGCCGTACCGCCCATCCTCCCCCTCCAGCATGGGAGACCAGGATGTAAGCACACCACACCCAATAATATACACAACATCCACTCACACGCAGTGAAGGTCAATGAAAGGCAAAGGATCTGGATCAAATCGGGATAGACAGAATGAATAATAATAGTCTAATGGTCACTGTCTGAACTTTAGCTTCTATTTTTCTTTCTTTTTTCGTAGTCTGTTGGTCCAAATAACCTGTTTGTGAATTACCTGTCCAGAATTCACAGGGAGGAGGTATGGAGAGCTTTCATCTTAGTATCTTTCAAGAAAATACAAAGGAACTGTATTGTTCTCCTTATGTTTGAGCTGTTTTCCTCGTGTCTGCAGGATTACGACTTTGTGCTGAAAGGTTTGGCGCGGCTGCTGACCAACCCACTCACTCAAACATACCTGCCCAACTCAACCAAAAAGATCCAGTTTCACCAGGAACTGCTGGTCCTCTTCTGGAAACTCTGTGACTTCAACAAAGTAAGAGATTTATAAAATACAGTCATCTTCAAATAATGACGGTGAATAATTTGCATGTAATTCCCGTCTTTTCTGTTTCAGAAATTCCTGTTCTTTGTGCTGAAGAGCAGTGATGTGTTGGACATATTAGTGCCTATTCTGTATTACCTGAATGATGCCCGAGCTGACCAGTGTAAGTGTGCTGAAAGGAAGATTTTAAAGGGATAGTCATCTTTTACTCACCCCCATGTCTTACACATAAGACTTCCATTCACTTATAGAAAACAAATGCAGCTTTTTTTTATATTCTCTCAACCTTTTGCCTGTCCACTTGAGGTATATTAACCAAAAAGTGTGTGTGCACTTTGAATGGGTTAAATGCAGAGCACGAATTCTGAATATGGGTCACCATACTTGGCTATATGTTAAAAAATGTATAAATTGACACTGTAGTAGCTTATTATATGAATCCCACGATTTAATCCAAGTCTTTTGAAGAGACTCGATTGCTTTTGGCTTTTAATCATGTATAAACATTGATCAATGCACATTCATAGAACACATCAATTATGGTGAATGGAAGATCAACAACACGAAAAGAAACTTCATTTGTTCTTGCGAAAGCTTACATGTGCTTGAGCGACATCTGAGATCAAACCACATTTGAGTTTCCATTTACCAGATTGTTATGTGTTAAATTAAAAAAAGGTTAAATTAAATCTGTCCATCATATATATCACGTTTTATTCATATTTCAAAGATTAACTGAAGTGTTACAGGTTTCAAACAACATGAGGGGGAGTAAATGATGACACAACTTTCATTTTGGGGTGATCTAACTCTTTATAATTGGTTGTACCTATAAAGGTTTCTTACATCAGAAACGAACAATTACTTCCTGTACCCTGTAAGATCTCTATTAAATGGCTTCTGTGACGCTGTTATTCTGCATGTTGATCTTCAGCCCGGGTCGGCCTCATGCACATCAGCGTCTTCATTCTGCTGCTGCTTAGTGGAGAGAGGAACTTCGGTGTGCGTCTGAACAAGCCGTACTCTCTTCACGTCCCTATGGACATCCCTGTGTTCACGGGCACACATGCCGACCTGCTCATCGTGGTGAGACGCTTGCCCGCTTCAGTCTTGCAATTCACATAAATAGTTATTTTTGTGTCTGGTTCGAATATAAAAACATATGTGTTATTTTGAAATCTCTAAAAAACTGGTTATGTCTGAAGGTTTTCCACAAGATAATAACCAGTGGCCATCAGCGTTTGCAGCCTCTCTATGACTGTCTGCTCACTATTGTGGTAAATGGTGAGTATTAATAGAGTCTGGGTTTGCACAGGGCTTTACTTGGATTCGGATTAAAAAACTAGAGGTGACACTTTCTTGCTTTCATGTGGTAAGAGTCAGAATGAATTTTTCCACTTAGGGTGAGGGTCTTTTCATCAAAGAGAACAAGTGCAGTTGATTCCATGAGATCAAAAAGGGCTTTATTTCAAATGGAACGGACCGATTAATGTAGAATGAATGCTTCCTAAATAAATAAATAAAAAAAACTCTCTGTAGTTTTGGTGAGTAACAGTCAAACGTTGTGTTCTTTGCATCACATAATACCTTGTCCCTGTTTAGTGTCTCCCTACCTGAAGAGTCTTTCCATGGTTGCGGCCAACAAGCTCCTGCATCTCCTGGAGGCGTTCTCCACCACCTGGTTCCTGTTTTCTGCTCCTCAGAATCACCACCTGGTCTTCTTCTTGCTGGAGGCCTTCAATAATATCATTCAGTACCAGTTTGATGGTAAGATCGACACTCGCGCTCATCTTTTGAAGAAGCCTTTTAGACACTCTCTTGCTATTCTGCCAACTCCACGTCCAAATTACCAATGTGAACCCTTAAAGTATCTGACTGTTTGCATTTTTTTTTTTCATAAGAGCAGTTTTTAATAATTGCATTATTAAATGTTTTTAAATTGTCTTTTATGTCAAACACTTAAAATTAGCCAATTATTTGAGTCTGTTATATCAGAACACCATAGTCTGATACCAATAAAATGTTATTAATATCAGCAAAAGCTGTCCTTAGGCTGCAGAGCTGGAGGCAATTGAAAGTGACTTGACATACAGCCAATTATGGTGACCCATATTCAGAATTCGTGCTCTGCATTTTACCCATCCAAAGTGCACACACACAGCAGTGAACACACACACACCCCTTGAACACACACCTGGAGCAGCCGTTTATGCTGCGGCGCCCGGGGAGCAGTTGCGGGTTCAGTGCCTTGCTTAAGGTAGACTTGCCGGCCTGAAACTTGAAACCACAACCTTAGGGTTAGGAGTCAAAGTCTCTTACCATTAGGCAATTGGCAACATACATTATTTACAAAAATACAAGAACAGTGTTAATAAATACAGTTGGATAAGTGTGCAATAGTATTGTTAAACAATGTATTCTATGCAAAATAACAGTAGTGCAATGATAAGCTACAAAACCTAGTTAAGGAGTTTACTAGAGAGGTAAAAGGAAAGAAAAAAGCAAATGCACTCCCCTGGCTCAATACTGAAATATTTAATTTGATGAAAGAAAGAGACTCCGCTTTAAAAAGATCATTAAAAACAAAATTAAATAGTGATAGGTATAGGTTCACTTCATTACGCAATCAAGTGATTAAAGTGATAAGAAAGGCTAAAGCCAATTTTTTTATGACAATTATTAATGAGGGAAAAGGTAACACAAAACTGATCTGGGAACAGATTAAGAATGTGATGGGAATTAGCCATAAGATTAGAAACCAGTTAGAATTGAACCTGAATGGTAAACTAATTCAAGACCCAGCTCAAATAGCTGTAGCTTTTAATGAATATTTTATTAATTCTGTGAATGAAATCACACAGAATTTTTCCCCAATAACTGGAAATGTTGTCACAATAGATGAAAGCATGCCTTCTTTTAGCATTCAACCTATCTGTGAAGTAAAAACTCAGGCAATTATTAATTCTCTTAAAATCTCATCAACAAAAGATATTTATGGAATGGACTCGAAAATGCTTAAATGCCTGAAAGAACATCTATCTTATCCTATCACACAAATTTTTAATCAGTCAGTACTAGAGGGGATATTTCCAACCACCTGGAAGACTGCAATTGTAACTCCCATATTTAAGTCAAATGACCCACGGAACATATCTAACTACCGCCCAATTAGTATTCTTCCAGTAGTCTCTAAGGTTGCTGAAAAATGTGTGTCAGAACAGCTTGTCTCTTTTCTTAATAATAGTCCCTTCACACTTCATCCGATGCAGTTTGGCTTCCGGGCCCATCACTCCACAGAAACGGCTAACTGTTACTTTTTAGAGACTGTTAGAGAAATGGTGGACAAGGGAGGTGTTGTTGGCGCTGTGTTTTTAGACCTCCGTAAAGCATTTGACACAGTCAACCATCAGGTCCTTATTGCCAAACTCTCTACTTTTAATTTTTCCCCCTCTGCAATTAAATGGTTTGAGTCATATTTAACTGGTAGAACTCAATTTGTTTCTGTGAACACCCATCGTTCACTAGCTCTTAATTTATGCACAGGGGTGCCACAAGGATCAATACTTGGCCCGCTTTTGTTTAGTCTATATATTAATGATTTGCCATCAGTTTGCCCTGACATCAATACAATAATGTACGCGGATGATACTGTAATTTATGTGCATGCCAAGACAAAAAATCTGGCTGCCACAAAATTGACCAAAGCCATGGACCAGATCACCAATTGGCTAAATCGCTCATGTCTTCAATTAAATGTAGATAAAACTGTGGGAATGTTTTTTACAAAAAGACAATGTAATAGTGTGTCAATCATATCAATTTCGGGTCAAAACATTACTATTGTGCCACAATTTAAATATCTGGGCGTTATTATTGATTCTAATCTCTCTTTTAAAACACATATTAAGAAAGTCTGCAATAGGGTCAAGTTTAGTTTAGCTAATTTTAGATATATTAGAAGTGCCCTTACTTTTAATGCTGCTAAATTATTTATGGATGCAATGATTATGTCACATCTAACATATTGTCTGACAAGCTGGGGACAAACTAACAGCTCATCACTTAAGCCACTAGCAACTATTTATAAAAAAACTCTTAAAATCTTGGACCAGAAGCCTAACAGTTTACACCATTGTATAATCCTTAAAAACTATAAACTGCTGAGCTGGGAAAATGTAATCAAATACAAAAATATTTGTCTGGTTCACAAAATTTTACATAATTCCGCTCCGCCTCCTTTCAATTCATTCATAATCCAACGTAATAACAGCAGTCATAATACCAGAAGCACCACACGTGGCGACCTAGTAATCCCACTAAGAAAAAGTGCATTTGGTCAATTATCATTTTCTTTTACTGCAATACATAACTGGAACTCATTGCCCATTACAATTAAAAACATACATATGTATTCGACTTTTACTGCACACCTTAAAAATTGGCTAACCGACAATTACACCTGCACACATTAATATGCTAGATGTGATGTGCGCACTAGATGTGACATGATCATGCTTCTGCCACTTGATCTCTGCTGACTGTCTCAATGCTATGTCTTATATGTGCTTCAATGTGGCCTTTGCATGATTATCTTTGGTGTCAATTTTCTCTAGTTTATTGCTTGACCTGCTTTTATGTCTTTGTAATTTGTGCCTGCTTGTCTGTTTCAATTTTGTACCACCTTGTTTGTTTGTCTAAGCTCTTGCTTAAGCCTTGTATTAATTGCAATGTATTTATTGATGTATGCCAATTAATAACTGGCTGGGGACTACAGCTGGAAATTAGCCGTAGAGGCTAAAGCTGCTCTTTTGATTAAAAGAGGTTGTCCACATTACTATAAACCAATAAAGTAAAGTAAAGTATATTTTATAGAAATTGTTTGCTGTGCTTTGTACTGTTAAAACTTTAGTGGATAGTTTATAGTGTAATAGCTCAAACAATTTGCAGTCTGTGCAGAATATGAGTAGTGCAGTACATTTAAAGTATTTAAAGTACTGTGACCAGTGCAGTAATAAAGCAGTTGCAGGTTCGATTGACGGTGAGGCTCGGGGAAGAAGCTCTCTAGTGCGAGAGCGTAGGCTCCTGTAACGCCTGCTGGATGGAAGGAGGGTGAAAAGCCCATGGTTAGGGTGAGAGGCATCCTTGATTATGTTTCTTGCCCTGCCCAGGCAGCGCTTGTGATAAATGTTCTCAATGGAAGTTAACTGGGTGCCGGTGATCCGTTGAGCAGTTTTCTCGGTCAGATGCGGAGCAATACCATACTGAGATGCAGTTCATGAGTATGCTCACAATGGTTCAGCGGTAGAATTCCACAAGGATCCCGGGACTCAGGTGAACTTTAAGGCCCTGTAAGAAGTAAAGGCGCTGCTGTGCCTTTTTGACTAGGGTGGAGGTGTTAAGGGACCATGTGAGGTCATCAGAGATGTGGATGCCAAGGAACTTAACTCGACACACTCTCCACTACAGCTCCGTTGATGTAGATGAGAGTGTGTGCATGACTCCTAGTCCGCCTGAAGTCCACAATGATCTCCTTAGTCTTCTGGGTGTTTAGTTCCAGGTTGTTAGTGGCACACCACACAGCCAGGTGCTGTACCTCATCCCTGTAGGGTGACTCATCATCATCCTTGATCAGATCATCTGCAAATTTGATTATGGTGTTGGAGCCATAAACAGGAACGCAGTAATGGGTGAATACTGATTACAGGAGAGGGCTCAGTACGCAGCCCTGTGGCACTCCAGTGTTCAGGGTGATGGTGGAGGATGAGAGGTTATCTAACTTATCAGACTGAGGTCTGTTAGTCAGAAAATCTAGAATCCAGTTGCAGATGGATGTGCTGATTCCAAGCTGGCGGAGTTTGGAGATCAGCTTTGAGGGGATTACCGTATTAAATGCAGAACTGAAATCAATGAACCGCATTTTGACTGTCCAGGTGAGTAAGGGCAGAGTGAAGGGCCATTGAGATGGCATCCTCTGTTGACCTATTGCGGTGATGGAATGGGTCTAGTGTATCAGGGAGATGTAGCAACCAGTTTCTCAAAGCACTTGGCAATGATGGGGGTGAGTGCAACAGGACAGAAGTCGTTAGGGATCGAGGCAGTGGAGTGCTTTGGCACTGGCACGATGGTGGGGGTTTTGAAGCTAGTGGGGACAGTTGTTTGGTCCAGGGACTGAATGAAAATTTCCGTGAAGACCTCAGCCAGCTGCTCTGCACAGGCTTTAAGCACACGACCAGGTATTCAATCAGGGCCGGCTGCCTTCCGTGCGTTCACCTTACACAGAGTGGAGTAAACATCTGATGTGGAGAGTGTGAGAGGCAGCTCATTGGGTTGATGCTCCGCTTTGAGTGAGATCTCCTTATTATTTTGATCAAAACAAGCATAAAAGTGATTGAGCTCTTCCGGGAGGGAAGCAGAGCTGAATGGGGGCACAGTGTTAGGTGGTTTGTAGTCCTTGCCACATACGCCGGGGGTCTTAAGAATTTAAGTGTTCTTCAATCCTCTGTTTATGTGAGTTTGGCAGATACCCTTCCTCTGGTTGGCTCTGGCTGAGCTGTAAGCCTCCCGTTCTCCAGACCTTAAGGCTGCATCTCTTGCTTTGAACAGGAGGTGAACCTCTCTGATGAATGTTCTGATTGGGGAACAATTTAATTTTTTTGTGTGTGGTCACTCTGCCCACACATCTGTTGATGTGCTCCAGGACAGAGTCGGTGTAATTGTCAATGTTGATCTGAGAGTTTTTGGTGGCTTGGTCAGCAAACTCATTCCTGTCTATGTGCTGGAAATGATGTTGAAGAGTTTCACACATTTGATGACCGGGTGTGTACTTGGGAAGCAGGAACAAAGAGAGGTTTGTCAGACTGAACCATGTGTGGGAAGGGTGTGACTTTGTAGGCATCAGTCACAATAGTATAAACGTGGTCCAATGTTTTAAGTCCCATTGTACTGCAGGAGACATTTTGGTGAAATTTAGGGAGAACAGATCTCAAATTGCAGTCATTAAAGTCCCCAGCAACAATAAAGGCTCCATCCGGGTGCAAGGTTTGTAATTTGCTAATAGCAGCTCAAATTTCTTTCATTGTGTCCAAACATAAACTGCAGCAGCAACAATGCAAGTAAACTCACGTAGTAGATAGATTGGCCTGCACTTGATAATCAGGAACTCCAGATCAGCAGAGCAGTAGGTATCAACAATGACAGAGCCTGTGCACCATGATCTGTTTACATAAATGCATACTCCACCACCCTTGTTTTTATCAGAGGTTGCTGCTACTCTGTCAGCCCTGAAGAAAGAGCGTCCATCCATATGCACCACGCTGTTTGGGACGTCGTTGCAGAGCCATGTTTCAGTGAAGAACATAAAATTACAGTCCATAAGCCAATTTTGTGTGAGGGTCCAGATCTTTAGATATATCCATCTTGTTCATCAGAGACTGTACATTGGCAAGGAAGATGCTGGGCAGAGCTGGACAATGTGGGTTTAGCCTTAGCTTAGCACGCAGCCCTCGACGCTTTCTCCGTCTTTGTTTACGATCTCAACGCCGAACACTTCCGTTTAGTACGCTAGTCCATGGTGATCTCTTTACCTCGGGCAGGAGTTCGCTGAAGTCGAATGGATGGTCTAAAACTATGTTGGAACACTGCTTGATGATGTCCAAAAGTGACTATTTACCATAGCTGTAGTTCGCATAAGTGAATTGAGCAAACACAAAGGAAATAACCAGGTAAATTAACACTTTTTTTCTGAAATCTGGTCAGACGCTGAGCCTCACGATGTGTTTGCACCGCCATCTTGGTCTAAAGTCTATTGTAAATTATCTACAATAAGCATGCAAAGAACATTCCCCATCGCTGAAGCGGTACATGACTTCAGTTTAGCGCAAGTTATGCACTCTTGCTGAAAACGCAACTGCAAACTAAATCTCTTATTTAAAGTGTATCTGCACGTTAATGTTTATGATGTTATAATTCATGAGAGTTCAGAATTTGATTACTAATCTAAATGCCTCTGATTGGCTGTCGCATTCATAAGCAAAAAGCGGTTAAAAAAATGTGATTCAATGTGAGCAGATCTAAATCCAGTGTCACAATAAACACTTTTATTTCCACTTTTCATTTAATTTTCATGCATTTAATTATTTAGCAGATGCTTTTATCCAAAGTGACTTACAAATGAGGACAGTAGAAGCGATTAAAACAAACAAAGGCCAACAATAAGTAAGTGCTGTGACAAGTCCAACTTAACGCAGTACACCTGGCACCTTTTTTTTTAAACAGAATAGTATTAGAATGGAAAGCGCTAGTATTAATAGTGTCATTAATAGTGTAAATAGATGTGTAATTTCTTTTAAAATGGCTTAAAACTCAGTTTCTCAGGTTAAGTCAGTTCACTCCACCAAGCATGAAACTGAAATCAACAGTCAAAACAGATTTAGTTTAGTTGTGTAGGGGAATTTTTAGCTCTCTTATCTTGGATTTGGGGGGCATTTTGGTCCACTACGGTGGGATTTTTGCCTCAGGCCTCCTTTAAATTCCTCCCCTGACCACATCTCTGATAATATTTGGATTAGGTAACTGTAATTTGGTGTACGCCATCATTCGGAAGCGCAACGTCTTCCATCAGCTGGCCAACCTGCCCTCTGACCCCACCACCATTCAGAAGGCCTTGCAGAGGAAGAAGAAATCTCCAGATGTCATATCTCGCACCAGCTCGCAGGAGACGGTGTCCATGGAGGGCTCACGCCCAGCTGTGCCGGCTGAACCCGGCACTCTGAAGGCCAGTTTGGTGGCCATGCCAGGTAGCTTTGCTCATTGGTGTTAGTATTAACTAGTTTACATGAGACAGTGGAACTTTGTTGTTGCTTTGAAAGACAGACCGACTCTCTTTAGGCATTGATAAACTGACGGAGAAGTCGCAGGTTTCAGAAGACGGTACTTTGGTAGCTGTGCCTCAGACAGAATCCCCACAAACTCCTGAACACAGCGTTGCTGCTGGAACCAGCGACACAGAGTCCATCTCAGGAAGAGACAATGAGGTTAGTGGAGCAAACACAGAATCACATTTATGAGTTGCTCTTTAAATGAAGGTGATAACAGTGATGCTTCTTTCCAGGATGTCTTCTACACTGAGGCAGAGATGGCAAGGAGACGTCTGTCCAGCTCATCATCGTCTGCCATCAGCCACTGGAATCCTAAGCCAGACTGGGTAAGAAGACCTTCATTATCACAGCCTTTCTTATCAGTGTACTAAAAGGGTCATTTTTAACCTTTGAGTTTAAGAAACTGTTTACCCATAAATGAAAATGGTCATTATTTACTTTCCCTCATGTCATTCTGAACCTCCATGGAACACAAAAGAAACACGGATGTGGCTAAATAAAGATTCTTACAATTTTCTCACTTTGTTTTCCATGGAAACAAATAACAGCATCAGTGTTGTGGGTAACGTGTTACAAAGTAACGCGTTAGAGTACTCTAATTACTTTTTTCCTGAAATTTGTAACTTAACGCGTTAGTTTTGTGCGTAAGTAATCAGTAACTTCGTTATTTTTTTTTAAAAGTAATCCGTTATTTTAAGGAAAGGAAAATCCCGACTGCAGCCTGCTTTTTGTCAGACAGTAGGCCTAGGTCTACTGTGTCACCTGCAGATGTACAGTATCAGCGGAGCCGAAGCTCTGTGATCGTAATGTCAATGGCTGTGATGCGTCTGTGCCCTGCGCCTGACCCTGTGTGTGCGTGTGGGTTTTTTTTTTTTTTCGAACTCCCGGCAAGATAGCAGAGAGGACAGCATTTGGTTTATGGAAGTACGCACATTATTTTCAATTTGTCAACGAAAAAGAAAAGAACATAACGGTAAAATGCACACTCTGCTTTGGTGAAAAACGTCTGTCGACCGCCAAAAATTCGACCTCAAATTTAACGCTACGTTTTAATCACTACTTTGAAGAGTAAATGTAAGAGGACTGTGTTAAAGCGAATTTAGGCTTGTGACTGTGAGTGACACTTTAATAATAATTAGTTCGGCTATTAAGCGATTTGTCATTTGCTTGTGTGGCAGTGAAGGATTTAATTCGGTTTGTTATCATTTTTGTTTGACAGGCAGCTGTTAATTTCTGTTAGATCATTGGCTGGCTGGTTGTTCATCATTTCTAAATAGATTTAAATCTGCAAGCCTGTTTAAGGTTGTGTTTACAAGTAAGCATACTTGTACTTTGATAACTGCATTATTTAAAGTTAAAGAAAATCAGGAGTTATCTTGTGGTGCTCATAATATACAGTAGCCTAGGCTACCCGGGCTGGGTAACGTTAGGTGCAAATTTTGATTAATAATATGTTCTGTGATAATAAATAAATAAAACGCCATGTGGAATACCCGATTGCTGACTGTCTATCCTGTTATTGTTATCCTGCAGTGTTAAATTAGTCGGATGACTGACGTTATTCATTGTCGGGAGTCACGACTTCTAGGTGCATTTAAAGGGGCCGGGGGCTGTGTCTGTCATGTGTGTGCCGCTGCAAACGGCTTTTAATTTTTGGTAACGCATGAGTACTCTAACACGTTACTTTTATGAATAGGTAACGCTGTATCATAACTGATTACTTTTAATTGATGGTAACGTTGTAACCTAATTAACTACTTTCCAAAGTAACTATACCCAACACTGAACAGCATACAGGCTTGAAACAACATTGGGTGATTAAATAATGACATAATTTTTTTGGTAATCTTAGTCCTATAATAAAATGTGTTTATCTTATAACATGTTAAAAATAATTCATACTTTACTCTGGCTCCTGGGTTGGGATTTGAAATTTCACACACTACATTTGTAAACCCTTAAACTTCTTAACAGGTTAATAACACATATTGAGCAAGTACAACATGCAATGAGCGTGTAACCTGTTTTATTCAAGTCACCTTTAAATATATAGCACTTTATACAATACCGGTGCCAAAGCAGCTTTATGTGTCAGTTCAAATGTGTGCTGATAATGCGAGAGGACAATAGAAAACAGTAAGTTTATCAGTTTAAAGGGTTAGTTCACCCAAAAATGAAAATTATGTCATTAATAACTCACTCTTATGCTGTTCCAAACATGTAAGGCCTCCTTTTATCTTAGGAACACAGTTTAAGATATTTTAGATTTAGGGCCCTATTTTAATGATCTGAAACGCAAGTGTCAAAGCGCGAAGCGCAAGTAACTTTGTGGGCGGGTCTCGGCGCTGTTGCTATTTTCCCGGCGGGATAAATGGCTCTTGCGCCCGGCGCAAATCTAAAATGGGTTGGTCTGAAGTAGCTTCATTATTCATAGGTGTGGTTTGGGCGTAACGTGAAATAAACCAATCAGAGCATCATCCAACATTCCCTTTAAAAGCAGGTGCGCAAGTTCCATTATGGATTGCTATTATTATGGCGTATTTACTAGGCGCACGCCAGGAGCGGTTCACAGCCGAGGAGACTGATGTTCTTGTAAGAGCAGTGAAATACAGAGAAATTGTGTTGTATGGGGATGGGAGAAACCCACCCAAAATAGCGTCGGTTAAACAGGCGTGGGAGGAAATAGCCACAATTGTTTCATCGATTTTTTTTCCTGGTTCTTGACGGACAAACCAATTTCTCAGATGTCCTTATATACATATATGTCTTGCCACTATTGGGCAAACAGGTCTGATCCTTAATTACTACAATTAGCCGGAATAATTTGTAAGCTAGATTTATGCCTATTTTTCCACATCTTCGTGGCACACCACAATGATTTCCGTCATCTCATGTGTTAATTTTTTTTTAGTGTAACAATTTATGATTTGCAAAAATAACTGTTGCATCTGTGTAGATTACATGAGCAAAGTGTATGCGCGTTGTGCACGCTATACATTATGGTCAAGCATGCGCCCTTAAAATAGCATAATGAACAATGCGCAACACGCCACTGACTTTAGACTAGGTTTTTTCTGGTCAGTGGCGCAATTGTTTAATGGAACAGCAAAATAGCACCAGGGATTGTTTGCGCCGGAACACGCCTCCTTTTTTGCGCTGAACCGCCCAGGGAGCGCAAGTTAATTCACTAGTTTAGCGAGGTGCTTCTGTGGAGGGAAAAGCGCGCTTTGCGCGGGTGCAAAATAGGAATGACACATGCGTTGGTGTACAAAGTCAATTGCGCTGGGTGCAAGATAGGGCCCTTAGTCTGAGAGCTCTCAGTCCCTCCATTGAAGCTGTGTGTACGGTATACTGCCCATGTCCAGAAAGGTAAGAAAACATAATCAAAGTAGTCCATGTGGCATCAGAGGGTCCGTTGGAATTTTTTGAAGCATCGAAAATACATTTTGGTCCAAAAATAGCAAAAACGACGACTTTATTCAGCATTGTCTTCTCTTCCGTGTCTGTTGTGAGAAAGAATTCAAATCAAAGCAGTCTGTGATATCCGGTTCGCGAACGAATCACATTCAGTTCACCAAATCGAACTGAATCATTTTAAACGGTTCGCATCTCAAATACGCATTAATCCACAAATGGAAATAAATAAGTTAATAAAGTCATTATTGCTAGGCTGTAGCCGCTGTATTGATTAACCCTTTCGAGTCGATTAACGCATATATGCGTTTTGAGTCATTTTCACCTGATAACCCCGAAAAGAACTTAAATTACACTCTCAGTTTTAATCGTACAGATAAGAGCAATACATCAATCGAATCTGTAAAGGGTCTAGTTTTTTTTGGATACAGACATAATAACAAAAAACCTTTGTGCACTTATAAAATAAAGATAACAAACAAGGTGCGCGTCTACAGTCTTTGTCTCCACTGATCGTCATGTACAAACATTTCATTAAAATGAACTGTAACTCCGTGAATACTCAACGAAGAGACATGAGAGAGATATCTATAGAAAGCCTGGAATGTCTACTTTTAAACTAAACAAGTGCTGCCGAAAACAAATATTCTGAGATAAAGTAATCCATATGAAAACAACGCAATGTCTGTTTTTCATATCTCCGCTCATTATATCTAATGTGACCACGCCCCCGCGCTGAACGCGCTATTCAGATTCAAACTGAAGCGCGGCTTGAATACGCCCACACAGAAGAAAAAGCAGCCAGACTATTCTTCAAGTTTTTATTTTATTTTACTGTTTGCTTCGCGATGAGAGGACTAAGACATAATTCACCCCAAAAAGATGTGATGTGGTTGAGGATTTGAGAAATGGATTTCCTGAATGAAGCACTTTATTCAGCAGAGATCATAAACATGAGTAAGTCTCTTTTTATTTATTTGTACTAGTTTTCACATAACGTGTAAACATTTTACTAGTTAGACTTTTTCCAAATACTTTTTCCAAACTATAATTCCTGACTAAATGTATAATCAAGTGAAACATTATGAAGTTTCATTAACAATATACAATACTATACCATTCAAGAGCTTGATGTAAATAATATAAATGTGACAAATAGAGATAACTCTAACAAATGTAAAAACAATGCAGTTCTTTCGATTTATTCCCCCTAAAAAAACCTGAAAAATATTATCAGCTATTTTCAACATTAATAATAAAAAATAATAATAATAATAATGATGATAATAAATGGGGTTTATTTGGTAGAAAATAAGATTGTTAAAAGGATTTCTGAAGGATTGTGTGACTAGAGAAAGGATGCCAAAAAATTTATGTTGTGGGATAATTAAATATATTCTTAATAAACTACAAACATAAAATTATATACTTTTATTTTGTTCTCTTTCTTGTAAGTCCTCCCTCAGAGTGGCACAGTTGAATGAGAGGCTCATTATGCAGCTCATTATGCGGGCCTTTGTCTTCTCAGGTGTAAATCACAATGATATTCATGATAGTTGACGCCTACTCGCATATGACTTTTACCAACAAAAAGTGTTTTAGAAAATTTAAATCAATATATTGTTTTCTGTGAGTGAGTAAACAAGATGATTTTCACATCAATCAGAAAGAAAAATTCTAGGCTACAAGCTCCAGTTCTCAACTTTTCCGGCAACCAATTTTATGTATGTGTTTTATTGCCTTATGCAAGTGATTTAACATTTTTAGTTTTTCACTAACCATGCATAACATTTTTTTTCTCAAAAATACAATCATGTACATGCATGGGTTTCACATATTATTATAGCCCAGTTTGTGCTGATTACAGTGATATTAGACTTTACCCATTTAGATATTTATAAGAAACTGAAAAAAGCACAAATGTCAGGGCATGACAAAACTTCTCAAGGCCCCAAAAATACCCTTAGACTCCAGAGGGTTAAAACCTGGGGTTGTGTTTGTTCTCTTCTGAAATAGATGTAAGCAGATCTATAATTTTTAAGACTTTCCTGTATGTAGAAGTTCTTTCCTTCCATGTAGTAAAAAATACCTCAAGTTGTTTTATTCCAGCTGTGCTCCATTTTCCGGGCTGCTCTCTTTAGGGTGAAAGTGTCCTCATTATTCCATGGTGTCAGACTTTTTTCCTTAATATTCTGTAAGCGTAAAGGAGCAAACGTATGTAAGTGCTAGAAAAGAGAAAGTCCATAGTTTCTGTTATACCATCACGTTTTTCTGAGCTATTGGATTTGCTGAGGAATTGAGACAAATCCAGAGGATTATTTACAAAGCAGTCTTTTGTGGTAGAAGTGATGGTTCTACCATATATGTAACAAGGAGTTGAATTTGCACCTTTAAACGTGGTTTTATTAACAAAGTTCGGGAGAAGCACGATCAGATAATCATCCAATTTGGCACAGGTTCATCTCGTTTAGCTAATAATCTTAAATAGCACGCAAGCGTATATATATCCAGTCTTCCTACCTCCTGTCCCACGACAGTTTTTCGGCAGGACAGTTTTTCGGCATAGACCGTTTGTCAGCATTCGGTTCGCTCTGTCCGTCATCTTATCACAGGCCCAATCTTCCTTCCGACGAAGATATCTATCCGCCGAACACCAACAAGCGTCATCGCGTCAGCTGCTCTTCTCGTCCAAGCCACACGTTGTGGCCAAAAGCTCGTGCAAATCCTTGAGCTCGCCTCACTCGACAACACGATTTTCTCACTAGGACCGGGCTCTCTTATAATGCTGGATCGCAGCCGTGCTCCAGTTCTCAGCGCAGTAAACCTCTCTCGCTTTTTCAGCCGTGGCGCAGTTCGATGCTGCCTCCACTAGCGGCGAAGACCGTGCGTTGTTGTAGTGGCATGTCGTTCGTGAAAGAATCGTTTTTTTGAATGAATCTTCTAGGCGAACGAATCGTTCTCAGTTTACACTCATTCATGAAGAATTTTTCAGAGTTGTCATCCACAATGAGCGAGTTTCATATGAGTCTCAGAGATCGAGAGCTCTCATTCGTGAACGAAAGGACTAAACCGGTATACATGTCGAGTTGATTAAACGGATACATGTCGTTCGTAAACGCAATGAACTGGTACATATCTTATCTTAACAAAATTGATGAGAGTAAACCGGGTCAGTTAGCCATTTAGCATGTCAATCTTGCAAAATGTAAAGCGCAGTTATAGGTACTGTGCACATATTGTTTACATATTTAGCATACAAAAGATAAATTCCACGTTTAATCCCCGATTTATGAACGTGAATATATAGATCAATATATGAACCGTCTGACCAAACAATTAAAATGCTAATCATGCAAGAAAACCTCGTGATTTGCTCATCTGAACAATTTAAATAGACGTTATATATAGAATGCGCTTATGAAGACGCCAAAATTTGTTAAACGGCGTTATGACTTAACTCTGTCCGATGACGATGCCACTTTTTAACCACGAAGCAAAGGCTTTTTGCAGAGTTGTCATCCACACCGAAATGTCTAAAGACATTACATTTGCTTTACTGTGCATGTTTAAACCTCACTGAGATGATACAGACATAAGTTTCATGCAATTATTCCGGCAGGATCAATTATTTAGGGACATATTTCACCATTTACTGGCATGATTATTCAGAATTTTTCACGCTACTGCCTCGTGTTTGGCTGCAGAACAACAAGTGTGAGTAAATTTTCTATCGTCTTTTTAGGACTGTTATATGAAAAGCATGCAAAGTAAATGTCTTTAGAAACGGCTTGAATTTGAATTACTGCAATTAACGTTACTGCTATAGACATGTCTATTGGTACAATGGTTTATAAAACTAAACATGCTACATTGTTTCAAAGCCTCTATTTTCACAGTCCATACTACAACAGGAAAACAGCATCCCAAATTTATCTGCTCCGGAGGCTGTTTAAAAGGGCCCGAAGGTCAAAACAAGAGGAAAAGATGCTTTTCCAACAGGACTGTATTAATTCAGACAAGGTTTGAGCAATTGTCAAATCAGCCAACAACTACTGCAGCCAAAGCAAGCATGAAGCTACTTTTACTTGCAACACGGGCCTGCACATCTCAGTATTTCCATCCTGTTACTTCTGCTAGCAGTGCAGGCTACACAGGTTCTTCAAGACATCACACACCCCAGCCCCTTCCCACGACCCACAGCTACAGCAGCTGAAGCAAACGTGAGGCCGCCTCCATTCGTAAACGCGCCCTCAACTCTTCCGCTCCCTCATGCTACTAACCATTTTTCTGTTCAGTGGCCTCCAGCTCCAGATTTGCCAGAAGGCAGAGGGTACCAAGACCTATTATTGGTCAGGCCGATTATTTTATTTATTTATATATCTATCTCGAACCCTCTTCAGCCAACCCCTCTAACGCCAGCTCATCCCCTTTCACTAAAACTCCTAATCTACCATAGCTAACTCTCCTAACATGCCCTATCTGTCTGTAACGGTCAATCCTCACTTCAGCCATCCTTCCGCAGGAGCTTTCTCTGTATCTCCCCACCGCCGCAGCATTGTCCGCTCCCGCAGGAGCCTTCTCTATATCTCCCCACCGCCGCAGTATTGTCCGCTCCTGCAGGAGCCTTTTCTGTTTTTTCCTCACTGCCGCAGCAGTCTCCGCTTCCGCAGGAGCCTCTACCTATATTTCACCACTGCCGCAGCAGTGTCTGCTCCCGCAGGAGCCTCTACCTATATTTCACCACTGCCGCAGCAGTGTCTGCTCCCGCAGGAGCCTCTACCTATATTTCACCACTGCCGCAGCAGTGTCTGCTCCCGCAGGAGCCTCTACCTATATTTCACCACTGCCGCAGCAGTGTCTGCTCCCGCAGGAGCCTCTACCTATATTTCACCACTGCCGCAGCAGTGTCTTCTCCCGCAGGAGCCTCTACCTATATTTCACCACTGCCGCAGCAGTGTCTGCTCCCGCAGGAGCCTCTACCTATATTTCACCACTGCCATAGCAGTGTCTGCTCCCGCAGGAGCCCTTTCCATCCTTCCCTACTGCCGCAATTCTCGCTGCCGCAAGAGCCTCAAAAATAAATAAATAAATAAATAAATAAATAAAAATATATATTTTATGTCCATTCTCCAATTCAACCTCATCAGGCTCGCTTTTGTCTAACTCCGGAACGCCCAATCTAAATTCACGATGGACCCTCCTTTCATCAACGACTCTGGTTTAAAAATATTAGTAATCAAGTATTCTTAAAAAAAAAAAAAAAAAAAAAAAAAAAAAAAAAATCCATCGATTAATCGAGTAATAAAATAAAATGTGTTTTTGCTTAATTATACTGATGTGCGCATGCACAGTAAATCTGATGGGTAGGATAAAATGTCAGGACCCCGGACTTTTATTTAGTCGGGTTGACGTACCTTTTCAGTTCTGTGTATGTGATGTGATGCTAGTTTTACTTAAATCAAATGGTCAAATGCTCATGAACTGACTGTCAGAGCAGTTCTGGAGATGTTGTTCAAGTCCTTATTCAGTGAGACCGCAGACGCAGAAATTACCGTGAGCGTAACGCGCGCTTCAGTGTGTGTGTGATAAAGGAAGTCGCGCTCCTGCTCCATTCATTAACAGAGACACACAGAACATGCAGGATTTACATTTAAATACTGTTCCGGCTTAATATTTAGAGATATTAATTCGTGAATTGGATGTAAGTGCAATTACCTATTTTGATTCATTCATTCAAAAAAAAAAAAAAAAAAAATTAATAATAAAATAAATAATAATAATAATAATAATTGGCAAGTTCTTTGCCATTCCGCGTTCAACTGTAAATTCCGTTTTTGTGACTGGATTCCGCGATCCCCTCCACGTTTTCTGCATCGCGGAAATTGTAGGGCCCTAGTTGTGGTATGCTAGCTCTATCTTGCAATGGACACATGCCACAACGTTCTCTTTACGTCCTCAAATCAAAACACTGCTGACTCCTTGCAGTACGTGATTTTCGGACGCAGCGCTTGTCTCCTTCCGCCAACAAAAAAAAAAAAAAAAAAAAAAAAAAAAAAAAAAAATTAATAATAAAATAAATAATAATAATAATAATAATTGGCAAGTTCTTTGCCATTCCACGTTCAACTGTAAATTCCGTTTTTGTGACTGGATTCCGCGATCCCCTCCACGTTTTCTGCATCGCGGAAATTGTAGGGCCCTAGTTGTGGTATGCTAGCTCTATCTTGCAATGGACACATGCCACAACGTTCTCTTTACGTCCTCAAATCAAAACACTGCTGACTCCTTGCAGTACGTGATTTTCGGACACAGCGCTTGTCTCCTTCCGCCAACAACAAAAAAAAAAAAAAAAAAAAAAAAAAAAAAAAAGCGTTGTCACATTTTAAAAAATACAATAAATCATTGCGAAAGAACCTGACGTGAGATTTAGAATAAATTAAAAGAGGCTTCGAAGCAGAGGAATTTTCCTACATCATTTTTTGTAATCGCGTTACTCGAGGAATCGTTTCAGCCCTAAACTTAAGCAGCTCAAAAGGGGCCTCTCACATAATCCGATAGATGCCCTCGGTTGTTGCTCATCAGACATTTAAAAAAAAAAAAAAAAAAATATTCCTCCTTAAATCATGTTGTGTACTTGAATAATAGAAGCCTCTCAGTTATCGTTTCTTCGACCAAAGTAAGGGCCCTCCAGCCATCGTTACAATCTCCTTGCCTATTTCAGCATCGGACAGGGCTCTCCCTTCCGGTGCAGCTGGGCAGTGGCTCCCTTCGGTCGCAGTGTGAGCCTTTCATCTGTCATTGAGTTGCGCTGCGCGCTCAGCGGCAGACGGGGTTATCCCTCCCGGTGCAGCAGAGCCACAGGCCCCCTTCGGTCGTTGTGACAGCCCTCCATCCGATGCATCAAATTAAGCCTCGTATACAGTCGCAAGGGGGACTCTCCCTTCCGGTGCAGCAGAGCCGCAGCTCCCTTCGGACGCAGCGAGAGTCCCTCCATCAGTCGCGTTTTCTTGCCTACTTTGTATCGGACGGGGCTCCCCTACCGGTGCAGCAGACCCACGGCTCCCTTCGGTCGCAGGGTGAACCCCCCCGTCTGAGTTATGTTGCATGCTCAATGGCGGACCGGGATCTCCCTCCCGGGGGAACACAGCCGCTGGCTCCCTTCGGTCGCAGCAGGAGCCCTCCATCCGATGCATCAAACCGTGCCTCGAATCTTCTTGCCTATTCTGCATCTGATGGGGCTCTCCCTTCCGGTGCAGCAGACCCACGGCTCCCTTCGGTCGCAGGTTGAACCCCCCATCTGAGTTATGTTGCATGCTCAAGGGCGGACAGCGTTCTCCCTCCCGGGGGAAAAGAGCTGCTGGCTCCCTTCGGTCGCAGTGAGAGCCCTCCATCAGACGCATCAAGCCATGCCTCGCATCGCAAGGGGGACTCGCCTTTCCGGTGCAGCAGAGCAGCAGCTCCCTTCGGACGCAGCAAAAGTCCCTCCAACAGTCGTATTCCAGTTAGCGTCAATCAGGGCTCTCCCCTCCGGGGCAGCACTCCTGCTGCAGAGTTGCGAACCCCCTACGGAGGCTGGGAGAACCCTCAGAGGCAAAAAAAAAAAAACGTGCCTCCATAAACCCGCAATGGGGGACTCCCCCTTCCGGTGCAGCAGAGCCGCAGCTCCCTTCGGATGCAGCGGGAGTCCCTCCAACAGTCGCGTCTCTTTGCCTTCTCAGCATCGGACTAGGGCTCCTCTTCCGGTGCAGCAGACCCACAGCTCCCTTCGGTCGCAGTGTGAACCCCCCCATCTGAGTTATGTTGCATGCTCAACGATGGCTAGGGATCTCCCTCCCGATGGGGTACAGCCGCTGGCTCCCTTCGGTTGCATTAGGAGCACTTCATCCGACGCGCCAAACCGCGGCTCGAATCTCATTGCCTATTCAGCATCTGACGGGGCTCTCCCTTCTGGTGCAGCAGACCCACGGCTCCCTTCGGTCGCAGTGTGAACCCCCCGTCCGAGTTATGTTGCATACTCTATGGCGGCCAGGGATCTCCCTCCCGATGGGATACAGTCGCTGGCTCCCTTCAGTCGCAGTGAGAGCCCTCCATCAGATGCAACAAACTGCGCCTCGTACTCAGCCGCAAGAGGGACTCTCCCTTCCGGTGCAGCAGAGCCGCAGCTCCCTTCGGAGGCAGCAAGAGTCCCTCATTTCTTGATATCAGGCATCGTGCTCCTCCCATAAGCGGCACGGAGGGCTCGCTGGTAAGACGTTGCGAGCTGCAGCTCTCGTCGAACACTGCACGGGCTCTCCCGGTCGCTCTGCATTTTCTTCCCAACACGCATATTTTGGGGGGCGACTAAATTTTAGCTCTCTGGCTGCTGTCCTATGTCTTTAAGCTTCTTTTGGGGAGTTATTTGGGTTCGGGCTATGCTCCGGGCCCGGACCCCTCCCCCAGGACAGCACGCCAAAATATGCCTACTATTTGCCTTCAGATTAGATGTAAGGGTGAACTCGTGAAACGTGGTTTTATTAACAAAGTTCGGGAGAAGCACGATCAGATAATCATCCAATTTGGCACAGGTTCATCTCGTTTAGCTAATAATCTTAAATAGCACGCAAGCGTATATATATCCAGTCTTCCTACCTCCTGTCCCACGACAGTTTTTCGGCAACCCTCCTCCACCCCAACTCCTCACTTCTAATCTATTTATCCCAAATTAGGGATAGGGGGAGTTATTTGGGTTCGGGCTATGCTCCGGGCCCGGACCCCTCCCCCAGGACAGCACGCCAAAATATGCCTACTATTTGCCTTCAGATTAGATGTAAGGGTGAACTCGTAAACTATATGGAGTATAAACAAAATAATGATCTGAGATATCATCACAGAATTTCAACACCATCAACATCAATTCCATATGATAGTATTTAATCTAGAATATTATTATGACAGTGAGTAGGTCCTGACACGTGTTGTCTAACCCTAATGGAATTCATTCATTCATCTAACCCTAATGGAGTTCAAATACTGAAGTGCTAAACTATTCATGGCTTTATAAGTAATAAGCAATATTTTAAAATCAATGTTTTGATAGGAAGCCAGTGCAGGGCTGACAGAACTGGGCTAATATGGTCATACTTCCTGGTTCTAGTAAGAACTCTAGATGCTGCATTTTGGACTAGCTGTAGTTTGTTTATTAAGTGTGCAGAACAACCACCCAATAAAGCATTACAATAATCTAACCTTGAAATGTTACGGCCCTAGTACTGAGCCTTGATGTACTCCATTCTGCACTTGTGATTGATATGACATCACTTCATTCACTGCAATGATTTGATTACAGTCAGATAATGATTTAAACCATGCTAATGCACTTCCATTAATGCCAGCAACGTTTTCTAATCTATTCAAGAGAATATTGTGGTCAATAGTGTCGAACGCAGCACAGCAACAGAGAGATACAACCACGATCAGATGATAAGAGCAGGTCTAAGGAGAGCATTATCAGTAATAAGATTCTAAATCCTGACTGGAAATCCTCACAAATACCATTTTTCTCTAAGAAGGAATATAATTTTGAGGATACAAACTTTTATAGTATCTTGGATAGAAAAGGGAGATATTAGATAATTAACTAGTTCTTTGGGGTCATGTTGTGGTTTTTTGATAAGATGCTTAATAACTGCCAGTTTGAAGGGTTTGGGGACATATCCTAATGACAATGAGGAATTTATATTGTATTGTATTAATAACTGTATTGTTTTAATAACTGGGGTTATGTTTGTTTTCTTCTAAAAGAGACGAAAAATAATCAGATCTAGCAGCTTTTAATGCTTTTCTGTAGGATAGTATACTTTCCTGCCAAGCAATACGAAATACCTCTAGTTTTGTTTTCTTCTATCTACACTCCATTTCCACACATCTCCAAATCCATCCAACAATCGACTCATAGAACCAAGTCCCCGACTACATTTTTTTAATTAAACTCATATGCATCTGCAAATAAAAATATCTGTCAGTACTTTAATTGCAACTAAGAACCACAATTTCAAGTATGAATAAATAAATATGTTGTCTGGACTCATATTGCAGGTCCTGTCCTGGAAGAGCAAACTCCCACTGCAGACCATCATGCGATTGTTGCAAGTGCTGGTGCCACAAGTGGAAAAAATCTGCATTGACAAGTAAGAGGAGAGTTAGTCATTGATAGATGTATGTGCTGTAGTTTGTTTTGATGCTGTGAAATGTTGCTTCTTGAATTAGGGGTCTAACGGATGAATCTGAGATCCTGAAGTTTCTTCAGCATGGCACTCTAGTGGGCCTGCTGCCTGTGCCCCATCCCATTCTCATCAGGAAATACCAGGCCAATGCAGGAACTGCCATGTGGTTTCGCACATACATGTGGGGAGTCATTTACCTGCGGTTAGTATGACATTCAGTTTGTTCTCTGTTTTCTCAGTGGGTGTTTTTCTGGGAAGAATTTGTCATTTCAAGAAAATATGACAGATGTATTTTAATGTAACATATTCAGGAATCTGAAATTCATCTTGAGATTTGATTTTATCTGTTGGAATTTGTACTGGATATGTTCAAGGCAAAACAGGCTATGATATTTTGTATAACTTTTTTATACTCATGGGCATTTGATTATCTTGTGAAAAAAGCGCATTCATTCTATTTTTTTCACCCCAAAATAATGCTCCTAAAAATAAGCATAAATAATAATAAATACAAATTATAAAAAATAACATTATTATAAATTTTTACTTTCTTTGGATTTTGAAGGAACAAATGCACACTACTTAAAGAGTTTAACATTGTTCTGTCTTTTCACGGTAGTAATGTGGATCCTCCCATCTGGTACGACACCGACGTGCGTCTCTTTGAGATCCAGAGGATGTAAGAATGAGCTGAGAGCCCGCAGACTTCATATTGCCTTGTCATTTCGCTTTAACCCATTCCCTAGAGAAGAGGCGACACATCATAGACTGTGAGAATCCACAAGAAGTGCCCATAGCTGCCGGACGGCCTATCAGTGGTCTGTTTGCCCTGGCTGGTGTACAGATGATAAAGTGTCTAAATATAAATCATGCGCTCTGATAGTAAAGGCATACTGTGGTTAGCAGCTTAGGCAGCCTGGATATGTGAAACTCTCTCACTGTGGTTTTTATAGGAACTTGTTGGTGCTTGTTATAAGAAGGATTGCTATTTATAGTATAGAGAACCTTATGAAAAATTGATAGGAAGTTGTTAGATAAGAAGCATTGGAAAAAGCATCTCGATTGTATTATGACCACAAGAGGGCGATCTTGATAAATCCTCTTTTTTTGTTATCTGTTAGAATGTTTGCATACATACTCCCAAATTTCACTGTAGTTATGTCAGGTATGAAGACTAACTGGAAGGAAAATTAAGAGGAAATATCAAAAGCTGGTTTAGATTAACTGCACCAGTATTCATATACATCACGAAAGTGTAAAAAAAAGAAAAAAAAAATTGTTTTCAAAGTATTATATAGCAGTTGTTTGATGGTATAGCAATATCTCTATTTTTGTCGGCATATCCGTTTTACTAATGAGATACTGTAAATATTGCTTGATGTTTAAATTAGAAACGATGTCTAATATATGTGAAATATATGAAACTATCTAATGTTGACCAATAAGCTTGCGGTTACTGAATTTCTGAATATGTTCATCATATTGTTTAAAGTGCCGAGGACTGTAACCAGAATGTTTTTCTTCATTTGCGTGCTTGTGGAACAGATCAAGACATTGCATTTGTACATGTATTTTAATGTTTTGTGTACTTGTGCAATAATCATCCAAATATACTGAGAGGATGTAGAGTACAAAAACACAGTTGTCTTTGTGTCATGTTTCCAGTTCAGACCTCATTTCACCATAAGGAACAAAAGCATTAAAAAAACAGAGAGTACAGCAATATGTTTGCTCATTTTAATCTGGGTACACAGTGACCAGAATAAACAGAAATTGGGAATTCACAGGTGCTAATGAAAAGGTGGATCTCTGGTACTGCTTCCAGGGGATTTCACTGCACTGCTAACAGTCAAATGCCTGTAACAGGATTAGGCCATGTTTCAAATGATACTGTGGTATCATTCTCATATTTAAAAAGATGGTCTAGACACACTCAACACACTAACATATCGTTGTATTATACAATACAAATTTAGTAAAAATAATACAAATTCTCTTTCAAATAAACAAAAAGACACTATAAAAATATCTCTATTTTACAAAGATGTGTGCATAAACTTGTACAGTTCTTGAGTGGTCCGTTGATTTACGAGATGAGGCACACCTCAAACAGACTAGCCACTGAGTGCATTCGGTAGAAGATCCCAAATGGCATTCCAATATTCACAACTGCTGCCCACGTTTGGAATTCAAATATGTCTGATCCAACGGTGTTGTCAAACTGAGGCCGGGCTCCAAAGGCTGAAATAATCCAAAGCTACAAGACACAAATGCAATGTACACAATTAGATTTAAAACGAATCTCTGACCCAGACATAGAAATCTAGGAGTTATACACACATAGGATGCATTTAGAAAGGAACAGTAAGCATTGGATTTGAAGTGGCTTTTTAATGCCAGGCTTGTCAACAGTAACAACCACAAAATTAAGGCAAACAAGACAACCATTGATCATTAATAATCAAGGTGCTTACTCCACTCCCAGCTTCTTCTGATTTTTTTATGTGATGAGCAATAAATAATAATAATAATGTGATAGAAGTTAATCCGATGCATGAGTATGTTAATAAAACCATTAACCAACCATACGAAAAAAACTAAGCAAGAATTTATCCTGTATGCATGCCCTCTAACTAGGGTTGCAAATTGGCTACATATTTTGTCAAAATTTTTTTGAAGATTCCAAAATATGTAAAGCTTCCAAACATTTTGGAATGTTCCTGGAAACGTTCCACCCCTGTGCAACCCTTCCCCAATAAACTCAATAAAGAATAAGGAGTCGGATACGTACAATGACATTGCAGAATAGCAGGAAGGTGCAGATCTCCTTCAGGATCCTCCTCTTCCAGGGGAGTTGACCCTGAAGCAACTTCAACGGCATGGGAAGCGTGTGAGCTGGGACGATAGAGCTGCTCCGTCTTTCCAGGTCTCTTTCTCTTACAGCCATGACGTTGGTGAAGACGGAGGCAGTCTCCGTCTCTTTGAAAGGCTCCCGATGGAGGCCCTTGATGAGGAAGGCATTCTGTAGGCACAACTGGATCACAGTCAGAATAGAATTGGTCAGGTCCAGCCTATTTACGTGCCCCTGGACTCCTGATGCCAGAAGAGCTACTATAGAGAAGTAATAAATGAGGTACTGGCCCAGGGACGATCCCACAATCAGTCCCACGTCCAGACTCCGCGTAGGGCTCTTCGCAGACACCGGATCCCTCTTATCCATCCGGAAGATTATACAACCAACCAGAGTTGCAATGGACATCAGAAGGAGGGCGACTATGTTCATGGTGTAATGCATTATCAGAGCTTCCTCCTTCTTTTTCGGATCCTCCTTGGCCACATCCACTTCGTACATCACAAACGTAGCCAGGCCCGCCACCAGAATGATCAGACCAGCAACCGGACCAATCAGAACGTCCCACAGACTGAAGTGCAGATTGTGGCTGTGGTGTTCATCCATCTGGCGACCAATGTTTTTCCACATGACGTAGGACATGGCTGATGCAAAGAGGCTGTACTCGATGTTGAAGGGATACAGGTAGAAGTAGGCCTTCTCAAAGACATCGCACATGTCATGAATACATTTACATTCACTGTTTCCAGAGCGGCCTGAGAGAAAGACAACAGAGTAAGTCAATGCAATGCTCTTAAAATGAAGTATAATGATGCAGGGATGCAATGATGCTTTTAATGTGAAAATTGCAGTTTGGCTGATGATTGGAAGCCAAGCCTCATGGCTAATGTTGGGCAGCTTGACTGCTATCTACACAAAGACATCAACACTTGTCAATATACACAACTTGCAATGTGCAATGTGGTTCACTGATGTTAAGCACCTTGTGATGTGACATTGGATCTGTGACCGCCGTTTGAAGAAATGTTGGATGAAGGGTTGACTGGAGCCACTGTTTGATGGAGCGACTCCTCTGTCACCGCCATCATCCACACCGTGAGGTTTGTAGACAGCGTCAACATCAGACCACAACTGCAATCAGAGAGTAAATATCACTATACAGTAATGCAAGCAGCCATGTTTCATAGAAGTGTACACTCAACACAACAGTCAATGCACATCAAACCTTCAGTCGGGCAAACATTTCCTTGAGCTAACTTGTATGCTCATTGCTTCACACTGAGACGTCATACAGATCTACAGCCAACGGGCGGTTACAAACAACTCTTTTCATTTACAGTTCTGAAAAAGCGTTTGATCATTTGCCTACATTTGACAGATTTTACAATTAATTCATTTTCCTGACTGTCAAGACCAGGAAATAAATTGACAAAAGCAGACAATAATAACCAATGTCTGCATAACGTCCTAGAACTCACCCTGTGATGATCTTCTGTATCTGCACGCAGTCTTTTGCATGAACCCAGAGGACGTACGTCTGGAATATGGAAGAGAATATATTTAAATGATCTAGAAATACGAGAACAACTAAAACAAAACCATTCTTTATATAAAGTTTGAACCTACCTGCACAATGACAAACAGAGCTTGCACAACAGGGAAGGCTATCTTCACCGGCGACTCGCAGTCTTTACGACCCACGTAATAAACAATCTTAAAAATATCCATGATTACACTGCAGATGCCAAAAAGAACCAGTCCACCTGATAAATACAGAAGCAGAATATAAAGACTTCAGACTACTGTAGACGTCTACAAAGTAAACGAGATTTTACAGCATCACAGCGAAAACCCAGAATTAATTTCAGAAATTCAGATTTAGTGTGGAATTTGATTCAAAAGCCATTTCTGATGGCCATTTTTGATCATACAAATGAAGACTTACCTCTCAGCCAAATTGGTCCAGCATGGCTGTCTTTGTAGAGCACTGCATTGCATACCCTGGAAGTATGGATTTTGTAGTAAACCATCCATATGGTGGTGAGAATGACGAGGAAGATGAGGAAAATCAGGAGATGAGAAGAGGTGATCTGGACCTTGTTGAAGACGCTCCCGCTCACGATGGCGATTCCCAGGAGCAGGATGTTTAAGGAGATGAATCCAGACAGAAGCCATCCCCAGTTGCGTCTCTGCTCCATTGTTTTGAACCCTCCATGGGCAAGTACCGGATCGACCGTCTCTTCATGGGAGCTAACCTGAATGGTGGATATCTGGTTCTCGATGGCTTCAAGGTCTTTCTTTGTCGTCATGTTTCCTGAATTAGAAGAGCTGTCCATGAGAAAACACAAGTCAGTTTGTAAGTGGAGCTCCAAGATTAAAACAGTCCGCCTGATTTGCGGAGAATGAACATGTGAAGAACTTCTACAAGTAGTCAAGCAAAATAATTACACGAGCTGTATAAATACTTCAACCTGCATAAGTATCCAACCAATCACCTGTCTTCTCTTCCGCTTACATCTAGCCCTGCGTCTGTCCCACATCAAAAGGGACCTGCATCCTCAAATCTGATTTGTTAATGTTGGAAATGATTTCACCTTTGCTTGCACTGGACCAAAGCCAGCCAATAGCTTCCAGGTATTGTGTTAACAATGTATAACAAGAGGGCTACTAGCAATCTACACTCATGAAGGAAATGTGAGGTACTGATCAGACACCTTCCGCTCTGAGTCATCGACAAATATTGAGCTTTAATATACTTCACTCATATCTGTTTCCAAAAAAATATTTAGCCTTTATTTACTCAGCTTGTAGCAGTTTTCTGAATAACTGCAATACTGACCTCACCTGATTTCACTGTAAATGTTGAATTGTGCATTGTTTCTTTTGTGTCCTATGAGAGTAATGTATTAATGGTGATTATTAACGTCAAGACACACAATACTAACAAGCCCTTTTATCCAAAGTGACATTATTAGCAGTTCCACAATACAGAATTTCAAATGTTAACATAGTACAAAAGCTATACTAGATTAATTGTCATATACATTTACATTTATTCAAAATAGCACTATTCAATAAGACTATTGGTTAGTGACTTACCACAAGCATAAACCGCTGGCCTGCTGAGGAGCGTGCCACCTCATCGCTTATATATATTCACCTGGTGACGATGATTTAAAGCCGTAAAACTGAGGGACCTGTAACCTGTCAGACACAACACACAGTACACAAATAATTAGAACAAAATGTATGAACAATTTGACATCTACCATACACCGTGCAATTACAGGCATTATAAATCTTCAAACATCAGTGGTGGTGTGTATGATAATGCCACAGCGATGAGGCATCATGATATATATGGCATCTATATACAGCCCCCATAAAAATAAAATTGATGCAAGCATAAATCCAGTTTTTAATGACTGGTAATTCACAGAGTTAGTATGAAAAATATCGATTCAGCACTTTTAAAAGTACTGATGTGACAACTTGCATGTGAAGCCTTATATTAATTGTAGTTTACATTGGAGGGCCACAGCTCTGCAGGGTTTAGGAATTGAGTTAAAGACCAATGCACCAAATAATTGCTTGGAACTTTTTGGTGAAATACAGGGAAAGTATTCGGCCACCAAAGCAGCAACTAAAGATATGATAACAAATACTTACATATCAAAGCAATATAGCACAAATCTACTTTTCAGGCTAAACATCTCTAAATAAATAAATAATAGAGGGATAATAAAAACCGACTTCATGTATCCACTAAAACTGGTCTTAAACGAACTGGTCAAGTGAAGGTGGATTATACTTACACTTTATCTGTATACTTATAAAGCATTAAATAACTGTTTCCTAATGCTTAATCGTGTGTGAGTGAATCTGAAGGAGGAAACAGTGCTTTTCAAATCCAATAATATATTATTTCGAATCCCAAATGGGGAAAAGATTGCGCTCCCTTATGAAACAAAAATATATTGCAGTATATTGGAAAATATAATGTTATATATTAAACATATATTCTTATATATATTTATTTTTTCCAATATATTGCAATATATTGAAAGCGGCAATAATTTGTATATTTTGCAATATATTATATAATATATGTATCATCAATATATTATTAAATGTATTCAAATATATAAAATATTAGAAAATAAAAAGGGAAAATAATATATTACAATATATCATTATATATATTTTAAGAAATATATTGGTAAATTTATTTTCCTTTCGTAAGGGCTTTGTGATGACCGAGCTGAAGCCACGCCCTCACGAGCAGCAGCGCGAGCGCGTCCGACGTGTCCTTGGAAACTCCAAGTGCCTCACGCGCGCTGCAGCGGGTCAGGGGTTCAGAGCTAACGCGCAGAGCCCGTGAAAGAGTGATGGAGGCTGAGGTTCGAGATCGCCATGAATGACAAATACCACAAGGCAGCTCGGGATGGCTACCTTGATTTGCTGAAAGAAGCGACGCGGAGGGACCTGAACGCCCCGGATGAAGATGGCATGACACCGACTCTATGGGCCGCTTACCACGGCAACCTGGAGGCGCTTCGGCTGATTGTAGGGAGAGGGTAAGACTGCGCGTCACTCCCTGCGTTTTATCATCAACACGAACTGGTTTTCTTTGTAGATTTAGTGGAAGTGTAACCCGTGTGTGTTCATGTACGCCTCATATGATACGGCTCACTCAGAGCTCATCATCATCACACCACCTCAATGCTGGCGTCTCACGGCTGATGGGTTTATTAGGGTCAATTGGGTGTGAAATGTGCTGTTTTCAGTTCTTCAGTTTACTTCCCTAAACCCTTTCTTGTGATGTTTATGGTGGAGTTATGTAATATGACTTTTTATGTAATAAGTTTGCAGAGAACCATGCCATAAATACCATAAATAGTTAGGTTTTACCTCACTGTAAAACTTTTTTTTTTCCCCCAAAGTAACCCAGAAGTACTTGGACATGAACTGGGTTTATTTAAGTCATAAGTAATATGTAGCACTGAATTAGTTACATCAACAAAAGACATTTTTGAGAGTCAGATCAGGTAGGAAAAATCAACTGAAAGATTTTTGTTGTTGTTGTTTACATTAAGGGCATAGCAAACCATCAGCATAAAACCAAATTCTTATTCAAACAAATCCTATTTTTGTGGTATTTTTAAGATGTTATACATTTTGTAGCTCAGACTTGCAGAACATGCCATTAGCAACAGCACCAAGGTCACAGGTTCAATTCCCTGTTAATGCATGGACTGATTAAAAATGTATACCTTCAATGCACCTTGAGACACACATACTGCCCTTGCTACTTCTTAGTTGCCCTTATTCATTGGCAGTGTCATTTGAGTTGTTTTATCACTAACAACGTGAAAACAAGTTCCACATTATGTGAGCTACAGCCGCTCTGTTAATGACGACGACAGAAGACTGATAAAAGCGAACACACAAAAGCTTTCATCAAGGTTTCCTCTGCGGGTTTAGAGGTCCTTTATAAAAGCTCTCAATTGTCAGAAGTTCTTCCTCTGTTTCGGCAGCCTTGAATAGATAATCAGACTGTCTGACCATTGAAAGCCACTGGCTATTGCTATCTCCTCCACGTAATGCAAACCAAGCATCATATCTTTCTGGTAAGTGTACACATAGGGATTCATTAATTAATCCCTTAATTTGGGTGTTTCTCTTCTGTAGTGATTAAGCCAATGCATTAAACATGGCACTGACCAATGCCAGGAACATGGGTTTCCCACAATAATACCTAACGTTTAAAGAAAAAGGCATTCAAGAGATCATTAGTGCATTACAGTAAATGAGAACAGACTCTGACCTGTCATGAACCATGCTATTAGAAGTTGAAACAGTAAAACGATGGTAAAAATAGCAACGTAGTAAAACAATAGACATTTAGGGGTAATAGGAGTCATATAGCAGTCAATTGTTAAGTGATGGTTGGAGATAGCATATGACATTACCATATATAATGCACCACTTCTAGTAATTTTATAATAATCTGCTAGTCATGTCTTATTAACTGACAGTATCAGTGGGGTAAAAATGACCGGTCATAACTCATGGTCTGAGACCAGCTGCAGTACATGTCTGATTGGGTTGGATTAAGGATATATAGGGCAATAAATTAAGTTAATATATTTAATGGTGGTATTGGCGATCCAAAATCAAGGTCAGGCAGGTTAGCAGGTCATAATCCGAATTCTGGCTTGACCCAATAGTGCACACAGCTCCCTTTGCTAACTGTGAAAACCTTGCAGCTTTTTTCATCCATAATGCATCACTGCAAGGCTTCACCTGTCACCCATCAATTATTAATTAGGCTCAGCCAGCACTAGATGCAGAAAACAGAAAGATACAGCATGACTGTAAAGTGAAAACTCTGAAACCAGCCTTTTTCAGTGCAGTTTAAGTCACCTGTAGGTGTAGGTGCATGGGGATATACTTTAATTGAGTTTCAAGCAATCCAATTATCATATCATAATGCATCCCACTATAACGAGTCTTTGCAAAGTGTGTTGTATAGCACGTAACAGTAATGCTGAGCTCTACTAATAGAGAGTTCTGTATGTGTTTGTAGATATCTCAGCAACAAATTTGCAATGAGTGTGTGCTTAAAATGCATTTTCTAGAATAGTCTGCCTTTTCTGAATAGTTATATTCGGACAGTCACTAATCGATGTAGTTTTAAGCGCTCATAGATTAGAATATTATGGAATGATTTGGCATTAATTCAGGGTATAGGTTGTTGATTGATCAGACCTGTGGTGACAGTCTGAACTCAGGAATTTAGTGTGACATCACCTGTGCAACTCGACCATGCTTGTTAGTAAGGAGACACCCAGCTAGCTCCCTCTTATTCAAGCAGCTGATCAGATTACAGATCTAGTGCTCTGGATTGGCACTAGGAGAGATAAACCTGGACGACTGGCTTAAATAAGAAAACGTATGCAAGTGAGACAAATAAGAGATTGTATGGGTTGTTCAACACACCTGTTTGTTCTTCTCATGAGGATTTTATATATGGAATGTGTAGAGCAGGTTGTTTCAGTTTCATAGACTTATGCATTATTTACTGGCCTTCACGGATGACAAGCCAGTGCTGAAAACATAATCAAAAAATCATGGGATTGCCAGTGTGGTCTGAGCTATTCTTAGAATATAAAACCGAAGTGATAGCTTAGACAAGCCATATCCAGTGTCACCTAACACATGAAGGGTCAATCATATTATATATAAAGGCCATAGGGTCTGAGTAGTAGTTTCACAGAGGTCTCAGTTAAATGCCACACCTGATATGGATCTATCACGGCTCTACTTTCAGGGGGAACCCAGATAAGTGTGACATATGGGGGAACACGCCACTCCACCTGGCTGCCTCCAATGGCCATCTCAACTGCCTGTCCTTCCTGGTGTCGTTTGGTGCCAATGTGTGGTGCCTGGACAACGACTACCACACGCCTCTGGACATGGCTGCCACCAAGAACCACATGGCTTGCGTGCGCTATCTGGACTCCATCGCTGCCAAGCAGACAACCCTCAACCCCAAGCTAGTAAGCAAACTGAAGGACCGGGCTTTCCGTGATGCTGAACGGCGCATCAAGGATTGCGTTAAACTGCAGCAGAAGCACCGGCGGCGCATGGAGCGTAAATTTCAGAGAGACACAATGGAAGCATCGGTCTCTGATGCCATGAGCTTCTCCAGCTATGCCAGCAGCACCTTGAGTCGCAAGTTACACCACTTCAACACTGCCACTAATGTGCCATACTCCCAGGTCAGATTTTCTGCAATTGTTCTGAAATGATTAAATATTTGTTTTGTTTAGTTGCATGCCACAATAACTGAAGCTACACCCGTACCGTGTTTTCGCTTTAGGCTACTCTCCATGCCACAGCCAGGGGCAAAACCAAGATCCAGAAGAAGCTTGAGAAGAAGAAGCAAGGTGACGGGACATTCAAGATTTACGAAGATGGCAGGAAGAGTGTCCGCTCTTTGTCTGGCCTTCAGCTAGGCAACGACGTCATGTTTCTGAAGCAGGGAACGTACGTCAACCCTAAGGATCGGACTCGTCGTAACATCCGTGATATGTTCCGTAACGACAACGAGGATGCTGTCTCACGTGCCATCAGTGAACCCGACCTGCACGGCCATGATGTAGACTACTCAGAGATCAGCACAGACTCGGGCCATGACTCGCTCTTCAACCGGCCCGGCCTGGGCACCATGGTTTTTCGTCGCAACTATGTGAGCGGTGGACTTTTTGGCATCGGTAGCAGAGATGAAGGCAGTCTAGCAAGCAGCCAGCGTGTTGATAACGTGCGCCTCCGCAGTCGGATGCATCGCGAGCCCGGCCTGGATGATGATAGCATCGGAAGCGCCCATAGCCTGCAAGAGAGGAACATACAGGAGCTGCCATGGGAAGAGGTGGAGTTGGGGCTGGATGACGATGATGAGCCTGACACTAGCCCTCTGGAAGTGTTCCTAGCCACACAAAACATGAACGAGTTCATTCCTATCTTCAAACGGGAAAAGATTGACCTGGATGCCCTGTTGCTGTGCTCAGATAATGACCTCAAGAGCATTCACATCCCCTTGGGGCCTCGCAAGAAGATCATAGACAGCTGTCAGCGCCGATTGGAGACCTTGGAGGAGCCAGGCTGCATAGAAGACACTGAGTTGTGAGGTTCTGCCCTTAATGTCTGTTTTTACCTCAGTGAATGCTGAAGAAAAAGAGTTTACAGAACTGTTGTTCCATTTTTCTTTGAAGATGGTAATTTACTTCATCAGCATTTGGCCAGTGGACCAGATATGCTAAAGGAGTGTCAAGTCCTGCTCCTGGAGGGCCACTTTATCTCTAGTTTCTCCTGATCCTGGAGACCTTGATTAGCTGGTTCAGTTAAACACACGTTTAATTGGAATCAACAAAACGAAAACAATCTGTGTGGTATGAAGAGAGTCTCTTGTAATATTTATTTTTTAATAGAGAGATTTATTGAGGAACAATGTTGAAATAGCTGAAATATTATCTCTGTAACAACTGGCTATATTACCTCTTTAACTGACACAAACAATGCATTATGCATAAAAATGGTAATTCAGTTCAAAATGAATGGTTATCACGTGTCATGTGGCAAATGCAGAGTGAAAATGAGGTCACATCTCATAACACACACTCTTAGGCCCAATCCCAATTCTATTTTATACGACGAGAGGATACAATCGCTCTAAAAAGATAAACGCACAGACGTAAATACACGCAACTTCCATTTCTCTCTCTCTCTCTCTCTCTCTCTCTCGAATAGGCAATATTTGAGAAAATGGTTTAGCGATTTCTAATTATTGGGGGGATTAGTCTACGGTTATCGCCCTGATCAGGCATGTGCTGTGGCAGACATATGACAATGATATGACGTTAGCAAATATTAGCTTTCTTTTTGAAAACATTTCTTTGAGTAACATGACCATTAATATGAACTCACAATTGAATGTAACATAAAACAAATCTTTACTTTTCGTTAAAATATTTATTTATGCCAAAAAAAGCTTACATTTATGTGTCTTTCTGTTCGCTGTAGCAGCCATGTTGCCGAGTTAATTCATACCCCTTCGTTTGAAGTGTGGTCCCAAAAAATCTTCATTTGAAGGGCTATCTGGCCCTTCCCCTTACCCGTTCCCCTCCAACCAAAAGAGACTCGAGACACCCCTACCCCTTCACGTGAACGCGCGAAACAGAGGGGTAGGGGAAAAGGGGGAGGGCTAAGGGGTAGAATTGGGATTGGGCCTTAATCTCATAATATTTCTGCCCCCATGGGGCATATATCTCAGTGCCTGTGCATTCTGTGTCTGCACATTTGACAAAATGTCATTTAAGACATAACGTGTGTATAGAAGTTGACAAATGTTTTATAATTCAGCTTTAGCTAGGTGTTGGACAGCTGAATTGTGAGCTAAATTTTGAAATGTACAGAGAATGGATTAATAGAATCTGACCTCAGTGTTGCTGTTGTGGGGACTGTATGTTGGATGAATGCACCCTCACATTATGTTGCACATAATGTTTATATGTATCTGGCCATAACACGTTTTTTGAAACACGAGTAAATGGATGAGCTGTGTGACTCATGGTTGAGTAAGCGTACACAGTGAGTCCTGTTTTGATTCTTGGAGCATAGATCTCATTACCACCGAGTCATTGAGTTTATCACAACAGTAGTTTCTGGTTGAACTAAAGTATATTGTCAGTAAACAGTATAGTTCATGCACAGGTCTGGAGTACAGCAGAAATCTGTGCTTGAGCTTTAACATGACGTCTTCCTTCAACATTCGTGAACACAAACAGCATTTACAGCCATGTTTTACAATGCATACATCAACTTTATTTATAATGTTATTTATTGTAATGTAACTATTAAATTAAAATTTGTGCAAAATTTGTTTTTGTGGGACTGATCATTTGCTTTGATTAGCATGTTGACGTTTAAAGTGGGAAATGTTCTGGACAATACATTTTGGTAAGTATCAAAGTGCTGCATTTACTTCTGCCCAAACTGTAACAGATAGAGGTCAGCAGTCTCTACAAAGAGATCAAATGACCCATTAGGATATGGCAATATTTATGCTAAATGTCCTTCCTGACTCAGGACAGAAATAACTGGAAGACACAAAGCAACAAGCACGTACTCCAGATGACAGCTCCACCTTACACTGAACCAGAGTTAGTAAGGTCACGAGGGAAGGCTTACACTTATCATGCTTTCTCTGACCTGGCAGGACAACAGCTTAGATCTTTACCCGAGGCTACACTACACTACACTACATTAAATGAAATTTGACTGTCTGCATTACAGTCATATATGTAGTGCCTTTGTTCAAAACTACACTCTTAATAAGATCTAAACTGGGTATAAAGAGATTTTCTGCTTTGGTCCTGCACATTTCCCCACTGCACTACACATTTTGTACTTTTATGCTCTCCTTATTTAATAAAGCCAATCCAGATCGTCGGCTCATCAGAAGAGTTCTTCATAAACTGAACTGTGAAATAAAAGAGACATGATAATAAGCAGGGCTGATCTGAAGAACCTGTAATGTACCGTAAAAAGCTTTAAATATCCAAAGAGTCATTTAGCAAATCAAGAAGCCAAAACAGGTTCTTGATAAGAACTGACTGGTATAATTAATTTATTCATAAAATGCATGTTTGTGTTAAACTCCCTGAATTAAAAATAATAATGTGAAAATTATGTATAGCCAAAAATCTCAAATGCTTCAATTTTTTTATTAAGAGAAATGATTATGCAGTATGAAATTCATCTTTCCATCACAACATACAGAACTATATATATATATATATATATATTTGTGTGTGTGTGTGTGTTTACCAAAAGCACCCAGATAAAACATGTTTCAGTGTGTGATTCTGATTAAATCATCAATGATTGTTATGCTGTGTTAAAATCCTTAAGAATTATTTTGCCATCACATCCCCCATCAGATCAGCTGATACTAAACCTTTCATGCACTAAAATCGGTTTCATCGTAAACAGGATTTACGAAATGCACTCCTGACTGAGTTAGGGTTATTGAGTTTGTCATCTCTGTCCCGTACAGCCCTGGTTCCTCAGGCATCATAGTCGGTTTGTCAAACATGGGGTTGTCAAAGCCCTGGTCCAAGGTGCCGCCAAGCTCCCCAATGTCACTACTGTTCTTCCATTTGGTAAACGAGGGGATGCTAGGTATTCTGGGTATCTTAACAATGCCACGACGGTAAAGCAACACAACAACTGCAAGTAAACCCACTCCAAGCAGGGAGCCCAGCACTGCGCCCACCACGACCCCTGCACTGTTTCCAGCCGCCTCGCTGCTGCTCGCCCCTGATGACGCCTGAAACTCTGCGCTGGTGATGCCGAAGTTCAAGCCGTGGTTGTGCACATCCCGCACTACGTCTCGAGCGAGAGCTTCAGCCAGCTTCCCGGCATCCTGACCTGTCTTCTGATCCAGAAGCACCACTTGAATCTCCTGAGTGGCTCCGAAAGGAATCACTCGCAGCAGCCTCTGCTCTTTTGACACCTTCGACATGGCCATCTGTGTCGATTCATACTTATGCTGATTGAGAAAGAGGTGCTGCAGCCGCTGGCGATACGACTCAAAGTTGAAGCTCGAAGAGAACTCAACGTTCACGATGGCACCACAAACATCGCAGCAGTGTCCCACCGGGTGCAGGGGTTTCTTGCACTCCAATGAATCGCATTTCACATTTGAGCAGATCTTGTCTCGATTTCCGGAGTTATCACAGATGCATCCCGTGTTATCGTCACAGCCTGAACTACCAACTTTAAGGGTTGAGGAGCCATGGAACTGCAGCTTGCCAGAATTGGACGTCAGGTACTGAGAAAACTCAAAGCTGCTGGTGAACTTTTTCCCAAACACAGACACACTCTTCACGGGCACGTCATGATCAGATGAAAGGTCCACACGGAATGAGGTGCCCTCTCGAAATACCACGTCGTCATACTGGCACGGGACACTCTCCTCGTGGACTGAAAACTGATATGTACCTCTGTGCAGATCGTCGATAGTGGTCGCAGCCACCCACATCGATGGATCGAACCATTTCAGAGATTCTGGGTCTTTAAAGTGTGCCGTGACCCCAGATCCACAACCAGGATCTCCACCCTCTCTTACAGTAAACCCAGCGCCGGATGCCAGAATCAGCTCTCCATCCACCGGCAAGCTCATTCCAGCGATAGTGTGAGCCGTTTCGACATACACTGATACTTTCCTCTGAGCTAAAAACACAACTTGGTCGTTACCGCAGGGTACAGAGCCTTTATCCCAGTTGGTAGCATTTTCAAAATTGGTGTCTGGAATCCATTGCTTGTAGAGTGCGTTAGCAAAAGGTAAAATGCAAAGGAAAACCAAGACATTGTGTCGAAGAGCCATGGTGAAAGGAATGTGTAGGAAGAAAGACAGAGTGACCTTTGGTCGGTCACTAACGGTGCGACTATCACATGAGTGCTCACTCTTTAACTTAGTGACAAATTCACAAGAGCTGTTTTGTCAGTAAAACATCTACTACAATGACAAAAAAAGCACAAATATATTTAAGACAACCTGTTGGTGCTCTGTTGTGTACAGTACTTCTAGCAGCGAGTTTCAAGAAAAACATGGTCTAAGGATATAAGAAAAACTTAATTGTTACATTACCTCCCTCTCTCTGTCTCTCTCATGTTTCTTCTTAAATGTAATGTTACTTCAGTATATACAGTGTAATTGAAAGATTCTGTAAGTGATTTCCACCATTTTGCTAACTTACGCTGCATTCAATCCATGTGGTTATTACTGGGATTTCGAGATGACAACACGTGACACTCTACTTGGAGCTGTTCACTCCCTTGGACTCGTAACTATTGCACTATCATTGCCTAAACGCAGTGTCTAATAAATCTGAGGAAGTCGGGTGGGACAAGCTCTAGTTCTCAGAAAACTCCCAGTTCAAAAGTTGTAATTACGTGTTCTGCGGGAACGTGGATGCTTTTTACAAGAATCTCGCAATCACAGTAATCACAATTCAGTGGCATAAACGCACCTTTAGCCGCTGAATTACACTAGCTCAGTCACTTTAACAACAAGCCCTCTCTCAAAAACCATGCTCTACATAGACATGACATCCAGTTCAATGTCAGCAAACCCGTAATTTGCTTAAATGTTTTACAGCCAAATAGTGTTTCTGATTGGCTAATTTAGAGACTTGGCAGGTAATGAGGTGTTCAGCCATGATACAACAAAACAATTAAATAAAGATACAAAAACAATACCTTGAAGGATTAGCACATATGCTACAATTACTCTCCAAGTTACTCTATATTACCTTGTATATGTATTTTTTCTTCTTTTTTTATTTTTTATTTTACATCTCCCCTGACTTTTGCTTTTATTCAAATGCTAAGCAGCATCTAGACGGAGATATCATGTTATACCTGTTCTTTTTCTCACCGCTAGTCAGATAATGGACCAGTGACAAGCGTTTGTAAACATTGGATAAGGAATTTTTATTTATTTTTTATTTTTTTGCATGTACAAATCTTTGTGTAAACGAAATAACAACAAAAACAGATATTTGCATACTATTCGATTTAGGAATCATTATTTGAGTCACTAAAGGAGGACAGCGTAAATGAAATATTAGTAACGTTTACTTCTCATAGAGTGGACGTGTGTTTACATACAGTACACGTCAGCAGGACATTACCCTGCCTGCACCAACATGAACACACAGGTGAGGTGTCACTTGTATTTCCGTTAAAGAAGGAGCCGTCAATGTAGAGTTTTGCATCTTCGGTCACGTTTAGTGCAGCTGTCTGCATGAATTGTGGATGAAGAAATAATAATAATAATAACAGTAATAATAATAATTATTATTATTATAAATCGGTTGGATTATACATAAAATTAAAATGTCGTAGTATTAAAACTTGAATTGATACAGTATTTGTTTTGAAGGACTGTCAGGGTGAAGTGCCATTCATTATTCAATGAGGATGAAAGTGCGTTTAGGGAGAAGAAATCAAATATCAAGTGAGTTTTTAGAGTTAGGAAACACAAAGACTACAGAAATCGTTTGACATTAAGTGGCATTTAAAACTGCGAGAATGATCTCTTATTAGAGTGAGCAGTCTAATGCACTACATATTTGTTGTTGCACTACATATTGCCATCCTGATTTACCTCTTCTGTGAGTTTCTCAGCCGAGGTTATATTTCAAACATGGTGACCATCGTTTTACTTCTGTCATGTGACTTCTGGACAGTGAAGGTGAGCGGGGAGTCAACATGAAATCTTAATACTTCATTTTATTATTTCTTTGACTTCAAGAATGTATAATAAATCTGGTCTTCTCTATGAAGCACATGTCTGAATGTTTCTGTGTTTTTTTTACATGCGAATGTGACGGGGCGGCTTGAATCAGGTGGATGAAGAAGGTCACAGTCATTGTATCTTTTATTGCAGATCAGTGTGTCTAGTAGCCACCCACGACTTTACTACACAGGACATTAAAATATTTGTATTTATGGAAGTCAACCATATAATACTAATTAGGTTTACTGTGACTAACAATACTGAGGTAATGTACAACTTTAAAATATAGCTATAGCTAACTTTTATCGCAGCTCGAACAAAGTTTAATGATCATGTTTTGTCACTGTTAGTGAATGCAAGTGTAATTATTTTAAAAAGAGCAGGATTTCCTCTTGAGTCACGGTGTTTAAATATTAAGTTCATATAAATGTGTAATTCTGTCATCATTCACTAACCCTCGTGTTGTTCCAGGCCAATATTGACTTTATTTGTTGTGTGGAGCACTAAAGGAGAAATGTTGAGGATCTTATACAGCACCAAACAGAATAAAAAAAAAGTCACATGATAGCTTTGTGTGAAAAACAGAAGTTGAAATTCAGATTTACTGTACGCAATAAAACAGTAAAAATGTCCTCCGCCGCACTTCTCAAATCTTACTCTCAATTTCTGCATATTTGAACATGCTGATCATAAATATTGGCTTTTTTAGCTTGTCAGATGTGTGAACCATCACTTTTATGGTAAAGAGCTGTGTTAAGATTCTTCTAAATGTCTCCTTTTGTGTTCCGAACAAAGACAAATATAACATCATACACGTGAAACAATGTAAGGGGGAATGAACTATTAGAGAATTTCGTTTTTGACTGAACTATTTATTTCATTTATCTGTTTCTTTACAGTGAAGCAGTAAAAATGTCTAAAACGCTGATTCACTGATTTTCTTGCTTGGTCTGATCGTGTCCAGTGTTTTGGGTTTTCTTTGTGTTTCTTCTTTCCTTCAACATGAAGTGGTTGGTGAGTCTGAATACATCAGTTTGTTGCATAAAACCTGAGCTGTGTGTGTGTGTGTGTGTGTGTGTGTGTGTGTGTGTGTGTGTGTGTGTGTGTGTGTGTGTGTGTATAATGACATGGGTATGACACAGGTATTACAGGGGGAGGGGGGGGGTGACTTATGAGGACATAACCCATGTCCCCATTTTTCAAAACGCTCATAAATCATCCAGAATGAGTTTTTTTGAGAAAGTAAAAATGCTCAAAGTTTCCTGTGAGGGTTAGGGTTAGGTGTAGGGTTGGTGTAGGGCCATAGAATATACAGTTTCTACAGAATAAAAACCATTACACCTATGGGATGAACACAAGTTACACAAAAACAAACGTGTGTGTGTGATCATGGGAGTTTTGCTGCCGGGGCTAATCTATATGAATATGAACTGAAGAACATGGCAACTAATTATTTTTCTACTAAATATATTTCTAGTATATATAATAAACTTCCTAAAAAATGAACTGTTCTTTATTCTTGTACAGGTAGCAGACAAGCCAGAGGGACCCTAATTTGACTGTGGCTGGCTTACTTTTATTTGTTCCCCCCTCATTTTGTTTGGTTGGGCTATTTTTTTTTTTTTTTTACTAATCATCATGATTTTAATGGAAAATTCTTCTTTCTTCTTCACTTTCCCAATGACAGCTTTTCTTTTCTTTTTTGGTCAAACTTTGTGTTGCTTTATCAGTATATAATAAGATCATTAACAAGATCCATTATTTGTATAAAAGTTCACATTAAAATCTTTTGAGTACAGTGCTGATCTAAAAGTATGTCTTAATGATAACTACAGTTATAAATCAATGTAAAGTGTCCTTCAGCTGGTCTCCAGGTGTCTCTGTTGCTCCACACAGAATGTGATACTTTAGAAACTCAGCAGTGATCAAGCTACAATTAAACAATACTTGAGAATGTGTTAAGATCTTAAGTACTAAAACCGAGAATAGCTGCAGTGCTTAATACAATTCTGTCCAAAGCACAGCGATATTTGACACGATCAATAAAGTAGTGCACTTTAACATTTGCCCTCATCGATTTTGTTTTATTATTAGAATCATTAGTTTATGTTTGTCTTTTTATTTTTAGTTTGTGGACAGATTCTCACTATTAACTAAGTCAGCTGCTCTGTTCTTGTCATGTACCACTGGCACTGAGACAATGGGATTTCTACATATTCATCTGTCAGATCTATAAAGATGCAATGCTGTTGGACACCACTGCCAGCTTAATTTAATAAAATTCAGACACTAGGTCTAGCGAACTGTTTCTCAGTGTATGAAAATGACATATTCAGTGTATTCTCAGTGAATATGTTCATACTAAGTAAATATAAATCCATATTCACAATATTACA
This sequence comes from Carassius gibelio, assembly GCF_023724105.1. NCBI lineage: Eukaryota > Metazoa > Chordata > Actinopteri > Cypriniformes > Cyprinidae > Carassius > Carassius gibelio. The sequence goes on along the minus strand of NC_068373.1, from coordinate 5,475,017 downwards.
ACTGAGACAAGACAAATGATATGCTATTAAAAACAAGATCTGATAACCAGGATATGCAAAATCATTTTTTATTTTATTTTATTTCAGCTATTTGACTGGATGGTTAACATATGCACTATATTTTGGCAAAATATTAAGATTAAGAATTTTTAATATTTTTGGTGCATTTATGCCGAATCGGAATTCTTGAGGTTTGAATTCTTTGAAGCATATATGTCTTCTAATTTATATTTAATTAACTAGTGTAAAACAAAAAAAATAAGAATTTGAAGAACTGGCTCCCTCTTAATTCATGAATTGCCAATTAAAATTGGTATTTTCAAAGAAATTCACCAGACACACATCAAAGGAATTTCACCGCATCACACATTTTTTTCCAGTTACAGGGGGAGAGTGGGGTGAGATGAGCCAGTTTTTACTTATCAGGTGCTAATGAGTCCAACTTAAATAAGTACATACAACTTGGGATGTAGTGCATCATCAGGAATAGTTACTCTGGATCTAAAATAAACTGTTTTTTAAATATGGTTTTCCAAAAAAAAAAAAAACATTTTATATGTATATTCTATTAATGATAGAAATTCACCTACATGAAAATTAATAGTACAATAATAATTACTGTGACAACTGTTGTTAGCTCAGTATTTTGCATGTACTGTACAATGTCATTTTTATGCATGAGTAATAACATATTAGCTTGTATAAGTTGTATCTATGTACTTGCTTTCATGAACATGATACAAAAAAAATATGCTTTTTTTGTATTCAGCATGTAAAACTTAATTTAAAAAAAAAAAATTAAATTATTTTATAAAAAAATGTTTCACTTGGATACTTACAGCAGTTTATTTCAATTTCAGTGTGCTTTAAATCTATATCAATACATTTAAATTCAAATTACAATTCAACATTTTGCTCCCAAGCACAATTCGAATGTAGACATTCAATTTGAAAGGCATTCTCACTCCAGCTCTGAATGCATCTCAACCCTGCTGGGGGTTAAACTAATACTCTCTTCAGGTAAACAGCATTACTCATCATCACATGCAACGTCAAAAGAAAACCAAGTGTTTGTTGATATCAATAGCTCCTTATATAACAACTGTTATCATGGTATCAACACTGTTGTCTAATCAGATTACAAGAACACTAAAATCGCCTTGCACAGAATTGCATGCAAAGGCATGATTTCCTTTTATCTATTATATCTTATTTCTATCTTTTATATCTGATGGTGGGATCTTTCATTGACAAGCTGATAACATAGTCACGGGGCAGTCACCAATTAAGACTTAAAAGTTGTTTGAGAGCATAAACAGTGACCCTCCACATTTTGAAAAGTCTAGATCTGTCACAGTGATGAATGAAGGATCCAAAAGCAGAGATGACAGGAATAACAGTCTTTAATGAAATAATAAATAACAAAGGCAGTCCGTCATTAAAGCACACCGAACTGGTAAATGGTAACTTGAAAGGAAAGACTCCTTGGTGAATAACAGAGGAGGACTCCCTTGAAGCAGACTTGAAGCTCAGTAGACAACTCAGTCAGGGTTAGAGGACCACAGAGGTTTTATCAATTATAAATTAATAATAATAATTAATTAATTAAAATTATACATTTATAAATTAATACATACAACCCAAATCATTAAACAAAACAGAATTAAAGCAAAATGGCAGTGCTGAAGGTGCCAGTCATGCTGAAATCAAGTTGTTACAGGATGCAAACTGGGAGTGAAACAAGCCCACTCACAGAATGGTTTCAACTCCTAAAGCACATAAAAGATTTATAACCCCATTTACCTTCATGAGGGCCAAAGGGAAATAGGAGGTTATACATACCAAATCGTGCAAAACACATCATCTATCCGGCAGCCACCACTCTATTCTGCCGACGGCAGAATTCACCCACAAAGGCAGTTCACCCACAAAGGCAGTTCGCACATGCATTATCTATGGGTGCAGCATGCACTCACCCGAACGTCAGCTCAACCAAAATAACTGTTAGCAAACAACAAACATATAATAAAAGGACTTTTAGCATCTACCACACGGAAAACCTCGCAGAAAACACCCATACATACCCCTCATGCAGCACAACGAGACGCCGGAAGTGAGATCGCCAGATATGACGCAATACTTGTTTTGGCGAACCGCTCGCCTTATATACACGCTACCTCACAAATGTTGCCCGAGGGGGGGCATGGTCAAAAAGGACCACAGCAATAATTTGCGTTTCACCACAAATAGAAATAAGTCCAATAAAACGAGGCATGAGCTTGCGAGACGTCTCTTGAATAGGCAAATTGCGGGTGGATAACCCTCTGTCCGCAAATATATCTGGGAGATCTCACCCTGCGGCAATTAGTGGCTCGACAAGTACGTTCCATAGTTTCACGTAAGGCAGATCTCACCCTCTTCCAGGTACTCTTACATCTCTGAATAAAAGCCTCGATGGACAGAACCGAAGCCTGAGGCTCCTGCACAGAGAAAATGGGCGGTTGGAAACCAAGGCAACCTTCAAACAGAGATAACCCAGTGGTGGACGATGGGAGAGAATTGTGATCATATTCGGTTCATGGTAACTGCTTGCACCATGACGCGGGATTCTGAGAGAGGAGACTACGTAGCATTCTACCAAGAATCTGATTGGTCCTTTTGGCTTGCCCATTGGTCTGTGGATGAAATCCTGATGACAGGCTGGGGGAAGCCCCTATCTGGCGACAGAGTACCCTCCAGAACAGAGAAGTGAACTGAAAACCTCTGTCAGACACAATGTCAAAAGGAAGACCATGGATCTTGAATACATGATCCACCATAATCTGTGCGGTCTCCTCAGCCAACGGTAACTTAGGGAGCGGAATAAAATGTGCAGCCTTAGAAAAACAGTCCACGACTGTGAGAATGACTGTATTACCAGACGAAGGGGGAAGCCCGGTAACAAAATCCAATGCAATTTCCGACCATTGACGTGAAGGAACGGGAAGAGGTCTGAGAAGACCCGCTGGAGGATTGTTACTAATCTTAGTCTGAGCACAGATAGAACAAGAAGCAACAAAAGATGAAAATCGTGCTCACGAGTGGGCCACCAAAATCTCTGACAGATTGATGCCAGATGCCACTAGCGTTCCTCTTACTCCGGAGTGCGCGACTAATTTCGATGAATGACCCCAGCGAAGAATCGTTGAACAACCAGCCTTGTGTACAAACAAAGTTCCCTCAAGAGTGTGGGGTGGTCTAGTAGTGTGAGAAGGATGGGCGCAGACGTAAAAAGCCTCTTTAGATGGTCAAACGCATCCTGTCCAGCCTCAGACCAAGAAAATTTGGACTTGGACAAAGTTAATGTGGTAAGAGGTGTGGCAACCTGGCTAAAGTTACGAATAAAGCACCGGTAAAAATTAGCAAACCCCAGAAACCTCTGGAACAAGACTTGAGAATCAGGAACAGCCCAATCAAGAACTGCTCGAACCTTGTCAGGGTCCATACTAATCCCCTCCGCTGAAACAACCGAACCATGAAAAGTAACAGATTGAAAGACGCATGTTTCAGCCTTGACGAATAGGTGATTCTCTAATAAGCGCTGCAGGACGCGGCCAACGTGTTGAACATGTACCTGGAGAGAGGGTGAGAAAATTAAAATTTAATCCAAGTAAACTAACACGAAAACGTTTAGCATGTCTCCTAAGACATCGTTTATTAATGCTTGAAATACAGCTGGGGCACTGACCAAACCGAAAGGAAGAACCCGGTATTCAAAGTGTCCAACAGGTGTGTTGAAAGCTGTCTTCCACTTGTCTCCCTCCTTAATACGCATTAAATGGTAGGCACTGCGCAAGTCTAACTTAGTAAAAATCCTTGCGCCCTGGAGGATCTCAAAAGCAGATAACATAAGAGGCAACGGATAACGGTTCTTGACTGTTATGTCATTCAGCCCTCGATAATTGATACAAGGACGCAAAGAGCCATCCTTCTTCTTTACAAAAAAAACCTAGTGCCAGCGGGAGACGAAGAAGGAGTAATGATCCCCGCATCGAGAGACTCTTTGAGATATCTCTCCAGAGCCTCTCGCTCAGGCGCCGAAAGCTAGTACAGTCTACCTCGAGGAGGCGTGGTGCCAGGTAGGAGTTCGATAGAGCAGTCGTACGGACGGTGAGGCGGTAAGGAAACCGCCCGGGAATGACTGAAAACTGCCCGCAGATCATGGTACTCACACAAATCTCACAAATCATCAGGCTCTTCCTGGAAAAGAGGAACAGAAGGCATGGGAGAGACAGTGGAAACCAGACAATTTACATGGCAAGATAAATTCCATGAATGAATTGACCCCTTAACCCAGTCAATATGAGGATTATGTTGGGTAAACCAGGGATGTCCTAAAACAATGGCATAAAGGGAGACTGAAAAACATAAAATGATGATTGCCGGAAACAGTGAGACTAACCAGATTGGTGACACGACAAACTGAAGTAAGCTCTCTGCCATCCAGGGAAAAGACAGAGGTGACATCAGTCAAATCAACTAAAGTACAGTAAAGGCAGAGACAGTTAATAATTCGCCACTGCCGTTCCTCCGGGAAGATTCACAGGCTCCCAAGCTGCATGGGTACAGCATCAGGTTGGTTCTGAACAGAGGCAATAGCAGAATAAAAGTTGTCACATGGTGTGGAATATGGAGAACAAACTTGAGGCCTTTGCTCGAAACACTTGTCAAGGCAGATGACCAGGTCAATAAGCTGATCTACCCCCGCGCGTAGATCTCCTCCTTAAGGTCTACTGTGATGAGTGGGGCGGGGCCGAGAGCCGTGGAAACGGGGCGACATAACAGGAAGGATTATTGATTCGTGGCTCAGAGGCAGCTGGCGGTTGTGTAACATGGCAGATTCCTGATGCAGGTAAAGTAAACGGGCAGATAGATCAGAGACCTGAGCTAAAAGACTCCTGCTCATGTTTGCCAAGCATAGCTCCCTGGATCTCGATCGCTGACCGGACAAGCCTCTCATCTGCTGGATCTATGATGGTCGGATTATTCTGTCACAGTGATGAATGAAGGATCCAAAAGCAGAGATGACAGGAATAACAGTCTTTAATGAAATAATAAATAACAAAGGCAGTCTGTCATTAAAGCACACCAAACTGATAAATGGTAACTTGAAAGGAAAGACTCCTGTCTTGGTGAATAACAGAGGAGGACTCTCTTGAAGTAGACTTGAAGCTCAGGAGTAGACAACTCAGTCAGGGTGAGAGGACTGCAGAGGTTTACATACAGCAGCAACACAGCAAATACTTTGGGCTAGACTGTTCAAGGCAGACAAGACAAGAATTAGTTGAGTACTTATCAATACAGACAGGTTGAAACTACTGACGAAACACATGACATGTTACAATAATCCGACAAAGAATCTACCAGAGCAAACACCAGATTAAGGGTGAACACTTAGGGCAAAGTGGAAACAGGTGTCAAAGCAAATCAGCGCAGGCACTGATGCAATGACAAACAGGTTCATGAAGAGAGAGAGGTCAGCAGAACAGAGAAAGAGAAAGTGTAAAATGGTAATGAACTAATAAGGTGCGTGTGCGCACGCGTGTGTGTGTGTGTGTGTAGGTCAATGAGAGAGCTTGAGAAAGCGAAAAAGGAAGAAACACAACTCCAGACAAGATCTGGTTTTCTTTATGATAAATAGGATTTTATCAGTAATTGCTATTGATAGCTTTCCGTCACATGACATTCTCAAAGATCTGGAGAGCAAAACATTCATGGGACTGCAGCACAAGCCTATCAGTTTTCCATCTGTTTCACAGACGCAAATATTTAGATCATCTCTCAAAAAAATAAAACAAAGGTATGTGAACAAAATGCAACAAAATGTTTTGGCCATTTGCAATCCATATTAAGCACCGGCGGCAATATTTCAATCATTAAACAGTGAAACAAACATTGTAAAAACACTTAAAGTGCTTTTTATATATATATATATATATATATATATATATATATATATATATATATATATATATATATATATATATATATATATATATATATATACAAAACAGTAAGATTAAAAGAACAAATTCAGCAATCACTATATGAATGATGCATAGTACACATAGGCAAGCAGATGAGGCTGGAATATGAATGCAATCTGCTTAATGGTTCAGCATTTTCCATATAGGCTTAATGGTTTTCTATGTGAAACCATTTAACGTGAAACTTTGCATATTGCGTTGATATTCTGGATCCATATGCTTGCCTATACAAAATACACATCATCAATAAGGTGTTTACTGAATTTCACCTTTTAATATTTGTGTTTTATTACATTACTACTGCGTAAAAATAACTGGTAGTCAGTGGAGCAAAGCTTTGTTTTGCCCTCCAGGTGGGCGTTCCTATGGACTGAATTATTAAACAGTTTTCAGTGGGCAATTGATGTTGAAAAGACAACAAATTGACGTTCAGACATTGACATTTAAAAGGTCAAATATGCAAGTTAAAAACTTCAACATGAAATGACACTGATTTGTTGTAAATGGAAGGTCAAATGTATTGGTCTACATATACATTAAACCAATTTCAGAGTGGGATTAGCTTCCTATTTTCATCCAATTACCACTGGAAGAGACTGACGTCAATTAAAATTATGTTACAACATTTTGATCAAGTGTTGACTAAGATTTCATGTCAAATTGATATCAAGGTGCCCACTGGGCTGTTGCCTTGCAATAGCATCATGAGATGCCTAACCTTTGACCCTCTTTCTTGCCCAGATGTCCCTTTTATATGTTCAAAAAGTATCTTGCACAATAAAAACAACTTAAAAGTGCAAAGATGCTCCTGTATTAAAAACGAGGCAATCAGAGGATTTACTCTATAACATATTTCAATGCATATAGTGTAAACATTAAAGAAAAGTTTAAGAACAGTATGGGTTATTTAGGGATGGCGACCTATTGGTTGGCCACAGTATTGTACACTTCCCTTGCATTGGACGGGTGATCAATATCAATATACATTAAAAACATTTTTTTTTTTTTTTTACTTTCTTGATCAACAGATCAACAATACATTTTCTTCAAAGTATTAAAATGTACTGATTTATTCATTAATCTTAATAAGTTGATATATGCTGATTAATTATTACTTTGCAAGATGTCATGTCTTAATTCTGATAAAAAATTATGGCAATCATTTGTCATTATAGCACTAAGCAGGCTTAAGTTATAAGATAATTAAAACGTTACTTACAATCTTTCGGTGTCCTGACAAGTGTAAAAACTGCACCTTCTTCAAGGCCTTCTTATAGGTGAGTCTCAGACGTTGTAAGCAACCTTTGACCCCCGGGTCAGGCAGTATTCTCAGAATATGAGCATCTCTCTGAATACCTCTTTGGCAAATAGAGACAATCGCAGAAATTATCTCATTGTATATTGCTCACTTTACTCTTTTACAACGTCGTTTATATGACCTTGAATCAATTTTTTTTTTACTCTATAATAATCGACTCTCATTTTTGCAAAAGAATTACTAACTTGCGTCATAAAGGCAATAACACTTAAAATGTGTCATACTTCCTTTTATCAACTGCCAATACAGATCTACAAAACCACATTTAATCCTACAGTCTGGGCTGGTTTAACAGCTTTACATTCATTGTTGCTTAAATTCAATTGCTATAGAATTATTACATAATGATCTATGCCTCTGCATCGACTTTTACAATAAAAGAACACCAAAAATAAAAATTAAACTATTTTTTTTTTACACATCATTTATTAACTTGATAATATTTTGCAATTATAGCACTTCCGAACACCAGAGGACGGAGGGCTATCAAGATTTCTCCTTGGCAAAGTTCCCTGTTGAGGGATTTAAGACATACATTTTCTGAAAAGCTGTTTTGCATCAACACGGACTGTGGAAAGCATAATACAAATAAAATAACTAGGTTTGACAGGTAATCACTTTTCATTCTGAAATCGTGCAGCCATCGCTGTCTAGTCATTCATTAGTGAGTTCAAATATACTGCACAGGGATTATAGAGATTAGTGTAGATAATTTGTCTCTGATAATTTTGATATTTTATCATACTTACAGATCAGAGATGATATGGGTTATCTCTAGTCAATCTTATAGGATATCTTTTATTGGTGTGTCCAATTTGGATAAGTAAATATGCTTATCGGTAGTGCATCTTTATCTTCCAGTTCAGCCTTTTCAGGGCCATTGGGATATCATTATGGTAATGGCCTACACAAAATCATTGGTGAGGTCATATGGCAAAATGGGAGTTGAAATTCATTTTTAGAGACCGACATGAATAAGTTATTAAACAACCATTGACTTTTTGAAATGTTGGAAGTTTGGGGCATGTTAGTATGCTATGATTTGGCTGTGTGTACTCTGTTAAGCTTTGTGTACACAGTGTAAATGCTGTGACATAACACACTTGATGAATACTCAAAATTGTTTGCACACATTTGCAGGTGCATTTACTAAGATTTTTTATTGATGTTAAGTGTGCAAACAATTTATACCAGAACAATTACAGGAAAGTGCTATATATTGTATACATTTCCTAGAGGAGACACATGGGGTTGATTCAGACAGGTTCATTGAGGTCACGGCTGTGACAATTTTGATATGAACTTCCAAAAGTGGGAATTTTTTATGCATAATTTTTGGTAGCGATGGAATGAGTTTGCACTCTCCCTTACTGGTGCAGTGCAGTGGTGAAGACCCAAGGAAGGATACTGGTTGCTGGTTTATTTAACGCTTTATTTTAGGGACCAATTCTCATCATTAACTTATTAGCATGCATATTATTACTAGTATATTTGCTGTCTATTAGTACTTATAAAACACTTATTAATAGCATATACATGACCATATTTTAGGTTCCTTAATCCTATCCAATACCTAAACTTAACAACTACCTTACTAAGTATTAATAAACTGAATAAAATTAGGCTGTTATTGAGATTAAATACGTAGTTAACAGTTAGTTAATATTGAGAATTTATCCCCAAACTAAAGTGTTACTGATCTTTGTAAAGAAAGAGCAACTGGTAACCACTATTATCGCTATGAGCAAGGTGCTTACAAACTATGTCTGTATCATAGATATCATCTATGATAATGTATATGACCTCAAGATAGGGGTCAAGGTTTGGCAGGATGACTTTACCCACTGTTGGCAGATGCGTAATCACACTGCTCTGACAAAATAATAGCAATATAAAACTAACTGTTTATTGAGGCACCAGAAAAGAAGACCAGTGGATCCAATAGGAAAATGCCATTTTGATTCTACAAGTCATGGACTATGGTAAAAGTGTTTTAAAGTCATAGTGTTATTGTACAAGGTACAGAGTGAAAATAAATTTTCAGTAATCTGTAATCTGCCTTTACGATTATAATTTTGGAGAAAAGGAATAAAGGTGTTTTAGGGTTAATTTCATCTGGAACCTGCAGTGACTTGTAGGTGTAGGAATTTTTTTCGAGTTTTGCAAATGACTGCAATGACAATGACAGTAAAGTCCCCAGTAACTGATTCCTCTTATACGTAAAATGTAAGGAGTTGCACACCATTTAAATTTTATATTCTGGAGATTCTGAGAAAGCATTCAGTTTAATAGTAGAGTTAGATCAATTAAAAATATGAACGTGTGGACACTGCCACAGCTGAGGTGAAAGTTAATTGCTAAAATTTACTTCACAGAAGTGCCCTTTAATTTGGCATGTCCCTATGTAACCCCTCTCTCCCAGGTCCTCACCTCCACACCTCTTTGTTGTTCTGAGTGGGTCTTGAATCTGGGTCTCTGTCATGCAAGGCGGACACACTAACAAGGAGAATAAAGACTGCAGCCCTTTACCTGCACAGAACCTACTCGCCTCCGTTACACTCACTCCCCAAACCTCACTCCCACCCGGGTCACGGCACCAATGTAACCCCTCTCCTGGGTCCTCACCACACACCTCATTCTTGTTCTAAGTGGGCATGGGTGGCAGACGCACTAATAAGGAGGCTAAAGACTGCCGCCACTAGTGCATCCCTGAGGTTTACCTGCATACAACATACTCGCTGGCCTCCGTTACATTCACTCCCCTAAATGTCCGGGTCATGGCACCAATGTAACCCCTCTCCCGGGTCCTCACCACACACCTCATTCTTGTTCCAAGTGGGCATGGGTGGCAGACGCACTAATAAGGAGGCTAAAGACTTCCGCCACTAGTGCATCCCTGAGGTTTACCTGCATACAACCTACTCGCTGGCCTCCGTTACATTCACTCCCCTAAATGTCCGGGTCACGGCACCAATGTGACCCCTCTCCCGGGTCCTCACCACACACCTCATTCTTGTTCTAAGTGGGCATGGGTGGCAGACGCACTAATATGGAGGCTAAAGACTGCCGCCACTAGTGTATCCCTGAGGTTTACCTGCATATAACCTACTCGCTGGCCTCCGTTACATTCACTCCCCTAAATGTCCGGGTCACGGCACCAATGTGACCCGTCTCCTGGGTCCTCACCACACACCTCATTCTTGTTCTAAATAGGTCTTCGGCGTGGGAGGCAGATGCATTAATAAGGAGGCTAAAGACCGTAGCCACTGGCATCAGCTCTTGCTCACTGGCATCCGTTACACCTGGATATACTGTATACGGTCACGTGAGATATTTTATGACATTGTTAGTTTGCACTGTGGCTCCAAAACCTTGATTTCATGGGGTCAGGAAGCATCTGTTGACTCTGATGGGGGAAACAATTTCTTCTGTCCTAAATAGCATCTTTATGCTGTCTTTAATTATTAATTTAGAAGTCGTTCTGAAGAAGGAAATCACAAACCCACTTGAGATCTTTCCTTGAGGACCATTAAAGAGTTTTATTTGGAAGTCATAAAGTAATTATTATTCTTGCAGTCACAGCTCTGGCCTGGGGTGAGGTTGTGTGCTTGCATTCAGTTAATAATTCATTAATGAATAGTGTGTTATATGTGATGGAGTTTGAAGAGAAAGGCATGACAGTTTACTCTGAGGCAGACAGGGTGTGTTTTTTTTTTGAGGAAATGGAGAGGCAGCTGTGAAAACACGAGAGATCAAATGCTATTTATTTTCATAACATGATGAGGGATGGGATACTCTAAGCCTTGAATACCGCTTCGTGGCGGTATTTTAGATACTGTGAATTTAGTGTGCGTTAAGTTTTTAAGACCTGGGACGGTCTTGTGCACCTGTACCTGGTCTCATATTATCACAGTTTATTTGTTATAATTAAAAAAATTGTAATAAAATATGACAAAAAATCATAGCTAAACTGTCAGAACAAATTCATCTTGATAATGTCAGTGTCACAGGTTGCTACACAACGAGGGCCAGAAAGGTGATGAGGAAAACTAAATGACAAGGAACACCTAGAACAAATTAAAAACAATTAGAACAGGAACGGGAAGGACCAAATAAGGTCATGGAAACACGGGGAAACAAAACAAAAACAGACCACAATTGTGATCAGATAACTTTGATAGAAAGGTAAGTAATTAATTATTTTATTTTGCATCCTCACTTACATAAATGAACTATAGTTTCCTGCAACTATTAGTAAAAAAATAGATG